>NC_077227.1:222584654-223217154 GCF_027887165.1 Monodelphis domestica | reverse complement strand
TTTCAATTGTTATTGCTTTTTTCTCCCAAAATATTCTCATTCTCTCTCTCTGTGTGTCTCTCTGTGTCTCTCTCTCTGTCTGTCTGTCTCTCTTTTTGCCTCTCTGTCTCTCTCTCATCTTCTTGAGGCCAAGACAGATTCAATGAATCTTTTCATCTCAATGATATTTAAAGACAGAAATGAAAGAAAGATAACAAATGGGGAAAAATAGAAAATATCTCTAAAAAGTATGGTGGTCATTTAGTCCTGTTTGATTCCACTTATCCCATTTTGGGTTTTCTTGGCAAAAATACTGGAATGCTTTGCATTTTCTTCTACAATTCATCTTATAGATGAGGAAATGAAGACAAACAGGGTTAAGTGACTTGCTCAGGGTCACTCAGGTAGGTAGGTCTATCTGGGGTCAGATTTGAACTTGGGAAGAGGAGTCTTCATGACTCCAGGCCAATTTCTATTCAGTATACCACCTAACTGCCTCTAAAAATTATTGTATTAAAATGGTTTCATCATCAAGACCCTGGAAAAAAAAACTGAACCCTTAATATCACTGTCATAGATGGGCTTTAGCAGTTGGACTGAACCAAATATAGGCACAAGCTATTCATGCTGGAGGAGACAATGCTATGAGGTTGTAGAGGGACCAGTATGCAAGGTGTTGAAAGGGATAAGACTCAGTGTGTGTGGGAAAAAAACCCAAATCATATTAATACCCAACCCACTAAAAACCTTCCATAAAAACAGGATTGACTGCCTACTGTGGGAATACACAATAAGGGGGGGGGGGCAATCCCTGTCTTCATGAAGCCTTCATTCTAATAGGAGAAAAAGCATGTAAATAACTACATACAAGATGTAGAAAGAAGGAAGAAGGCCATATGGAAGGAGAAGGCATAGAGCAGCTGGTGGCATAGGGAAAGGCTTCTTGCAGAAAGTAGGATTTAAGTTGAATCTTGAAGAAGAGAAAGCTGGAGAAAGCGAAGAAGTGGAGGTGAGGAGAGAGAGAATTCTAGATCTGAGAGTCAACCAATGCAAATGCATAGAAATGAGAAAGTGGATATGTGGGAAGAATAGAAAATACACCCCTATATTGGAATTGTAGACTGAGTGGAAGAGAGTAAATTATAAGAAGACCAGAAAGATAGAAAGGGATCAGATTACAAAGAGCCTTAAACATATGAAGCATAGTATATTTTATTTGATCCCAGAGACAAAAGAGTGCCCCTGGACGGAGTTTATTAAGTAGGGGAAATGATATGGTCATATCTATGGATAGAGCATTGCACGTGGAGTCAGGAAGTGCAAATCTGATCTTAGATACACTAACTGGGTAAGTCACTTAACCTTATTTGCCTCCAGTTTCCTCATCTAAAAAACTAGCTGGAAAAGGAATTGGTAAACCACTCCATTATCTTCATTAAAAAAACTACAAAAGGGATCACAAAGAGTTGGACACAACTGAAACAACTGAATAATACCATATGTATATCAGACAGACAATACAAATGGACAGAGCTAGAATAGAACCTTTTAAGAAAAATTAAACTATCTTAGCATATATTACAAGGAAACACTAGAAAATGATCCTCTTTACATGGGGGTCTTGGGTGAGGGAGGTTGGTTTCTGTTTCACTTTCATGTTAGCTTTTTAAAAATGCTTATTTAAATCTTAATGGCCATAAATGTTGATCCAATTTGGTACTGTATATGTACCTTGAGGGGGAGAAATAGAACCTGGTTTTGCAAAAAAAAAAAAAAAGAAAATATTTGCCAGGCACAGGTTGGACTTTGGTCCCAAAGAAAGCTTCTTTTCTTCCTCTTAAATTTTGGGAACTGGATGGGACACCTATCAACACTAAAACACCCAAGAACTACAGAGATATCCCTGGACTGGGAGCTCCTACAATCTCCAGGTGGGGAGAGGGGAAAAGAAACTGTTTTAGCTTGAAAGGTATTGAATGATTTATTCTCTCACTATTGCAGAATCTAGCCCAAGTAGGGAAGAAAAAGCTCCCAAGAAGTGTTGCTATGAGCTAATGGGTTTTACCGAGTTTCAATGCTGGTAATATTTGAGTTAGAGGGAGTTACAGGACCTCTGCTGAAGCTCACAAGTTCTGCATAATGATTAGACTGATCTGTTCCACTCCTCTCCTCTCCTCTCTTCTCCTCTCCTCTCCAGTATAACCTAAATTCCCTTGAGAGCCAAGACAAAGTTTGTCTTTATCTTTAGTGCATGGAACTGTGCCCTGTAAAACAACAGGTCTTTAATGCTTGTTAAATGGAGAATCACACTATATTCCTCTTTGCATTTATGCTTCCAGATATGAATGGCAAGTTGTACTTATTTTCCAGATCCAAAGACACACAGTTATTTAACTTTAAACACACCCTATAGAGACCTTGAGAATCAAAAAGAAGAAACCTTTCAGCAGCATGCTGTGGGGACTAAACTATGGAAGGGTTTCTAAAAGTTGGAAGAGTAGGAAGGCATAAGATTTTAACTATACTTCCATTATGCATTTATTATACTCTACCTTGTAGTAGGTTTACTTGTGATCATGATCTATTTCTTCTATTAAAATTTAAGCTTCAGAGACCCTATCATATTCATTTTTATATATCCTTGAATACTTAGCAGAATTCACTATAAATTTGTTGAACTGAACCAAGACACATATAAAGGCTACTATTTTCTATAGTGTCTTAAAACATTGGTCTGACCATTTTTGTAAACCTAATTTCTTACTATTTGGGAATAAAAGAAAACAAGACTACTTAGTAACTATTCATGCTGGACAATTAACAATTTCTTTTGGATAAGACAATGAATGCTGATACCACTGATTGTGTTCCCTACATTCTCTGGAGAAAGGATAAGGAGATGGTTAACTGAGAAAAAGTGGGGTTTTGGTTCTGACTTTAAATACTGCTCTCCATAGCAGGGAAGACAATTAGTTAATTTAAAGATACTATTTACATTTCTACTGTCAACATTAAGTATTTATTAGTTTGCTAGGCTGTTCGTTTGTTTTTAGCTAATACTGGGTCCCTGGTATAAAATATAAGAAAAAAATTTTAATTGTGTCTTTTCTTAAGGACTATGAGCCTAGACCAAGCAATCTATGTTTATATAAGAGAATAATCACTGAAAATAAGTGTAAACAGAACCACAACCAATGAATTCTACAATTATTGCTCTAATAAAAGGCTGCCACCTTTAGGCATAACACATATATTCTATATCCATGTATAGACATTTAATTATTACAAAAGTTGGGAAAAACCTTAATGAGTTTTCATGAGTGCAGGATTGATGCTGAACTAGAAGGACTTTGGAGGCTACCTGGCCCAACTTCCTTATTGCAAAGACAAGAAAATTGGGTAGAGAGTCTTTTCTAAGATCACAGAGGTAATTCCAGTATGTTGTCACTGTGCCTAGACGTTTGACAATAAGTACATAAGGTTGCTCATTAGCTTCGATAGCTTAGATTCCCTCTACAACTTCCTTGCCTACCATGGTGATTTTTTTTTTCTGACTCACCCTGCCCTGACCCCCAACTCACTGTTTGACCCTAAATTAATGCTATCATTATTGATGTTCTGTTGCTCCTCAGCCTCTGATTGATGATGTGTTTCTGAAATGGATGAGAGCAGAACAAGCAGTAATATTTTTCATGTCACCCATAACTGCCAATAGTTCCTTACATTTATGATCAAATCTCTTTAAAAATCATTGAAGTCATATTATACAAATCTTGACTTTCAAGTATTCACTTTTCCTTCCAACTAATCTAAAAAGTAAAGCTAAGAAAGGTTCTTTAAGTATATGGTTTCCCAGTTTTTTCCTCTTCTAAAGGCATTTGTTTATAGTCATTTATTTTCTAAATTACTACTGATAAAAGTTCTTCTCCTCTTCCTCCTCCTCCTCCTCTTTCTTCTATTCTTTTTAACTAAAATTTGCTGTTAGCCATTATTTAGCTGTTTTATTTAGTTATCCTTTAACTTCTGGTGTTCTCCTTCAGGGTAACAGCACAAATGTCAACCAGGTTTGTTTTTGGCTTAAATTTCCTTTTTATAATCTTTTCTCTCCACCTCCTCCAGTGGGCTGTTCATAATTAGAATGACATATTCCTTCCATCTTTAACAAAGGGTCACTCTTGCCCGCCCCACCTTCCCCTTCTAGATAGAACAGAATCAGTAGGGAATTTAATTGTCATTAATCTTAGTTTACTGCTTGGACAGCCCATGAATTACAATCAGTTCTTGTTATACCTCTGTATACAGAGACAATTATTGGAAGAGGATCAAAGGAAGAGTCATGAATTTTAACACAGTTTGGTATGAGAAGCCCTATCTATTGAAAGAGAGCCATCTCTAGGATTTGCAATAATCAGTCCATGAGTAACATGATTTATCAAGTCACATATATGATTTCTCCTTTGATTTGTCTATAGGAGACAGATCTAATATGTAAAAAGCATGACTTAAGGGCAGGAAAATTGTAAATTGAATATACTCTATATTCTGTATACTCTATCCAGGTACAATGCACATTGATCCCTAGGGCCATATTGGGAAATAGCAAAGTCATGTGGGAAGGAAGCTTATTGTGGTATTATAGAAGATATTAACTCACCTCATCATTAACCTTTATATCTGTCAGTGTTTCTAAATAATCAAGGCATCTTTAGCACTTTTTCCTCTAGCTAGAGCTCTAGGGCATATGGCATGTTGTTCATTTGCAATTTTAATGGCATCCGTAACTCATAAAACCATTATTTCTTCTTCTGCTAGCTTATTATTCTATTAACAACCTCACACTGTGAAAACAAATTGGAATCAGGTAACCTGCCCAGCTTTTGACACCACTTTTCAGCTCTTTAACAATCTTGTTTGAATCTAAATTTAGAAGCAAAGCCTACCCAGCTGAAATAATTTAGTATCTCTGTGATTAAAGCAAAAACATGCAATCATCAGTTCACAACCTCCAAGCCAGGATCAGACTGTCATTTCCTATCATTGTTCATTTTGATCTATCAGTTCCAAAGTTACTTGAAACTAGGAGGCTCCATGTATTTAAAGATGTAAAGGTGAGGAAAAAAAAAAGGAATCCAAGTGTTTTTATAAAATCTCCTCTCTAAATTTGTTCATTTCTCTCTTTTCACTACCAGCAGTGCTTGCCGTCAAGTTTCTCCTGTATCTGTACTAACTGGACTCCTTTGTAATATCCTGCCCAGTGCAGAAGACACAGGATTGTTGATCCATTATATATGAAGAGCAAAAGTATAGTAAGCTGATTACAGTATGCATTTCTTCTTTGAGTTATAGTCATACACTCAAAAGGACAACTATAAAATCCTAAACTCAAAGTTATTGCAAGATTTTATTTTTAAAAAGCACAGTTAGTCATCAGCATTTCTATATATCTCCAACACAGCTCAGCAGCAAAAACTAGAAAGAGAAATCCCATTCAAAATCACCTTAGACAAAATAAAATACCTAGGAATCTATCTCCCGAGACAAACACAGGAACTATATGAACACAACTACAGAACATTCTCCACACAACTAAAACTAGACTTGAGCAACTGGAAAAACATTAACTGCTCATGGATAGGATGATCCAATATAATAAAAATGACCATCCTAGCCAAACTTATCTATTTAGTGCCATACCCATTGAACTCCCAAAAAATTTTTTTACTGATTTAGAAAAAAACCATAACAAAGTTCATTTGGAATAACAAAAGATCAAGGATATCCAGGGAAATAATGAAAAAAAAAACACAAATGATGGGGGCCTTGCAGTCATGTGTGTATCATTTAATTTGTATTCCATTTTTTCCCAACTAAATATAAAGAAAAATTTTAATATCAGGTTTTAAAATTCTTTTCTTTCCCCTTTTCCTTTCCTTCCTTCTCCCTTCCTTGAAAAGTCAAACAATTTGATATAGATCATATGTGTGCAATCATTAAAAAAAAATCTGTATTTAGTTATGTTACAAAAGAAAACACAGACCCAAAGTAATAAGAATGAATAATAGAGTTAGGGTTCAGTTCTTTTCTTTCTTTTTTTTAATTAAACTCTTACCGTCTGCCTTGATTACAAGGCAGAAGGGTGGTAAGGAATAGCCAATGGGGGTTAAGTGACTTGCTCAGGGTTACACAACTAGGATGTATCTGAGGCCATATTTGAACTGCAGACCTCCCATCTCTAAGTCTGGTTCTCAATCCACCAAGCTATCTAGTTGGTCCCATTACCTCTTCTTTCTCTGGAGGTATATAGCATTTTTTTTTTATAAGTCCTTTGGAATTGTCTTGGATCATTGTATGACAGAGTAGCTAAGTTATTCGTAGCTGGTCATCATACAACTTTGCTATTACTGTTGAAAGTGTTCTCTTGGTTTTGCTTATTTTACTTTGTATCAGTTTGTGTAAATCTCAGGTTTTTTTCTCAGAAGCATCTTTTTTTTTATCATTTCTCATAGCACAATAGTGTTCCATTACAAACATATATGACAATTTGTTCAGCCGTTGTTCAATTGATGCACATCCCATTCGTTTCCAGTTCTTCACTACCAAAAAAAGAGCTGCTATAAATATTTTTATGCATTGTTTATTTTCCTTTTCCCTTGATCTCTTTGAGGTACAGACCTAGTATTGATATTGTTGGGTCAAAGGGTATGCGTAGTTGTATAGGCTATTTGGGTCTAATTCTAAATGGTTCTCCAGAATGGTTAGGTCAATTCACAACTCTACCAACATTGCATTAGTATTCTAATTTTCCCTCAATTCCATAAGGGGAAATCTTTTGTCATTTTTTTAACTGTGCTTTTTTTTAAAAAATAATATTTATTTTGATCATTTCCAAGCATTATTCATTAAAGACAAAGATCATTTTCTTTTCCTCCCTCCCTCACCCCCCATAGCCGATGCACGATTCCACTGAGTATCACAAGTGTTCTTGATTCGAACCCATTGTCATGTTGTTAGTATTTGCATTAGAGTGTTCGTTTAGAGTCTCTCCTCTGTCATGTCCCCTCAACTGCTGTAGTCAGGCCGTTGCTTTTCCTTCGTGTTTCTACTCCCACAGTTTGTCTTCTGCTTATGAATAGTGTTTTTTCTCCTAGATCCCTGCAGATTGTTCAGGGACATTACACCGCCACTAATGGAGAAGTCCATTACGTTCGATTATACCACAGTGTGTTAGTCTCTGTGTACAATGTTCTCCTGGTTCTGCTCCTTTCACTCTGCATCACTTCCTGGAGGTCGTTCCAATCTCCATGGAATTCCTCCACTTTATTATTCCTTTTAGCACAATAATATTCCATCACCAACATATACCACAATTTGTTCAGTCATTCCCCTCCTAAATACTGCAATAGTTTATTCTCCATTGATATTGTCTCTAAGACTTTAGGGTTAAATCCTGATCATAGGAAAGAGATAATCAAATATACTTCTCTCTGTTTAGAAGTAGGGGACACTTCCAAATATCCCATTATTTTTTCTTCTGCAAGCTTATAAGTTTATTTACTAGAATTCAATATTGCAATACAATCATAAGTCTAGTATATAATAAGGTCCCTAAAATGTGGACTCAAATCTGTATTATTTCCTAGATGGCCATTAGATGCAACCTCTGATAGATAGATAGATAGATAGATAGATAGATAGATAGATAGATAGATAGATAGATAGATTGAATGATTTCTCCCTTTGATCAGTGAGAAAACAGAATCTTAAAAGTTCAACTTTTAAGAGGAATCTTTGGCAGTGGAACTTGACTTGGAGGAGCTCCAGCATGAGACCTCAGACTGCTTCCCTTAGATGATCAGGTAGGGCGTATTAAGGCTGACTCCCCTTTTCCTTGGCTCTTTCTGGAGGCACTAGCCTCCAAGGAGGCCCCTCTTCTTGGAGGAGGACTCATGGCTGGAAGCTGAGCTAGATTTAATCTTCTGGGAAGGCCCCTTGGCTGAGGCCTATGAACTCCCCCTGGCTCATACCAGGGTGTAACAGATCTTCCCTTTCTCTCTCTCACCCTCATTCTTAATTTCTTCCTTATATTGTAAGTAAACCACCATAAAATTCCATTCTGACTTGAGTATTTCTTTGGCATTTATAATTTAAATCCATGGTGACCAACTAAAAAATATATTCAATCTCAACCCTAAAATTTACCCTATAAATGTGACAAATTGTTGCCGACTTCCTATTAAAAAAAAAAAAACATTTGAAAGACAAATGTTTATCAGGATCTGTGAGCTCCCAGAAGACAAACAGATACTCATTCAGACATATTCATAAGTACAATCCAGGTTGTATAAAAGTGGAGAATTTCATGAGGTCAACAGATGACATTATTAAAATATCAGGTAAAAAATTCAACTAACCAACTCAGAGAAACAACCTGAAATTTATCATCATAGCACATTTTATGATCACCCAACATTAAGAAAGCATCAAACAAGCACTCATTAAGCACTTTGTACGTTTGTGACAGGTTCTGGGCACAGGAAAATTTAGAGATATAGAGACTGGAGAGGGAGGAAAGGCTCTGTTGCCCTTGGAGTAGTATAGATAAATCAAATAGTAAGTAACCTCAAAGGGAAAGGCATTAGTAAATGGGCACCAGGAAAGATGCCCTAAGCATAATTACTGAATGAAACCAGAGGATTTAGGAGATGGAGAGGAATATATATTCCAGGCATGGGGGACAGCCAATAAAAAGGAACAGAGGTAGGAGCTGGAGTGTTTTGAGAGAACAATTAGGCCTGTGGACCTATAGACAGCATCATTTGACGCAATGCATAAGAATTTAGTCTAACCAGGTTCCTGTTTCCCTATCCTGGGCATTCTTTACAGTATCTCTACTTTCTCTGTTACAGAGTCCAAGAAATCCTAAAGCAAATACTTCTACCTTTTCAAAGATCTTAATCAAGAAATAAAGGTAAATACAGTCCCTGCATTCAAATAACACATATAGTAATGAAGGAGACAACATGTAAATAACTAGGTACATATAAGTTATGCACACATCGAATTAGGGCGGGAGGTCACATCTGGGGGAAAGTTCTAGCTTCTGGAAGACAAAATAATGGGAAAGGGGATACAGAAAGGCTTCTTGTTAAGAATTTGGCATTTGAGACTAAGAAACTGAATGAGAAGCCAGGGCATTAAAAAGGGTAGCCAGGTCAAAAACAAGTAAATAGGAGATGAGAGTTTCCTGGATAAGAATAAAATAGGCTAGTAGACTAGATCATAACTGTACAAAGGAATCAAATCTAAGAAGACTGGAAAGGTAGGAAAGGGATAGGTTATAAAGAGCTTTAAAATACCAGAGTACTTTGCATTTTGCCCTGGAGACAGTTGAGAGCCAAAGGACTTATTATTAGATGCAAGAGTTAGGTATACTCCCAACTAATTCTAATCTCTTGGCCTTAATTTGTAGATGGCTCATCTATATTTATTCTCCTAAAACCATTCACTTACTTAGAACTAGAAAAAAAAAAGTTCAGGAAAAAAATACTGAGTTTTCACAAAGTTCTGCTACAATTCTAGGTATACAAAGTACTTTTAAATAAAGGATTATAAATCCTTTGAAAAACTACTGACTCATATTATCTCCTAAATTAGAAGGTATCTCTGAGGTTAAAGAGTCTATCCCATATCTGAAAAAAACTTCCCTATATAACATATTTGACAAATGGTCATCCAGAGTCCTCCAATGACTGGGTACTTACTATATCCCAAGATAGCCTATTCCTCCTTTGGATATTTTTAATTTTTAGGAAGTTCTTCTTTATGTCAGAACCAAGTTTGCCTCTATGGCATTTCTTTCTATTGCAGCATTTGCATTCAAATAATATGAGTTCAAATTCTGGTTGCAACACTTACTATCTGAAGTCAATAAATCTTTGGATCTCAGTTTCCTTTTCCATTAAGTGAAGACACTGAATCCCAATCTTTAAAGTTCCCTCTAGCCACAAAATTATGAACCTATATGAATGGCTCCCAGTTCACATTCTTTAGAAAGTCACACTTATTTCAGTAAACAATAGTTTGATAATCAAGGTTTTAGTAGTCTTTTCAATGCTTGAGATGCTTTTCCATTTCTTATAAAACCCGAATTAGTCAGTCAATAAGAATTTACTAAGTGTTAGGGACTATGCTAAATTCTGGGCATTCTTAGAAATGCAGTAATAGTCCTAAATCTTAAAGGAACTTCCTTCAAAGATCTCTCCCTAATAGGGAGAACAACATGTAAATAATTAGGGATGTATGTAGAAGATTGAAAAAAAAGGGGGGGGAAGATGAAGATAACCTGTAAGAATAAGGTATTAGCAACTAGAGCAATCTGGAAAAGTCTCCTGCAGTAGGCAAGATTTGAGCTTAGGAGCAAAGAGATAAAATCGAACTGTCTTTCCAGATTTTCATTGAGATAAGAATTATTATATGCCTCCATATGAGGAGAAAAACAAAAAGCAAAACAATTTTCTAAATTAAATTATATAAACATATAGTCAGTCAATAAATATTTATTAATTGTGTGGCACCTATGTGCCAGGTGAAAAATGATGACAGATATTTAAAATTATTTCACTTAAATATATGAGAATATGAGCCACCCCCAGTTGACAAATGATCAAAAGATATGAACAGACAGTTTTTGGATTAAGAAATTAGAGTCATATATCATTATATTAAAAATGCTCTAAAACATTATTGATTAGAGAAATGCAAATCAAAACAACTCTGAGATATCATCTCATATCTAACAGATTAGCTAAAAATATAGAGGAGCAAAATGACAAGTGTTAGAAGGCATGTGAAAAAATTGGAGACACGAATATGTTGTTGGAACTGTGAATCAATCTAACCTTTCTGGAAAGTAGTCTGGAATTATACTCAAAGAGTTATAAAACCGTATATACATCTTGACTGAGCAATACCACTATTAGGTTTATTTCCTATGGTGATCAAGAAAAAGGGAAAAGAAATTATATGTTGTAAAATACTTATAGCAGCTCCCTTTGTGGAGGCAAAGAACTGGAAACTAAAGAGATGTCCATCAAATTAGAGAATGGTTGAACAAGTTATGGTATACGGTTGTAATGGAATACTGTTGTGCCATAAGAAATGATAAACAAAATGATCACAAAACAAACCTGGAAAGACTTTATGAAGTGATGCAAAGTGAAGTGAGCAGAACAAAGGGAATGCTATATACATAGGAGCAACAATAGTATAGGATAATCAATTCTGAATGACAACTATTATCCATAAGACAAGAATCCAGGACAACTCCAAGGCACTCATGGCAAAAAATAAAAAATAAAAGGATATCCACCACTACAGATAGAGCAGATGGAGTCCCAATGTTGATTGAAGCATACCATTCTTCACTTTATTCCTTCCATGATTGTTCTCTAGTATAAGCAATATATGTCTTGTTTCACAGTAGGTTGAACAGGGAAATATGTAATATATATGTACAACCTATATCAAATTACCTGCCTTCTTGGGGAAAGAATTTGGAGAGGAGAATGATAACATGTATTGCAAAAAGTGAGAAAAGGAATATAAAAAATTGTAATTAAATGATATGTAATCTGGAAAAAATACCCAAGAAATGTAAAGCACAATGTGTCTATCTCTGCTACCACACCACGAAAAATTTGAACCCTTTTACTGTTCAGACAAGTCTGGCTCTTCATGACCCCATGGACCATAGCATTCCAGGCTCTTCTATGCTCCATTATGTCTCAGTCTGTCCAAGTACATGTTCATTGTTTACATCCATTTCATCCTCTGCTGTCTCCTCTTTTTTGCCTTCAGTCTTTCCCAACATTAGGGTCTTTTCCAATGAGTATTATTTTCTCATTATGTGGCCAGAGTATTTAAGCTTCAGCTTTATTACTAATAGTTTAAGTTGGAATAAACTTAAAACAGAAGATGACTTTGTAAATGTTCCTTCTCACACTTTACTGCACAGCATTATAATGCCCACAGCCATTCCCTTTTCTATGGTATGGCAGCAAATTCTGGTGCCTTTTATTAGAAACTGCAGAAACTTCAAGATACAGTTTGTAGGGCTAAGAAACACTCGTGCCCACGTTTGCAGTTTCTGTGAATTGTATTGTTGACCTTCCAGGGCGACTAATAAGCATTTATCTTTTTTTTTTTCATTTCCATTTACAGTAATAGAATATATAGTGCAGGCTGAATTTCTTTAAATTAGGTATTTATGTCAGCAACAAAATTTTACATTCTAGAAGATAAATCACGTGAATTTTAAATGGGCTAAATGGAGTGGTTTTTTTCCACTGTACAAGTAGTCTTTACTGGCATGCCACTCACCTACTCAATGAACTCAAAGGGCTCTCTTTTACTTCTCTTTACTCTTTTAAAGGCCTTTACAGCCTAGCTTCAACTATCTTTCCAGCCTCACTGGACATCACTCCTCCACTCTGTGATCCAACCAAATTCTCCATCTCCAAACTTTGTGATTTCACACTGGCTTCTGCCTCATAGGATCTCTTCCTTCAAGACTCAGCTCAGATATCATCTTCTACATGAAACTTTCCCCCAACATCTGGTACCTCCCAAACTATTTTGTTTTTGTTTTATTTACATATGTATTCTATACATATTATATTCTGCACATACAAGATATATTCTTCTCTTCTCCATTAGAATGTAAGTTTCTTAAAGGAAGTATTCTTTCATTCTTTGCATTTCAATTCCCAGTCCTAGTAGTGCCTAGAATATAGGTATGTAAGAGAAGAAAGAGGACTCATCATGTTGGAAGATCAATTTGAGCAGGGGAAGGGGAGGAAGGAGAGAGAATTCTGGAGAAGGAACTAGGAAGATCCAAACAGTTGAACTCACTTCTCTTTGGGAAGAGCACCAGGGAGGTTGATCTGAGCTAACCTCTGAGCCTGGAGCATCCTCCTGTGAAGCCAGCCCCCAGTATCCAGTGAAGACAACCCAGAGTGAATAGAACTTTGCCATTAAGATATCCACCACAGGAAGATTTCCTCTTTATCCCTCTAAATAGTCCTTGAACTCAATATCATAGCTAGGACAGCTAAGAGTTGGGACAACTCTCACAATTGACCCCAGAGGGTCAGGCTGACCTTGCAGGACTTGGGGAGAAGGGGTTCAATTTTTATCTTTAGGGACTTCCTTTTTCCCACTTTCCCATTACCTTATCCCACAAATTCACTTGCCCTGCCTTTCATGTGTTCCTTTAGGATAAATAGCTGTTTAATAGATCAAGTGCCTATCCAAGAAGAGAGATTTGGAGTTTGGGGGGTAGGAAAGTTATACTTCTCTCCCCAGAGAGAAGTACTTTATTTCCTGTCCTGTACTTTATTTCAACCAAGACTCTGAGGGAACAGCAATCTGTGATTCTGATGGCATACAGTATGGGGTTTACTAGGGAAAGGGGGGGGGAAACAATCTATCCCCTCTCTCCACCTTTTTGGCTCTATTCCATCTTTACCACACTCTGGTACTGAATTCAGTGGTGGGGGACTCCCCCTCTATTACAGGTACTTAAAAATGCTTGTGGATTGCTTACTCTTCCACAATGCTCAATCAACTAGGATGACATTTTATTTTAAATTTATTATGTCACTTGCTTCTTCTGCTCCTCTCTTGTAAAAGTTTGGTTTAGTAAGAATGGTGACATTTGTTAGTTCAACTAATAAGTATCTTCTATATGCAAAGCACTTTGGTAGGCATTGAAGCCAAGCAAAAACACTTGGCTCCTATAGAACTTTGGAATAACAACCTGTAAACCCTTGGGTATTATTTTACAAACATACATGAAAAGAAGATCTCTGTGACTTTGGAGAGCAAGACACGAACTTTTCATTTTCCTACAAACATTTCACATAGAAGAAGCAGTTTAATTTGCTTTGATTTCTAGACCACGTATGTTTCTAATACTATAGAATTAATTCACATCATGAGATAAAATATATTTTAGAATATGACAATCTCTGGACTCAATCAAATTGTTCAGAACCAGTAAGCTCAATGTAAATTCATATATGAGATGTATTCTTTTAAGATTCGCTGGGGATTTGTTAGCTGAATATCTGTTTTGTGAAGACAAAAAAAATTCACACTCCCTTTAAATAATAAATCACATTCTTGTTTTGCTAAAGCAAAACACCATCTATATAATACCAGTATTTTTCTAGTCAATCTATGTGGCTGCAAATCATGGGATACCACAATCTCCAAGAAATTAAAGTCATAGGTCATCCAATGGACGATGGCAACATCCCTAGCCTTAGAGACAGGAAGATTTGTGATCAAGTTTTGCTTCTGATATATAGCTGATTCTGTGGCCCTGAGTAAGTTAAGAGATCTAAGCAGTCTGTAAGACTAAACTGCTTAGCAGATCTCCAACATGAATTAGTAGAAGAGGTTTCCTTATTTAGGAAATTCCAATATAAATGAAATCATAGACATTCTCCCTATTTCACTCCTGAGTCCCTATAGCATCTATAAAGATGATATTGCTGCATTCTTAGATAGTGACCCAATAACTATCTAGAAGGGATCCTTTTGTGGGATTATATGTACTATGCAAGCAGTAGAAAAATTAACAAAGGGATAATTTTAGCAGTTGCACTGATCACAGCAGAGGTAAGTATACTTTCATTTTCTGGTTTCAGTGAATCTTGAGGAAGTACAATCAAAAGACCAAATGCAAATGTATTAAGCACTTATCTATGGGTGGAGGAACAACTAGGTAGCTCAGTGGAAACAGTGCTGAGTCTGAAGTCTGGAAGTCTCATCTTTGTGAGTTCAAATCTAGCCTCAGACACTTAAAAGCTCTAAGACTTTAGGCAAGACACTTACCCCTGTTTGCCCCAGTTTCCTCATCTTCAAAATGAGCTGGAGAAGGAAATGGCAAACCATTACAGTATCTTTGCCAAGAAAACCCCAAATGCAGTTATGAAGAGTTGGATGTGATTGAAAAGTAACTAAAACTAAATTTGTGTAGACTATTTTGTTAGATGCTGGGGATACAACGGTAAAAAATGACCCAATTTTTTACTCTACTGGAGGTCAATAAAAGGAAGTGGTGGTGGCAGGTGTACATAGAGAAATATAATATAATGTAGAGAGTGATAAGGGCAAGCGAAGATCCAGATGTAATATTTTAAGGACAATTGAGAAGGAAGAAAACAGGTTAACTCTAAAGGGAATTTCTTAGGCATTTTTTCATGTCACAGACTGCTACCTTGTCAAACTGTAGGGGGGGAAGTGTCCTCAAAGCTATAATATGACAGTATTATACAGCACAGGTCTGTCTACATTCTAGACCTCAAATTATAATGGCAAGACATTCAATGAAGCAAAATCATTGTTCCTCACTAGTAAAAACTGACTTGTGGTTAAAATGAGCTAGAATTACAATTATTCTCTGTCTCTCTCTCTCTCTCTCACACACACACACACACCTCCATACAAATCCATATAAGTGAATATACCACATATGAGTGAATGTGTGTGTGTGTGTGTGTGTATCTGTGTATCTTATATGTCTGTGTAATTTCTATTGGATAAAAATACAAATTTTTGAACCATTAATGCCTTGTACAATCATGCCTTCAGTTTATTATTTCAGTCTTATCTCATATTACTAGGCTATTCCTAGAAGACAACTTTCCCTTTTCCCCTACTCCCCTTTATACATTTATGCAGACTTTCCACATCCTTGGAATGTATTTTCCCAAACCTCTGCTGACGGAAATTTTCTATTTCTTCAAGATCTAAGTGAAATGTTAATTTCTTCCATAATGCTTTCTGTTATATCACAGCTGAAAATGATCTCTTCATCCTCACATGGTACTCTAACACCTTTGTCCAATTGCCTTTATTCTGACCACATTCTATCTTGTATCAATCATTTCTGTGTTTTTTTACATACTTGACTATTAGACTACAAAGTCCTTTGGGGTAGAAAGTGTGAGAGCTGTTCATCTTTGTAAACCCAGCTGTGCTACATGAAGTAGACCCTTAAATGTTGGCTAGATTATTTGCTTCAAAATAGAAAAGTTACATTATTAGACTCCCCAGAAAATGGCTAACATGTCAATCTCTTCAATATGCCATAGGGCATTTAAAGCATAGGTCTACTCTTTCTAGGATGGAGGAAGCCTGCAGATATTCCAAATAACAAGGACAATTTAATGTAGAGAGTTTTCTGTTCTGTAATCACAGAAAGGTATAAGTCTATAGGTTTAAAAAAAACAGAATTATGAAAGCTATTATTTGGTTTTAGATTCAAAGAAAATTATCTAAAGAAAGCCTGAAAAACTATTAATTGGGAGAGAAAAGTATAAAAGGAACCAGGGTAA
Organism: Monodelphis domestica; assembly: GCF_027887165.1. NCBI lineage: Eukaryota > Metazoa > Chordata > Mammalia > Didelphimorphia > Didelphidae > Monodelphis > Monodelphis domestica. Next base: position 223,200,772 of record NC_077227.1, on the reverse strand, counting down.
AGTTATAAAAGAAAAAATCTAGAAGAGGGGAGGAGTAATATAAATAGAAGAAAATATGGATTGCAGATGAGAGCATTTCAGAATGAAAAAGATTTTTCTTTTTCTGGAAAAAATGAAAAGGCTAAATGTCTTTTAAAATGACCAAGATGTCATTTGTCTGTCATTCATTTCCATATAACATTATTCTTCTCTGTAGGCATTAGATTGGGGGGGAGGGGAGGTGGTAGTGTGATTTTTTTTTCCTTAGTGACCAAAGGTTAGGCAGCCTAATTCTCCCTAGGAAATAGGAATGCTTCCTACTAGGATGTCTTATTAGACTTGGAAATGATAACCTTTTCCTGGTCAACACACATTACTTATCCATCCAGGCATAGGTCAGAGGAGAAAATTGCCAACTTCCCTGCATGCCTAAAATAGTCACCTTATTTGAGCAAACATTTGCTATGAGTTCACTACAAGTAAGAAATCAGATTCATACCTAAACTTCCAAGATACAAAAGTCTTCTGATTTTCTTCTTTAGTTGAAGTCGACACTTAAACTGAATGGGATTAAACATTTGGTATTTAATCAAGTAAATTTCCATCACATACTTTGGCCAATTAGTCTAAGGCCAGGAGTTCTGACACCACAGAGGAAAAGTTAAGTCCCAAAACTGTCCTTTAGGTGAAAGAGGATTCAGACACAGGTCTTCTGCTCCCACATCCAATAATCTGTCCTTTATGCCCCACTGTTTCACCTACAGTATACCATAGTAATGGCTATATCCATTGCCCTCCATTTATACGGTACTTTACAATTTCAAAACATTTTAGTCAAAACAATCATGTGACATAATTAACTCAGATATTATTATTCTCATTTTGCTGTTGTTTCTAAAGCAAAAGATGTTCATCAGAAGAATGGGGCAGGGGGGGGGGTAGCACAGATTAGAAGTTCAACACCATTATTTTAAAGACAGAAAAGAATCTAGAAAGATAAAAAGGCAGGAAGGTGTTGTGATACATACTAAGGTAAGAAATAGCCACACTGAAAAGAGTATAATATCTATAACATAGTAGGCACCTAATATACATTTGAAGAATTTTCATTGAATAATTTTTTTAGTTGTGAAAAAAAAAGTTAGGCACAAAGAATGGGGAAATATATTGCCTTTGATCTGTGTACATAAAGTACTATTCTTTCTTTTTTTCTTTGTTTTTTAAAAACCCTTACTTTGTCCTAAGAACAATTCTATAGCAGAAGAGCAATGACTTGCCCAGAGTTACATGGCTAGGAATTTGATTCCAGGTCCTCCCCACTCCCTGGCTCTATATCTACTATACACCACCTAGCTTTCCTTAGCACTATTTTTCTATACTTTTTTTTTATACATACTTTGCATATATTTTAAAAATATTCACACCTCCACAGAGCTGAGTGAAGAGCCAAAAAGGTTGTTACAAACTTTTATAGAACTAAGAAAAAAGGTTGATAGAAAGTTTCTTTGGCTAAAATTATAGTATTGTTGAATATTTCCATTTCTAAAATTCCCCTTTGTATTTTCTTGCGTGTTTTTTTTTTTTAATTCAAAGCTGCCACTTGCAAATGATGTCAGGGAATTCCCTTTGCCTACTTAAGCTTTTTGTAATTATTATTTCTAAGCTCTATGGAGGACAGAAAACTGAGAACTGCAGATCAAAACTGTAACACTTAATCTTGTGCCATTTTGCAAATTCAAGAACATGTTAATTAGGTGCAAAATTATGGAAAACAACTCTGTGTGGGTCCCTGAGAAATTAAAACAAAACAATTTCCTCATGGTAAGCTGTGATGTATACATTATTCCAGACAATTGACAACACAAAGGAAAAATATGGGGCAAGAACTTATTATGTGGATAACTGAACTAAATTTCAAGAATAAGCTATCCCACAGCTTCCCCAAAACATGGGTTTGGAGGAACATTTTCTTGAATTGTTATAAAGAATATATCTTTAGTCTAATTTCTATGCATGTGTTTTGTCCCTTGTTACCCCGTCCAATTAAACTAATGAGTTCTGATGAGTACTATCAAAGGAACCTAGGCTATAGATTGGGGATGAAGCCAACTTCATTTTACAGATGAGGAAATTTAGGATAAGTGATTTGCTCCAGGTCACTTAGGTAATAAAAAGCAACACAGGGATTCAAATCCAAGTCTTCTGTTGCCAAATCCAATACTCCTTCCATTATACCATACAGTACACTACATAGAGTGATGACTATATCTAGTGCATTACAATTTCTGAACCAATTTACTCAAAACAATCATGTGATATATATATATATATATTTTTTTTTAATCCTTTCTTTCCTAGTAGTAGCTGTAAGAAGACAGAAGAACAAAGGCTAGGCAAACAAGGTTCCATAAAACACAGCAAGAAAGTGTCTGAGGTCATATTTGAATCCAGGTTCTCCCAACTCCTGCTACTAAGGCACCTAGGTGCCCTAGTCATGAGATATAATCAATCCTCATATTATTAACCCCATTTTTCAAAAAACGGAAACAAGATACATTCAAAAATCAAAGGAAATGATTGATTTCAGTTGGAAGTTAGTGAAAATAAATATGTAAAAAAATGTTCTCATTCAAGTTCATGGTCCTCTCCTAGAACTCTCTGCATGGACTCCAGTTAAAAATCCCTGTTTTAGGCTGATCTCATAGTTTGGAAACAAGAGCTAAATGCATTAGAAAGCAGGAGTTTGCAGTATCCCCAATGGAAAAAAAAGGGGGGGGCATCTGTTAGCTTCACACCTCCATTTCAATAGAATCTAGCAAAATAACTCATTCCAGCAGGCTCTGCTTCCTCACAGAATAGTTAACCCTGAATATGCCAAAGTAAAAGGTGTTCCCCAAGGTAATTATAAAGAAGGATGTTTTCTAAATGCCTGAGCTTAAATCCTTTGAACAGGATCGAAACAAGCTAAAGGCTTTCAAATGTTTCCAGACTTCTTTTCCTCTCTGGTAGTTGTAAAGAGAATAATTTTAATGGGAAGCATAATTGCTAAGGCCAAGACAGAGTAGCAGAGCTCAGGATCTGAAGCCAATATGCAAATTGCACATGCATATTGGAAATATTCCCTCTGACTGTGGTTGCCAGGGTGAGCCACACAAAGCCCTTCTCTGGCTTGTATTAAAGATGAATTTCATCCTCCTCCTGCCCAGTGCTACTTAGGTGTTTTTCATCCTTGCCTAGTTTGGCTTGATGCTGAAACCCTTTTTTCTGATCTTTCAGATAAACTGTCTTGTTGTAGACTGATAAGAACAGCAGGTCTATTTTTATGCTTGTGAATGTCAGAGACCTGTTGACCTGGATTCAAACCTTTTCAGAAATCAATTTTTTTCCTCTAGGCATCTCTCCTCTCTGCAACTTTCCCATCCACTATTCCCTATTCTCACTTTCAGCAAAAAGAGTGACAGAATAATGGTTTGGGAGCAGTTGTTTGTAAATGTGAGATGGAAGGATTTAACACAAAATTTTTATTTTAATTTTTAAAATATTTTTCCATGTTTACATGATTCATTTTCATTCCCTCTCCCCCCAAGCCAACATGCAATTGTACTGGGTTGTACAAATCTTATCACTTGATATCTATTACCACATTATTCATTTTTACGTAGAGCAGTCTTTTAAAGACAAAATCCCAAATGATATACCCATATAAATAAGTAAAAAAAGCAACATCTTAAGTTGTTTTGTTTTGGGGTTTGGGTTTTTTTTTTGCATTTCTACTCCCATAGGTTTTTTCTCTTAATGTGGATAGCATTCCCATAAGTCCTTCAGGAATGTCCTGGATTATTGTATTTCTATTAGTAGTAAAGTCCATTACATCTAATACAATTTTTAAAAATTCAATTATTTTAAATGGGGAGGAGTTCCAAGCAGAGTCATTTTATCAACAAGCCACACAATAAATATCATTACATTGAATTGATTCCCTGACATCAAGAACTATTAAACAGTCCTTTACAATTTAGCCCTTACAACAATTAATATTATAAATCATATGCAAAGCAGAATTTAGGGTTTATAAAAACTTTCTTCACAACAACCATATAAGGCAAGGATCATTAACCCCATTTTAAAGATGAAAATTTGAGTTTCTGATATGTTGAAGGACTTCCTCAAGGTCACAGCTAATGAGTACCTGGGTTGGAGCTTCTTCCCAGGTCTGTCGATTCCGAGACCAACGCTCTTCCATCATCTTTCAGTGTTCAGATATGGCTTCTGGCTTCTTGGACTACGAACTCTCAGCCCTTTTGCCCAGGTTATCATGTATATCTGAAACCTCACAGTACTTGCCCTTGAAGGTATGGTCCTTCTCCCTGCCTAAATAATATTTTGGTTTTTTTTTCCCCCTGTGGTATCTGCCCAAAGATTACCATTCCCTAAGAAGCTCATTAGACCTTAATCAAAGGACCAATTATGCCTATGTAGCTCTGACAAATAGAAGTCAATGCTTTCTTTAGCTCATCAACATCCCAATAGGAAAAGGAGGTTCACAGGTGTCAGTCTCAGCCTCTGGAGGGACTGAATGTAAATGAGCTACCAAAATTGTGCATTTGTACACAATCCTGCTCTGCATGTTTTTCTGGTTGATATAATGTTTACTTAAAATACACTTAGTATTTGAGAAACTTGAGATTGTGAAGAGATTAACTGCTGAGAAGAACAGAGTATGCAAATCTGCTGTTGGGAACACAGTCAATTGTTAAGGACAGTGATTCAATGAGGATGAAGCCTGACACAATTCCTAAGGGGGAATAAAAGGAGAATAGAGAAAATAGGCAAAATTTAGGAATCTACCTTCCCCAGATGGTACCAAACTATAGATGACCCTGGAAGACACCAGGAGAAAGATTATAAAGAATGGTATAAATAGCCACCATGCTATACACATTTTCATGCAAAAAAAGAGGGAGAAAGAAAAATTGTGACATTTCCAAGCAGATTGGATAACCAGATGCACACTCCCTCCAATTCAATAAAGAAGAGGCGGAAAACTAAGCCCAGCAGGGTATCTGGAAAGGGTTCACTATCAGTGGGAGAGGGTAGGATGGAGGTGGTGGATGTGCGTCAAAACCCTACTGTGCCCAAATCTTGTTGTTCTTTGGCATGTATAGCTACCAATGACTTAAAGAACTATAAAAGGGTGGGGAAGAGGGAGCAGCGTTTATTTTACAAAACTTGTATATAGTAGAATCAAATATGTCTGAAAAAAATGCTTGCTCCACCTTATCTCCCTCACTATAGACTGGAAGTTCTATGAAAATGGGAAAAGCAAGTCAAGTCAGAGATGACCATTCACTTCCATTTCTTCTTTTGGCTACCTGTAGCTTGAATTTTTCCTTGATTTTTCTCCTTGCATACAATCTTCATTTAAAAAAAAAAGCATATTAATAAGTAATTTAAGATTTGGAAAACATTAACTCTACCTCATATTATTAGATCCTTACAACCACTTTCTAAATATTACAGTCACCATCATCCTCATTTTATAGATCAAGAAATTGAAGCTGAAAAAGGTCACGTGATTTATTCAGGGTTATACAATTGATAACAAGTAGAATTCAAACTCATTTCTTCCTGATTCCAAGTTTTATGCTCTATCCAGCAAATCAAATAAAATAATGCTGTGACAAGGGTATTTGAGTACATCCAAGATTACACTAATAAGCTACCTCCACATAAGAGAAAATAAAGGTGAAATATTTGCCTCCCTTATTCATGTCAAACCAGTAGCTTTGTGGCAAAAAAGCCAATACATGTTCTACCACAGTCATATCCCATATCCTCACATGAAACATCCAAGACTTGCATAACATCTTTATTGCATTATAACCAAAGATATTAAACTAACATTTTACAGGAATCCTGCCATAATAGCTTTCAGAAATTTCTTCTGGAAACAACAGACCCATGTAATGCCATTGTGGTAACTATAGGGTGTTTGTGAAGCCAATTAAGGAGAGGCAGAGTATAGCGCCATTTGTAAAGGGACATAATATAGGAGCAGCAGGTCTGAAGTTGGAAAGACCCATCTTCAAATCTAGCCTCAGACACGTCCTAACTGTGTGACCCTGAGCAATCAACTTTAAACCCAGTTTGCCTAGCCCTTAACATTCTTCTGCCTTGGAATCCATACTCAGTATTGATTCTAAGACAGAAGGTAAGATTTGAAAGAGAGACAAAGACAGACAGAGAGAGGGGGAGAGAGACAAAGAGAGACGGAGAAAGAGACAGACAGACAAGAGTATATGGTAAATATGCAAGGGAATAAACCAGTGTAAAAAGTTCTGAAAAATTTCTTAAAAGAAGGGAGAAAGGAGTTGAACTATAAAAGAATGTAAAACCAGAAACTCATGATTTTGTCAGTAAAAATGATATTTAAAAAGAGCTATTTACATTGCTTTGCTATTGTATCTTAAGGTCCATGGATCCTTTCCTTCTGGCTTGCTGCTAAAAAATTTTACATGTCATCTCCCTCACTGGAAGAATTCCTTGCAAGTATAGACTGTCTCCCTTTTCTATATGTATATTCAGCATTTGACACTAAACTTTGAAAACAATAAGAACTTAATAATAAATGCTTTATAAATAAATACTTAATAAATGCTTTATTCCTTCATTCATCAGATCTCACAATCTGTAGTATAAAAAATATATTCCTCTGGTCTGTCTGACTGATAGGGATATCAACATAGATGGAAAGCACAGACTAAGAAATAACAGAGGCTAGGTAGACTGTGGAGCAGTAATTATAAATACTGATCTGACCATTCAAATAATAGAACAATTAATTGAACACCTCATTATTAATTAAATTTAATCTATGTGGTCTTATATAACATCTAAACTTCTTGCACCTTGATTTCCACATCTGTAAAAATAAGGGGGCTGGACTAGATGTCCTGAGATCCTTTCCCCATTTAGATCTATGATTTCACAGAAATCTAATTAGGATCAGACTCTGCTAGGTTGAAAAGGCCTTGATACCCTAAATCAAAAAACTGAATCCATGAAATCTCTATAAACTATAAATTTCTACTCTTGATATCTATTCTAAACCTTTTATCAGGATGGAGAGCTTAAATTTTCTAACCAGTCAGTTCAATATTTCTTATGACATTAAGTAATTATAGTCTAAAGGCTGATAGGAGCTTAAACTCAATGAAAACTGCCAGATTCAGTTAGAATTCAAAGAATGGCATCTGCTCTCCTAATCGATTCTGATATCAGATCTGATGGTACTCAGCAGTACTGAATAAAGCCTACTTCTATCTAACTGGGTGATGACATGCAGAATGGGATAAAAGATGACTTTCCTTGCTATGGTAGTGACTACACCTTTTCCTTCAAGTAATTCACCCAAAGAGATGAACAAAAGGTACCCCACAAGGAAAGCATAAAATTATCAGTGCTCTGCTATCTCCTTTTTAAAAAATATGGACACCTTAATGACTCAAAATAGTTAATTTATTCCTTTACACAGTTAAAGACATCTGCGACATTTCTCTGCTGATCAAGGATTTAGAGGTTTTAAGGACCTACTCCCAGCCTCCCCTTTGCAGATGGGAAAACAAAGGCCAAAAGAAGTCAAGGTATTTGCCAAAGAAATGGGACTGAAACCTGGGTCTTCTGATACCAGATGCAGTACAAGTCCTTTCATGCCATCCTGTTTTCATTCCTGATCTTAAATGAGATACTGTATGCAAGGATGCTTTGAAAACTTTGAAGCATGATACAAATAAAAGGTATTACTATTATTATCATCACCTATTTCAAACATTGAAGTTGACAAGGATGCCTCGAAGAATCTAATCAGCTGCTGGGATATTTTTAAAGCTGGAGAAGCATTCTCTCCTTTGTCCTTGCCTTTCCTCTTCCTCCTACACAAAGTGAAAAAGTTGCTCATGCTTCTGAAAGAAATGATACGAATTGTACATTTCTAAAGTTGTCATTGAGTTCTCCTCCAGAAGAAGAAACTAACATGGAGGGCCTGTTTTTAAGGACACCTGGCAATTTGCTTTCTAATATCAAAATAAGAATAATGGTTTAAAACAAAAAAAGCAAAGAGCTACTGGTGACTGCCATACTTGGAAATAAAGTTTTGTCAAGTAGAGGGACTGACATAAAAATAGCCACCATGACTGCCCCCAAATGGAGTGGGCTGGGCTGAAATCTCAGAGAGGTAGGTAAACACAGCTGCATCCTTGATTACTTTAAAACCCCTTCACTACTGCCCTCAAAAGAAAAAAAGTTCTAATTAAGTTATTTTTAAATACTTATAGATCAACACACCCTTCACATTGTCACAGACCTATAGATATGGCCACAACAGATATTCAGAGGACTTTCTTTTGGGGAACCTCTTCAGAGTCCAACCCTCCCCACACCTCATCAGACAGAGATGATTTCATGAAACTTTATATTGGTGGGTTTAAAGAATACAAAGATATAGTTAAAAATGAAGCTTCCCTACCCCTTCCCTCTCATACTATTCTTTTCCTTTTCTTTACTTTCTCTTTTGTGTATAACTTCCTTTTACACTTCCTTGACTCCTACACATCAATATTTTCTTCCTCACTTCAACTAACATGGTAAAACATCTCCTTGTGCAGAGCACTCTAGTAAGTGTTTAGTGGGCATGGGGGACCAGGTTTAAATGAGACATGGTCCCTGATATCATAGAGTTTGCAATTCATCTGAAATATTATATATATATATAAAACTAAAAAATGGAGGCTAGAGAAAGAATGACTAGGAAAGGCTTTATGGAAAAGGGGATATGACTTGAACTTTTCCCCTTTAGATTTAAGTAATAATAAATAATAACAATAACTAGCAAGTGCCTACTATGTGCCAGGTACTGTGCCAAGTGCTTTATTTTTTTATCATAATTTTTCAATTTTTTTTAGTTTGCATTTAATACCATTTCAATAATCATTTTTTGACATTTTGCAATCCATGTTCTGTTTTTCCCTCCTGCCCCTAGCTTCTCCCCAAGAAGGCTGGCAATATGATATAGGTGTTAAATGCTTTATAAATATTACCTTATTTGATTCTTACAACTACCCTGGGAAATAGATAGTTTTTATCCCAATTTTACAAATAAGGAAATTGAGTCAAATAAAATTTACTCGATTTGCCCAATCATTTTCTGAAGCCATCTTTGAACCTTGGTCATGCTAATTCCAGGACCAGTGCACTACTTAGCTGTCTGGTTTTGCTCCTGGTTCTTTTCCTTCTTTCTCTGGTATATCTTCCTCCAGCAATAAATGGATGGAAAAAAAATAACCTTTTGTATTCTTTGTACATGGCAAAAGTAGCAAAGAATGCAAAACTGTTTAAAAAAAGAAGATATGGTTGTGTGTGTGTATCTTTAATATACTCTTTTCTTTTAAGTGATAAGGATAAATAAATTCTTAGTCAAAAACAAACATATAGATGTATCTCTATAAAGTAGCACACACTGAAAAATACTGCAAGATAGTAGAGAAAATGAAAATATTAGACTTTGATTCAGGAAATCTAGGAAGGAAGCTGGGCTCTACCACTCACTAGCTATGTGATTACAAGCATTTCATTTAATCTCTCAAAAGCTGTTTACTCATCTGAAACTGGTGGAAACACCTCTATTCACCTACTTTATAGGGCTCTTATGAAGAAAATACTATGTAAAACTATAAAAATTGGGTTCTGTCTCCCTTTCTCTCTCTTGTCTCTGTATGTTTCTATTTCTGTCCTTTTCTCTCTATTTCTCACTTTCTAGGTCTATCTCTGTCTACACACACACATTCTCTATTTATGCCAATGGATAAAAGCTATTCATATCTAAAGGGCAAAGAACAACTTAGCTAGAAACTTCAAATTAATGAATTCTAGTATTCCATTTACAAGCGTATTATCAAGGCTATTTTAAATCTTTTTTTAAAATGAAAATGCTCTACTTTATTCCCTCCAGTGGTGTTATTAGCTCTAAATTATGGAATACCCTATGCTCAAAAATATCCAACAAAGATAGCCCAAAAGGGAATGAAAAAAATACAGTGTAGGCAGTAAGCTAGGATACATTATTAACAATAATGTTCACAAGTGGCATAAAGGATATTGTCAAAGATATATATAACCTAAAAAGGCTATTCATGTAGAGAGTAGAAGTACCCCACAAATAGTAAAAATAAAAAATAACATAAAAAACCCACTAGTTTAATTTTCTCTGAAGAATTTATGGAAAGACATTAATAAGAATCCCAGAGAATGAAAAGGCAATTGGGGCTGGCAATGGACATCTCTAGGGGGAGTACCTACCGATGAAATGATAGATCCTTAAACACAATAAACCATACTCTGTATTCAGTGTCCTTGAATAAACAGAAAATCATTTAAACTTCTAAACACACTACATTTCAAATCCAAGACTCAAGTTAAGCCACCACTGCGTAATGTTGACAACTATAATCAAAGTCTAACGTATTCATTAAACAAAATATTCTTATTCCCATATGGTGGCAGTAGAAAATCATTCAAGGGGAGAACTGGCAAGAAGCCTTCCATTTGGAGACTGTCATAGGAACGACTCATTTTGTCTTAGTGACAAATAGTGGATGAAGAAAGAAGACAGTAGTGTATCTTTGGAAGAAGAGAATTTGCAAGAGCAAACCACCCACAATGAGTCAGGAAAAGGAAATTCTGTTCTATGAACAAAAATCAGGTTTGGGGACTAATTCCAAAGAAAAATTATGGAAAGACATTGAGAAATACTCTAAGAAGTAAAAACACCACTAAAGAAAGAACCATTTCAGATGAGGGTAGAAGAAAGAGAATAATCAGGTATTTTGACAAATACTAAATTCATTCTCAAAAGAAAATGGAAAACACAAAAGCTGTGAAAGAGAAAACTGGGCTTTACTTTTGACTGTGATTATGCTAATGCTAGAAATGGCTATTATGAACAGGTCCCATGACAGACTGTTAGAGTCAGGTATTTAATAAGAAGAATCTAAACTTCTGAATTGTGCTGCTGGAGAAGACTTTTGAGAGTTTCATGGACAGCAAGGAGATGGAATTAATCAGTGCTTACAGAAATTAATTCATACTATTCAGTGGAAGGTCAAATACAAAGTCAAATACTTTGGTCATATTATGAGAAGGCAAGATTTTCTGGAAAAGATCTCAATGTTGTAAAACATTAAAGAAAAAAGGAAAAGAAGGACAGCAAAGGATGAGATGGATCGGAAGTGTCATGGAAACAAGGAAAATGAATTTGGACAGATTTCTAGAGATAGTAGAGAAGGACTTGGGCATAAGATGGACATGACTGAATAACCCAACAACAATGATGGCCCTCATTTGTCAGTAAAAGAAAAAAAACACAAAAGTTAGTGACCCTTAAATAATAAGATAAAGATCTGAAATAGAAAGCAAATAATAAAAACAATCCAAATTTCTAGATACAAATGGAAAGAAAGAAAACTGATAATCCTAGTTTGCCAAGCCCTCACTTATTTAAATGAAAAGCTATAGTGTCAAAATGACAGCAATGAAGGGATCAAACTATATGTGCTGAGGCAGGGCAAACTTAAGTATCCCTAAGGACTATAATACAAGATAATTACCAAAAAGAAGAATCTCAAACAGAAATTTTTGGCAAATATAGAAATGGAAGACTAGGTAATTATTATCCATATATCTGCTGAAAAAAGGTTTTGTTTTTTTTTTTTAATACCTGGCCTGCCTTCCATCCTTGGATTTTGAGAGGAAATGTTTCCCATTTGGTGGAGGGGAGGAAGGGAAAGGGGAGTCTAAAAACAAAACAGAAAACAACAACAACAAAAAAAAACATCAAAAGATGATTAATTACAGGATCTGAAGAAGTGAAAAGGAAACCACTCCCTCAGTGTTGCACTTAATATATAGATTCCCAGGCAGATGCATCAAATTGCTATAGAAGCTCAAATTCTTACCAAAATTGACATTTTTCCCCCTCCATGACTAGCCAACCTTGTTCTAATGACTAATAGCTTCTTACTTTAGATCAGCTTTCAAAGAGAAAACAAACAGGGCCTTAAAATGAAAACCCTTGGGAAAACACATACACTTTGAAACACCACACGAAAATCATGAAGAGTAACTTCAAAACATGAGGGAGGACTGAAAAGGGACCAGTTTGCAGCAACTTTCCCAACCACACAATGTTGGAATTATTCTGCACCCTGAAGTAAGAAGTCCCTGGGGGAGTAATAGCCATGAAGGTTCAGTTGAACACCTCATGGAAAATGTCTCTTTTTCCTCCTCTGTCTCCCATAGTCCATGAATCTGGACCCCTAAACTGGAATATTTTCCCTTCTTATCTGTAACTCAGCTTACTCACCCATTACTTCTTTCATGAGGACTTTTCTGGTTTTTTCCCAGCACCATCAGATACAATATTTAGCTCATCTATACTCCAAGTATATCTGCACCCTGTTTCCCTCATTTAATATAAGCTCCTTAAGGGCAGGGTCTGTGTGTTTTGTCTTTGTATCTCCTGTGCCCAGAACAATGCTTGGCATGCATTGATGGCTGGATATAAAGGCTTCTTGATTAACTGATTTCTCACCTGAAGAATCAGGCTTTCAGACTGGTCTATGGCCATGGCTCCAGACAACAGGTAAGAAACTTCTTGGAAGAACTCATGCCATTTTGTAGGATTAATGATAATTAAGATAAAATGAACATATCCTGGATACTAAGGACTGAATCAGAAATAACTTTAAATCAAAACTCTAATCCATCCAAACTGGATTTCATTCAACAGGGATGAACACAGAGTTGCTAGATTTAGGGGTAACATGTCATAGAGACAGAAGACAGCAAAAGACTAGCAAGAGGCAAAGATGGGATATCATTAAGAAACACAAGTTAACTGAGTGGATCCAGAGGAAGACTGTTAAAAGTTGATATATTGGGGCAGTTGGGTAGTTAGGTAGTTAGTGGATAGAGTTGGGTTTGGAGATGAAAGGTCATGGGTTCCAATGTGACTTCAGACACTTTCTAGCTTTGTCACTTAGCTCCAACTGCCTAGTCCTTAATGCCCTTCTGCCTTGGAAATGATACTTACTAATGGTTCTAAGACAGAAGGTAAGGGTTAAAAAAAAAAAGCTAATATATTGCATCACATTTTAAAAAGAAAGGAGCAGAATTGTTTCAAACAGTTTGGAATGTAATTTGGAATGATGCTTATTTTAAAAAAATGACTACTTTTTAGGAACCCCAAACTGAAAACTAAGTATCCTCTTTAGGAATAGCTTAACAAATCATGATATATGAAAGCAAAGGAATATTTTGCCATAATAAAGGACAAAGTGGTCCCTTTCAGAGGAAACTGTGAAGAACTATATGAACTGATAGAGAATGGAGTAAGCAGAACTTGAACAATCTGCACAATGAAAATGTAGTTTTAGAGAAAAACAACTTTGAGAGGCTTTATACTCTAACCAATGCAAAGATAAAACATGAATGAGTCCAGAGAACTGAAAATGAAGCACAATACTCACCATTAAACACAAGAAATGAAGAGACACATGTTTTTCCAATGTAGTTAATTTGGCATGTGTTTTTCTAAAATATTAAATTTTTAGTGTTTGTTTTTAGTTAATGGTAAAATAGGAAAAAGAAACAGCAAATGCACATAAAATTAATTTTTTAATTATGAAAGTGACTCATATCTATACCCTGTCATTACTTCAAGATTATGTAAGGTCAAGGAGGAAAAAAAAGGCTCTAAATACATCACAATATTTATAACCACTTTTTTGTGATAACAAAATCCATGAAAACAAAGAATATGCTCATCAACTAGGAAATAGCTGAACAAAATATGGTACATTAATAACATGGGATATTAACACACAATAAGAAATTTCAAAAATTGAGAATTCAGAGAAGCATGGGAAAGGCTTACATGGCCAATAGGAAAAAATATGTAGAATAATTTAAAATTTTATATATGAAAAGATAAAAAATGAAACATGCATAATTACTGTAACCAAGCTTGGACCATAGTAGTAGTCTCTTGGTAACTGAGATTGACGATTGTCTTTGTGCGCTTTCATCTGTGATGTAGATGAACGTGCACAAAAACACTTGTGCTTGAAGGAGATTTAAGTGGAAAAGTCGATGGCACAGAGACAGTCCCACTCTCTTGGCATTGGAAGCCTGGGTCCAGTGGCACTACGAGATGAAAACATATACCTTCTTCCTCTCTTTGCAGATACTAGAGACTGAGTTTAAAAATTGGGAATATGGGCATAGACCATTGCTTATGTTTTCAGAATCAATTGATTTGGTAATTAGATTTATTAAATCTTTTATTTTCTATTTTTTTTTTGTTATAATGAATGGTTGTGAGGGAGAGAAAAGAATGAATAGATTCTAAAATTAAGGCAATGAAAAAAGGCTATCAATAATCAAAATTATTATGTTTTTAGACCTATCTCATTAAGGCTGAAAATGTAGCTGCAAGCCCCTGGTCTAAACCAACCACTGACAGATGTAGGAGCTATGACCATTGCTGTTTCTGACCTGGGCTACTTTACTCTTTATCTTGGGTACTAATGGTGGCCTCCCTTCCCCAGAAGCCACATTGGTGTCTGACTTAAGACTCCCTTCTGCCTAAGCCTACTGAAGCTTGGCATGCCTAAGTGATTGATCATTCTCAACCTGCCCCTACAATATTTCCCTGGAATCATGCCACCTGGCTAATAAAGCTTTTTTTTTTTTTTAGAAATGATAATTTTTAAAAGAGGGAAAGAAGCATAACATGCACTAAGAAATGGAGAGTCTCTCGTGAAGGTAACAAAGTCTGCTTGGGATTTCACATATCAGGAAAGACATGGTGAGACAAAAGAAGAATTAAAATGACTACAAAGATAGCAAATGGATGTGTTGGAGAGAGAACTGTTTATCCTGAAAAAAGACAGGCCTGAGCAATGTTATCACTGTTTTCTAGAATTAAAATATTTCTTTAATATGGGAAATGGCAAGTATTTCATCTGTAATGTTATCAAAATAAATGACCAAACACTAAAAGTATACTTTCCTGTGAACTGGAATGACTAAGAGAATTGTTTTTATTCCATTACCTTAAAGTTAACAGGAAAACACTCAGGTAAATTAAAAATATCTTTCCGATAAGTAAAATATTGGCTAATATGTAACCTGAGGTTGAAGGCTAACCATAATACAAGATAAGAGTAAAAATAATAGAAGTTAACATTTTTAAGGTGTATAATATGCTTTACACATATGGTTTCCTTTGATCTTAATATATTACATAATGTTAGAGAAGCAAAATGGTTCCAAACATTTGTGAAAAGATTTCACAAAGACAAACATAGCTATCATGAAACTGCAGTTTTAGACAAAAGTCTCTTTTCCACTTAGTAACTGGCATTCTATAACTACTGTATAGTCTGTCAGAGATTTGAACCTGTTATGGGAATCAGAGGAGAAAACTGAAAGGTATTTATTTTGACAAAACAGATCGCTATCAAATACTCAAATAATCCACCCATGCAAAGTGCATAAAGAGGGATGAACAAAATTCTTCAAATGCTGTGATTATAAGTGGTTTCTACCTCTAGAGTTTACTGACTGTCAACAGATAGAATAAATGAAGATCTTGTTAGTATGTCACTAACACTATGGGGGCAGCAAGGTGGTGTGTAGTGGAAAGAGTCCTGAGGAAGGATGACTTGACTTCAGATTCAGCCACAGAATATTACCAGCTGTGTGACCCTGGGCAAGTCACTGAACATGGTGGGCCTCAGTTTCCTTATCTGTAATGTGAGCTGCAGAGGGAAATGGTAAACCACTCTGGTAACTTTAATAAGAAAATCGTAAATGACATCACAAAGAGTGGGACACGAGTGAACAACAACAAAGCCAGCATTGTTGTATCTGACTTAAGTTTTCTTGCCTCTCAGAGTTGCTTGTTTTTACTTATGTGTTATTCTCAGTATTGGGGTTTTGCTTTCTTCAATTGGCTTTGCTTGACAAAACGTCTTTACATTTCTTTAAATTCTTCATACCCGTCATTCCTATCAATGCAGACTCCACACTTGTGCCCTTTAAATTCTTCATATGATATGTAGTCCAAGAAGGACAAATGCAAAAAGAGAAGTCTCATATGTACTACAATATTCAGTGTCACTTTTTATTGTAGCAAAGAACTGGAACCAAGGAAAAGGCCCATTGGGTTAGGAAATTTCTAAACAAAAGATGGTACATGAATGTAATAGAACATGATTATTCTGTTAAGAAATAACAAATAAGAAGAATGCAGAGAAGCATGGGAAAACATATGAACTTATGTGGGATAAAGTAAGGAGAACTAGGAAAACAATAAACACGATGAAAACAACATGAACTAAACAAAAATAAAAAACCTGAACATTATGTAATTAAAATGATCAGCCTAGTCCTGAAAGATTAAAAAAAAAATGTTTGTTGTTCAGTTGTTTCAGTCATGTCTGACTCTTCAGGACCTCATTTGGAATTTTCTTGGCAGAGATACTAGAAGGATTTGCCATTTCCTTCTCCAGCTCATTTTAGAGTTTGAGGAAATTGAGGCAAATGGAATTAAGTGATTTGCTCAGGATCACACAATGACTCCAGGTTGGACATTCTTACCACTTTACCATCCAGTTCCCCACTCCTCCCACCTGGCCAAATGTATCTTCCACTCTTCTGGGGTGGGAGAATGGGGGGAGGATTGTATATACTATAACACATGCTTTTTAGTTTTATTGAATTGTTTTTTATTTTCCTTATTAATTGATTGATGTGATTTACCCAAAGTCACACTGGTCAGAAAGGAGAGGAGGGATTTAAAATCTAATTCTGGGTCTACATTCATTTTTCTTTCCATTGCAACCTCATTAGTTTCTGCTCAAACATCAAGTATGATTTACCTCCAGGATGCCTCCCCACTTTGGGCCAAGAGACACACTCAGCACAAATGGTGCCTTAACCCTGATGTGTCCTGAGAAAGTCTATAAGGAGATTTTTAGTTCAATGATCTTGTCTTTATCCCCCCCAAAAGTGATATGGTTAAAAAGTGCTTCAGTAAAAAGTTCAACAAGAAGTAAAGCACAGAATCTATTGTGAAATTTAAATTTAACACTCCCCTGATTATAACAATGAAAATACTTAACTCTCCCCAGATTTTACACCTACCAATCACAGTTAGTGTTTTTGTTTTAGGACTGCCCAGAAGGCAGTCAGTCGATTCTGATTCACCACCCAGTATGGCTCACTTGGGTCACAGACATCCCTCATTCAATGTGTGAAATGGGGTGTTTTCACCTTTGGTAATTAAATCTAAAAATGGGCAGATCTCCTACTCAACTCTAAGTACTGTGTTCTAAAAATAGGCAGTGGTTACAATTTAATCTTTACAATCAGGGGAGAGTTAAGTATTTTCATTGTTATAATCAGGGGAGTATTAAATTTTATCTTCACACAATACTAAAGGATTTCACATCATTGGAGGGCAGTCACCTGGTTGGCATGATGGACCACTAATTTGGAAGCCAGCCAAAAGTCTAACTTGTAACAGCCCAGCAACTGATCAGTTAAAGGTCTCTACTGCCACAAGTAAAAATGTAATTGGGGAAGTGTCCTGTCCCATTCCCCTTAGCTTTGAAGCCATGACCTACAACAAAATTCCTTTCCATATGGAACCCAGATGCAAACCATTAGGAGCTCACTGTATTTTGTGGACTTCTACATGTATCTACAAATACAAAAGAAAAGCTGTTTAATTCATAACTAATTGTAGAACTGTGTAAGAAAAAAATGCATGCATGCTCTTTTGTGCTCTCTCTTTACACACACACACACACACACACACACACACACACACACACACACACACACACACACAATCATTATGGACTGGGTATTTTTGTGTATAAGTCAGTGCTACTAAATACAAAAGAAATCAATAGTACAATTACTTTGAAAAAGCCACAAAGGTATCTGGACAATAACATTAAGATTTCAGTAGAGAACTCAGCCCTGTGGAACTAACCATCACAGACATAGGGCAAAGGAGTTCATAAGGAACCCAATCATGAACTAGAATTAGTAGCATTTGGAAAGTTTTGATTTAAATAGGTTAAATACTCACTTTAATGATTTAAGCTTTAGAAAGTTTTTAACCTTAAAGGAAGATCCAAAAACTCTTTTCTATTGAAAAAAATTAAGGTGGGGGAAAAATTCAATGATGAATTAGAAATAATTTTGAGATACTATTTTTCCCTCCATCATTTATTAAACTTCAAGGAATTGGGCTATTGAAGAATTATCAAGAAGCCATTCTTCTAAAATAAAGTGCCTTTTGTAATTTAAAGTATTCTACACACACACACACATGAAACTGGGCAAATGATTTAAATCAACATACTAAAAAAATGTTAAATCGACCAATAAATATTCAGAATCCCAGTCTGCAGTCAAGAACAATGAAGTTTTTGAGGAACAATAGATGTACAAAGCTTATAGAATCTTTCAAGTGTCATTACTATTATTATATATTATTATACATTACTCACAGTACCACAAATGACTCATTTATATATGTAGGCTATCACAATAATCCTGTAATATAGGCAATATAGACATGATTAGCCTCAGTTTTCAGATGAGGACACAGACACACACACCTCAAGGAATTCAGGTGATTTTTCTACAGTAAAAAGCAAGCAGGCAGCACAGGCAGATCTCAAAAGTCCTGATCTTCTGACTCTAGTCTTCCACTTTTTTTTTTCATTTTTGATGTGGACTTATGATTTCATAAGGTTATTAGATATAGAAAGATTAGCAATTTTTTCTAAAATTAAATTTTCAGGAAGCATTAAGTGGTTAAATTCCCTACTGACAGTCACAGAGTCAGTACATATCTGTCTGGACTTAAACTCAGACCTTCCAGATTCCAGTATTGGTCATCTATGTTCTTAAGTCTTAAGAGCCGGTTCAATGGATAGAGTGCTGGAAGTCAAGAAGACATCAGTTCAAATTCTGCCTCAGACACTTAAAAGCTGTATAAGTCATCTGGGGAAGTCAGTTCTCTTAGTCTCAGTTTCTTTATCAGTAAAATGAGTATTATAATAATAGCATCTACTTCCCAGGGTTGCTATGAGGATCAAATGAGATAACATGTATAGCATATTAAAAAACCTTAAAGTACAACATATCTGCTTGCTTTTTTACTGTTGTTAACATCATTATCATTAGTATTAATAAATATATCTCAGATTTTTATACTGACAGTACTACTGACTTATTTTATTTGGAACTTAATGATTTCCCATCAGCCCTTGGTTCAGTAATAAAATGAATAAGACTAAGCACTGAATGTCTTGGACCAACATATACGGCCCCCTTTAGAAGAACTACTATTAATGTAATGAATTAGAAAACTATCCCCTGAACTCCAATCCTTGTACACTCATTTTGTTTGGTCCCTGAGGGTTGAACCAGGAGCTATGGGTGGAAACTGCCAAGAAACTGATTGAAGCTTGATTGATATCAATACAAAATACCCCAACAATCAGAGCTGTCCAAACATGGAATAGGCTTCCTCAAGAGGCTAGATTATCATTTTGGGAATATGTTATACTGAGGTTTGCTTTCTTGTATGGGTTGGACTAGATGGACAATGAGGCAGGTACTTTCTAGCTCTCTAATTCTTTAATTCCCTTATTATTTAATTTGACTAACAAGTTGTTATTAAAAATGAACTAAAAAATAATTGGATTTATTTAAAATCACCATCACAGTGTCAAGATGGATTTTAAGAAAATAGGCATATACATCAATACTATTTAAGTGCTACATATGACAGTGAAATGTAATTGGGTATTAGTGTTGTTACATGCTTTCTCCAATTTGTAGCTCTCTGCCTATACTGCCTTAAGAAAGAAAGAAAAAAAAAGAACAGAAGTAGGAAGCTCAAAGATTGGAAAATCTGATAGGTGTCTTTTATTCTCCACAGCTAAGGTAGTGTGTGGGGGTAAGAGAAAGTGGGGAGCCAACCCACACAGTTTGATAATATGCAATTTGATGCACACAGAGAAAAAATAATAGAGAATAAAACCTCAATTTTGAAAGGGAGATGTCTGCAACTTCTCACTTTATATTTCAGTGAAAATACAGCAATTATATCTGTTAAAGACTCAACAGTATCCTAGGAAAAGGAATGCTGTGTCTCAATGTCTCTGACAAAGACAATACTTCAAAGTTCCGATTCGATTTGATAAAGTTGAGATTAAAATAAAATAACACAAATTCAAAACTTCAGTAAATCATGCCAATCTAAATCTCATTTTTAATTATGACATAGACATTAACAACATGGCAAATGCAAAACATCATGTCTTCAAGACACACTGTTTTCATGTGTAATGCTATTAGCTTAAACCAAATAGCCAATAAAAATCCAAGTTAAAATAAAAGCAAAATCAATTTAGAATATACCTCTTTCTGGATTTTAGCTGGCAAAGCTAGCTATACCTCAGTGTCACCATTTGATAAAATAGCTGTTTACAAAAATCATATTGAGAACAAGGCAAGCCTTACAACATAATGAGGAAGAAATCCCAGATGTTTATCCCTGAGTAGTCATCTAGATTCAATCTCTTGCAGAAAGTAGATCTGTTTATTTGTAGATTTACAAGTTCAGGTATTCCAGAGAGAATAGGGCACCTTGGGTCTGGGGAGACATCTTTCCTGCTAGGAATATTTGTGATTCCAGTTACTATTCAAATTGGGCTCAGAAGCAGCAAAGGAAATCATACATTTAAATATGAGACACAAAAGCACACTATATGTTGGATGGAGGAGGAAGCTGAAGGAGCAAATAGTAAGAGAACATATTGAAAATCAAAGGTGTCATGTCTGAGCTGTAGTACCAGATAGCAAACTCTAATCAAAGAAGCTAGTATAACAGTAGAAAGAGTGAAAACTTGGAGTTGGCTACTAGAGCTATGTTCAAATACCACCCCTGCCATTTATTATCTCCCTGGACCTTAGTTTCCTCATCTGTAAAATAAAAATATTAAATCAAATGATCTCCAAGATCTCATCAAGCTCTAGGTGTACATCTTGATCTCTATAATAGTTTTTAAATCATGTAGAAAAAAGGATTAGGATTTGCCTCACTGTTATGTAACTTTAACCTCACCTGAATATGTTTTAAAGAATCAGAGGTGGAATCCAATTCCTCAAGCTGAAAGTTTGTCAGTGATATATTACTTTTTTAAAATTTCCTTAAAAGGGTTGCAATTCTCTCATGTATTAATGTTAGAAATGATGGTTAATAAAGAGAAAAAATATCAATTTAAAGGGCACTAGATCAAAGAGAATCACTCATAGAAAAACCAGCAGTCCTGCTGTATCAGCAAAGAATAGCTCTGCAAGTTAGGATCAATAAATGTAGCCTAGAGAAGGAAATTCAGCTAAAATACAATACATAAGGCCAAAATGCTGCAGTACTAAATAAGATCCCAACAGATGGTTATGTTGTTGACATAGGGCCATAGATTTTCTCAGATTTTCATTTTAAGTCAGTCAAACCAAATACTAAAGCTGAAATAAAATTATTTGAATACCAAAAACTAGAGAGATAAAAACTAAAAGTGGAAAACGATCCACAAAGACTTAAAAACAATAAGGGCAGCTAGGTGGCTCAGTGAATAGAGAGCTGCCTAGAGAGTCGAGGTCCTGGGTTCAAATCAGATATTTCCTAGCTGTGTTACCCTGGACAAGTCACTTAACCCCCATTGCCTAGCCCATACCGCTCTTCTGCCTTGCAACCAATATTTAGTACTGATTCTAAGATGAAAAGTAAAAGACTAAATAAGAACTACGTGGTCCACAAGAACAGTCCATGTACTTCATAATGGTAATTTAAATTACCACCTTATCACAGGGGTGTAAAACCTAATCTCTCAGGAGAAGCTTGTTAGTTAAGCTCCAGAGAGAATAATTTTGGTCTACTAAGACAAGCAGTATAGAGAGACAAGAAATCTTAGCAGAACCATCTATCTACACAAGTTATCTCATATGGCACAGAGATAATTCCAAAAATCTTAATGGGGGAATTAATGTCACTCCCCCTTCCACTAGTAACCAAGGTGTGTGTGTGTGTGTGTGTGTGTGTGTGTGTGTGTGTGTGTGTGTGAGAGAGAGAGAGAGAGAGAGAGAGAGAGAGAGAGAGAGAGAGAGAGAGAGAGAGAGAGAGAGAGAGAGAGAGAGCGCTAACTTGTCTGGGTCTCAGTTTCCTTGGCTATAAAATGAGATGGCTGGCTGAATTAGATCTCCTTTAAGATTCTTTTCATCCATGATAGTTAGAATGGATTGAAAGATGTTAAGTGTCTACTTCCCTCTCCCGAGTTTGCTTAGTACATTCAAAGAATAGATTGAATGCAAGCCACTCCTCGCAGATCTGGATCATTAATTAAATGCACTGACCTAGAAGAAGAAATATGAAATGTTTGTATGACATTTTACCACTTCCCCCTTCCCCTCCCATCCCTAACCTATGTCAACACAGTAGAAGAGGTCTGCTGAAAACGTAAGAGAGTTAAATAAACAGGAGGCAGAGTCACCTATTTTGAGGGACATTAAAGGACTGAGACTACTTTTGGAATAATCCCAATTTTAAAATGACTTTATTGCAATGTAATTTTTTTCTTCTTACTGTCTCTACATACCTACACTGTTATTTGTTTTGCTCATATTAGCCCTTTTATCTGTTGAAGTCTCAGTTCCTCCCATGGCAATCTATCAGTAAACATTTAATAAGTACCTACTATGTGCCAAGAACTATGCTAAGCCTTTGGGAACCACAGAAGCAAAAGAAAATCTCTGATATTAAAGAACTTACAATGTAATGGAGAAGCCAATGTATAAACAAATATATACAGGATAAATAGGAAAAAATAATAGAGGAAAGGCACAGGAATTAAGAGGAGCTTAAAAAAAGCTTTTTGTAGAAGTTGAGATTTGGCTTGGGACTTGAAGGAAGCCAAAGAAACAAGTAGACTGTTAGGAGGGAAAACTTTCTAGGCATTCTATTGCTCAGTTATTTTTCAGCTGTATCTAACTCTTCCTGACTCCATTTACTGTAATAGGGAAGATAGACAATAGAGAGGGTTTAAGGGAAAATGGTAATGAATTCTTTTCTGGATATATTGAGTTTAAGATGTCTACTGGACATCCAGTTGGAGATGTCTCAAAGGGAGTTGGAGTTGTGACAGTGGTGGTCAACAGAGTTCTAGAGAGGATAAGTAGATTTAAGAATCATCAGCAGAAAGATGGCAATGAAATCCATGGAAGATGATGAGTATCGAGGAAAAAGAGAATAGTTCTATGGGACACCTAAGGGTAGATGTCAAGATTGGACTAAGCACAGTAAAAGAGACTGAGAAGAAGCAGTCATACAGACAAGAAGAGTGGTATCCCAATAACCTAGAGAGAAGAGATTGTCAATGGGTCAAACTACATCTGGAGTTTTGTGTTCAGTTCCAGGGATCGCATTTTAGAAAGGTCAATAAGCTAGAGAATGTTCAAAGGCAGGTGACCAGAATGGTGAAGGATCTAGAGTTCATGCCATAAGGCAAATGGGTAAAGGAAAAAGAGATTTCTAGACTGGAAAAGAGAAGATATAGGGGTCATGATAACTGTCTTCAAGTACTTGAAAAGTTTTCATGTAAAACAGTGTGTTTTATTTCAACTACTTAGAAAAAGTATCAATTATAACTAAAGAAAAATGAAGGAGCTCCTTTGGGAGAAAATGCGTTGCCTCTCACTTGAGATTTTTACTCAAAGGCTAGATGATTTCAGGGATTCTATGGACAGAAAAATCCCTTTCGTGTGCTGGTTAAAGTAGATGCCTCTGATGTCCCTTCTGGTATGAGTCGAAGAAAATAGGAATAGTAATAATAACTGAAGTAAAGTACTTTGTGAATCTTAAGATATCTTATAAATGTCGAATCTATGGAGGTGTAATTTTAAAAAACTAATTTATATACAGTATTCAATTAGTTAACTAACAGTAGGCTACGTTGCCCTAGCAACACTTAACAATTTGGAACTTTTCTAAACTGGCTTAGTAAAAGAGCCCTTCTGATTAGTATTCCAAAAGAACTCTGCCTCATATCAGGAAAGGCATTTAAATACAGATTGAAGCAGTTGCATGATACTGTTATATTCATTTTACCAAACTGGGGGTGGGGTGGGGGTGGGGGTGTTACTTTTCAATGAAATCAAACAACCTGAGGAAGTTGTCCCTAACTGGGAACAGGGCTAGGCACTTCCCTAGGCAAACAAGGAAATCAGTCATGTCACTGTGACACGTGAAACTTATCACAAATGCACTGTGTTGCTCACTCTGAGGATTGGTGACCCTTTATAACTTTTTAGGGATGCTAACACTAACCCGTCAAGAAGAATATTGTATTACAAGATATTTTCATGTTCTCTGGTTTAGTTTAAGGAAAACAATTCAACAACATTGGTCCATAGTGAACGATCATTTATTCAATAATAATAATAATCATCATTAATAACCATTGATGATTTTGTTATTTTTCCCCTGCAACTAAAGATAGAAAGGGTCAGTTGCCCACAAAAAATAGTTAACTATTGCATTCACCATGTGAAAACAAGAAAGGAAAAAATCCCAGCTAGCAACAGTAGCAAATACCCAGTCCAAAATGAATGACTAAAATATGGGTGAACTCTTTTTCAACACTATTATGTCAATAACCCAAGACACTTACTAGCTGTGTGGTCCTAGGCAAGTCACTTAACACTATTGGCCTCAGTTTACTCTGCTGTAATAATAGCTAGCGAATAAAATTTTAACCCGTTGCAGTATCTTTTGCCAAGAAAACTATAGGGTCTTGAAGAGTCAGACTGGACTGAAATAACTAAACAACAATAATAAAAATAGTAGTAATAGAAGTAGTAACAATCTATTTAGATATATAATATTAAAATAATATAATAAATTAATAATAATATCAAAAAGCACTGCCTTGTACACTGAGAGCTAATGACTTTTTACAGTAAGGTGAAATAGAGTATACATTTTTTAGAAAAGCTAACCCTAATCTTCCAGGAAGCATATTATATTATAAGCAATTCTAATACTCACTGTCTTAGTTTAAAAGAAAAAAGTTCAATACTACTGGTTCATAGTAAGCAATCATTTATTCAGGATCATAATAATGATTATTGCTTTTATTCTTTATATTATAATAACTTTTCACATTTATTGTTATATTGTATAAGCTTTCAAAATTATATCAAAAACTGTCAGATTTGAAACTAAATGATTAGTCTAAGAAAAGAGCAGTCAGGAGAAAGCTTTGGGATCTTCCAACCACATTAACTGATCATTTATTCTCAGTGAAAACACTGAAGTTCTACAAAAATTTTAAGTAATGGCTTTATACTGTTGGTCACAAAGAAAGCATTTAGAAATTGGTTATTTTCCGCTGTTCTTTTAAATCAGATATAAATCAGAGAAAATTGAGCATTTTCTTCTTATGAAAGAGTTCCTGTGAGGTACCTGATGAATTAATCATAATATTTATAATATATAATAATATTTATAATAATTTATAATATAATATTTATACTATAATATCAAAATGAATTGAAAGACCATCTACGTAGTATCTATGCTTTGGTAAGAATAATCTTCCTCAGGCCAAGTATCAAATGAAAAGTCAAAGAGAGTAAGAATTTGTTTTTAAAGCATATAACAAGGTAGGATGTATTAGGGGGACCTAGTCCAGGGAGTCTATTCTATAGAGTTTTTGATGGTTCAGCCAAGTAGCCTTTATCCAGCTCCACCATATGCATGATCAGAGTTCCACCACCTACAACTCTGAGCCAGAGTGACTTTTAAAGTTTATGTGAAATTCTGAATGTGGCTTCTCATGTGGCTAAAAAGGAAATTTGATTTGTTACTTTCACGAAAACAATATAAAGAAGGGAAATGAAGAAAAAAAGGAGAATGGAGATAATCACAATGGCCATGCCTAATGATCCAAGATGACAAGATTTTAAAAGATATCAACCTTTCTTTAATGGTAGCTAAGTGTTCAGAGTTTAAACCTGGTCTTAGAAACTTACTATTTATGTGATCCTGGGTAAATCACTTAACCTCATTTGCTTCAGTTCTTCACCTGTAAAGTGAGCTAGAGAAAAAAATTGCAAACCATTCCAGAACCAATGCCAAGAATATCCCAAATAGGGTCACAAAGAGTTAGAAACCACTGAACAACAACCAGTCCCTATACTATTTCCTGAATACTTCACTTTTTTCAATAAGTTCCTTTTGTACTTGATCATTGTGGAACTAGGGATAAGGAAGTGTACTATCATATTCCATTGACTTTTCAGGAAGATATCATTTTTCGTTTTTTTGTATTTACCCATAACACCAGATAAAGTAATCCATACATACTATGGTATCCCACATATTATATATCAGAAATACATACACACAAAACACAAAGCAAAGGTGGGAATCCTCTTAGGAGTATAGTACCAAGCCATTGATCCCAAACGTAGTTTAGGAGTAGAGGTAGAAGCTCAAAAGTTTGGGAGGTAGAGGCTGAAAAGGCCCCTTTGCTCAAAAACATCTCCCCACATATTCCTTAAAGATTTATTTGGGCCAATAATTTACTTGTGTTTTCTGGATTCCTTTTTTAAAATATTCATTTCTCAATCCATCCAATCATTTGAGAGGAATTTAGGATTACATCCAAAGGTGGGGGGAAGCTGGATTGAGATCCAGGCCTAGAGATAGCAGGTCCTGGGTTCAAATCTGGCTTCAGACACTTCCCAGCTGTGTGACCCTGGGCAAGTCACTCAATCTTCATTGCCTAGCCCTTACCACTCTTCTGCCTTGGAGCCAATACACAGTATTGACTCCAAGACTGAAGGTAAGGGTTAAAAAAAAAAAGAATTACATTCAGAGAACTATAAAACTATAAAAGGAGGTTAGAGAAAGAGGAAAAGAACTCATGTGTTCCAAAATAATTATAGCAGTTCTCTTTGAGAAGGCAAAGATTGGGAAACTGAGGAGATGTCCATTAATTGGAGAATGGCTAAACAAATTGTGGTAATTATGATGGAATACTACTACACCTAATAAATAGTGAACAAACTGATTTTTTTAAAAACCTGGGAAGAATTATACAAGATAATGAAGAGTGAAACAAGTAGAACCAGGAGAACATTATACACAGCCACAGAACTAATGCTAGAAAAATAAATTGAAAGTGAACAGTAAAATAAAAGCATGAAAGACTTAATTTATATGAACATGTTGGCCTCCATGACGATATTCTACATTATGTATGGAGAGTGGAGAAGGGCTAAGATACTAGAAGACAAGATCTATTTTGCAGATAAGAAGAAAAGTAAGTTAAAGAGAAGGTTCACCTATGATTTTATTTGCATAATGTCTTCTTTTTCTTTATATTGAAAGGTTTTCTTTTGTTTGGATTTGTAAATATTTAGTATAATAAAAAAAGAATTCAATTTTCATTAAAAAAACAAAAAATGAAGTACTTATATGTCAAGGAAGGTTAAATCTAGTAATCATTTCTCATAACTGTGAATTACTTTATATATATATATTTTTTTTTTCTATCTGAGAAGAAACTCACTGAGTTAATACAAGTTTTGATCTGTGGGGCATGAGAATGGGTAAATAATACTTTGGGATATGCTTTGAAAAGGGTGAGATCTGAATGAAGAACTATAATGGGGGCTTTGAACATGAGGAGGAGAAGGATAAAAAGAATGAAGATTCCACTATAGAACAATGTAAGAACACTGGGCTATTGAACTAAGAGGGTTTTTAAAAGATGGGAGGGCAGCAAAAACAAGCAATAAGATAAAATCCACCGTATTACTGGCATGACAGGCTCAGGCAAAAGACTCCCCAGCACAGTGCCAGGCACCCCGTAAGCACTAAGTAAATGCTTGTTAGCGTCAATGGTCCATAATTAGACCACAGTTGGAAGAATGGTAATACACTAGATGCTGCAGTAAAAAGGCCAAAGCTTTGGAGAGAGAATTTGAAGCATGCAGATAATCATCTGCTCCTCATCCTTGCTTCCGGAGATAGTCATGAACTTTTGGCAGGGATCTCTCTTTCCTAAGTCCAGTTCAGTCAGATGGATTTTCATGATCTGAAGAAAACTCTGATAAGGATCCAGTCTAGCCTTTTGATCTCAATTTGTACCCAATTACTCCTCAGTGTGTTGGGTAGCTATGGGGCACAGTGGATGGAGAGTACCAGACTCTGGTCAGAAAAACTTGGTTCAAATTGGACTTACTAGCTAGGGGACCATGGGCATGTCACTTAAATTCTGTGGGTCTCAGTTTTTTCAGTTGTAAAATTGAAATTATATTATTATGAGTATCAAATTAACTGATTGTAAAAAGTCCACAGCACAGTAGTTGGCACAAAGCAAGCATCGTATAAAAGTAAGATTCTGTTATGATTATTGCAGAGTCCTGGACTTAGAATGAAAGTTACCTTAATCAGGAGGTAGTTAACTTGTTGTTTGACCCATACATGAGATAAAAAATTTATCCAAGTCAAGTTAACACATAAAATGACTTTAGAATACCATGTCTCAATTGTAGGAAGTGTATTATTATTGGAAAAAATAGAAAAACTTGGGAAGGGGGGAAGGAAGGGAAAATGAGGTCAAGATTTCTAGGTTCACACAGATCTCTCAGGTGAGTTTGGACATAAATTTGTTCCTAATTTTCTTGACTGCTAATAGGGTGTTTTGGGTTCTGTTTTATTTGTTTTAAAGAACATTCCTAAGGAATGATCTTTCACATAAGGGAACACAAAGGCTCAGATGTAAAAACCTGGCAATTGGTTTCTGCTAACTTCATTTCAGTTCCTCATCTATAAAATGAGGAGAGTTGGAAGAGATAAACACTGGGGATCCTTAAAGCTATAAATCTGTGTTCTTGTAAATTCTTCCCTAGTGACAGAACTGGGGGACACCAGAATCAAGAATTTACCCTTTGATTTGACCATTTCTTCAAAAAACAGATGATGATCACAGATCACAGACCCACCTATTAGCAAGCTTTTAATGAAACTGAAGAACATTCAAAAGCACAGAAAGAATCATTAAGTGCCTCACTTAATGACTCAAGATGATTTTAAGGAGGCCTATGATTGAGGCAAGCAGGAATACAGATAACCACACAGGAGATAAATGATTATAAGGTCGTAGAGAACAGGTCCTATATTTTTGGTTTATTTTCCCCTCAGTTCTCAGTATAGTGTCTATAATAACAGGTGATCAACAAATGTTTTTTGAATGAACAAATGGCTTACTGAAGGATGGAATCACTGAAAACCTGGTCAAAAAGAACATTAGAAAGAGCCAAAGCCCTGAAGTCACAAAGACCTGGATTTTGACACCTATTGTCTGCTTTTTTTTTTTTTTAACCCTTACTTTCTGTCTTAGAATCAATACTGTGTATTGGTTCCAAAGCAGAAGAGTGGTAAGGGCTAGGCAATGGAGGTTGAGTGACCTGCCCAGGGTCACACAGCTAGGAAGTGTCTGAGGCTAGATTTGAACCCAGGATCTCTCAACTCTAGGCCTGGCTCTCAATCCACTGGGCTACCCAGCTGCCCCTGAGGTCATCTTTGAACCCAGAACCTCCCCTTTCTGGCCCTGGTTCTCAATCCCCTGAACCACCTAGGTACCCCATCTCCCTGTTTTGCCCTGGATATGTGTATTCACTTGTTTCAGTCTTGTCTGATTCTTCTTGTCCCTATTTGGGTTGGGTTTTTTTGTTTGTTTGTTTTGGCAAAGATACTGAAGCAATTTGCCATTTCCTTCTCCAGCACATTTTACAGATGAAGAACAGAGGCAACCAGAGTTAAGTGACTTGCCCAAGGTCACACAGTTAGTAGGTATTTGGAGCCAGATTTGAACGATCTATTATGCCTCCTACCTACCCTTTATCCCAGATAAGTCATATGTATGTTATAAGTCATTATAAGTCACTTAAGCCTTCCAATGCCCCCAGGCATTTCCCTAAGGCTACCAAGTCACACAAGCAGCCCATTACTATTGACTGCAGTGCTTAAATGCCAAAGGAACTCTGTATCCCATAACTGAGCCAATAATAAAAATAATACCCATCTTGGATTGGCAAAAAGCCTGGTCTTTTAAGGACTGGAAAAAAGAGCATAAAAGTACCCTGTTATCCTAATGATTTTGCACATACATAAGATCCTTCCAGAATACAGTTTACACCACTAGAGGAAGCCTGCAAAGTATGTTGTCCTGTTCCATTGCACTAAATGTCACTTGCTCTAACTTTACAGATAAGACAAGTATCCAGTGAGTCAGCTGTTACCTCTGGTGGGCAGTGTGGTAGGAGAAAGGGAGCCAGATGGAGTTTCAGTTTTAAATGGAATGTTTTGGCTTTGGCCTGTGCTAAGAGTTTTCCCTTGTTTCCATCTGTTTTTTTTTTCCTTTTGGTACTGGCACACAAACACGTAAGAATGGAAAAGACAACTCATCCTACTGGCTAAAGCATTTGGCAAAGCTGTCTTGGCTCGTGGCATACAAATGAGAGCACAGATTTAGTGCACAGACTATTGTATGATTACTCTGAGTCACTTTTGAAAAAAAAGTAAGTTCTATTTCCCCAACACATGATGGGGCTTTGGAGGATACAATTATTTGGGGAAAAGAGTAGAAAGTTTCCCCTGAAAGACTTTTCCCTGGCTTACCAATCTCTTCCTTTCCAGTCATGTTCAGAGGAGGCCAATAAAAAAATCATTCACATCCTCCTTTACAAGAGGAGATTTTTAACCATCAAAATGGCTCTTAAGAGTTTTTCAAGGAGTTTGTTTTCCTTTTTCTCTTACACAATTAAATACAAATACACAAGCATCTTCCTGCCTCTTCAGCAGCCCTGTTCTCCATCAAATGGATAATACATATAAGTTTCCAAGAAACTTCCCAAGGACTGTAAATGGTCTTCCCCCCCACATTGTCATTTGTTACATTGTATAGTATAAACTTTCCAAGTCTAGTGTAATAGCACCCATTCCTGGGTGACCTTGAAATTCTGGGCTTTAAGTCTCAGCTTAAGCACTATTGTCTAGTTAGTCAATAAGCACTTATTAAATGCCTACTATGTACCAGGCTTTTAACCTTTGGGAAGATAGAAAGAGGCAAATGACAGTCCTTGCTCTCAAAGAACTCACAATCTAAAGGGAAGAATATGAATAAACAAGCCATATAGAGGATAAATAGGAAATAATTAAGAGAGAACAAAAACCTTGGAATTAAGTAGGGTTGGAAAATGTTTCCAGTAAAAGATCATATTTTAGATGGGTCTAAAAGGAAGCCACAGAAGGAGCACGTAAGATGGCTCAGTGGATGGGAGTCCTGGGTTCAAATGTGATCTCAGATACTTCCTAGCTGGGTCAATCTGGCAAATCACTTAACCCCAATTGCCTCACCTAACTTACTGCCTTGGAAGTGATATTTAGTATTGATTCTAAGATGGAAGGTAAGAGGGGAAGAGGGGGAGAGAGAAGAAGGGAGAAGGGAGAAGGGGGAAGGGGGAAGGGGGAAGGGGGAAGGGGGAAGGGGGGAAGGGGGAGAAGAAAGAAGAAAGAAGAAAGAAGAAGAAGTCATCAGGTGGCAGAAATGAGGAGGGAGAAAGAACATATTCATTCTATGAAGGAGGACCAAAGAAAATACCTAGAGATGAGAAAAGGAATTATTTGTTTATGGAACAATCAGGATGTCTGTGTTGTGAATCAAAGGGTACATGTCGGGGAGTGAGGTGAAAGAAGACTGGAAAAGTAGGAGGTAGCTTGGTAAGAAAGGGCTTTAAATGCCAAGTAGAGCACTTTGTATTTGCTCCTGGAGGTGATAGGGAGTCATTGAAGTTTATAGAGTAGGTGGGTAACATGGTAGGATGTGCGCTTTAGGAAAATCATTTTAGTGGCTGAAAAGAGTATGAACCAGTGGAGAGAAAGTTGAGGCGGGATGACTGACCAGCAGTCTTTTGCAGTAGTCTAGGATGGAGGTGATAAAGGCCAACAGCAGAGTGGTGGCAATATTAGAGGACAAGGGGGTGGTGGGGCATATTGAAGAAATTTTGCAAAAGTGAAATCAAAAGGTCTTGGGAATAGATTGGATATGGGGAATGAGGGAGAGCCCAGATTTGAGAATGACACCCAGATTTAGAACCTTAGAGCCTGGGAGGATAGTAACCCAGAAGGCAGGAGGTGGGGAGAGTTTGAAGAAGAGAGAATGAGTTCCATTTTGGACATAGGAAGGACTATTTTTGGACCACATGAAACCTTTCCTAATCTCCAGCAACAGCTAGTTCCTCCCCCTCAATATATGTGTTTTGTAAGATAACTATTTATGTTTGCATTTTTCTCTTTAGAATGGAAACTCCTTAGAGTCACATACAGTTTTGCTTTTGTCTTTGTGTATAGCCCAATTTTATTAAATTCTTGATTCAGCAAATTATTAATTGATCCAACAAATCACTAAACCTCTCTAGCTTTAATTTAATCTGTAAAGTAGAAATAATAATATATACAATACCTTTCTCACAGAGGTGGTGTCCAGCTCACATGAGAGTAGAGAGGTTAAGTGCTTTACAGAACCTCAAAGTGCTACATAAATGTTAACTCTTGTTATTATGCCCTCTTCTGTAAAGATTTCATTCTCTCCCTCCCTCCTGTG
Source organism: Monodelphis domestica (assembly GCF_027887165.1). Classification (NCBI taxonomy): domain Eukaryota; kingdom Metazoa; phylum Chordata; class Mammalia; order Didelphimorphia; family Didelphidae; genus Monodelphis; species Monodelphis domestica. Next base: position 223,167,914 of record NC_077227.1, on the reverse strand, counting down.
TTTCCTTCCTTCCTTCCTTCTCTTCTTTTCCTTCCTTCCTTCTCTTCTTTTCCTTCCTTCCTTCCTTCCTTCTCTTCTTTTCCTTCCTTCCTTCCTTCCTTCTCTTCTTTTCCTTCCTTCCTTCTCTTCTTTTCCTTCTCTTCTTTTCCTTCCTTCCTTCTCTTCTTTTCCTTCCTTCCTTCTCTTCTTTTCCTTCCTTCCTTCTCTTCTTTTCCTTCCTTCCTTCTCTTCTTTTCCTTCCTTCCTTCTCTTCTTTTCCTTCCTTCCTTCTCTTCTTTTCCTTCCTTCCTTCTCTTCTTTTCCTTCCTTCCTTCTCTTCTTTTCCTTCCTTCCTTCTCTTCTTTTCCTTCCTTCCTTCTCTTCTTTTCCTTCCTTCCTTCTCTTCTTTTCCTTCCTTCCTTCTCTTCTTTTCCTTCCTTCCTTCCTTCCTTCCTTTTAATGAATCTGTGGTTTCAACAACATATGGAGGCCCCAACTCATCTCACATCTATATTGTGTTTCAAAATTTGCAAAGTGCTTTCCTCATGAGAACTCTGAGGGAGGTAGTGTAAATTCTAAATAATTTTATAGATGAAGAAACTAAGGCTCAGAAATGAAGCAATTTCTTCTACTAGTGCATATGAGGCTATTCTTCTGCAGCTTTTAGCCTTAGAGCATTGCCTGGAGTTCTGAAAAGTTAAATGACCTACTTTGGGTCTCACAGCCAATAATGAAGGAAAGGAGACACCTGAACCCAGGCAGGACTTCCTGATTCAGGGGCCTACGGTCTACATACTAGTAATACATTTTTGTGTACAGATTTGGTGAAATCAATCATAAGAAGAAATGCCTCAATCTGCAAAAGACTATGTAAAATATTATCATTTTTAATTATTTTATTATCATTTTTCTGATTTTTTTTTACTACCAACACTAGGCAATGCGATGGACAGACATGTTTTCTGTCATCTAGTCATGTTTGACTCTTCAGGATCCCATACACCATAGTTATCTTTGGGGTTTTCTTGGCAAAGATGTTGAAGTGGTTTTCCATTTTCTTCTCCGGTGGATCCTTTTATAAAGCGATCCAGGGTTAAATGACTTGCCCAGGGACCCACAGCCAGGATGTGTCTAAGACCAAATTTGAACTCAGGTCTTCCTGACCTGATCTGGTGCCTTATCCACAGAGTCACCTACATGATTCCTAGGCAAACAGAGGTTAAGTGACTTGACCAAGGTCATACAGCTAGGCAGTCTCTTGGATGGCCATTCTATAACCCAAATCAAAAGACTGTAAAAAGTTGTAAACACTGTAAGAGGTAAGTTACAGACTTTAAGGAAAGTCTGTCTTTACCAAGGCTGTGTATGACACCTATGCCAAATATAGGATACCACTTTCCCAGTTTCATGTGGGTGTTTGAGAGATGGAACAACTATTTGGAGTTTGGTTGTACCTGATGCTCCTCCATGTAAATTGTCATTCACAAATGGCATTTGCCTGCCAACTCAGGGCTTCTCTCCACATTCTGGGGATTCCTCTAAGGAAAATCTCTTTCTTGATTTATAAGGCAACTCCATGTTTTATCTCACTCACTCACACACACACACACACACACACACACACACACACACACAAGTGTGTGTATGTTCAAATCTGTGGTTTGTGAAAATGAACCCTCAAATCTAAAACAGTTATTAAAAAACAAATGTATGGTAGAGGCAAGCAAGCCAGAAAGGAGGTATGGCTTTCTCTCTTCCAGGCTGTGGAAGATATATATCATACAGGCTTTAGACAAGGATTTAGCACACAACTTACATATAAAAAGTTTAACAATTCTGCAGAGGGCAACTTGGCCAAAACACAAGGGAACAATAAACACAACGTTGGGTAGATCCATCTCAAGTCTTGAGGGTGGTAACCCAAAACAATGCTTGGGTAAATCCAGGACTTGGGGAAATCTGAAATACCCTATATGTATCTCCAGCATTCCTAGAGAGTTAAATTTTGGGTGTAGACATTCACATAAGGATGTATTTAAATCATATCCAAGATTGCTTATTCCATCTCTGCTGGGGGTAAGAACAGAATAAAATACACAGACCTGCAATGTATCCAGGACACAAAGATGGCAGATAATCAATGGATGTCTCACAAATGAAATATGGGAGACATACTCTAGATCACTACTGGTTCATATCTATCAGTACAGGAGGGCTAGAGAGAAACCTGATCTTGTCAAACATAGTCTGCTATAGAAAGAAAATGTTCTTGGCCTGACTTAGAAAAATGTGATGGAGACATTTGATTTGCCAATCATCTTAAAGAAGCTGCTTTATCTTTTTCTCTTTCTCTTCATAGGATGGGATCACTTCACTCCCTGCCTTATCTCTAAGTGAATGAGATTATGAATTTCCTCCTCTAGCTGGATGAGACTTACATAATTTAACATTCAGAATTAATGCAAGTGTCCTCTGAAAAATAGGCATCTCCAGGTTTAAATTATGGGAAACTGAAAAAAGCACTGCACCCAATCATGCAGCAATATTATTTGTCTTTAATAGGAAAACTGCTTTAAAAATAGTCATTTAATGGCTTCATCAGCACACTGTCCTTTGTAAGTTGAGTAAACTAAAAATAATGTTGATTTCAACTTATTTCACTAATCCTCTATCTTTATGAGTCAGGAGGACAGATTGATATATTTTGTAGACTTTATTTATTTATTACTTTAAGCATTTTATTCAACCTCCAGGTATCCTATATTAATCTTTCCTATTTAACTCTTCTCTCTTTCCCTTTCTCTCTTCTCTCACTCCTTAATAATTAGGGGCTAGGGACTTAAAAGATGATTTAGTACAAGTTTATCATTAAGTAGATCAAAAAAGCCCACATTCCAAAGGAGCTAATTGAGTCTCAGAAAGGTTAAGACATGACCCAAGTACTCATAGGTAATAAAGTAAAAATCAGAATTCAAATTGGTGTTTGCCAACTCTAGACCCAGTGCTTCCTCCCCCACACTATCCCATCTGAAGATTGTCAACAAGGAATGTTACGATATAAACCGAAAACGTTAAATCCCCTAATTGTTAGGGCGTGTCATGATACATATTTATGTTACTCCATTTTCAAACTCCATTCACAAAGAAACTCAACAAGTGTTCTCTCAAAGTTCCAGGATAACAAATTGAAAGGCACTGTAGTCTGTCTAGTAGTAGAAACCAGTCTTGAAGCCAGAAAAACTTGCCTTCCAAGTCTAGCCTCTGACTACATAGCTGTGCATGGGCATGAGCAACTCTAGCCAATTTCATGTATAATGTTAGTTAAATGGTGCAAGAGATAGAGCACTCAGCCTAAAGTCAGGGGAACCTGAGTTCAAATCTTGCCTCTGATACTACCTGTGTGATTCTAGGCAAATCACTTAATCTCTGTCTTTCTCAAGGTCCTCATCTTAAGAAGCACTTGCTAGCTGTTGTGAAGATCAACTGTATTTTGCAAACCTTGAGGAGCTAAATAAATGATTAACTAATTAGAAGTTTTTCCAGTAACTCAAATTTTGAACATTTTGGCATGCTTTCATCAGGATATCTATTTCTTCACTGATATTCTTGTGTCCTAAAACTCAGATAACCCTTATTTGGAAATACAGAATATAGCTTTTCTCTTCAACTGGATCATTATTGGTGAAATATCATTGTCCTCACATGGCTAACAGCAAATGCCCTTAAGGCGCACAAATCCTATGGCACCAAGGTTTGTTAAAACTACAGGGTAACTTTTCTGTAACAATATATTATCTTTGGAATTGGGGAGACAGCTCCTACTTTATTACCTGAAGACACTGATAAAAGGTAGGATAAACTCAGTGGAGGCTATCATAAATTATATAAACATAATTTTTTAAAATTATATACATTATATACATATAAATATATAAATGTCATTATTGTTATTATCATTACTATAAGACCAGCATGACTACCAGATGCAACACACAGTATTATTCCCTATAGCTCTTCAGACACATATATAGCTTCACAGGGCACTCAAAAAAACCACTACTTTCTAAAAAAAAACCTTTTCTTATTTTTTAAGGATTTTTTTAAAACTTTGCCTTCCACTTTAGAATCAATACTGGGTATTGGTTCTAAGGCAGAAGATCAAAAGGGGCTAGGCAATAGGGGCTAAGTGAGGGAAGTGTCTGAGGCCACATTAGAACCCAGGAACTCCTATCTCTAGGCCTGGCTCTCCATCCATTGAGCCACCCAGCTGTCCTGATTTTTAAATTTTTTCCCATGGTTACATGATTCATATTGTCTCCCTCCCTTCTTCCTGCCTCTGTCCTGAAATTGACAAGCAATTTCACTGGATTATACTTGAATAATATTATTCAAACCCTATTTCCTTATTATTGATTTCTGTAATAGAGCAATCTTCTAAAAACCAAAACCCCAAATCATATACCCATATAAAAGAGTGATAAATCATTTGTTTTCTTCTGGATTTCTTTCTCATAAGTCCCTCAGAATTGTCCTTAAAAAAGCCACTACTTTTAAAAGTTCTTTCTTTTCCCAAAAAACTTCTCTCAATATGCTAATCCAAATGCTGCATTAATATTTCAGGGATAACTGTTTTTAAGGTTGATTGTGTTCTTTGTACTTGAAGAGGACCAAAATGGCATCACTACGTCAGGGTCAATGTACAGTGCGTCCAACTGTGTTTGATCGTATCAATATGAGGTTGGAAGATTCTACCACAGTTTGGGCAAAACCGTCCATATGAACATGACAGATGGACACATCTACATTCCCACATCTCATGTTTCTATTGAGCTACCACAAGTTTGCTTTGCTCACAGTGCTTTCTTTGATGCAGCACACCATGCAGGGTGACACTGTGCCAGTATATCCCATGTCTCATAATCCACTAATGCAAGTCACAATTCCTCCGAATCTTAAAAGATGTTTTTGGAAGAGTGGCTATGGCCTAAGGATTCATCACGCCAGAAACATGAACCCATCTGAGCTTAGGTTGGCTGGTTCTGAAACTGACAAATATGTAACCTGTCACCCGGCTGACCCTCAAAGAATTTCCATCTTGGTAGGACTCGTCAGAGCTTGACCTCTGCCAATATTGCCACTGAGAATCCACAGACTTGTCTGTGTTTTGATAAGTAAGATTTTAAACTTCTTAATTTAAAACTGATTTGATGTGGCATATGTTAATCTTTCCAACAAAACATACAGGAATAATTTAGTCAACACAAAGATAAACCTCTCCTTGAGAAAGAGCAAGAACAAGGGAAAGATCTTTATCTCCACTTAGGAAAATTAAAACATGAACTATAATCCTGCTTAACACATAATGATTTAAGACAATGAAGAAAAATGTTTTAAAAGCAGTTATACAGCATGCTCATGTATTCAGGATGGAATGTGTCAATCACAAAAAAAAAAATTTAGTGTTAAATTCCTAAAGAGCCTGTGGTTCATAATTCAAAAATAGTCACCTGGTTTTACATGAATTTGTCTTTGTCTTTCAACTATTGGGGGATTGGGGGTGGGTCAGGAGAGAAGTTGCTGCTTTTTCTTATAAAAGAATTAAAGACTGAAAATAAAAGATCAAATATCTTTGTCAAGTACATAGTAGGTCTTGAACTTAAATATCATCTTCAATTAAGCTTGGCAAACATTTAAGCCTCTACTGAACTACTGGGCACTAAACAGTATTAGAGGGAAAAGGTGTTTGTTATATAGCACCTCCTATGTGCCACACATTGTGCTGAGTGCTTTTTATAAATATTTGATATTCACAACAATCTTTCACCAGTGAAAGTGCTTTTACTTTGCTTATACCAGTGCTTTTACTACCCCCATTTCATAGATTAGGAACTGAAGCAAACAGGTAAGTGACTTGCCCAAAGTCACATAATTAGTTAGTGTCTGAGGTCAAGTTTGAACTCCAGCCTTCTTGGCTCTAGGCCTTGTGCTCTATTCACTGTACCACCATATGCCTCTAAGTGAGTTGGTGGAGGGCAGTAAGGGAGATGCAAAAGAATATCTGGTGCACAACCTTGAGGAACTTAAAATAGCTTAAAGATATACATGAAGGAACTACCAAGCAATACAAAAAATAATTTTAATACATTATGAAATTATATTCCTTCTACAGAGTTCAAAGGTGTTAGACACATTTCTCTCTCTCTCTCTCTCTCCCCCCCTTCTCTGTCTCTCTCTCTGTCTCTCTCTCTCTCTCTCTCTCTCTCTCCCTCCCTCCCTCTCTCTCTCTGTCTCTGTCTCCCCCCCCCCACCTCTCTCTCTCTCTCTCTCTCTCCCCCACTCCCACCCCCACAGTCTTTGTGCAGTTTTAAACTATTGAAGTTTGAAACTGAATGAAGACTTTTGGGATACCCTGCATTTATCTCACCATATTCCTAAAAAGTGAGAATGTTAGAAAAGTATTCACATTTTCCCAGTGAGAAAAACCAAAACAGAAGAATTCAGCGACTTAACCAGGATTACATAACAAGTTATTACCCACCAAACTAATGGCAATAAGGGAGAAAAAAGCATAGGAAGAAACAAGGTTCTGAAGTCTAATCACTAAAACACATGCCATATTCAGTATCTTCCATCAGCGAAAATCAGACTGCTTTCACTTTGGCAGTATCCATCATTTCTTCATGATAAAGCTAATCCCATCTTAACAGATTCTCTCAGTGACTTCTAGCTAAAAACAGATATTAATCCAATAGTTGCCAAGGTTAGTTTTCACTTTTAAAAAGTAGGACAAGTATTTCTGGACCATAGAAGCCAGTTACATCTTCCCAACAGAGTTCTAAAGGTACCCTGAGGGGCTTGGGATTTCTCTCTTTAATGTCCCCCTCACCTCCTACTGTTAGGTGCCAGGGACTAGTACCCCAGCTCTCTTTAACCATTTAAACATCACTTAGCATTTAGAAAGGGATGTTTATTTCAATGATATAGCAAGAAAAAAAAAGTACATTTTCTCCCAACATCTCAGGGGTACACTCTTCCCTATTGTGACTTGATTTCGGGGGAGAGTGGGCTCAGCCTTAGTTCAGAGTCTTAGCTCAGCATTGGTCTCATCAAGTTCACACTCAAATTTGACATCCCTGCCAGAAGAATCCTTGTCTTGGCTACTGCTGGGCTAGATGCCAGATGTCTCGCTCAGATGTTGCTCCTCATGGCACTGACGATGAACTGGCTGCAAAAATCCAGCCTGGATTCTTACCCTGCACTTCAGGAGGCTTATTCTCCTGACTTTACAAAACTCACTAGTTGGTGGCCTCCAGATTAACTTACTTCAAGAAAGAACCAATGGCATGGCTAAGGACTCATTTTCCTGGCGATGCCTGTCAGCCTCAGGGGGGGAGAAGTTCCAAGGTCTCTCCCCTTAGTGTGCTGCCTCTCACCAGATGCCTTTGACTGAAGAGTCAAACCAAAGCATTGCACTGGATAAAAGTGAATATCCTGAGGCAAAGTAGGAAGAGGCCTTTTGAAAGCATCTTAATTTGGCAGTTATTTCTACACAACAGCTAACCAAAGAGCCTACCATTCACTATGTGGTTAGCAGAAGGGAACCAGTTATAGAATGTTTATGTCTACTCTACAGTGTCTCCAAAGCATTTCCACTACATGTCATCATAACTCTCCTGGAAGAAGGCTGCTTAGCCTCTGCCACATGGGGATATGCCACCAGAGAGCACATCAGTGCTGTCACAAAACCAAGAAATTTTATTAAACAAATGCCAAACCAAGAGAAGAAAAAAGTAAACCAAAAGCAATGACAGATACCTAACACTGATCAGATAACTACTAAGTACAAAGAGAGGTTGGCTCAACAGTATAAATTTAGAGCCATGCACATAATAGTTGCTTAGGTCTAGATTATATCTGCTTTGGTAATCTCATTGAACCCCTAGGGTTCAATATTCACCTCTTTAAATATCTAAACTATCTCTATTCTTTCTCTTGAATCTTGCATCTCCAGTTGTCCATTAGATGGCTCTCTATGGATGTCACCTAAGCATAATAAATTCAACACATATCAAAATAAACTTTTTAACTTTCCCCCATTAAACTTTCCCTCTCCACCAAATGTCTCTTTTTCTGTTATAATCTTTTAACTCATCCAAGTTTACAAGCTTACCTTAATCCTTAATTCTTCTTCGTCTTCTCAAATGCAACCAGTTAGCAAGTCTTAGGATACTATTTCTACATTTATCCATCTGCATCTATTTGCTTCTCTTTACTTACATAACCTCAATTCATCTTACCTCTTGAAAGCTACTCCTTGAAATCTCCCTCTTATTAGTTTCTACTTTTTCCAATTAATCCTCCACAAAGCTGTCAAAAATAAATAAATAAAACCCTTTCTAGTCAAAAGCTCTGTTAAAAAATCTTCAAGGACTCATTATTTCTGATACAATAAAATACAAATTCCCCAGATGAGCATTTAATGCCCTTTAGAACATGACTACATTTCCAGACATTTCCCATTATTCCCAGGGTAAGCCATCTAATTTCTCTGGGCTTTAGCTTCCTCATCTATAATGATGGAAAGTATCTTCCTGCTCTAAATTGATGATCCTAGGTTCCCTTCCTGAATTCTACATTCCAGTCAACTGGCCTACTTGCTGTGGCCCAAAATTCTCTCTCTAGCCTATGTACTTTTTAAGATGTTCCCTATGCCTGAATGGTAATCTCATTGGCTCCTATGGATTTAATTACCATTCTATGCAGATGATTCTCAAATCTACCTATCTTGTACTAATCTCTCAGCAAACTTTTCAATCTTCTATCTCCAACTGTGTTTCAGAAATCTTCAACTAGACATCCAGTAGACATTATTAAATTCAGTATGTACAAAACAAAACTCATTATCTTTCCCTCTAAACCGTCTGCTATGCTAACTTTCATATTACTGTAGAGGTCAAAATCATCCTCCCAGGTCCTTAGGCTAGATATCAGTTGGAATTCTTCATTATCTCTCCCTCCCCCATTTTTAAGCTGTTGCTAAAGCTTAATGATTACACTTCTGCAACTTCTTTCAAATATTCCCCTTCTCTACTCTTGACACTGCCACCACTCTAGTGCAGGACCTCATCATCACATGCCTTGATTATTGCAATAACCTGCTAGTGGGTCTGCCTGTCTCAAGTCTCTTCCCATACCAATCCAGTCTCCATTCAGCCACTAAAAGGATTTTCTTAAAAAGCATAGATCTGATCTTACCTTACTCAGTAAACCTCTTAACTCAATAAACTCCAACAGCTTCCTATTACCTCCAGAATCAAATACAAAATGTTCAGTTTAACATCTAAAACCCTTCCTCACCTACCTGCTTCTACCTTTCTATCTTCTTACACCTTAGCCCCAGGCATGTACCCTTCCATCCAGTGACACTGGCTTCCTGACTGTTCCATGAACAAGACAATCCATTTCTCTCCTCGAGGCAGTAATCTCTCTGGCGGTCTCCAGTTCTTAGAATGCTTTCCCTTCTCCACTGCAAATACTAAAGTTCCTGATTCTTTTGAACCTCACTAAAATCCTGCCTTTCACAGGAATCTTTCTATAACCCCTCTTAATTCCTTTAAAAAGGAATTTAAATGTAATTAATAAAATTAATTAATTAAATATAGTTTAATAAATTTAATTAATAAAATTTAATTTTAATTTAAAAGGGTCTTCCCTTTGTTAATCATTTTCTATCCATCCTGTTCATAGTTTCCTTCGGTAAAGAGACACAGATATAGATAGACAGAAGGACGGATAGACAGACAGACAGATATTACCATGGAGGCAACCAATGCCACAAGTGTGTGAGCCTCACAACTTTGTTTCCAAACTTTGGGGAGTTAACATTGTTTAAGCTTGCCTTGGTAAGATCCTCACTGGGTTTTTAAAATTAATTTAAAGAATAAACATGGCCAATTCTGTCTTTATTTTATGATCTCTGTACCCAAGAGGGCTATATGGGTTTAAAATATAAAATTATTAGAGTATGTGTAAGTATTGTAAAGTGCATATACACAGATTGTATGTATGTTATAATTATTTGCTAATTTAATAAATCTAATGCATATATCTCAAAAAATAGATGTGTATGTGTATATATATATATATATTTGAGAGAGAGAGAGACAGAGAGACAGAGAGACAGAGAGACAGAGAGACAGAGAGACAGAGAGACAGAGAGACAGAGAGACAGAGAGACAGAGAGACAGAGAGACAGAGAGACAGAGAGACGGATTCAAATATGGATATTTGCATGTTGTCTCCCCCATTATAAGCTCCTTTTTGGGCAAGGACTGTCTTTTGTCTTTTTTTGATTCCCTAATGCTTAGCACAATGCCTGGCATATAATAAGCATTTAATAACTGCTTATTGATTGATTGATTAATTGACTTCAATTTAGTTTAGACTAAACCTCTGAATATGAAACCTCTGAAAACAGTTCATTTTTCCTTTTTATGACGAGAAAACTGAGGCCCAGAGAGGATAACTGATTTGCCCAAGACCACACACACACACACACACACACACACACACACACACACACACACACACACACCACTCTGTTTAAAGACTTTTAATGACTTCCATAGGCAACTATCATGGTCATAACAGAATCTTTTTTTATTCCTTAGTATAGGAATTCTACTAGGTTATGGGTCAAAAACCACAAAGAATGAAGCAACTTAAATTAAAAAAAAAAACTCAAAATAGCACATTTATCTGTGGTAACAAGTATATATTCCAAACATTTTTATAGAATGTGTGTACTTTAATACTCTCTCTGTAGAGTTAATCAAAAATCTTTTTAGATCACTCCCCTAAAGTCAGTTAAAAAAAAATTTACTGAATTTGGAGAGGATTTTTAATTCAACCTCTCTGGTTTCTTCATTTTGTAAAATTTCTTCATTTGTAAAATACAGAGGTTCAATTAAAGTTGCTTCAAGCTTTAAACTGTATAACCATATAATTCCATGGGTTCAAAATAAAATGATGATTCTTAATCAACCCCATCAGAGATAAGCTAGTCACCTTCACCATCATAGTATCATTTCAGATCATACTTTGCTTGAAATTTATCCCAGACAACATTAGTCTGATTCAAAGGATTGGAGTGGGAAGGTGGACATAAATGAGGGAAACTTGTATTTAAAAAGAAAAAAGGTGGAAACCCCCATACAATCAGAATAAAAGAACACAAAATTCTCCCTGGTCCCTTAAATAAAACTACACTCCTGCTATCTTCCCTTCTGGGATGGAAAAACAATACCAGACAGAAGAAGAAGGAGACTGAATTAGGGTTTGGCAAACATCATCTTGGATGAGGCTGACATGTCTTTGAGCAGCCAGTGGGCCCCACAAAGTGCTACCCCTTCCTTGGTTGAACTCAAAGTGTGAAACTAATGCAAACTATGAATGATGCTTCCTTATTCTTCCCTCTCAATTAAAAAAATAAATCAGAATCGGAAAGCCTTGGGTGTCAATCTCACCCAGCTCCCCATCCACCCCTTCAGTTAGGCTATCTACCTAAATGTCAGATCTATTTCAACAATCCATCCTTATACAACTTAAAACAGTCGAATGGCAAGAGTTGTTCAGAACAAAGGATTTTCTTTAATCAGAAGGCAGTAGAAAAGCAAAGCTCAAAGTTTCAGACTTTAAGCTTGAAGCTGATAGGCATTTGTAGAAGATGCCTCAATCCCCAACAACCCAGCTTTTCTTTTTCCCAGGTCATTATCCTCGACTGCAGGGGAAATGGTTATGCTATCTCACAGAATTCTGTCAGAATCTCCCTATCACTCCTGCAGATGAGAAGACAGAAATAGGTAATGAATAGCCAAAATCTAAGCAAAACTGCTCTGTTACATATGCCACGTGAAGAGCACTTAGCTTTTCAAAAAAAGGATCATCTTTTCCCTGACCAATTCTCCCTCCTAAAAAATATGGACAATACAAAATAGAACATGGTCAAAATGATCAGCCATAGGAAACTTATTCCAAGGGCCAGTATTGGCAAAATACCATAGCCTCAGATTCCACTCAATAGCAAATCAAAGTATTCTTCAACTTAATGAAATTTTCTCATCGGTACAGGGAACCCCTAAAAAAAGAAAATATAGACATTTGCAAGGCCCTATTCCCACTAATTATAAGATCTTATGAGATTGTTCCCAGAAAAGCACTGTATGTTGTCTCTTTTAAATAAGGTTTTTAACTAATTTCTTTTAGTTTTACATCACTTAAATTTCATCCTATATCTTTCCTCATGCTATCTCCTGAGACAGCTAGCCCATATAACATAGAATTTATTTCTTTTATTTTAAAGAGGACAAGAAAAAAAATCATATTCCATCTATATTTTTAAAAATCTGAAAATATATGCAATGTTTCACATCTGCCGAGCCCTCCACTTTTGCAAATAAGTCTGGTGGGCAGTGGGAGGAAGTGATTTCTCCTATTTCTCCCCTGGGACCCTATCTGTACTTTATAATTTTGCAACTTTTTTTAAAGATAGCTTTCAGGTAATGCTTCTTTCCATTTTCAATGTTGTTATTATATATATTGTTTTCTTGGTTCTACTTACATCAATTTCTGTCAGTTCATTTAAGCTTTTCCATGCTTCTCTGTACTCATATTTTTCATTTTTTTTACAGCACAGTAATATTCCAGTAAATTGGTATATCATCATTTGTTTAGCCATTCCCTGATTAATTGGTATTCACTTTGTTTCCAGTTCTTTGCTAACATAATTGCTTTAAATACACTGGTATATATGGAAACTCTCTTTTTTTTTTTAATCAATGAGCAACTTAAGGTATATGCCGAGATATCTTCTGTTATTTAAACCCCAATTTTTTTTTTGAAGGAGGAAGTAGGAAAGTATGACAGGTGATAAGTCCTAAACCTCTGATTTCATTGAGAGAATAGAAAGCCACTCTTCTACTACAGATCAGAGACAACTCTGTATCTTATGGTATTACAGTTACCAGAGACACTTGGAAAACAAGTGACTTGCCCCCGACAATAAAAAAGCAAAAGCAAGACTTGAACCCAGATCTTCTCATTTTCAAAGGCCAGCTCTCTAATCATGCTATTTAGCCATCTATGGATTTACCTTATTAATATTCATATGTACCTTAATCACATAATAAATTAGTAGTCCTATCTCAATGTTCTGGGTATTCTGATTCCTTGTCTATAAGATAGCAGTGGCTCCTTACTGGCTTTAAATGAGAATGAAACTGCAAAGTATTGTGCAAATAAGTATTATTTTCTAATATTTGAAAGGAAGGCATGTATGGTCTGAAATCATTCAGCAATATCTCTCATTTTTATTTTCTAAAACAAAAACTTAAAAACCCTTAAAAAATAACAGTCCTTGAAGGGGGCTATATTTTTAAGGCAGTGCAATCTAGCTAAAGAACAGCTAATTTAGAATAAGATAACTTCATATCAAATTATGACTGTGAAACTCACTACCTGTGTGGCCTTGGACAAGTGATAGAATCAAAGAATGTGAAACCTGGAAGAAGTCTCAAAAGTTATCTAGACTAACTGAGAACGATATACAAAGCTCATTCTAGTGCTTTTATTTTTTCCTTGGCATTGTCGTACATCAATTTCTCTTGTGGTTTTTTAGTCTTGGTGAACCCCTTGGACCATCAATAGTCAAGACTATTGGGCTTTCTTAGCAAGGATAGTTGAGTGGTTTGTGATTTCTTTCTCTAGAGGATTAAGATGAATAAAGGTTATGCTATTTGTCCAGTCATACAATTAGTAAGTGTCAGAGGACAGATTTGAACTTGAGGGTTCCTAAGTCTGGCTAAGCACTATATTCCCTGAGCCATCCAGTTTCCCATCTTCTATCCTCTACTATTCTTCCCTTACCAAAATAAACCACTTCCCAATTTGAGACTTCAGTTTCCTCATCTGTAAAGGGAGCAGCGTTAATTTAGAAGATTTCTAGGGTTCCACTAAATCCCCTTTTGTGGAAGGAGCAATATCTCCTACATAGCTAGACAATGATGCAGCTTCCCATTACCTAGTACATTACTATGTACCAGGGAGTGAGCCACTCCTCTCCCAGCTTTCTGATTGGCAGTCCAGTAAAGCCAACAAAGAAAGAAGGAAAGTATTCCCACCTGAATCGATGCTGTAACCTTGCTGATTATCCTTTCTCAGCTATTGCCAAGAAAACGACTTTATCTTACTTTTAGATGCTTTACCTGGTTCCTCATTTTGTTCCAATCTCAAACCTAAACTATCAGACTGGCCTGAGTCTGACCAAGCTTAAAACACTTTTTTTTAATTAATATATAGTCATACTTGTGCAATTATGTTTCCTCTAGGAAACATAAATGGGGGAGTGGGGGAGAGCACCACCTCCTTGAGATATTCCTATTAAATTTTATGTCTAATATGTTGATCAAAAGGTGGAAAAAAATAAAGGTTCAAAACAGAAAAAGGAAAGAAATCACTCACAATGCATAACAGAAAGAATTGGAAATTAGTTACTTTTTAAAGGTATAGCCAGGGGGCAGCTGGGTGCCTCAGTGGATTGAGAGCCAGGCCCAGAGTCCGGACATCCTGGGCTCAAAAATAACTGTGTAACACTGAACAAGTCACTTAACCCCCATTGCCTAGCCCTTACCGATTTTCTGCCTTGGAACCAATACACAATATTGATTCCAAGATGGAAGGTAAGGGTTAAAAAAAAAAAGAGGTATAATATAGCCAATTTATCTCCCAATATGTCCAAAGCAACAGTCTCAGATATGTTGTTTCCATATGCCCCACAGGTCAGATAAGAAATTCTTATATGGAAAATCTCATTCTAATTTATATTAAAAAAATGAGTTATGAGTCTAGAGTAAATCCAGAATCTATCCTTCATGGTACCAATCAGAAAAAAGAAAACAAAGCTTGAAGGGAACTTAATAAAAAGAGATGTATCAGCCTGACAAGTCAACTGCTATGAAACAAAGAAATGAGCTGGGAGCCTTGTCAACATTCTCCCATTCCAAAAGGTGCCAGGATTCATCTTGTGATATAACCCATCACTACTTATCTGTACCAGTTAATCAAATGAAATTTGCTGCTTATCATGCCACCAACAATGAACCCTCTACCCAGATAACCAGAAATAATTATAAAGTAAAAAAACAAAGGCTAGTAGTAAAATCTTCATTATCTGAGGTACTGAACAAAAGCTACTCCATGAACATATTAATCCCCAAACTTCCTAAAAAACCCTTAGCCCAATTTTCTAAATAAAATTTCACCTCTTCCCATGGTTTATACCATTGCCACATAGGAGAAAGACCAAACAAAGGCATAGGAGCAGGAAATTAGGGAGACAAAGGACATGAATTATATAAAGATTGGACAATTAGGCTCTGCAATAACTGGGAATTAACCATTTTAAAAGTGTAAAGTTATTTAAGTTAGGATCTTTTTTTCTCCTTACCTGATAGGCAGATGTAGGTTAGATATTCACCCTGACCCCCAGTTGCCAGGAAAGGAATCTTTTTCTTTGTCCTCCTCTTGACTTGGACAGCTCCCAGCATTCGCTCATCAAGGGGTGCAAAAATTTCTTTGCTGATTGTAGATTTGGCACTCATTGTAGATCAGAGATGGAAGGTGCCCAGTAATTTCTCTAAAGCAAAATCCATAAAGAGCATAGGTATTACTATAAGAAACCCCTATAAGGAAACTGTAAGATACCGCAGTTCTATGTAGTACTTAAATTAATAGTCTATGAATAAGTAAAATAAGTAGCAGGTTGATTTTATCATAAAATAAGTTTCAATTTCCAGGTTAAATCCATTATCTATAATTAATTATGTCTTCATTAAAAGGGCATTTCCTGGGGCAGCTAGGTGGCTCAGTGGATAGAAAGCCAGACCTGGAAATGAGAAGTTCTGGGTTAAAATCTGACCTCAGCCATTTCCTAGCTGTGTGACTAAAGGTAAATCATTAACCTCAAATGCTTGACCCTTACCACTCTTCTGTCTTGGAACCAACACACAGTTTTGATTCTAAGATGGAAAGTAAGAGTTTAAAAAAAGTGGGGCATGGTCTTTAACTTAATTATGACCATAAAAAATTAGGTCTTTCTTCCCCAATACCTTTGTTGGGAGAAATTAACTACTCCACCTGGCTTCATAGTTCCTTCATATATCCCCTCTGATCACTCCTCAATCTGAGAACCATTGAATCATAGATCTATAGCTTAAAAGGACTTATAAGGCAGCTAGTTCTGCATCTTAATTTTGCAGAAAACTGAAGCCCAAAGATGTTAATCCAAGGTCACATATGCAGAGATAGAACCAATATATTTAAGTAGTAGGTACAATGCCAAGACCAGGGCTCTTTTCATGCTGGATAATGTCTTTTCTATCCCTTAACCAATAAGGGAAAATGTTCTATGAGTCCCAACAGAGAACCTCTTCCATGCCCAAGAATCCTGAAAGTTACAGAGTTCCTTGCAAATCCTCTACAACCTTTTAAAATTGCCCATTTAAGACTATCTCTCCATTTTATCTATAATAAGAATTTGCCAGTTTGCACACATTAAGTCTTCCTTTAACACAGCAGCTAAAACTATTTCTCTGAAACAAGATTTGGGGCAAATAAAAGTTAACATTATTATGATATTGTCAATTAAAAGATATCCCTCTTTTCTTTTAACAACTGATGAATATAGCTATCATTTCTCCCACCCCCACCCCATCCCCAATTAAAATGAAACAGACCTGGCCAAAACAAATTGCAAAGAACTTTAAATATGCTATTTATTTGTTCTTGACAACAATCCT
This sequence comes from Monodelphis domestica, assembly GCF_027887165.1. Classification (NCBI taxonomy): domain Eukaryota; kingdom Metazoa; phylum Chordata; class Mammalia; order Didelphimorphia; family Didelphidae; genus Monodelphis; species Monodelphis domestica. The sequence goes on along the minus strand of NC_077227.1, from coordinate 223,151,082 downwards.
AAGAAGTAGGTGTTATACATTTTACAGATAAGAAAACTGAGGCAGAGAGAATTAAGTGATTTGTTTGCTCAAAGTCATACAGCTAGTAAATATGTGGGATGGGATTTGAACTCAAGGCTTCCTGACTCCAAGTTCAACCCACTCTCTTCCCACTGTATCACCTTCTTGTCACTTGATAAATTCATAGTTTGGGGAACATATTTTGTAAAGGATTTTATTTGGGTGTATTGAAGGGAAGTCAGTGTATCACTGTGGAATCTTAGATTTGAAGTGATGCTCTAAGAAGTAGTCACCACTTCCTCAGTTTTCTTATCTATTAAATGAGAGTAAGACAAGATAATCAATGAGGTTCCTTCCACCCATAAATCTGTAAGTCTATGCTCTGAAGTGACTCTTGTCGTATCAAGAAAATTTTAAAAATAAGTGTTGTCTTCTCAAAAATTTTAGAACACATACATAGTATTTCACCTTGTCTCCGATCACACTATAAACCATATATACTGTACTTTCCCTATGGAGGTCACATATTCATGAGAGTATATTACTTCTTCAGGGACAGAGATCATGTTATTTTTCTTACTAAATGGCAAGCCCAGAACAGAGTAGATGCTTAATAAATAAGGAACTAAACTGCTTCTGAGGTTGAAAGACCATGAATTTAATCATTCTACAGTCTTCCCTTGATCATGCTAAATATGTATGACTTTAACTTATCCCCAAATACCCTGTTTTTCAGTGCTAACATATTAAAAAGCATGGCCTTTTTCTTCTAGACTGCCTTGTTTTTCTCTACAAGATGCCACTTAGTAACTGGGGGGACCTCAGATAAAGTCATTTCATACCCCTGGGTCTCAGTTTCCTCATTTGTGAGAAAAATATTTTGGATTAGAAAATTCTATATATCTCCAATAGGGACTTGAATGACAACAATAAGAAGAACAGGTAGGATTTACATAGCACTTTATGATTTCCAAAGCTTTTTACAAATATTAACTCCTTTTATCTTCACAGCAACCCTGGGATGTAGGTATTATTATTATTCCCATTTTAAAAATGGGGAACCTGAGTCACCATTCAAGTAACTTGCTTGGGATCATACAGGCCAGTGGTTAAGTGTTTTAGAAATATTATCTTAAAGTCTCTACACTATACATACTTGTAAGTAAAACAGGTTTGTATTTACTATTTTTTACACTAGAATTAAGTTCTATTCAAATGCAGTTATAATATTTTTTAATTTTAAAAAACAATTTTATTAACAGAATTTGTTTAATAGGTAACTCAATCTCTCCTTCCTCCCCACACCCTAGAAGGCGTCATTGGGCAAACAGATACGCATATATATTTTATGTCTTTTGTGTTCCCACTTAGTTCATTCGCTGGACGTTATCTTTCAGATATTGAATTGGTAGCTATGTAAAATGTTCTCTTGGTTCTGTTCATTTCATTCTTCATTATCTCATGCAGTTATTTCCAAGTTTTTTAATTAATCTGTCCATTGTTAATTATGGTGCAATAGTATTCCATCACAATCATATATCACAATTTGTTTAGCCATTTCCCAATTGAGGGACATCCCCTCAATTTCCAGTTCTTTGCCACTACAAAGAGAGCTGCTATAAATATTGTTAAACATATAGATTCTTTTCCTTCTTTCCTAATCTCCTTGGGCAATAGACTCATCTAAGGGTATATTGCAATTTTATAGCATTCTGGGCATAATTTCAAATTGCTCTCCAAAATGGTTACATCGATTAACAATTTCACCAACAGTGTAATAATGGCCCTACTTTTCCACATCCCTTCCAACAACTGTCATTTTAGCCAAAGTGATGTGTGAGATGATGCCTCAGAATGTTTTTGGTTTGCATTTCCCTAGTTATTTAGGGTAGTTTTTAATATATTTATATATGGCTTTGATTTCTTCATCTGACAACTGTCTGTTCATATCTGTTGCTCATTTATCAATTGGGGGATAGCATTTGTTCCCATAAATTTGACAAAGTTCTCTATATATTTTAAAGACCTCTATTTGAAAGTCTGAAATTTTTCTCCCAATTTTCTGCTTTCCTTCAATCTTGGCAACAGTTTTTTTTTTTAATTTATACAAAAATCTTTCAATTTAATGTATTCAAAATTAGCCATTTACATTTCACAATACTCTCTGTCTCTTGTTTACTAATAAATGTTCCCTATTCTTCTACTTTACTTATGATATCACCTTTTAAATCAAGATGTATCCATTTTGATCTTCTCTTAATAAATGGTACAAGATATAGGTCCACATCTAGTTTCTGGCAAACTTTTTCCAGTTGTCCCAGCAATTTTTACCAAATAGTGATTTCTTATCCCAATGGCTTGGATCTATACTTTTATCAAATACAAGGTTACTATTCCTCTGTTCCATTTATCTGCCTTTCTATTTCTTAGTCAGTACCAAATAGTTTTGATAATTACTGTTTTATTTTACAGTTTTAAATCTGGTACTGTTAAACACCCTTCCTTAATATTTTTTCAATAATTCTTTTGATATTCTTGATCTTTTGTTCTTCTAACTGAATTTTGATATTTTTCCTAACCCAAAATGACAGTTTCTTGGTAATCTGATTGATGGCACTGAATAAGTAGTTTAGATAGGATTGCCATTTTAAATATGTTGGCTCTACTTATCAATGAACAATTAATATTTCTCCCAATTAGTCAGATCTGACTTCATTTGGGTAAAACATGTTGTTTGTGTTTATTTTTAAAAGAAAAGCACTTCATTGCTTACATCTAGTAAGGATTTTTTTCTCCCTGTTGGACTTGAACAGGGAAAGCCAAATCTCATATTACTTAATTTTGTTTTTCATCCTTTACCTGGGCTACCCAATTTAACTCCATCTGTTTATTTTTACTTCATTCAAGGTCAATTAGAAGTCTAACCCCATAATTTAAGACTTTCCTTAAGCCTTAGTGATGACAGTAAAAAGCCAATAGCTAACATTTATATAGGTGGCATATTGGATAGAGTAATGGGGCTAGAGTCAGGAAAGTCTGAGTTCAAGTCCTGCCTCAGATGTGACCTTGAGCAAATCAATTAACGGTGTTTGTTTTGGCTTCCTCATCTGTAAAATGAGCTGAATGAGGAAATGGCAAACCACCCCAACCCCATTATCTTTGCCAAGAAACCCCTAAATGAGGGTTGGACATGAATGAATAACAAGAAACATTCATAAAGCTCTTTAAGGTTTACAAAGCATTTAACATATCATCCCATTTTATTCTCATTACCACTCTTGAAGGTAGGTGATATTATTATCCTCATTTTAGAGAGGAAAAAACTGAAGCAGAAAGGTTTAAAAAGCTTGTCTATTATCACAAAGCTAGTAAGTATCTGACACTGGATTTGAACTCAGATCCTCCTGACTACAAAGCCAACACTCTCATCAACTCACCACTTAGCTGTCTAAATTTAAAAATCATGATTTCTAATTCACTACTCTATTAGCTGATGAGAATTAAAATCATGTTTAGAGGCATGTCCTTTGGCACAATTTTCTGAAAATTGTATCCAGTAAGTAATAAGGCTGACCCTACAAGAGTAAAGCTAATATATGTTCTGCAATAGCTTATTGGGCTTATTAAAGAATATTGTGCAAAATAGAATCTGTCACTGAGATCTAAAGGGTAAAGAAGCAGGAGCAATAAGTCTCAGCCCAAAAATGTTTTTTTTTGTTTTTTAATGGAATGATGTAGGTGTGAAGTAAGGAAAGAGATCAGGAACAGAGAGGTTTCCCAGCCTCTCTTCAAAACTAAATCAGGGTGGCAGCTGGGTGGCTCAGTGGATTGAGAGCCAGGCCCAGAAGGGAGGTCCTGGGTTCAAATATGACCTTCGACACTTCCTGGCTGTGAGACCATGGGCAAGTCACTTAAACCACCCCCCCCTTGTCACAATCTTCTTCCTTAGAACCAAAATATTAAGAAAAAACTAAACTAAATCAGTTCCCATACTTCTGTGTGTACCAGTGGCCTGAATCAGTTCTTTCATTAACAAAGATCAAGTGCTTACTCTCATGCAAAGCACTGAAGGAGATGGATTTAAGTATGAAAGGTTGTGCTCTCTGCCCTCAGGAAGCCTACAATCTAGCAGATATAGAGATAGCTCTGACAGATATTATTACATAGAGAGATCCAATTAAGATACTAAATGAATTGCATCACTGTCCATGAATCCTTCATGTTGACAGAAAGAAACCAGAGAAATTTGATTAGATAGATTCAAATGATTTCATAGGAGCCACTAAATATTTTTCTCCTCCATTTAAGTACTTTTCTAAATACATGTTATCATGTAGCTTGAACACTGTAAGTAATAAAAATAATAATCATCATTATCATCATCATCATCATCATATCTGTACATCACCAGACTTCCACAAATTCTAAGAAAGACAGAGACAAGCTACAATAGCTTCAATCTTCCCTGGCAGCAATATAAAAAATAACAAAATAATGACAAAGGAAGCAAGTGGATAAGAATATAACCAACCTGGTTAATTTCTGACCACTTCCCTACTGCCTTAACTTTGACCTACATCCTGCCTTCGCATTCCAGGACACATTTTTGTGAAATCATTATCATAGGATTAGAAAACTCTACGTGGTAATATCTGCCAAACTGAAAAGGAGAGTAACTGGGAACAGGAGATAAGCACTTTGGACAAGAATCTGGAGACGCAAATTTTCTTTTGAGAAATGGGCAAAAAGTAATCTTGACCTTTGCTTACTAATTAGGATCATAGTACTATGAAATAGGAAGAATACATTCAAATATGAAGTTAACAACAAACTTAGAAGAATATATACTAGAGAATGACTGACCACAACCAGCCTCACAGTCTAATTGTATTTAGATAAGTAAAATCCCAAGAACTATAAAGTCCAACATAATTTACCAAACCCTGATTATTGCTCACCTATAACACCAAAGCCTTTTTAGAGCCAATCCAACAGTTCTGTTGGATGCCACATTCCTCTACTTACTTTATATCCCAATGGATAATCAATCATCAGTTCACAGGTAACAGGTAGGAACCAATAAGTAAAGGCAAGAGCAAGGAAGGTAATGTGACCTCAGTATCCAGTACTATAGCAGTCAACTTCCCCTCTATCATTTACAATCAGCCTAAAGGAGTGACCATGTGAATGCTGTGCTCCTCTATGAGAGGGCAGGGCTTTTATATAGTTTAATCCAATTTATAAAGTATCAGTTTTCACTATGTCTTCTAAGTGAAGCCAGCTGCAGTCTTTGTTAACCTGATGGCAGAATTTTGCTTGACAGAAACCAAATGACTGTAATATAATTGTTCAAGGTTCAGAAATTACTCAGAATTGGGGCTTAACAATTTCCTAGCAGTCTCTCTCTACACTATATAAAGATGCTATTGATTCCCTGGACAAGTAGGAAGTGTAAAAGCTTGATACTTGATATCATTTTTACAGCTGTAGGAACCAAGGTAAAAAAAATTTCTGTGAAAATATTTGGCCACTTGAAGTCAGGAGGACCTGGGTTCAAATGTGGCCTCAGACACTTCCTAACTATAGAACCCTGGGCAAGTCTAACTCCAGTTGCCTCGCCCTTGTATTTCTATTTTCGAACTGACACTAAGATAGATTTCATGCTCTCCATGAAAAGCTAGCCTCAGATACTTGCTAGCAGTGTAACCCTGGACAAGTCATTGAATTCCAACCGCCTTTCTGTCTTAGAAGGGAAAGGTTTAAAAAAAAAAAGACTACTTATAATCCCCATGAAAAGCTACACCAGATGGGAAGCATTCTTTGAGTCAAAACTCTATTCCTCTATTCCAAACTATTCCCCTCCCAGCCATTCCACAATATATTTGCAGTACAAAAATAAGAATGTAATTGGATTTCTTTCTATGCATTAGATGTGTTCTGAAAAGTATATAAATCAAATAATTTTAAAGCTATAAACAATCTTTTAGGTAATGTGAAGTATTTATCCATAATTTACCAGTTTTTAAGTTTGAATTTTATTGGGATTAATTAGTGCCCATTAAATACATTGAGTTTTCCAAGAGAAGGAAGGAGGAAAGGAAAGGAGAGGAGAGAGGAGAGAGGAGAGAGGAGAGAGGAGAGAGGAGAGAGGAGAGAGGAGAGAGGAGAGAGGAGAGAGGAGAGAGGAGAGAGGAGAGAGGAGAGAGGAGAGAGGAGAGAGGAGAGAGGAGAGAGGAGAGAGGAGAGAGGAGAGAGGAGAGAGGAGAGAGGAGAGAGGAGAGAGGAGAGAGGAGAGAGGAGAGAGGAGAGAGGAGAGAGGAGAGAGGAGAGAGGAGAGAGGAGAGAGGAGAGAGGAGAGAGGAAAAAGGAAAAAGATTTGATCACATGGCAAGTATCTGTGGTTCCTTTAGTGTGGATAATTCCCTCTGTCAAAGCAGATCATCCTCCACTGATGACTCAGGAGACCTACATATGATTAACATTCATAAGGTATCTAGAATACAGAATGTGTTAGGTACTTAACATATAAAGAATGTATCTATGTATGCATGAGTGAATTTAAAGCTGCATGAATTCTCAGTGTTATAAGAGTACTATTAGATAAATGAAACTTTTTTTTTTAATCTTAACTTCATCCTTAAAATCTATACTAAGTATCTATTAGTTCCATAGCAGAAGAGCAGTGAAGGCTAGGCAACTGGGGTCAAGTGATTGGCCCCAGGTCACACAGCTAGGAAATGTTTAAGGCCACCTTTGGACACAGGACCCTCCTGTCTCCATGCTTAGCTCTCTATCCACTGAACCACCTAGCTGTCCCACTGTTGCCATCACCACCACTACCAAGAAGTCTCTTAAAACACAAAAACATAGCAGTGTTTCTAAGATCAACACCAACATAAGGTCTTCATCTAGTGGTACCGTTCTTATACAATCAAAATCAAGGTAAATTTTATAGTTTCTCTTTTAAATAACCAATGATATAATCATGGAACAATTAACTTCATTTTGAAGCAAACTTTTTTTTTTTAATTTTGAACCAGTTTAATTGCCTATAAGAAGGTACAGTTCCCTGAGAATATGGATTGGTCAGTTTATAAGTTGAAGAGACAATGATACAAGAGCCTATTCTATTCAGATCACATTTATACCTGGCAAATTTGCAGGATGAAGGGACAAGAAACAATGAAATATAATGGTTCCTTTCACTTAGTTTGCATTTGCATCTGTAAAAGGGTTAAAAGTAGACCTTTTTCAAAGTTCATTAAATCATTTTTCACTTTTCAAAGGCTACAAAACTTTTGAATTTTATTTGCATCTTGTAAAAGATGAGAGGCTTTGGCCAATTTATGTCATAAAAAGTTTAAAAAATCAGATAAGCAGCCAGATGAGACAAGAGCTTGCTTCCAGGATAGCATCACCACCATTCCAACCTACTCATCTGCAGGGACCTACGAGAGACTTGGAATTTTTTTTTTAACTGAGGAATCCTGTACTTAAAGCTATTTGGTAATTGTTCAACAAACAGCCATTGCCTGGTTACAGCTTAGCCTATAGAAATGACGATTTGGGAAACATACAGGACAGTCACCATAAGTTCCAGTGAAATCACTCACCAAATAGCTCCAGTCCTATACCAGGAAGACTGGTCAAAAGGATAGGCTTCTGCCTTCCCATTTCCTAAATAGGATGTGGCAAGCCTCCAAGATGAGACCCTAGAGAAGGCATTTGCTTATTCTACACTCAGTCCTTGGCTCTTTCTAAAAGAATGTAGCAGTATCTCAAGCCAAGAAATACAACTGAGCCTGAAGCTAAGGTTGTAGGGATTACAGCTGCCCAGAAAGAGCCAGTCCAGGGAATTCAAGCTTTTCCACACAAACCAAGGGACCAGAGAAAGAGGTACCAAGGCGTGTAGCTAGAATGTGGAATAAAAGATGTTTTACACCAGTGTCAGTGAAACAAGTGACCCAGGAGAAGGCCTCCAATACAGCAAGTTATGTTCTCAGAATAAAAGCATATAAAGATGGTAAGAGGGCATAAATGAAACCTAATCTGCATCTAGGAAGGGAACACCCAAATCAATACAACTAGACTACAACTCAGTTTACTGGATGTAAACTTCATAAGAACAGAGATCCTATTCCAATCCTTGATCTCCTATAGCAAGCTAAACCAACTATTCTGTTATATTTTTCCTCAAAAAATTACATTTCCATATATATATTTTATACTCAACCACCTTCCTATAAAAGCAACCATCACAGAATTTTTAAAAATGGTAAGGCTTTAGTCCCAGATCTACTAATTAGCTTTGGGATTTTAGATAAACTATTTGCCTTCTGAGCCTCGATTTTCTGATTTTACATCATTTATATGATCTAAAGATGATTTGAAGTTCTAAAATCCTAAGTGTATGATTCCCAGGCTAGTGTTACAATCAAGTAAATGTTATGGTTCTTTTCTACAAATCTATGTTATACTGCCCTCATTTATCTTCTGAGCTCAGGGTTTTCCATCTCCAACTCTTGGGTGAATCTAGGGCCCCCAAATCAGCATATCCAAAATGGAATTCATTAGCTTTCCTGTTTTTGCCTTAAATCCACCCTTCTTCTGAATTTCCTTATTTCTTACACTCTCAAAAGTCTAAAACTATCATTCTCCGTTCTTGCCTTTCCCTTATTTATAGTCTATCAGTACCCAAATTGCAACCATCCTCTTGCTATTTCCTCTAACAGAGGTCATCAAACTAATACCCAGGAGCTAAATCCTACTGTGAACAGTTTATGTGAGAACAGCAAGCTAAGGATGTTTATTATACTTTAAAATACAATACCACTTTACTTTCTAAAGTAAAAAATTATTCTTGGCTTCTAGGCCTTACAAAAACAGGTGACAAGCCATTGGGTTTTTCCCCTCTTTAGGACACAAGTCTGCCTTGGGAAATATAGCTGGAAGATTTCCAGACACTGCAATAAAGGGAATATCTTAATAAAGCAAGTCACAAGATTTTTTTAATTTCCCTGGACATATAAAAGACCACTAAACTGTGGTCCTAGTAAATAAGCGATAATATATTGTCTAAAAGGTAAGATTGTCTATACAATTAACATCCTTACCTAAAAAATACTTTATTGCTAAAAAATGCTGACAATCATCTGAGTCTACAGGAAGGCATAATCTTTTTGTAGCCTGTGGAGAATTTTGCCTCAATGTTTATGAGTTGGTGACTGATCAGGGTGGTTGTTGTTGAACACTGAGGTGGCCGTGGCAATTTCTTAAAGTAATAAAACAATGAAATCTGCAACACTTAGAAGCCATTGTAGTGTTATTATTTGGCCTAATTTCAATATTGTTATTTCTCAAGAAATAAGAGGGATGCAAGGAGAGGGAAAGAAATGGAAATCACCAGTTAACAGAGCAGTTAGAACACACACAGCATTTATCAACTAAGTTTGCTATCTTATATGGGCACAGTTTATGGCTCCCCCAAACAACTACAATAGTACCATCAAAGATCACTAATCACAGATTACTGTAACCGATATAATAATAATGACAAAGTATGAAATGTTGAGAAAACTATCAAAATGTGACAGACAATGTGAGCACATCGTACTGATAGACTTACTTGACTCAGCATTACCTACAATTTATTAAAAATACAATATCTGTGAAGTGCAATAAAATGAGGCATGCCCCTTTTCACAAGCTTCCCAGCTATTACTCTTCCCATGATGGGGAGACAAAATGTGACTGATTTGATTTAAAAGTATTGATTTTCAGGGGTGTCTGGTTGATAGAAAATGTTGGGTTAACCTTTAGCTCTCTAAGGTACAAGACACAGACCCTCTGGTTTATAATTGATATTTTTAAGTTTTCAAGAGAAGCCAAGGGTCTCATTTATATTACATATCACTTGAAGGTCACTGAAGCTGCTGACCTGCCAGATTCCTTAGACAAAGCTTGTTCCTTTCAACAAGTCAAGTCAGGAATTGTTTCCTGTAGAAGGTACAGATGATATCTATAGTTATGAAAGTGGTAGCTGTAAGAAAGCATATTTTCCAAATAGAGTGACCAGAAGTCAGTCAAAGAAGCATGAGATGGCTTGGGAAGATGACCCTAGAGAAGAGAATGAGGCTGATGTGGTGGTGGACTTCTGGTCATCTCCGATGTGACAATGCCTCCTAGTAGCACTGCTAGTGTTATGGGAAATTCTGATTTCCTTTTATTCTTCATGTATCTTTTTATTAATATTAATACCAGCTGACCAAAACCTGTCCCAAAGAATATAAAAAAGCTTCAAGCATTCCTTAGTAAGAAGCTAAAGGAAGAACCTCAACATGTGTTGGCAACATGTAAGTTCCACCCTACACAAAAACAATTCTCTTCCTCCTTTTCCTTAATCTATTTGTGAATTCCCTATGCAGTTTACCTATAACCTGACTTAGTTTACCTACAGTTTGATGAAATTTGTTTTCTTAGAGAATTATGATTCTTTTTAACTAAATTTATTCAACTTTTATGACATTGATAGACATAGAGAATTTATAAAATATCTTCTCTTTAACTTTTATGGTCTAAGAGGAATGTACGAAACACATAAATCAATGATTTCTCCAACACTCTTATGTAATTTTTCTTTAAGAAGCCTTGTCATATTTGTTCAGGTTTTCTCTGAAGCCTGAACCTGTCTGAGCATAACAGAAACCTAGGTTTCTACAGCATTAATGACATGAACTCAAGAAGGAAGATATTTCTGCTATAACACTAGCCAAGACAAAGGAATTAAAATTAACTTCCAAGGTATGGAGAACGTAGCCCAAACAGTGCTACTAGCTGCTGGATCTGGTAATGTTTTTCCATCCATCATGCTACTGGTGCTGAAAGAGATGAAATTTCTTCTTGGTAACATTAACTACTGTTAAAATAAACTAAAGGATACTTTAAAAAAGAAAGAAAGCCTGTGACTCACATTCTGTTCAATTATAAATGAGACTATTTTAATCCCCTATCTTCCCTGTTTGTATACTCAATATGTATGCCTTTTCCCTATATATTTAGAATCACAAACAGTACTGATTCAAAGACAGAAGTTAAGGAATTTTTGTTTGTTTGTTTGTCTTGGTTTTTTTTTTTTTAAGTCTAGATTATAACAGTGGACAGCATCAGTAGCAAAAGAACAGTATGCAAATGTATGAGTCTATACTTAGGTGAGAACCATATAACAAAGAAATGTCTGTCAAAGAATGTCTCAGATAAATATTCTTGAGGATTGGTTCTGTGTGGAGCAAGAACTTGATCTGAACTAAACAAAGAAAATAAAAATGAAATAAATGGTGAGTCTTGCTTGACCCAATTCCCAGCATCATTATTTCTTTTCTTTTCCATTCCTCCTTTTTAACTCACTCTTTTTCTCCCTTAATTTATTTTTAGCTGTGCCATGAGTAGAAAGTTATATTTTGTTGTTGTTGTTTAAATATATAGCAAATACCTGTGCTACTGACAGAAATGCATACTGAGACATATATTTCTGGACACAGACAAAGAGAGAAGTTGTTTTGCCTCACTATGTTTATCCAACTAGTTAATCACTTTCCATGAACTTTCTATTCCATTTCCTGGCATGTCTGGTTGATATTCAGAATAGGTTGGGTCAACCTTTATTTCTCCAAGGTACCAGAGACAGAGGCCCTCTGCTTTATTTGCCTTCTTAACACATCCCTAGGCCTGGCTCTCAATCCACTGAGTCACCTAACTGTTCCCATAATTTCCTCTTAATGGGAAAATCATTGAATTACTACCCAGGCCTCCCCTTTCCTTCTAGATTTCAGTTTGAAACAATATCTCAACTCAAGTTCACCAAAGAATGTATCACTTAACACTATCTCCTGTGTAACATTTAAATGCTTATTTATTCTCGTTAACCTTATATTCTTTTTCAATAGGGAAAAAAGTGAAAGGAAGAGAAAATAAACTTTTATTAATCAAAAAAGGTTAAATTTAAAATAAAAGTAAATTTAACAAAATTTAAATAAAAACTTTGTAGCAAAATAATTCAGAGACCTAAAATAATGCTAAAAATCCAGAACCAAATTATAGAATATGAAAGCTAGAGATAAACATCATCTTTATCAAATCCCCTTGTGTTTACAGATTAGAAAACTGAGCCCTATGTAAAAAGGTGAAATTAATTTCTCCAGATTATATCATCAGCAAGTTTCAGAATTACAATTAAAACCTTAGGTTTTCTGGTTTCCAAGTTCAGTGGGGTTTTTTTTTTCTATGATTCTTGCCAAATAAAGTCAATTAAAAACATTATCAATTTTTTAAAAAAACCTGAATTTATGTTTTTGATTTGAGTTCCTACTATAATTTAGAGAATGGCACACTTTGAAAGAAATATATTCATACTCTGCTATCACTGCTATGTTATGAGTACTGAATCCTTCACATTTAAAACAAGACTTCTATTAAAGAAGAATCCTGACATGATTCAATGCCCCATTTGGGATAATTATCTGAAAACAAGAAAGTTTGTACAGGCAAATTCAATATAGTTTATAAGACTTATAAAGAATTTCAAAACAACTGGCAATTATCTCCAGAAGGGTCAGTATAATATTATATTGTAGTAAGAGTGACACTGAAAAAGGTCCCCCACTACAAAATATTCCACATCTGTTACCTTGCTTTGAGTTCCACCATTAAAGGTTCTTTTCTTTATGATTTAGGAATTTTTGGTCTTCCAGATTAATTTATATCCCACTATAAATATCCCTGGAAGGAACAAAACCTTAAGCCTATGAATTTGAGTTCAATTAGAACCTAGAAAGTTAAATCTGGAAAGTTCATATATCCTAAGATCAGAGAAGGGACCTTGGAAGCTATAAAGTACAACTCATTAAGTTCCTCAATTGAAGGGTCTAAGATATAGAAGATATGAAAGGGATGGGAGCTTAAGGGTGTAGCAGAATGAAGGAAAAGGTCTAGAAGCTATTTCTCTTTTCTCTAAGATATTAGAATAAGTAGAATAGCTAGTGGCTCTGTGTATAAAGAGCCAAGCCTGGAGATGGGAAGTCCTAGATTCAAAACTGGATCCAGATACTTCCTAGCTGTGTGACCATGGGCAAATCATTTAACCCCAATTAGCTAGCCCTTACCCCTCTTCTGCCTTGGAACTTATACTTAGCATTGATTCTAAGACAGAAGGTAAGAATTTAAAAAGAGAGAGATTGGAGCAAGTAGGAAGGAATAAGCTCATGGACAAAGATGGAAGGGTTATTTGACTTAGAAGAAAAAGGGAGACCCCTTCTTCTGTTAAAGGCATATCAAGAATAAAATTGGTCAAGATTTTAAAAAAAGCACAATCTCAGACTTGGAGTAGATTAGAGAGATTACCTAGTTCATCCACAATTGAACAAGAATACCTTCTATGACACATTGGGCAAATACTCATTCTCGTTATTTCTAAAAGACTTTTACTAAGACTTAAAGTTTGAGTTACTTTAGTAAGGTAAAAGACTTTACTAAAGATAATACTGAAACACTCAGAAACCAATTCTCTGTGGCACAGGTAGCCAGAAGTCCTATTTCAATAAGCAAGAGCAGCACAATCCTTCAGACCATTCAGATCTGAATATCATAAGTGGCAATAGCCAAATGACTGAGACCGATCTCTGATGCTTAATTTTGCTGTAAAGTAGGAGGCAAGATCAGTTGTAGAAAATGAAAGAAGCAAGTTGGGGGATAAATGGTATGAGCTGAGTGGGAAAGTGGGAGACAAATTGGATCATCTAGTACAGCCACCCTTTCAAACCATGTCTCCACCAACAACAACAACAATTAGAGGTAGGGATGTGAGAGGGGGCATGATTTAACCACAGCCACAATTAGTAAAAAAAGTTGGAACTAAAACCTAGATCCCAATGTCCATCAAATTAAATGGCAGTCAGCTGAAAGTAAGGAAGTAAGAGGGAAGTGTGAAGAGTTGTACCAGTAAAGAGGCATAGACTTTAAAAAAAAACATCAAATGTTTGTTAGTGAAAAAGGTAAGGGATAGGAAGGAGCAAAAACAAACTGTTCACATCACAGTTTTGTCAATGGGCAGCCTTGTTTGCTTGGGAAACCCAAAAAAGTAGACAAGTTAAAATGGCAATAAATCAGTCTGCTGTTAAAAATCACTAATTCTAGCAAAGCTTGTTTATTTATCTTTAGGTATGCCTATTGTGTTATTTAATTAGCAGTGATGCTTAGATAATCTGATTTAGACTAGGACTACTGTATTTCTCTAGTTGGAACTGTTTGGAGAGTTTAGTGTTTCATTGTTGACGAATTAGCCTTTATTCCCAAACAAGACAGTGCCCACCCAGGTTGAACAACAGCTGTTCACCATATTACTTTCTGTTACTACTGGTTTGGAGTTTGCTCCTAAGGAACTTTTGGATGGCTACCACAAGACACTTTTCTACATCTCCTGAGAGAGAATTTTTTTTTCTCCAAACTGGAAAAGTCTGAAAATATGAAAAGTCACATATTTCTGAGATTTCTGCAGTTTATCAGGGGAAACTATTGACTTACCCTCTACCATATCCACCATTTTCCACATACATTTTTGCTTTCCATCTACACCACATTCACTGGTTCTCTTAATGATCCCTCTTCACCATTGCCACCCCTGTATGATAACTAACCTTGTCCAAAGGATTTGAGAGGTCACTTGCGAGTAAGACCTCCAACCTCCCTTCTCCACTACTGCTGCTTCTGGAAGTGAAGTATTCCCTTTGGAAGTTGAACATACACCATCATCCAGAGAAAAGGATGAGTGAATCAGCAGTATAATTTAGGTAATCAAAAAAGCAACTAATTCTATCTGTGGACTATATCAAAAGAGGGATAGCTTCCAGAAATAAAGACCTGATAATAAGGTAGTGAGGTTTCCCTTAGTGGAAGTGAATGAACTAGGTAGTCTCTTTAGGCTCCTCCAAGTCTTCACTATACCCTTTCATATCTTCTATGTCTTAGTTTCTTAGTCTAGATGGCTGTTAAGGTCTCCTCTAACTCTAAAACTCAGTGACTCTCTGAAGAATTTTCTTTTTGAAGACCAACTTGGGGAATAGATTAGAGAAGAACAATGCAGAAAAAAAAGTGATAGATCAGACCTCCATAAACCCTTCCTCACCAATCAAAAACACAGCACTTCCAGGGGACTGAAAACCAAATCTAACAAGACGGAGTGAGGGAACCCTCCTCCTGGACCTAACTTAAAAGCCTGAACTCTAGAACACATGGATTTAAGGGGAAGGAAGAAAGAAGGTCCCAGGGCCCCTCCCCCACCTATAGCACTGAGCCTCTGAGGTGTTTGGAATCTCTAGGCGGACGGTAAGGGTGCTAGTCTGGAGGGACAACCTTACCCACAAAGTTGTGCCAGGCTCAGGGCTTAGAACACAGAGGCAAATGGAGGAGAAGCACAGAGCAGGAGGCCCCATCTCAGCAGAAACACTCCATCTTGCCTCCCCCTTCTAGAGGTTTTGACCTCAGGGAACAGCCAGCTTTACAGATCAACTCCTCCCCCCCTGGCTGAATCTCATCAATAAGGGCAGATAAGAAGCCTTCAGAGGGCAGAGAAGCTCAAGCTCCAATACCCCTCCCCCACAGACTGATCTGAGAGCCTCCCTGAGTGAGCTCCAAGGGACAAAGGCTGCAACAAACTACAGGCAACAACTTTGACAACAGGGCAGCAAGCCCAGCTCCTTCTCAGCTTCTCCTGTCAACTGGAGAAGATCAGACTACCTGACCAAACGGGAGAACAGAGAAGAAGCCCCTTCAGCACAGAACAGCCCAAATTTACAGATCCAGCACAAAATGAGAAGAGCAAGATTACAGGCAACTGGGGGGGGGGGGTGGGAGGAAGGGGGAAATATGAGTGAACAAGAGAAAAAGAAAAAAGAGATTACAATCTACAGCTTCTATCCAGGCAATGAATAAAGAGCAAATGAAACAGAGGAGGATCAAGGAACACCAATCAAAAACACAGAATCTCCAGTGAATTGGACACAGGATTTGGAAGAACTCCAAATACAATTAAAAAAACAATTAAGATAGGCTGAAAACAACTGGGAAAAGAACATAAAAAGCAAAATAAGTCATCTGGAAACAGAAACAGGGTGTTGAAAGCCAAAATTAATTAGCTTGAAAATGAGGCAAAGAAAATGAAAGATGACCTCCAAAGAAAATCTGACCAGAAGGAGAAGGATGACCAAAAACCCAGGGATGAAATTCAGTCTTTAAAAACTAGAATACATCAACTGGAAGCAAGTGATCTCACAAGGCATCAGGAAACTATAAAACAAAATCAAAAGAATGAAAAAATTGAGGAAAATATGAAACATCTCATTCACAAAACAGAAGATTTAGAAAATCATTCCAGGAGAGACAACTTAAGAATCATTGGTTTACTGGAAGATCATGACAAAAGAAAAAAGCCTGGACATCATTCTACTGGAGATTATCCAAGAAAACTGTCCCAACATTTTAGAGCAAGAGGGAAAGGGGGAGATTGAAAGAATCCACAGATAACCTCCTATACTTAATCTGAAAGGCATGGAATATGATATTCCAGAAAGAAAGGGAACTAGCTCAACAACCAAGAATCAACTACCCAGCAAAACTGACTATATTCTTGCAGGGGAAAATATGGTTATTTAATAAAATAGAAGACATCCAAGCATTCATAAAGAAAAGACCAGACCTGAACAGAAAAATTGATGCCCAAACACAGAACTCAAGAGAATCACCAAAAGGTAATTAAGAAAGGGGGGAAAAAACTTTTTTTAAGGGGACCCAATAAGCTAAAATGGTATGTATCCCTTTAAGAAAAGAGGATATTGGTAACTCTTAAAAATTGTCATTATCACCTGGGTAGCTAGAAGAATTATACTTAGAGGGAACAGTAACAAACTGTATAGGATGAAATGCGAAGACATAAATATGTATATAGATATATGTATGCATAAATATATATATGTACATATATATATATATATATCACTAGAGGTAAAAAGAGGTTAATACTAAGAGAAATGGGAAAAGAAACAAAATGAGGTAAATTTATATGTCAAAATTTTCCATACTATTTTTACTCATTGTTCCTGATTCTTCTCTGGGGCTTAATACAAAGTCAAATACCTATTCCATAGAATTTTCCTTCAAAGATTTGAAGACATGTATCATATTCCATCCTCTTAAGTCTTTTCTTCTGAGTTTAGCACTCATATCAGGCACTTAAGATCCTTCAGCAAGATAGCAGTCTTCTCTGCATGGTCTCCAGTTTATCAATGTCCTTCTAGCACTGTGGTGACCAGGACTAAACAAAATAATCCAGATGGCCAGGGTGGAGTACGTTGGTATAACTGCTTCCTTATTTTTAAAAGCTACATCTCTTTTTCTTCAGCCCAAGATTCTAATTGCTTTTTTAGTTGCCATATCACAGCACTGACACCTCACTATTTTGCAACCTTGGACAAGGGAAAGGAAATAAGTATTAAGCATTGCCAGGCCATGTGCTAAACGCCTTACAACTATTATCTCATTTCATCCTTATAAAAACCTTGGAAGATAGGGGCTATTGTGACTCTCAGGTGAGGAAACTGAGGAGAATAGCAATTAAGCGACTTACCCAGGGTTACACTACTAGGAGTAGATTTTAACTGAGATCTTCCTGTCTCCTGCACTCTATCCATTGTAACACCTACCCCAACCACAGATATCAAGTCACCTTACCTCTCATGACAACAGTTTCTTTATCAATGAAATATGGTAATTGGACTAAAATTGGACTTATCATCTCTTCCAAAACTATAAATCTAAGACTGCTTTCAAGAATTTTACAAATTGGTTAGGGAGACAAGAAATGTTATAATTATTAACAATCATGGATCTACTTAATATTAGAACTAGAAGACACGAGATATTTCTTAGCACTGATCTCCTCTTCAAAGAGCTTGGAAGGGGGCAGCTGGGTGGCTCAGTGGATTGAGAGTCAGGTCTAGAGATGGGAGGTCCTAGGTTCAAATCTGTCCTCAGACACTTTCCAGCTGTGTGACCTTGAGCAAGTCACTTAACCCCCATTGCCTAGCCCTTACCACTCTTCTGCCTTGGAGCCAATACACAGTATTGACCTCAAGATGGAAGGTAAGGGTTTAAAAAAAAAAAAAGAGCTTGGAAAATTTACAAAATGTATTGAATCATAATGACACTTACTGGCAGAGCTGAGATGAGAACCCAGATGCTTGTGCCTTAAATCCAATTCTCTTTCAAAGAAGAATTTGGTACCGATAATATGAATGTTACAAATAAGCACTCAAAGAATTCTGGAGAAAGAGATCAGGATGATCAAACCGTCCCCAAGCAATATTTAATATTACTTTGTGTTTGAAGACAAAAGAAAGGTAGAGTCGTTTTGTAAGTCAATAGGTGTGGGTAAGTCTGAAATTCCCCTAGCATGAAGACTGAAGATCTGAAGCTTTTAAAAAGGCCACTTGGATATCATCTTTTGTTATTTGCTTTTAATTTCTCTTTTGAGGGAAGTAGGATGGAGCAGGAACTTATTTCAATGAAATAACCTGGGACAGTATAGGGAGAACACAGTATTTCTGATCCAGATCAAGTTGGGACTCGGTGGTGAACCCAAATGAACAATTGCATTTCTTAATATCAGTTTGAGTACCTTGTTCCATCTATAAGAGAATGCTCACTATACAAGTTGTTATAAAATTGCAAACCCACATGTGGTTGACAATTGATCCAGGAATTAAGATGCTGGCATTGGCTAAGTTTCCTCCAAACAAATGCTAACTTCTTTTTGTCCCCTGGGATCAGCTGCATTCTGGCATCAATGATTTTCTGTACCTATTCCAGGCTGTGGCAAACAACAGGGTCTGAAAATAGTGATCTGTCAAGACTAGTTCTTGTCTCTGGAACTGTACCCTTCAGCCCCAGTACAAAACACCACCAGGTGCCTGCAATCTGTAATCAGAGCTCTATTAAAAATGCTCTCAGAAATGCCTGAATTATCCTGATTTCTCCCCACAGCTGCACAGCATCTTGCTGGGTAGCTGAAGAGCCTCTTTCTACAGGTTCACCTTGAGACTGTCCCAGAAGCTCCCCAATGCAGGTCAGAGGCAAAACATGGGAATGCCTTGAAAACCAGGACTCAATCTAAGGCACAGCTGCCAATCACTGTAAATGTAAACGTGAAAAGAATGAGTAGACATCCGTGGTGTAGCTGGCTCAGAATGCCCCCTCTCCAGCCTACAAATCCAGGTCAGTCTTGTGGCCCACATAAAAATTCAGATTAATGTCCAATCTAGTCAAATCCTGGTCAATCAATGTCAGTCCCTTTCCATCAGCCAATTCTAGAAGACAGCTCTTGACCTAGCCAGCTATGCAGTGCTTTATGAAGGAAAAGCCAGCAGCTTGGTGCAGACATTTTTTACAAAATACATTGAAAATAATATAACAGCAAACATGAACAAATTAATCACTTAGGACTTAAATTCAAAGTTTCCCCACATTCTTCGAATTCCCATTAGCAGTCCAATTCTACCCAAGGGAACAGAGGCTGGAAGTGAAAAAAGTTGGGGAGAAACTTATTAAAAATATTTTAGGAATTCTTCACTCCAGCTATTTAGAAAAGAAAAATATTCCTGGGAAGTCCTTGTTTCCATTAGAAGAAATGAGCAAATGTGTAAAAGAGGCAATATAGCAGGGAAACAACAAGCCCAGTCCCAATGGATCAGAGTCCCATACCCCAAAAATATACAATGAGCAGAAAAACAATCCAAACAAGTGCCTATGAAAAGTTCCTTACCACCAGGAAGAGTATTGCCTGGCACATGAAAAATGAAAAATAAATGCTTGATTGATCATATCAGCACAGACATTCCTTCATCCAGGTTATCTAGGTAAGAGTTGGAAGACTCCAATCCTTCAAAGACATCCAGGAGACAAAAGGTCAATATGAAAACTGCAGACATGTAAAAAAAAAAAAGTACGTGTCCTGAACACAGGAATAATGGTGGTCATTTTCAATTTCTAGTGAAATAGATACAGGATGACCAGGGAATCTGTACCATACAGAAGGAATGCACAACAATGTTGGAGTAGAAATCAAATGAGACATTTCCTACAGGCACAAAATACAGATACAACTAACTCACCACTGACCAGATGGGAGAAATCAAATTAACTTCAAATCATAGGGTCTGAAAAATCAAGTCCTCCAAGCAGGAAATTTTACTAGCATCAACAAATGTTGACATTTGACAAAAACAAAGAAATAAAGCAGAGACCTTTCTTTAGAGACAACATTTTTCCTCATTTTGTCTTTACAAACCTTTACAGAGTTACCTGTGAACCCTTCCTAACACACTGCTCTAACCATACCATTACTCTAGCTTTAAAAGAAACTAAAAAACCTTATAATAGACCCAGATTTCCCAAAGGAAAAAAAAAACATGAATCTAAAATCCTGGCATTCAAGACATCTTTCCTCTATCTGACTCCAATTTAATTTCCAATACTATTCCCTTTTATATGCCACATTTTGGTTCAAACAATTCTTTATCTCTCATTCTACTACTGCCCTTTCCAAATACCATGCCTTTGGTTCACACTATCCTCTATTCCTGAAATGGATTTCCCTAACCATAATTTCTTTCCGTACAAGTCCTCCCCTTATATCAGTGCCAGGACAGTTACCACTTCCTCTTTTTAAAAACATTCATTTACTTATTTGTTACATTAATGTACCCAGATTACCCCCCTCCCTCCACCTCTCCCTTTAGAGAAGTCATCATTTGACAAAAAGATATATGCAGGGGGAAGCTGGGTGGTTCAGTGGATTGAGAGCCAGGCACAGAGACAGGAGGTCCTGGGTTCAAATATGATCTCAGACACTTCCTAGCTATGTGACCCTGGGCAAGTCACTTAATCCCCATTGCCCTAAAAAAAAAATATATGCATATATAAAACTATGTCTTACATGGTCAAGTTGGGATTTGAACCCAGAACTTCTAAACTTAAGCTTTGCATTATTAGCCTCTGACTCCCCAAGAATAGGGATTATAGGGCTTGTGACTAACTAACAAGTTCTATTTTGAAGGAAACTCTCGAGTCTTTGTGTGGGAGGTGGGCAGGGGAGAGATGAATGGACTAGTGTATGGGGTGAGGAAAGGGAAGAATTTAATATAACCCTCCAATTTCTAGTTTCTATCCTAGAACAGAGAATGAAGGTTAATCACTCTAACTAGGCCCCTTGATCTCTTTTCCTCCTACTTCCTCCAGGACTTGGACACCAGGAGTTATTATCTCCCATTAAAGATATATTTAATTCTTTCAGTTCATCCAACCTAACCTAGCAAAATCTGAGAATCACAGGAATTTTAAAACCAAGGTAAGTTTTAAAAATATATTGTAACTTTCAGAGGAACTTTCAACATCAAAGAAAAAAAAATCTAAAAATTATATGAGGGGCTTTTAAAAAAATATTAGTTGATGACCTGGGGGACTTCTTGACTGCAGTACTACATACTAGTTTAGTTATTTATGAATATCCAGATTTCTTCTATTCCAATTCTTTCTCATTTATCATATAGCTTTCAGTGGTATGTAAATGAAGGAAGACAGCTTACTGTACTGAGATATAAAGGAAGCTCAAATGATTAAATGCAAATGTGAAAATCATGTCGATACAGAGCAGAAAACTGAATTCTTCATTTTCCTATGTAATTATCTTGGAACCCACATGGAATTCAGCCAAAAAAAGTATGCTCTAAAATAAGCAGGCTTGGTTACAGAATGCTGCTTCCAGTATTTCCCTGATGTATCTACTATCTGTTGCAGTTAAAAGGTTCTCAATTCTTAATGAGATAGAAGCAAGGGGGGGGGGGGGGTGGTTCATCACCATCTTGACCCCTTCATAATGGTTTGTCAATGTCCATCTTTAAAATGTGGCATCCAAACACCCAAGGCTACATGCTGTCTCCCACAAATAATCCTATAAAGTCTAAATTAGTCCAATTCTGGATCTCAAGGAATAGAGACAGACTACTTACATCTAATTCTAAAGGATTTATTAATATGAAATTTTCCCTGGTACAAAAAAAAAGGATATTAAAGATACCTATGCCAATCAACTGCAGTGGCCACCTAATTCTCAGCTATCTATTTTGGTCACTGAGAGACAAAGCAGCACAAGTGAAATTCAAGTCCTGTTCAAACAAGGTATGAACGGCTCCAGCATTTGAAAGAAGCTGTCTATCTGTTCTGACCTACGGGGCTGGAAACAGCATTAATTAGCTTTATCAAATACCTACGAAATAGAAATAGTTATGTAATATGATAAATCAACATTACAGCACTGGAAAGTTTCCAAAGAAAAAAGTATACATGAAAATCCTACAATAATATATCTGCAACACCAAAGGGTTGCAGAGGTTGCCAAGTAATAATGATGGTGATGATGATGATGATGATGATGATATAGCAGAGGCTCAGTAAATAGAGTGAAAGACCTGGAGTCGGAAGGATCTAGGTTCAAACACTTGCTAGTTGTGTGACCCTGGGTAGATCACTTTAAATCAGTTACCTAGCCCTTAATGCTCTTCTGACTTGGAACCAATATTTAGTACCAAATTCAAGAAGAAGGTAAAGATTTTTAAAATAATAATAATTGATGAAAGCATTAACATGGCACTTGTTTTGCAAAGGACTTTATATGTGTTGTATCATTCAATCCTCACAGCAAGCTTGTGAAGTATTTGTTATCATTATTCCCACTTTAGAAATGAGAGACTGAGGCAGAGAGAAGTTAAGTGACTTGTCCAGGGCTATATATGCAGTAAGTATCTAAGGCAAGATTTAAATTCAGGTCTTCCTGACTCCAGGTCCAGTACTCTTTATCCTCTATCGCATCTCTCTAAGCAACCTAGCTGCCCTCTGTCTACTTTTGCCTTTCTCTTATGGAGGAAGGGGTTATTGGTATTGTCAAATACCTTCAGGATGCTCCACCCCCAAACTGAAATATCATTATTTGATATGGTATAATAATTAATAAGAGTCAGTAAATGAGCTTTCATTCGCACTTACTATAAGTGCAGTACATACAAAGAAGTCATTAAGCATTTATTAACAGTCCCTTGCTTTCCAAGACACCTCACTTTAGACAAATACGTGTGTGGGGGTGGGGTGGGGGCAACCTCACTGAGAATGGAGAAGACTGGGAGAGATAGAAAGAAAAGATCTACCATAGAATGTGGGATTT
Source organism: Monodelphis domestica (assembly GCF_027887165.1). Classification (NCBI taxonomy): domain Eukaryota; kingdom Metazoa; phylum Chordata; class Mammalia; order Didelphimorphia; family Didelphidae; genus Monodelphis; species Monodelphis domestica. The sequence goes on along the minus strand of NC_077227.1, from coordinate 223,127,765 downwards.
GGACTGAGTTTAATTTAATAGTCAAAGGTGAGGAGGGGGAACATTCCAGGTAAGAGACAAGTGTACTGTGAGAAGACAGAATATCAAGACCCCAATGTGTCACAATCATAGTTCTATATGGAGGGGAAATGGATAAGAAGACTGGTAAGTTAGGAAAGGTAAGACTTTAGGGGAGGGAAGAAGGGAGAGGGAAAGAGAGAGAGAGAGACAGACAGAGACAGAGACAGACAGACAGACAGACAGACAGAGACAGAGAGAGAGGACAAGACAGGGACGGGGAAGGAGAGAAAGGCAGGGAGAGGAAGGGAGAGGGAGAGAGTAATGAGGGGATTGTATGTATGGTCAAACTTGAACTTTGGGAAAACCACTCTGATAGCTTTGTTAAGGATTGATCAGAGTAGGGAGATGAGGCTGAAAGACTGATTAGAAACTACCTCCATAATCTAGGTAATATCTGATGACAGCCTTCACGGGAGTTGTAGTTGTTGAGAGAAGCAGATGACTAGTAGTTGAGAAAAGTGAAGGGAATCCAAAGAAGAGCTATGGAGAAGATAAAAAGGCAAGAATCGAGAACCAATTGGCTCGTAGGGTGAGTGGGAAAGAGGAGTTGATGACGATTCCAAGGTGATCAGCAGAACATTAAAAGGGAAGTTTAGGAGAAAAAGAGCTTTGGAAAAGTTTAATTTGATTCCACAAATGGCCAACAGGCCATCCAATTTGAGATGTCTGGAAGGAAGATGGTGCTTTAGAAAGTGCCCAGGAAAGAGATTAGGGCTGGATATATAGTTCTGGGAATCATCTGTATAGAGATGATTAAGCTTGAGGCTACCAATCCAAAAGGCAATAACCTAAATATATACCCTACAGTCATACAGATTTTAGCCTAGGGTCTATAAACTCTAGATTGTGTACCACAGGCCCCTACCAAGTTGTATGAATCACATATGGCTCTGGAAGGGCATCTGATGCCAGGAACAAACACAGTTCTAAGAGTAGAGCATCAGAAAAGTCATAAGATGGGGGCAGCTGGGTGGTTCAGTGGATTGAGAGCCATGCCCAGAGATGGGAGGTCCTGTGTTCAAATCTAGCATCAGACACTTGCCAGCTGTGTGACCCTGGGCAAGTCACTTAACCCGCATTGCCTAGCCCTTACCACTCTTCTGCCTTGGAACCAATATATTGATTCTAATAGTATCTAATAGAACCAATAGTATTGATTCCAAGTCAGAAAGTAAGGTTTGTTTGTTTTTTTAAATCATAAGATAATGGATTTTGAGCTAAGAGTGATCTTACCAGCCAACTAATTTAATCCCCTTATTTTACAGATGAAGAAACTAAGGTCTAAGAAAGTCAAATGATTTACCTAAGGCCATACAAGTAATAAATGTCAGAGGTAAGATTTGAACCCAAATCCTCCAACTTCAGGGCTGGTGTGGGTTCTACTGCACCACCCTGCATGTGAAGTTCAAAAACTATTTCTTCTTGCACTGTATCTCAAAGTTATCTGTCTCACTATGTGATTAGACTTGGGTTATGGTTAAATCAGTATGTGTATGTCTGAAAATACCTGCTGAGTACACCAATCATGAAAAAACCAGAGGAGTCTCACCAACCTTTCCCCTCCTCCCAATGTGTCAAGAGGCATTAACATTCTCAAATGACCCCACAACACTGCCCTCTCAAACTGAAATAACATCACAAGAAATGGCAAGTGAAAATGTCCTGCCTCTGCTTAAGATTCTCTAAAAAGGGACTAAATAGGACTCTTAATGCCTCAACATCTTTGTACTATTTTTTTTAAACCTTTGCCTTCTGTCTTTTAATTGCTACGAAATATATGTTTCAAGGCAGGGCTAGACAATTGGGGTTAAGTGACTTGCCCAGGGTCACACACCCAAGAAGTGTCTGTGGTCAAATTTGAACATGGGACCTCCCATCTCTAGCCCTGGCTTTCCATTCACTTCAGAACATTATTTATCATTCCTAAAATGTAACAGCAACAACAATATATGTAAGTATTTAAGTGATTTATGTGATGAAATCAATTGGAAATATGATTACAAAAACAACTTTTGATGAAAAATTAGAAGATATGACACAAGCTGAAGATGTCAGTATTCTAAAAGTATACTTTGCTTTTTGAAAATTCTAAAAATTAAATATATATATATATATATACAGCCATGTAAAAATGTACTTCCTTAAAGCAGGACAGGTAGGAAGATAACTTGTGAATCAGATGACAATATGGGGATATATCCAGTAAGTGATGAGTGAACATAATATGAACTCATATGAACATAACAGAATAATATTGCACCATTAGAACTTTTTAAACAGGTTTTTCAGAATGGGGCAACTAGGTGGTGCAGTGGATTAAATGCAGGGACCAGAGTCAGGAAGACTCATCTTTGTAAGTTCAAATCTGTGTTATGGGGAGTCATAGTCTCAATACTTTTTGCCTTGATAGCAGGTCTTGGTCTTGGCATTCAGGGCCATCTACCATTGGCTTTAACCTTTCTTCCCATATTTATTTCATAGTATCTGTGCCACCTCCTGCCCCCAGTCAGCTGGTACATTCTATATGTTGGCCAGACTGGATAACTTACTGACAACTCTACCTCCCATTTTTTTCCTTCCATCCTACCCTCTTCTGTCTCTGGGCTGAAATGAATTTCTACCATGTCTAAGTGTCTTCCTTCAAGGTTCAACTCAGATGTACCTGGAATGTTGTCTTACATTACATGTTTGTTGATGATAACTGTGTAATTATAATGAAACTTTCACTGAGAGAACAGTTAAAAGGAATGGGAAGATTGGATTCTAACCTAAAAGAGGCATTCTATTTAATATCTGTTTCCAATTCTGCCCTTCCTCATGTACCACTACAATCAGTCAACAACTATTTATTAGGTACCTCCTACGTGTCAGGCACTATACTAGTGGCTGGGGATAAAAAAACAAAAGTGAAAGTCTCTGCCCATGAAGGAAAAGAGCATCTGTCAAGGGCAATCTGTGTTAGTTACTCCTTTCCCTTCAGACCAGAATAATTTACCTTGCAAAGCTGAATACAATCTTTTGGGGAAAAATAGATCTTTAATGGCAAAGAAGACTTTCAAGCATTTCTGATGAAAAGATCAAAGCTGAATGGGAACTTTGAAATAGAAACCCAATAGTCAAGAGAAACTTAGAAAGATAAATTTATTTGAACATTCTGAAAGGCAGATACAACAATGCAATGCTAACATTTTAATAAAAGAAGACCAAACAATTGTCTCTTCAGAACCTTAATATTTTCAAAGGGTATTGAGGGAATTATATAAGAAAAAAGGAGCTCCAACGCTGACTGATTCAAGGTGAAATTTGGGTGAAACTTTCTATTTCTCATAATTCAGGTGCATGAGAAGAAAATATGAACATGGAGGAGAGAGGGCAGAGAGAAGTAGGCATTAGATAAATCTTATCCTCATGTAAACCATACAAAGGAAGGTTGCACAAAAATGCATGTGCATAGACACACACATACACTCAACTCTTCAGTGTACAAATATGACAAATTCAACAGGGGAACAAGTAAGGAGGAGAGGAGGGGTCAAGCAGGAGGATAATAGAAGGGATAATATTTCCTGTAAGCAAAATAAACTTCCTGATCCTGAAAAGGGTGTAAAAAGAAAAAAAAAAACAAAGCAAAACAGATGACTGGAATCTACAGGGGTGTGTTCAGTAAGTAATGGTGCCTGATTAAACAATGAATGTAATAGAATAATATTGCACCATTAGAACTTTTCAGAATAGGGAAGCTAGGTGGGGCACAAGATTGAGTGCTGAGCCTGGAATCAGGAAGATTCATCTTTTTAAGTTCAAATTTGGCTTCAGATACTTGCTGGCTGTCACTTAACCTCTGGTGGTCTCAGTTGCTTCATCTGTCAAGTGGGAATAATAAGAGTGTATCTCCAAATTGTGATGATAAAATGAGATAATAATAATTATAACCCAGTGCCTGGCATATAGTAAACACTATATAAATTTTATTTTAAAAAATATATAGAATGAAGTGAGGAGAACTATTTATGTAATGACAACAATGCTTTGATGAAAGACAACTTCAAAAGTTTTAAGAACTCTGATCAAAGGAATGACCAAATATATCTCTAGAGGATCTCTGACAAAGTAGGGTTACTTACTTCCTGACAAAAGTGATAAACTAAAGATAAAAAAGGAAAACAATTTTTTAAAATATGGCCACTGAGTTTGTGTGTTTGTTTTATCTAATTATCCTTAATTGTTACAGTGGGGGGGGGGGGAGGGAGAATTCTCCTCTTTTCAGTGCAGGAATATGGGTTGAGGGAGGCACAGAGTCACAGTAGCTATACAAAAAAAAAAAAGACATCCATTAAAACATTCTTAAAATCTTCAGAAAATAATAGTAAGTTCAAAAGAAAGCAAAAACAAGTTGGACAGGTAGTTAGATAAGTTGAGAAATTTTTTAAAATAATTCTTTCTTAAAATAAGTGGTATGAAATAGACACTCATGGTTTCACATTATAATCCTCATCTGAGATCTTCTGGGTTTATACAAATACTCATTTTGGAGTTGTTTTGAGTTGAGAATAATAAAATTAAATTTTAAATTATTTTATAATGAAAAATTATATATGCGATATTATATTCTTCTATTTACATTTTTAAACACTTTCCTTCTGCCTTAGAATCAATACTGGGTATTGGCTCCAAGGCAGAAGAATGGTAAAGGTTAGACAAAGGAGGTTAAGTGACTTGCCCAAGGTCACCCAGCTAGGAAGTATCTGAGGCCAGATTTGAAACCCTCTAGGTCTGGTTCTCAATCCACTGAGCCACCCAGCTGCCCCTATTTACATTTTTTAATAGGAAATATGTTCCCATCCTAAAGGTTTATAAATAGTAAGAAGATATTGTTCAGACATTTCATTTATATCCAACTCTTCACGTTCCCAGCAAATATATTAGAATAGTTTGCCATTTCCTTCCCTAGCTCATTTTACAGATGAAAAAACTGAGGGAAAGAGGTTGAAGTGATTTGCCCAGGGTCACACAGCTAGTAAGTGTTTGAGAATATATTTGAAGATGAGTCTTTCTGACTTCATGTCTGGCACTCTATTCACTTTATCCCCTAGCTATCCAAGAGAGGTATTAGGGGAGCACATTTCTAATGGCTAAATTATTTTCTTTGAATTTTTAGAATGCGGACAGTTAAACTTACCATTCAAATAATGTTGTTCAAACTGTGCCTTCCAGCTTTGCTTTCATTTTGGCAACTTCTCATAGCTTGGTAGACTTGTCTTTACAAACAGCCTGAATTTATGAGGTCCAAAGGTTTCAGTTCTTATAGGCTGGGTTAACCATTTACATTGTCCTCGTTCTCTTTGTGGTCTTGGCAGGTACATATTTTTAGCATAAATCAGCAACGAAGCACATACCCTTTTTATTTGTTTTAGTCACTTAATTATATGAGAATAGTCCCTATCATAAGATTAAAAGGACAAAATACCAATAAGGATCTCTTAGAGGAGAAAAGAATAAATGGGTTAATAGCTTTCCTTTTTCTTGCCATCAATTTCATGGCTGTTGATAAGGAAGGGAGAATGATATAATTATGTGGAAACTTTGCAAAAATCTCTCATGTAAGTTTCAACTGAATTCAAAAGTCCTTTTTGCAAAGTTGTTATATAAAGGTGCTTGAGTTCTCTTTTCTTAGTTTAAAAAATAATAGACCAGAAAAAAAAAACTGCATTGAGGTATTTAAAAATATGAGGTTTTATAGATGAGTTTGGACTAAAAAATTCATTTTTCAGAGAACTAAAATGAAATATTATGTTATTTCCCACCAATACTTTACTATCCCTTGACTCCCACATCCAAATGTCATATTCTGCCCCTCCTAACACAAATCCCTCTGGTACAATCTCTTCCTCTACATCTGAGTCACTTTCCCCACTAGCTGATGAATTCTTACCCATCCTTTAAAGCCTTGTTCAAATGTCACTTCCTTCAATGAAGCCTTGGCTGATCATCTCTGCAAACACCCTCCATCCCCAACCACTTTGGGTTTGGTAAATATCTGGGGCACTTAACATGTATCACTGTATACTGGCATTGCCAGTTCCTCATCCCCCAGTTCTAATCTAAGTTCCATTAATTTGGAAAGTTGCTTAACCCTTAGTTTTCATCTGTAAAATGACCTAGAAAAGGAAATGGCAAACAACTCTAATAACTTTGCTAAGAAAACCCCAAATAGGGTCTCAAAGAATCAGATCTGACCAAAACAGCAGAACAACAACTAGCTGATTTAAAGAAGTCTCAAGATCACAAATTTTGAGATATGGCTACTCCTGAAAATCAACTCCCAAAGAGCAGAAGTTCTGGGAACTGCATCAACAGGAGTGTTTATGCAAAAGAACTTCTTAGTCTTTACTCTGAAAATACACACACACACACACACACACACACACACACACACACACACACACACACATGCATATATTTTTCACATATTCAAATATATCACAATTTTTAACTTGAGGTTTGCAAAGCATTTCACATAAACAATCTTCTTTGATCCTTACAACAACCCGGAGAAGCACATCCTACTATGATCCTCATTTTACGGATGGTGAAACTGAGAGTGAGAGGTAAATTTGCCCAACATCACATAGCTATTAAGTAACTGAGGCAAGATTTTAACTAAGGTTTTTCTGCATCCGAGTCCAGGACTCTGTGTAATGACTTTGCACCACATATAGATATAGCTTCACTGGGCAAGTCAAATTTTCATAGTCCTCCTGAGAGGTCTCAATATGGTGTGGAAATAATGTAGGGAGCTCAACGATTATAAAAAATCCTATCAAGCTTGAAAAGTTTGAGTGTGAAATAGAGATGGCCTATAGATTTCTCATTTAAGAACTAAGGAGCCTCATTGAAAGAGGGTTGAAAGAATTTTAAGGACTTCAGCAAATCATGAAAATTAATTACCAGGGCATTATGGTAGAGATCTACATCAGTGATAGGAATACACATAGGAAAATCCTGGATTTCTGATAGAGAAGCGTGAGGGAACAGGGACCCTCCTGATCACTCTCAAATTAAAGTCCAAAAAACTGTGATGTAACACCTCAAAAGGAATTCTGGTACAGCAGAAAGATGAGTTGAAACAATTTTTCATTCCAAGATAACATGGACAGTCAACACAGAAGATTTGAAATCCTGGATCTTTGAAAATAATCTATGTACAGAAATTAATTATAAATGTGATTTGAAAACAACAACAGCAACAACAAGGTCAATGAGAGGTTTCTAGTGTTTATATTTTAGTTATTTTGTTTGTTTGGGGCAGGGTAAGGTGAGTTTAAACATCTTAGAGATTAAGGGTTTTTTCTTTGCTTTTTTAAAGTGATTTGGATAGTAGACAGTGAATCTCAAGAAAGGGAATAAAAGGGAAATTGTTTCTTAATAATGAACAAAAGAATCTTAAAAAAAGATTAGCTTTTCCCTGCTACAAAGAAAATGGCACTCAATCAAGTTTTTTGGTGTTTTTTTTTTTTGCTTTTTTTTGGTTATAGAAAGTATTATTAATTGGATGGAATCCAGAGAAAGTGCTTGGAAAGGATCATGTTTTATAAACTATGCTCTAACTAGAAATAATAAATCCATGGGACATTGGCTTGGACATGAAACTACAACTCTGTAATGAGATTTTTACCTTTACATAAATTCAAAGTTTGATCATGCCAACTATGAAAAAACTCAACTTCTGAATAATAACTTTCACTTTTTTACCACTTTATAGTAGTATCAAAACTCTTTAAATTATCTGATGAGAGTCTATAAATAACCCCAGAAACTTGGGGGGAGGGGTTCTGTTCCAATTTTGGAAGTGAGGAAAAGTAATTTCAGAACGTTTTTGTTAATATCCTAGTCTCACAGATTCAAATAGGAAAGCCTGTATACTCAAACCCAGACGCAAGGATAAGAAGAAGCACCATCATTTTGTTTCCAGAGGTAGTAGCGACTCTCCCCCTCCGGATCCTCCCACTGTATTCATATCCCCAGCATTCAGCACAGTGCCTGGCACATAATGGGCACTTAAATACCTTTTGACTGATTAATGCCTTTGGTAGGTGGTTGCAAATTTCAGTTAGTCATATCTCTTGGTTCTCTGCCAACACCAGAATTTTTCCTTGATATATTCATATAACTCTAGATCTGAAGCTAAAAGGAACTTTGGAGACCGGATCCAACCCTATTATTTTATAGATAAAGAAAATGAAAACAGAGATTAAGAAATGAAAGCAAGATCACACAAGTAAGTAACTGTCAGGATCTGAACCAAGGTCAGTGTTTCTATGTGACATCTTATAAAATTGTATTGGTTTAATTTATATAGTTTAAAATCTGAATATTCTTTATGTGTGAAGTCCTGGAAGTACTGGGAGGCTAGATTTTCATAATTCTCACTAGCCACTACTTAATAAACTATGGACCCAGTGATGGTTGACAAAAGTTTATTTGTGAAAAGAAATTTCCTATAATCAAACAAAATGACATTTAAAACTGTAAAGTTAAAAGGGACTTTATTAACCTAGTTTAAATTTTTATTTTATAGCCCTAAAAATATAAAATAATTTGATTAAGGTCACAAAGGTAAATTCCAACTCAAATCTACTTATATAAAATCAAGTCAGCCAGAACTTTAATGTTCTGTCCTCAGGAAAGAGGTAAAGAGGGCTGTTATCCTCACATTCCTCACTGTCCATCACTAAATCACTGGTGGCAAGTGACAAGGGCCTAGTACATTCCTTATGTTTTAAGACTGACCCAAACATGAAAGCATAAATGGCATTTTTTAGCATCTCTCGCTGATTCAGCTGAATATTTGAGATACTTCAGCTTGAAGTAAAAAAAAAAAAAGCCAAGTATGTTCCTTTTGCCAATACCATTATCGTTAATTATCCATCTTTTAAAAATCACTAAGAATATCCACAGCATCAGACCCAAAGGGGAACTTAGGCCTCCTTTCCCTTCCTCTTTCCCATTTCTCATTCTAATTCAAAGTGCCTTACTGTCTTACAAATAGCAACATTAATAGAAACTGCCAACTGATTAACAAGATTCCCTTCATAGATGGCAGGTCTGTTAAAGAACACTATCACTATGAGGGAGCTTACTGTAAATTCAAATATCTGTTCCAGGCACAGTTCAGGGAACTTCAGGGTCTTCTTTGCCAGTGATTGTCTAATATAAGAGCCTACCTCCTTAAACCAAAGAGAAGGGAAAGCTTTGAGAAAGGAAGAAAGGAAGGAAGGAAGGAAGGAAGGAAGGAAGGAAGGAAGGAAGGAAGGAAGGAAGGAAGGAAGGAAGGAAGGAAGGAAGGAAGGAAGGAAGGAAGGAAGGAACGAATGAACGAATGAACGAACGAATGAAGGAACAACTAACATCATGTATGCTTTAAGCAGAACTCTTTTCTGAGGCTATGGTTTGTTATAAGCTATCTATTATCTGCTCCTACTTTCTCCAACCACCTTATCAATCTCCAACCAACAGTCAGTCAAGAGCATGTAAGTCCTATATGGAAGATGGCTTTCACCATTTTATAAGAAAGTATACAGATGCTTAAGAAGTTTGTGATTTGACCAAGATCATATAGCCAACAGTAAATAATGGAGCCAAACCCAAACAAGTGGGTCTGTTTAAGTTAATAGATAGATAGATAGATAGATAGATAGATAGATAGAGAGAGAGAGAGAGAGAGAGAGAGAGAGAGAGAGAGAGAGAGAGAGACAGACAGGCAGGCAGGCAGATGGATGGATGGACAGACAGACAGGCAGATGGATGGATAGACAGACAGACAGATAGATAACGATACATAAATAGATATATAGAGAACAAGAGTTAGAGAGAGAGAAAGTCAATAGACTCATTTTGTCAGTTGTATAACTCCTCCTGAACTCCATTTGGGGCAGATACTAGAGTGACTTGCCATGTCTTTCTTCAACTCATTTTACAGATGAGGAAACTGAAGGTAACAGTTAAATGATTTGCCTAGGGTCCCACAGCTAGTAAGTTTCTGAGGCCAGATTTGAACTCAGGAAGAGGAGTCTTCCTGACTTCAGGCCTGGCACTTTATCACTGCACCACCTAGATGCCAATATACATTTTTAGGAAGACACATAATTAGGGAGAGATTTCAACTACAATTTTTATTAGGAATATAAATACAATTTTTATTAGGAAAAATTAGTTTCTGAACATTTTTTTTTGGTATAATTCTCCTTTTGAAGCATCAGTGAACAAAGTAGGTTCTAGGAGGTGGACCTGTTTCCCACTCTGAGAAAGATTCACCTGATCTCCTTTTATTGGATTATACAACACAGTTTTTATGACATGATAATTCTTTCACCAAAGAGAATACAAGTATGTTAACAGATATGAACTCTACAATTAGGACATATCTTACTGCACTCAGAGAATATTTTAGCTATTTCTTATTTCAACACTTTCCTATCGCTGACAGCGTTGCTGGGTGGATCTTACTACAGCTGAGGCAGGAATTATACACTGGATAAACTTACCTAACAAGTTTAAGATAGTCACATGAACTTGAGTCTGTGCTACGGGAGCAGGAAATGATGAATGATATTTGTGAACTGTTCCCCAAGAATGAACTAACCATGAGCTCTACCTGGTATGTGGTGGCTATGAAATTACAAACATGGCTGAGGTGGGTGATATCTGGGTGTTATGCTACCTAAAATAAGCTTATAATCTGAATGCTTACTTTCCCAATGTCCCCAAAACAATGCTCTATAATGACATCCGAAGCTCACAAAACTAGTGAGGACCGATTAACCATCTCTGTTCCAAGATCATCGCATGGTGTGTCAGACTGAGAGTTAGCAATAAGTATCAGGTGAGTCTGTTAAAGTCAGAAGATAGACAGAAAGACAGACAGACAGACAGACAGATATGCACTGATACATATATACACAAATAGATATAGTCCAACCCCTATATTTTATATATGAGGAGACTAAAGCTCACCGTGAGTAGAGAAGTAATAAATAATCATACCAAGATTAGAACTCAGTTCCATTGTATTCCAAAATCGATCTTCTTTCCCTGGAACTACATTATCTCTTTCAGATGACCTACTGTAGCCACATAGACAACTTCTAAGGTCCCTTCTAGCTCAAGACCTATTACCCTATGACCCAAAAATACTCTCAGTGCAAAAAAGAAAAGGAAAAACAATGTCTTAATTCGGGGTAAGAAATATGCAATACAGATTCTGCTTCTGATTTCTAGTGACCAGAACCCATCTAAGCAGAGATTTCTATAGCTTAATTCTAACTGTACCTCCTGAAAATACCTAGTCCCACAATAAGTATGCATGCAAGATTTATATTTATAGTACAGGTTTAACCCGATTTCTTGGATCAATCAGTTATTATTTTTGTTAAATCCTCAAAATTTATCTACATCAAAACTCACTGTCTTAGATGTAACTTCCTTGAGGGTGGACAACCTTCACCTGTCAGAACCACACTGTGTAACTCCATTACGACCACACTAATGTTCAATAAATGAGTTTCCTGAAGATAGTAATGATCATTCATTCATTCACTCAATAAATGTTCAAGTATCTAGTGTATATAGAACATTGTTCTGAACTTTGATGGAGATAGAAAATTTAGGATTAGAAACAGTCACCGCTATGGTTCCATCTTTCACATTTTAGAGATGTGTAGGAATCTGTATTCTTAGTTTGACCACAAATAAATTGAGTAAATTAATCACTCCTACTCATCAGTTGGATCTGAAATAAAATAATAGCACATACTTCAAGGTTTAAAAGGCACTTTACAAATACTGTCTCAAAGGACAGTCTGGTGGCTCAGTGGATAGAGACCCAGACCTAAAAGCAGGTTCAAATCTGACCTCAGGCACTTCCTAGCTTTTAGGACACTGGGTCAATCACTTAGCCTTAATTGCCCAGCCCTTACCATTCTTTTGCCTAGGAAACAATACTTAGTATTGGTTCTAAGACAGAAGGTAAGGGTTAAAAAAAAACTACCTCCTTAGATCTTTAACATAGAACATACTGGAAAGGTGGGTGTTATTACTATTTTACAGATGAAGAACCTGAGACAGACAGACTTTTGCCTGGGATCACAGAGCTACTAATTGTCTGGAGCTGGTTTTGACTCCAGTTTTCCTGAATCCACATCTAGAAGCTGAAATTACCTTTTTTGTTTTTGTTTTCTTGCTCCTTCATCTTAGCGATGCTGCTTCAACTATACTAGAGCAGAATTCCTAGAGATTCAGGTAATCACCACGTCAGTTTAATTTCCCCCAAATAAACTCAGAATGAGCAGAATTCCTAGGGATGAGGCATGCTTTTGGCAGCATTTCATAAGGAAGAACAAGCAAGCAGCAGCTCTGGATCACGGCCCATCTGGCTCCAACTCCACCTAGTTCTATGGGCAACTCTTTGAAGAGTCTATGACGGTAGCAAAGGGCACGGTGCCAGTAGCTCAAGGACAGGAAGTTCCTTCAAATGGCTTCAAGAAAGGAGCTTCTCTGTGACCTCCTGGCAGACAAATATTCGGACCCTAAGCCATGGCTCTGCTCATAAGCATTCACATCAAACTGATAATAAAAACTATGGCTTTGAAGCTACGTTCTTCAGCTTCTGAATTCACCTGCTTATTAGAGGAAACAGATTCTCACAGGTGGTTAAGGAAGCAGATAAAAAGTTATAGTTGGGTAGTTTTCCCCAAAATGGAACCTTAAAAATTCATACTTTTATTTATTTATTTAAGTCAAGAGGATTCTGAACTCTTAAGAGAGCTCAGAGACCATATAAATTATATCATAGAGATAAAATGAGATAACATAAAACACTTTGAAAACCCTAACGTGTCATACAGATTATTATCATTATTATTATGACTACCATCTAAACTACCATTCCCTTCTTCCACAGATCAGGAAAACCTGATGTCCAAGAGAGGGGAAAACTACTTGTAAAAGGCCACAGGAAAGCTAGGCAAATTAGAGAGCTAGGGTTTAAGTCTTTGCCCCAAAACCCAGTGCTTTTTCCACTACAGCACAAACTGCCTCTCCTAGAGGAGAAATTAATCCTGTCAACAATGATTTATATTTATGCATTCTTTTGTTGATACTAAAACAGTAATTAGACAATGTACCCAGAGTATGCCCAGGTGCATAGGAGATGCTGATATCACAATGGCAATACACAAGAGAAATTAATGCCATTTTCATAGAAAAATGGGATAATAATTGCCAAGGAAAGGAAAGATAGTTCTCATCCTTTTTTTCCTTTCATACTCACTTGGAACTGGAGTTGGGAAGATTTGAGATCATATCTGACTGTAAATACTTTTTAGATTTTTTTTAGATTTTTGACCCTGGGCAAGTCATTTAACCTGGGTGCCTTAGTTTCCCCATCTGTAAAATGGAGACAATAATTACACCTACTTCCCAGGGTTGTTGTGAGGGTTAAATGAGATTATATTTGTAAAGTGCATACATAGCACAGAACTTGGCAAAGAGTAAGTGCTATATAAATGTTGGCTACTATTATCATTGCTATAGGATCTTGAATTGAGAAGTTTTTATAAACAGCATTTTTAAAATTAAATATAAAATTTCAATCAAATTATTCCTTAAAAATCACCTAACTTCTCAGGACTTGTTTCTATAAAAATACTGGATTAGGGGACAAATAAGGTGCTCAGTAGATAGAGTCATGCCTAGAAACAAGAGGTCTTGGATTCAAATTTGACCTCAGACACTTCCTAGCTGTGTGGCCCTGGGCAAGTCACTGAACCCCAATTGCCTAGCCTTTGCCACTCTTCTGCCTTGGAACAGATATTATTATTGATTCTAAGACAGGGGAGAAACAGACAGACAGAGACAGAGAGAGAGAGAGAGAGAGAGAGAGAGAGAGAGAGAGAGAGAGAGAGAGAGAGAGAGAGAGAGAAGAGAGAGAGAGAAAAAAAAAGAGAGAGAGAGAGAGAGAATTCAGAGAATCAAAGATTTAGAGCTGAAAGGGGACCTCAAGAGTCACCTAACCAATCTCCCTCATTTAATAATGGCTCTAAATATCCATAAACCAGCCTGTGGTTCAGCTCTGGGTTTAGATATTAGATATGACCAACTGGTCCCAGTCATTCATCTTCAGCATTTATATTCTCTTTTTGGCATTCAGCTTCTATATACGCCTTCAGTAATCGGTCTTCCTTCTTCCTCAAATGAGAGGAAGACCAAACTACAAAGATTTCTATTCAAAACCAAACTTAATTTCAAATCAGTTATAAAGTCTGTTCTTATTTTAGTAGCAAAGAGAACTGGATTTAAAGTTAAAGGATCTAGGTTCAAATTCTAGATGTGTCATGGACTATTTGTATAACTTATCCTCACTGAGCCCACTTCTTCATCTATGAAAAGAAATGGTTAAATTATATGATACAGTTCCTTCCAGATCTAAATCCATGATATCAATTGTTCATCTATTTCAGGCAAGTGAGCATGAAACAATTATTGAAGACTTATCATGTAAAAAAACCCATCATTTAGATTTTGTTGAAAAGAACATATTCCCACAGTATCTCAGTCATAACAAAATACCTATTCAATTTGTCCTACCCAAAAGTAGAGGCACTTCCAGAATACTGGTTCTTGCCAGTCTACATTTAGATAAGTTTGTTGGAATATTCTTTCTTTTGGGGGGAAAGAGAGGTCACAATCTATCATTAAAGACCATCTTAAAGGAAAAGGAGGGAAGGGTATCCTACAGAATGAATACCACCCCCTGCAATGAGCTTTCTGTCACCCCACGATGATTATAAAACTAAAACCATTTTCCCAAATGGACCATGCCTTTTTCTCTAGCTTTAGTAATGTCTTTGTAAAATACACATAATCAAAAATTTTAAATTAGTTCCATTTCCCACAACTTCCATCCCCCAGGCATATTTTAGTGGCTTTTGAGGATGGAAATAAAGGGAGAATAAGTCAGAATATAAGAAAAAGTCCCAAAAATTAAAATTTTGCATCTGAGTTCACATTGTTTGAGGCTAACTTCTATGTACTTAAGAAAATAAATATAACCAGGGAAAGCAAATATATACATAAATCTCCTAACTTACCTCTGAACCAGCCTTAAGGTAACACAGCAAAATCATACCCAGAAGCACAGTATACACAAAGCACCTCTCCTCCCAGGGGAGCTGAGCTGTTTACACAAGATGTAACTCTCTAAACTGGAGACCTAAGACACAGAGAGGCGGAGCAGTGTCCAGTGACAACTGAGTCCAAGATTCCTAGCATTCTCCAATCACAACTCCTAACCCACAACATCATACCACATGCTTACCATGTAGGAACAGGTTTGTACAGTAATATTTAACAGGCATTTTCTATAACTGTTCTGAAGCCGAAGTCATAAATAAAGATAAAATAAAATTGAGACACAGATTATGGATAGCTGTAAGAAGTTTCAAAAACCATTTCTACAAAAGTTAATCATTTGTTGATTACACTGCGACATTCTCTCGTACTATGTAATATCTCAAGCACAGTTAATTCAGTGAAATTCAAGAAAGGGAACATATTTCTTGCATCCAACTTTAAGAAAAAAACAATAAGGGAGAAGTGGAGATTAAGATCACCATTATGTTGAATGTTTCCATAATTTTGGAAAGAATTGTTAGTCAGAAGAGTTGGATTCACATCCTGGCTCTCTACTTCCTACTTGTATAATCTTAAACAAGTCATTTATCCTCTTTAAGGCTCAATTCTCTCATCTGTGAAATGATGGCGTTGGAAAATATGACCTTCAACAACCTTTCTAGCTAAAAACCAGTGATATTGCTATAAATGGGATGTTAATTGGCGTATAAAAGAGCAAGCTAGATTTCAGTAAAATATGTCCCTGGGTACCAATCTTTATTTCCTATTCAAAATGCTTTTTTTCCCCAGCAAACAAATCTACATTTCCTCTTAAAAAAAAAAAGCCAATCCCTACACTTCTTGAATATATCTGACAGCTTCTTCCCACCTATCCCCCCTTTTCGAAACCCTAGAGATGCCTATCTCACAAAATAATTATGAGCCACCTGTACCTGTCACAAGACTAGTTCCAGATTTCCTCAATGAGTTGACTCTTTCTAACAACACCTGAAGCATCCTGATGTTCCCTAAGTTAGTTTCATAAACATGCCAGTGAGTCACCTTAAGGAAGGATTTTAACAAGGCAATAACCCTCTCTTGCATATTAGTGCTAATTGGCTTGGGAGCACACACAATTTCTTCTTATGAAATGTCTTCCATTTGGGGGCAGTCATTAGTGATGACTAAGTAGTAATACAAGCAAAATAGAGGGTTAATTATTTAACGGTGGTGGGTAGAGCTGTATTGTACTGATCAGAAAGAAAAGTAAATTCAAAGAACTGAGTTCTAGCCTCAGCTCCCCTCCTAAATAATTACTCTAAGCAACTTTTTCCTAGACATGAAATGTCCTCCTCCTATAAAAATGAAGATGGTCAGATTAGATGATCTCTAAGGTCATAGTACCATAGAGCCAGTGCTAGAAGGGATTATAGTTAAAAATCATCTAGTCCATTGCTCTCATTATATAGATGGAGAGACTGAGGCTCACTCAAAGTAGCTAAATAACTCTCCCAAAGTCACACAGGTAGTATGAAGCAGAGTCAAAATTTGGAAAGGGCACAGGATTTATTGTCAGAAGTTTTTGTTGTTGTTGAGTTATTTTGGTTATGTCCAACTTGTTGTGATCCCATTTAGGGGTTTCTTGGCAAAGATAATGGAATGTTTGCCATTTCCTTCTCCAGCTTATTTTACAAATGAGAAACTGAGGCAAACAAAGGTAAGTGACTTTCCCAGGATCACGTGCTATCTGAGGCTAAATTTGAACACAGGAAAAGGAGTCTTCCTGACTTCAGGTGTGGTTCATCACCTATCTGCCTGTAGTCAGAGGACATAGGTTTAAATCCCAACTCTGCTACTCACTGCCTATGTCACTTTGTTTTCTTCAGTCTTAGTTTACTCATCTGCAAAATGAAGAGATTGAACTTAATGAACTCTAATGCCCCTTCTAATGTTATATCTATAATATATATGTCAAGCTTAGTATTCAAAGGTGAACACACTTTCCATTGTATCATATTACCTACATTCTGTGATTGTAAACTATAAAGGATTTCAATGTTGAATTGCAGATCATAGGTATAGGCTACTAGTGTCTTTAAAGGTCCTATCCTCCCATTTTACAGATAAGAAAACTGAGACAGACAGATTATCACTTGTTGAAGGTCACACATTAGGTCAGAGGCAGGGGTGGTATTTAAACATGTACCCATTGAATCTAAATCTAGGGGGAAAATAAGGGATCATCCAATTTTTAGAGTCATATAAAACAATGTCTCAATTGAAAGTAAAAAGATAGTCAATTCCACAGACTTTAGAAAGCCACAATTCAGAAATGTATATCTTAGACAGCCATAGAAAGACATCACGTGACCTAGGGAGTTATAATGCCAACCAGCAGCAGTTCCCTATGAAAAATGCAGATTATTGCTTAAAGTTGCCTTTTTTAAGTTGAAACAATGTGGAATTCTTTAGCAGACACATTGTAGAAGAATCCATTTAATCATAGGTTGAAATCAACAGAGCAAAAGACCAATATAGCAAAATGGCACTAACCATCCAAGTAGTGATTATCTTTTCTACTCTGCATTAAAATTAGTTCTCAACTCCTTATATTTCCTTATTAGGATCATCATAATAAAAATAGTTAATATTGACATAGTGCTTTAAAGTTTGCAAAGAACTTTACAAATATTATCACAGCTGATCCTTCTAACAACCATGGGAGATGAGTGCTACTATCCCTACTATACAGATGGGGAAACTGAGATTAGCAGGAGTCAAGTGACTTGCCCAGGGTCACAGGGCTAGTAAGGGCTGAGACCACATTTGATCTTAGATCTTCCTGACTCCAAAGCCAGCATTCTCCAATATGCATACCATTATCATTCTTCCCACAATCATGAAGGCAAAGCCATCTTATGCTTGGTTTTTCCTTTTCAGAATTACACTATTAAGAGTTTGGGACAATACCCCTCCTGTTTGATAGAGTCACAGTCTGGGATGATGAAAGCTGCAGAGCAGCCTTCAGAAAAGATGAGGCACCCACTGAACCCCCTTTGTGTGACTTCACCCTCTAACTTCCCTTACTAATGAAATTGTTATGATTATTGTTCTCTCCCCAATACAGGAGAAATAAAATGAGAGCAAATACTTACAGGGTTAACACACATTTGCCCCACTTTAATCCCCCCAGATTATTACCCTAAAAAGATTACATTCACAGAATTAAAACCCAAAGATCATCACCCATTACCCCTCCCTTTTCCCTCTTAGCAGAGGTACACTCAGAGGCCCCATACCCACTGTTAGCCAAACACATAAGCCTCAATCCATCATTTCTCTCAAACACAAGTTATAGACACACTTTGCTGATTATGTTTACCATAACCAGGCAACTTTGCCAGGTGCCTGAATCAAACACAAGAAAAATGCAACTTGGAAATTGAGGAAAATTCCAATTCTGGTCTGCTTTAAGTTACCCTCTATCACTGTACCTAGGTAAGAAATGTTTTGTTACCCATCTCCTAAGTAATTGTGATTGATTGTGAAAGCTGATCAAAAGCAACAATGATTCTCCTAGATGGTCATCTCATAGGTCAAAGAGAACTAATCTCCAGATCACCCTGTTTATGTCATTCATCTATTTCTGTATAGCAACAATGTTTCATTGACTATCTCCTTAGATTTCGTGTCTTTTGTTAGGGTCTATGGAAACATGTATGTTGAGAAATGATTGTGTGCCAGAAAAGTATTTATTCACTGAACCTATAAAATAAATGCAAACACTATGCATGGCAGAACTCTGTGATGCCTAAACACAGGATTGAGTATACAGTGTCTCTCACCACTTATTCAACTGACCGCCACACCTAGATAGAGGACCCTGAACCTTGAGAGACCTCAGGCTTGACTCTAAAGTCCCTAACCTTTTAATGAAGTTCCTTCTTTGAAATCAGTAAATGTCTTGCCAAAAACAACCACCACAACAAAAACTCCAAAATCCTTCTAGAAATTACATGTACCTCCTTTATTCTTTCATCCTGTCACTGTGTCAAACCATCGAACTTCCCTAAGTTTGAGGAAACCTTGATGTTACATTGTTACCAAGTTCCATGGTAAATACTACTTCCTCCAAAAAAAAAAAGAATATGGAATTTCCATCTCTGGCTATTGGAGTCTCAGTGTTCAAGTCATGACCTCGAATTAGTAAAAGAGAAGGGAGAAGGGCTCAAATCTAATTCTTCTGGCCTATGACCCTCAATAGGTCTCAGTGTACATGACAGCAATCTAGCTATTATACAAAAGCATGCCAGGGTTGATTTGGCTCATCAGTCAAGCTGGTTGAGTGTACTCATCACTTCCCAGGTCACCTTCTTGAAATAGCACTCCTAGTCAAAGAGCACTCTTTCACTGAGAGGAGAAGCATTCTTCAGTGTCTAATTCCAGCACTCTTTTGTTCAATCCTCCAAACAAGACTAGGGGAGTGAGAGGTAGGGAGAGAGGAAGAATGATCAAGAAATGTGAGAATTTCTAAAAGAAATAATGTTTTGGCTAGCCTGAAGCCAAGGAAAGAAAAATCGCCTCTTTTTAAACAATTAAAAATTATGACTATCTTTTGTTTTTATATCCCCTACATTTCCCCAAAAAGATTTTTCCCTCATCTAGAGCCATCTTTTATAACAATGAAAAAAAAAAACCACTCCAAGTAGTCAATAAAACCAGCATCTCTCCATGTCTGATACTCTATGAACAGTTTTATACCCATAATCCCTACGAAAGGAGGGAGGGAGGTACAGCTTCCTCTCTCTTCCTTAGAGACAAGCTTGGTCATTATAATTTTAACAGCATTCAATTTGGTTTGCCTTATTGTTTTCTCTATCAATATTGTTATAATTACAGTGCATATTGTATTCCTGGTTCTGTTTATTTCATTTTGCATCATGTTAAAGATGACCTCAAAGCTCCTTCTAAATCTTATAGTTTACTACAATATTTTCTCAGTTGAGAACTTGGGGAAGAGAGGTAGCAAATAGATGTGTATAGAACCCAATTAAATAGCCACCTGCTTCTGTGCTTTCTTCTCTACTCTGATTTCCAAAAATACTCTGAACTCCCTGCTCTGGGATTAGCTCAAAGAAAGGAAGGGGAAGTTCTTGTTTCTTTCCAAGCTTTAAGAAATGGCAGCACTATATTCTCAAAGGGAAAATAAGTCCATAAATGGGATATGAATTTATTCTTTTTAGAAGCACATTCCTGTAGGATAAAGATACTTTAAAAACTTGATAACAGCTTGCAGTGCTGTGCAAGCTTCAATTATTTCACTAAAAAAAAAAAAAACAGAAAAGATGAGAGAATATGTGCATCCGTAACTCTATTAATAATTGAACACAAGGAAAAGAAAAATGTTGAAAATTTGGCATAGATAATTGTTATGTTTTCCACATGGGTCTAATTAAACATGATTTAGACTGCACTTTGCCTTTTACCCCTGCTATTAAACAACAACAAAAAAGCTAAAGCTGCCACTTGTCCTGTGCTTGTGAAAATCAGGATGTAACTATATAGTAGGCCAGGCACTCCAGACAAGGAAAATTAAGATAAGTCATCCTGTAGACACACTTTTTTTTCTTTCCTTTGCTGACTCAAAAAAACAGAGAGGCTGGTGGCACAGTGGATAGAACTAGACCTGGAATTAGTAAAAATTAATTTCTAAGCTCAGACCCTTGACATCAGTGAGATCTTGGGAAAGTCATAAGATCTCCAGCTTCTCAAGGCCCTTTCCAAGCTGGATTCATTCTTTTGGCATATCTCATTCTACTTCCCCTCTTGAAATATATTTGAGCCCCTTATCACCTTCCAATTTATAGCATCATAGTTGTTTGAAATTATTATGACCTACTGGCTAGATTGCAAATTTCTTGAAGATTCTCTCTAGTTTTTCATCTTTGCATACTTGGACTTTGCATATTGTAGATGCTGAATAAATGTTTACTGAGTTGAACTGTGACCCTACCCCTTCAACCTATCTTGTTATTCTAAAGGTTATGATGTAAGACTTGCCCTAAGATTCAACTAAAAATTAACTGAAACAATGAATGACGTCAATAAATTATTGGGATCTAAAACAAACCCACAAAATAAACAGTCCTTCATATTACCAATAAAACCCATCAGAATAACATACACAGTGAAATTCCACTCAACTAACTATGGAACATACAAAATATATAGGAATCCATCTGCAAAGATGAACACAGGAATTATATGAATACAAATACAAAACTTTTTTATGGAAATAAGGACTTCAATAATGAGAGATATTAATTGCTCCTCACTGGGCCATGCCATCATAATAAGGATTCTATATAATCTAAATCAATTTACAGATTTGGAGCCAAATCAATCAACCTACTGAAGAGTTACTTTACAGAATTATTCCAAATTATAACAAAATTTGTGTAGAAGAGTGGGGCAGCTGGATAGCTCCATGGATTGGAGTCAGGCTTAGAGGCTGGAGGTACTAAGTTCAAATCTGGCCTCAGATACTTCCTAGCTTATGTGACCCTGGGCAAGTCACTTAACCCCCACTGCCTAGCCCTTACAACTCTTCTCCCTTGGAATGAATACTTAGTGTTGATTCTAAGGCAGAAGGTAAGGGCTTTAAAAAAATCATATAGAAAAAAATATCAAAAATCTCAAAGGATTCTGATACTTCCCAGCTATGTGATTTTGGACCAATTCCTTAAATTCCCTAAGACCAGTGTTCCTAATTGAAAAATGGGAATAATGTTTGTAATGCCCTTTCTCCTTGGAATACAATGAAGAAACTAAATAATAATATGTGATGGGAATGTAATCTTTTATCATTTGATATGTACTTATTCACTGATAGAATAAAGCCTTCTCTTGTCTTATACAACTCACTATTCATACTCCAATACATTCTCTACTATGAATCACCTGTATCCTGATCCCTAGTTGGATTTATCACCTATATTCCTTCTAGTCCGGCTCCTAGGTAAAATTCCTCTGATTTAAATCTTTCAGGAAGGTGCCTCCCATTTATATTATCTTAACACTTAATTAATTAATTCATATATACAAATGTAACTTTTTATAGATAATTCACAAAGGGGGATAGAGAGAGAGAGCACAACCAAAATGTAATGGGAAGGGCTTTGGACTGGAAGTTAGGACTTTGGATTTTAAATTTGGCTCTATTAAGTCTTTGAATGACATGGGTCATATCACCTAAGCCAGTGATGGGCAACCTTTTGAACTAGGTGTGTCAAAATTCACCAAAAAACCAACCATAACTCAGGTGGTGAGTCATTTTGAGAAAAAAACGTCCTTCTCGGCATGTGGCCCCATACTTCTCTGTATGCATGTGGCCACATATCATCAAAAATAACTACGTGTGTCAGCAGTGACATGCATGTCATAGGTTCATCATAACAGACCTAAGCTGTGCTTATCTTATATGTAGAACTCAGAAATTATTCTAGATTAAATAATCCTCCTCTTAGCGGGCACCTGGATGGTTCAGTGGATAGAGAGTCAGGCCTAGAGATGGGAGGTCCTAGGTTCAAATCTGGCCTCAGACACTTTCCAGCTGTATGACCCTGGGCAAGTCACTTAACCCCCATTGCCTAGTCCTTACCACTCTTCTGTCTTGGAGCTAATACATAGTATTGACTCCAAGATGGAAGGTAAGGGTTCTAAAAAGCAACAAACAAACAAATAAATAAATGAATGAACAAATAAATGAATGAATAAATAAATGAATTAGTGAACAAACAAGTAAATAAATGAATAAAAAAATGAATGAATAAATGAAATATATATTAATATCACATATTAATATATAATTATGAATAAATTAATGAATGAATAATCTTCCTCTTGCATATGTCTAACCACTTCAGTTTCCTGCTCAGGAATCTTTAGTGACTTCATATCACCTATACAATGAAACATAAATGCTTCAAATGGTCCAAATAATTCAAATGGTTCAAATGGTCTTGCTCCAGTTTAACTCGAAGAAGTATGGAGTGGCAGATAAAATCCTAGATTTGTCATGAGACTTGCCTTCAACTGCCAATTGAGACATTTACTGGCTGGGCAAGTCTTTGTCTCAATATCCTTATCATTAAATGAGAGTGTTGAATTAAATCATGTCTAAGGTCATTTCTAGCCCTAAATTTAGAATTCTGTCCTTCCATCTCTCCAGATTTGCAACTCTGGCATTTCTCCCTGTAGCATACATACATTATATTAAGGGGTCTATTTGCTGTTGCCTCAATTTGGTATTCCATCTGACACTTTGGTAACCTTGTACAAGCTAATCTTCAGACCTGGATATACTCCATCTGTACTGTCACCTCTTCACCCTCTGCTTTCCTTCAAGACTAAGTTCATATACCACCTCTGACAGAGTCTTTCTTGACCCTCACCATCATTTACAGAGTTATTTCTACTCTTAAAGGCAAGGCTGGACTAAGGAACATTGTACCTAAACTAAACTGAGAATTAATGGGCAGATTAAGTGAACATTCATCACTTATATTTATTCCCTTCCATCTTTATGTGGAACTTCATAGCTGAAGTTCACTCTGAAAAGGAGAAAAAACACTGGATAAAGAATGAGGATAGATGAGCAGGATGCTTTCAGAAAAAAGCTAGATTTACATGAACTGAAGAAAATGTAGGCAACAGAATGAGTAGAATACTGTAATAATGGTACTTTCAGTACTGTAATAAAGGTACTTTCTCACTAGATTTGATGACACTTTGTGGAGTTCAAAAGGGAGCTTGTTGAGCCAGAAACAGGGTGGAAGAGGTAGGAATCCAGATGAGTTGGCTCCTACTCTTTTCTCACCTTTCCTGAGTGAAGCTGTTGAGAGGTGCTGCACAGGTAATGAGGGGATTCCCTGATGTGAAAGGGTAATGAAGAGTTGAAAGAAGATCTCTCCTATCAGAAAGTCCCAGGGGTACCCCCCAGATTCCCTGGCATGGAGAGGATCTGGAGACAAGCCTCCCAGTGACATTGCCTCAGTGGGGGAAGGTTTTGATTGCTCTCTAATAAACCTGATTTTAGATACCTCCTCAAGGTTCCCAAAATAAATCACTTGAAAGAAAATCTGACTGTGGAACAATGGTTTAATGACTTGGATAAGAGGCAGATAGGGGAGATGGAAAGTGGGACTTGGTGTCCTTAATCTGTTTCCTAAGCACGGTCTCTCACCCAAATAGCTGTATAGCCAGCTTGGGTTTCACCTTCCTGGACCCAACTAAATTTTCCCAATCTATTATATATTTAACTATGAAATGGCAGAACAGGTATAAGTGGGCTGAAGGGGGGAGCCAGGCTCTCCTTGGCCATGAGTCCACGACGTCCTTGCTTGGGGAGTCTGATCCTCTTTTGAGATGTTCCTCGAGGTATCAGACTGGTGGAATCATTAGACAATTGAACAGATAAGTCTCTTTATGGCTCTTGGTGAGGTCCTCAGCAAAGAAACTTACTGCTGGGTTGAGGTCCCAGCTCAAAAGCCTTGAATTCCATCTGGATCTTTCCCAGGTCTCTTTTCCTCTCCCAGCATGCTTTGCTCCCCAACTGATATCACTGTCACTCAAGCTTCTCTTGCAAAATTCCGTCTTTCCCTCTTGCACCCTTACTTACTATATACACTGTAACAGTGATCAACTATGAATGACAGCTATTCTCAGCAATAATAATTCTAAGAGAATTCCAATGGACTTAGGATGAAAAATGCTATCCTCTTCCAGAGAAAAAACTGATAGGTTTTGAATATAGATTTATTTCTTAAATGTCTTTTTTTGCGGGGGTGAGGCTCTTTAACAATATGACAAGTATGGAAATATGTTTTGCATGACCACTTATGTGCAAATTACTTACCTTCTCAATGAGAGAAGAAAAGGAGAGAATTTAGAACTCAAACTTTTTTAAACATGCTAAAAAATATTTTTACATATAACTACATAAAACAAGATTTAAAAATAATTATATGTGTGTGTACACATAAAATCAAGATACTTTGTTCCTATTCCTGATTCTGCAAATTAGCCATAACTCCAGGCAACTAGCTTTATGACTCACTAGCCCCCAATTTCTTCATCTAAAAAAGGAGAGGTACATTCTCTTTTGGATCTAATATTCAGTGATTTTCTCTGGCCTGTTTAAGGCAATGAAGGCAAGATGCCCAAACTTTGGAATTTCCAGTCTACTTCTATTCAGTTCATTATCTTCATTCTGTTTCCCAGAATAATAACTGTCTTGGAACAGTCTCTTTCTAGAAAACAGAAATGGCCACTTGTGTTCCTATGAAGCTCTTTCTTGGATGTTACCTTTTACCAAAGTCCCTTTGCTTAATTCCAATGATGCAAATTGTTTTTCTCTGGGGAAAGATATCCTAACTTCTTTCTGCCTTTCATGAATGGGAGAGACTTATGAAAGCTTTTAGGCCCCATTTTATAACTGTTTCAATCCTGTTTTAACTCTCCACAAAACTCCATTGTAAAATATAGTATATATATCTCCTTACTCAATAATGCTGAATTATTGTAGCAAAACTGTGAATATTTTAAAGCTCTGGTTCATTTCCTACACCCCTGAGCTGCCTTGCCTTGGCTATTGGTTTGTTCATGTTCACATAATGTGAATTATCTTTAATGTAAGCCCAATTAAACAAGTAACTATGCTAGGGAGAAAAAGAAATGAAGAGCACTAAAGTACATTTTATATATTCATATCCATTATGGCACCTATAATATAACCACACATTACTATATACATTCATTATTGTATATGAATATATAGTAACTCATTGTTAAAGTTGGTAGCATTTTGTTCCTATTTCTGAATACGTTATCTTGAAAATATGTTTAAATCTGCTTTATTGACTCCCCCTCATATAATGTATTTCAAACCAAACAGAAATGGCTTTGTATTATCCAAGTCACTGCCTCTCCATTAGCATCAGTAAATGAAAGCTGACTGTAGAATGCAGCCTATATTAAGAATCAGAAAAACACCAGAAAGAGAAGTATGTTCACTGACTTTAAATCATTAACTTAAGTGGAAATAAAGAGATTTTTAAGGGGGTGTTGAGTTACTGATGCATTTACCAAATGATGGGGTTTTCAGAAATATTGCTAGATACAATGTCGATGTATTGTCAGTGTTCAAAAATCATTAGTAAAAAAGAAAATTAATAAATCCTCAAGCCAAGCTTCTTAAAATCCTCCACCAGCATACATTCTGTGAATGCTCTTTTGGTACCAACTAGTAAAAATTCCAAAGCATGCTTTGCAGATGCAGAACTTAAACTCAGATCTTCCTGCCTTCTGCTCTGTTTACCATAGCATACCAGCAACAATTATAGATTATCAATGACTAGCGTACAAATTGTATAGAGGGAGAGAGTTAGGAGAGAGAGAGAGAGAAGTTAATTAATATCTTTAGCAGAATAATTTGTATTGGTTATAGGGAGGTACTCTTTTCAAAGATGCAGATTATAACCCATCCATGCCTGTCCATCCTGTTTTACTCTTGGCTATGACCTCTATAAATCCTCCACAGTGGGACAAAGAAGCCTCCTCTAGGGTCACTAGACTGGCAAATTAAGAGAATGCCAGATGCAATATATCCTGATTTGAAGAAATTATTTGACAAAGTGTTTCATGATAGCCTGTATGGACAAGATGGAGAGATATGAGCTGAATGATATTACAAATTCACTTAATTTGTAGCTTGGTTAACAATCACAGCCTAAAGCATAGCTTTATAGTATTTATGTGAACCTGGATGAAAAAGTCTAGTAGAGTGCCAAGGGTTTTTTGTCCTTGGCCCTGTCTTTTCAAAATTTTTCATCAACAGCTTGTCTAAAGATACAGATGGTATGTTTATCCAATTTTTGGATGATGCTGAGCTTGGTGGGAATAACATTTTATGACAAAAACCAAGGTTCAAAAATATCTCAATAAGCTAGAGCAATAAGCTAAAAGCAAGCCTGAATTTAAGAGAAATTTAAATATGTAGGGTTTTTTTTTACTTGCTTTAAAAAAAAAAGGAAAAAAAACTTACCTTCCACCTTAGAATCAATACTGTGTATTGGTTCTAAGGCAGAAGAGCAATAAGGGCTAGGCAATGGGGGTTAAGTGATTTGCCTGGGGTCACACAGCTGAGAAGTGTCTGAGGCCAGATTTGAACCTAGGACCTCCCATCTCTAGGCCTGGCTCTCAATCTACTGGGTTACCCCCGTTGCTCCCTTAACTTGCTTTTTAAAGTAAAAGGTGTGGTATAACCAAAAGAACTTTGGATTTGAAATCAAAAGATTTGGTTTTGAATCTGCCTTCCATATCTGACTTAAGACAAAAGCACTTTTAATTCCCTGGGTTTGGTGGAACTGAACTAAAATCCTTCTTTGGTACCATCTAACTCTAAATCCTATTATACCATCAAATCAACCTAAAACAGCAGCTTATGTGAAGAATGAATGAAAAAAATTCTTATTAGCCTAATGTGTGTCAAGCACTATACTAATAAGCACAGAGGGTACAAAGAAAAAGTAGTCTTGGCTCTCAAGAAGCTTGCATTCCTATTGGGGGAAGACAACAAATATAAAAGAATTCAGCTATAAAGTATAAGGCAATATCCAAGGACACTTAGGGTATACCATATCAAGTAAAATGGCAGTGCCCAGGGGTCCAAATTGCAGAACAAGAGGGCAGATGATAAGACCAAGTGCTCTTCCATCTCACTAAAATCCCTAAAATTGGTGATTCCCAATGTGGTTCCTTTGGGGGGTGTCACCCACCACGGCCTGGGTAGCCAAGGCAAGGAAGGCACAAAAGGAAGAGGAGAAAGGGCACCACTACTGGTGATCTTCCCTGCCCAGCTAACCCAGATGGGGTTGGCAGCCTGAAAGTTTTCATAAGAAGGGTCAGGAGGGACCTGAAGAGCTTGGCCAGCAAAGACTCGGTGAACCAGGAGCAAAAAGAGGATGTTTTTCCCTATGCTTTATCAAACCACACCAAGAGTCCTATGTTAAGTGACTTAACTGATTAAAAATAAATTCTTCATCTCATGGAATAAGGAAAAAGGATTGCTTTCACATACTTCCAAAATTTGGATCTCAAACTACTTTTCTCCCATTTTGCATACTCCTCCCATATATTCTATCCTGGATAAACCAGACTTCTCACCATCCGCAGTTCATGCTTTTGCTCACAGTCCCCTGAGCCTGAATTAGGCTTCATCAAGATGTTGTGTAAAGAATGATGCCTCTGGAGTCAGTATACTTGTACTGAAATCCCAAGTTTGCCTCCTGTGGAACCTTAGGCAAACCTCTCTAGGTCTCAGTTTCCTCATTAGTAACATGAGAAAATTGGGCCAGATGATCTCTCTAGTGCCTTTGAGTTCTTAATCCTATGATCTCATTCTCTGGCTCCTCCAGTTCCTCCCTCAATTTCACCTGTTTGAATTTCTCTCTCTTCTTCTTTTAAGTCCCAGAGCCATTTTTTTCTACTAAATTTCCCCTCATCAATCAGCAGGAAGTGTCCTTTCCTACCTCAAACCTGACATGGCATTTCAGGGCAGTCTTGCTCTCTTGCACTTACCATCTTCTGCTTGTAGTCTAATTGCTTGAGTTTCTTGCCTACTCCATCAGATTAGAAACTCTTTGAAAGATACCATTAAGAGTCTGTCAGCTGAACCTCCTGGACAATATCATTCATTCCAAATGATATAGTTATCTTCTAGCTATCTGTAATGGGGCTAGAGGCAAAGGTATACAGAAGAGTTTTTGTTGTGGAGTCATTTTAGTTTGATAAACTCTGTTTGACCTGTTTTGGGGTTTTCTTGGAAAAAATACTAGTGGTTTGCCATTTCCTACTCCAACTCATTTTACAGATGAGAAAACTGAGGCAAATGGGTTATGTGGCTTGCCCAGAGTTACATAATTAGTGTCTGAGGCTGTATTTGTACACAGGAAGATGTCTTTCTCACTCCAGTCCTGGGGTCCTCTACCCACTGTACTACCAAGCTGCCCCTACACAATATCACTCCTCCATAATTTAGCTTCAGTTAAACTAACAGGGCTGGGCTCAGGTAATTTGGCTCTGAGTCATGCCAACTATATTTTAGAGGTTTTCTGTTATTAATAGAGTGGGAACCCCCTCCCCTGGTTAAATCTGACTCATCCCTTTGAAAGCTATGGGATAAGGGAAACAAAAATTGACCTGCAAATTTGGCTGAAGCAGAGAATATAGAAGATCTCCAAGATTGTCTCCAACTAATCCATAAGAGAGAGGTGAGGAACAGTTCTAGTGAGTACCAAGAAGGACCATGATTAAAAATAGATGATTCAGTGGATAGAAAACGAGGCCTGGATTCAAATGTGACCCCAGACACTTCCTGAGCTTTGTGACCCTGGCTACATCACTTAAACCACAATATCTAGCCCTTACATTCTTCTGCCTTAGAACCAATGCATAGTATTGATTCTAAGATGTAAGGTAAGTATTTAAAGAAGGAGGGGAGGAGAGAGTATTTGACCTAAGAAATAGAAAATAGAGGGGGCACCGGGGTGGCTCAGTGGATTGAGAGTCAGGTCTAGAGATGGGAGGTCCTAGGTTCAAATCTGGCCTCAGACACTTCCCAGCTGTGTGACCCTGGGCAAGTCACATAACTCCCATTGCCTAACCCTTACCACTCTTCTGCCTTGGAGCCAATACACAGTATTGACTCCAAGATGGAAGGTAAGGGTTTAAAAAAAAAAGACATAGAACATTAAAAAAAGTATGACTTTAAGGAGAAAATTCACCTCCTTCCTCCCTTCTTTACAAAGTAGATATAGAGAATTATCACTGTGAATATACTATCATATAGGGTTGCTGCACTGTTTAACTTTTCTAAGGTACATAAGGAGAAGGTACATACCTTCCCCTTTTTTATTCTTTGTTCCAGGGGGAGGAAACTATATTCTGAAGTGGAGGTAATTCAGTAAAAATCAAATGATATAAAAACTTTTATTAAAGGAACTCAGTCTCTTCCCTCCCCTCTATGTGGCAGAAGAGGAAACCATAGACTGGCCCCTCTGACATTGTTCCGAAAGACTAAGTAGTCAGGAACATCCTGGCTCCTCACCTTCCTGATAGCAGAAGAATCACAAGCAGTATTTTCCTTCTCTCTCTTTTTCTTCCCATTTTCTCTCTCACTCTCTACAAAGAGTTAGGAAACCTCCATGGCCCCAAGTCAATCAAAGCATGAAACCAGTACTAATTTTATGCCTACAATGTATCAATTACACCTCTAAACACTGAGGATGGAAAAACATAAGAATCAAAATCCCTGCTCTCAAGGGAGAAAACATATACATTTGCACAGTGTCCCAAAAGTCTTAGTGTAGTTCTAAAGTTTAATAATTTTCAGAAATACAAATATTAAAAAACTTTTAAAAAGTGGAAAGGTTAAAATATTTAAGTTTTTGAAATACTAATGTTTCTTATTAAAATTAAACATAACCATTGTCTTGTACTTATATCACTATAGTCAATTGTTTTAACTTTGTAAAAGCTTTCATCAGCTGCTGCTCAATGATTGAAAAGATTACATTTGTAATTCAAGTCTTAGGATCACCCAAAGAACAAGGTTTTGGTGCATATATCACAGTTCTGCCATGGCCCCAAAGGAAAAAGCCTAATGGAGATACATCAAGACATAGGAGGCGGCCAAACAAGAAAACTTCCTCTGCTGATCTATAAATCTAAAAAACTCACCTTTCAGAAATTGTCACACACATAATAATACCATGGCAGGGTGTCCCTTCTTTATTAAAATTATAGTTTATTATTCAAAATTCACAAAACTAAATAGCTATTTAAAAATCAAATAATTAAACTTTCAAATGAACTTCTTATAAGTTTGTAGCATTTATACTTCTATAACCATTAAAGGTTTTGGATACCCCATCCAAGAATACAGGGGCAGATACTGGACCTGTGGGTTTCATTGGTAAGGGCAGTGATGGTGAACTTTTTAGAGAGACTGTGCCATGCCCCACCCATCCCACCCAAAGACCTGCTGTGGGCATCTCCTTAGTGCTAGGTGCCCACACACACACAGAAACCTCACATGGGGAGGAAGAAAGCATTCCCATTAAGCTGCTGGGTAGAGGGGTGGGTGAAGTGAGGAATGTCCTCTGCGAGGGGAGGGGGAATGACTCAAGCTCTCTGCTCTTCTCCAGCTCTGCTGCCTGTCTGCCTGTGAGCCACCCAACTTACTCTCTGTGTGCTCCCATTGGCTGCTGATCAGGAGGAGGGAGGGCCGGGGGGGGGGGCGGGGGGGGATATGTGAAACAACATCATCAGGCATAGTGGAGAGGGGGAAGGGAGCAGCTTTGCCTGAGTCCCTGGGGGAGGGGGGTGCCCACAGAGCACGCTCTACATGCCATCTTTGGCATATGTGCTATAGGTTCACCATTATAGGTATAGGGAATTCCAAAATAAGGAAACTTCCCTTACAAATGTAGGTCAGCACCAGTGATGCAACTGATGATCTTAGAAAGCTGCTTAGGACACTAAGAGATTAAGTAACTTGCCTAGCATAAGTCAAGGATGAGACGGGAAACGAGGTCTTCCTGGATCTATTTTATCTCTGTCACAGTGCCATATATCCGTGTGTACACAGATATAGATATTCCAGTATATGTGCAACTATATATGTGCATATACATATATACATACTTATAAACTTGATTACTTTGATCCTTAATGCCTAAAGGCCAGGTAAGGCATATCTTACCCCTTCTCCAGTTACTCCTATGGGGATTTTAGATATCTCTCTTCTACTGGTTCAAATTGTACAGTGTTCCTCAAATATAGGGATCCCCTGATTCCCAGTTCTCTTTTGCCAATTAGTAAAATTAGCTTTTACAAAGAAATAGTCTTGCTATATTACAAGAAAATAAAAATACTACCCTCTAATACCTGAGGCGCATAATCTTCCCTCCATTCCTCCAGCCTCTGGGGAGGAGGGAGAATGAAATTCACTAGATTTAATTCAGTTCCCCATAGAATCTACCAGGGGCTGAGTAAAACCCTCCACATTCATGCCAGATCAAATTCCAAGCTCAACTCTGGTGTATACTATGCTGTGTGATATATAATGAATAAATACAAAATAAATATAAGATAGGGACTGAGGATATTGGTATTCGGGAGGGATCAGGAAAGGCTTCTGTAGAAGGCAGTGTTCCCCTTGGCATCTTCTACCTAGTGAAGTAATTATTCCCTGAAGCAGAGGTGAGCTTGCTTTATAGGCATGGTGGATGCAACTATGAAAAGGTCAGAAATAGGAATCTGATTGTTAACCAAATAGGCCCAGGGGAGGTGTCCATTGCCATCCTCATTTTAAAAATATTATTTCATATCTTTAGTATTATTGTTTGGATTCAAACTTTACTATGCAAAAATCATTTTTGCAATGCATAGATTTATATCACTCTAAGAATTTTTAATAATCCATGTTCTCAATTCTTCCCATGAAATATCTTTGGAGTAAAACTGAACATTTAAGGAAGCTCAGCCCACTAGATTCTATATTGGTTATCACCAAGGAAAATCTCTAAAGGAAAAGAGTAATAGTAATAAAAGAAAATAGTAATAAAATTGGGTATTGCAGCCCTACTAAAAGTGAAATGGAAGAAAAAGGACAGGGAAAGGTCCTGTGATTTCACTTGTAATTTCATTTGTTATTCAGTTATTTTCATTCAAATATAGCTGCCTTTGGGGTTTTCTTGGCAAAGATATTAGAGTGGTTGACCATTTCCTTCTCCAGGTCATTTGACAGATGAAGAAATTGAGACAAATAGGGTTACGTGACTTGCCCAGGATCACACAGGTAGGAAGTGTCCCAGTTTCAAACTTAGGAATTGAGTCTTCCTGACTCCCGGCCCAGTGCTCAATCCATTGCACCACCAGGCTGCCCAAGTGATTTAATTTGTACTGGGCATTCCCAAGTGAGGAGACTCTTTCCAGCAATTTAGATTGACACTTCTTCTGTACAACTTATAGTTTTAGCTACTTAGGGGAACTGAAAGTACTTAAATGGCTTGCCCTGGTCCCAGTGTGTCCCAGGTAGGACGTGAATCCATGGCCTCCTGCCTTTGAGGCAAGCTTTTTAGCACATGGCTATAGTCTCTTTCAATAGCAGAAGGATATGAGTCCTGAGAAGTGAGTCGCCTTATTTAAGGAATGCAAGCACAGAATTTCACAAATCTTCCCTCTTTATTCCAGTCTCTAAAAGGATGAATAATCTTATTCCATTCCTATATCTGGCACACTGCTTTCTCAGAGTACTTATTTAATAAACATTTTTCAAATTAAATTTCAAAGGATCACATAGTAAGTTAGTGACAATGACTAGACTATAATCTTTTCACTTCAACACTGGGAATATGCTCATTTTATTTTGTTCCTAAAGCTAAGATGAAGCAATAGATAATAGTAATAGTTGACATGTATATAGCACTTAATGGTTTACAAAATGCTTTACATATATTATCTCATTTAGGTTGTTTTGTTTTATTTTTTCTCACCTATCTTACCAGGCAGAAGTACAAGGTCATAAACTGCCCCCAGGACTGATTCTCATCTAGGCCATTTCTGAGGAGATGATCTTTCTGGTTCCAGATTTAGAAGATATCCTATTGCCATGTTGGTTAGCCTATGGCACGCATGCCAGATAGGGCTGCTCCCCTCCCCCTCTACACATGCCTGAGGCCATTTCTCACATGACCCACCCCTCTGCCCAGTAGCCCAATAGAAGTGCTTCCTCCCTCCCCTATCTGGAGTAAAGGAGGGTGGGGGGAGCTCACATGCACATGAAGGTTGCCATTTGGGCACTCAGTCTCTAAAAGGTTTGACATGACTGAGCTATTGGCTTTAGCCCTAATGAAGCTCAGAACTTCTGTATGTACCTCTACACACAAGCTATGTATTATCTCATTTTATCTTCATAACTGCTATTATTGTTCTCATTTTTTTAAAAGCTATTAAATAATGGCACTACTTACTATCCCTTTAACTTTTTAAATCAAAATATCCTTCCCTGGCTACCTCTCCCTTCTATCTGTTGCCTCCCTCTATTACAATATAAGGTCCCTAAAGATAAAGATTTTCTTTGCCTTCTTATTTGTAGGTCCAGCACTTAGCACAGTTGTTATTGTTGAGTCATTTTTCATTCCAGACTCTTCATGACCCCATTTGGGAAGTGACTTGAGAAGAGTCCTACAGTTAGTAAGTGTCTGAGACCAGATTTGAACTCAGAAAGATGAGTCTTTCTCACACCAGGCTCTACCTTATACATTGCACCACTTAGCTACCCCAATTACCATAGTGGTTGGCCCCTAATGAGTATTTAATAAACACTACTTCATATGTTTTGCATGAAAAAAAAACAGATCGAATTACTTTTCAGCTCTAGGGAAATAGAGTGAGGGAAATAGTTTGGAACATTTAACATCAGAAAACTGATGTGGAAATTTGTTATTATATGTAATTGGTAAAATTATAATAATAGATATACATATATAATAATAAAAATAATAAATAAACACTATTTCATTGAATCTTACTCATTGGGAATTGAGCTAGAGAGAGGATAAGTGACTTGCCAAGTTTTATGAAACTATTAAATGTATTAGGTGGGATTTGAACTCTGATCTTTCTAATACCAAACCTAGAACTCTATCCACTGTGCCATATTGTAAGGATTTCACTTTCATAAAAGGATGAACTTCCTAACAAGGATAGCTGTCCAATAACAGAACAGATTGGCTCATGAATGACATTCCACATCCCTCAAGTATTCAAGAGGAGCCTGAATGGCCACATGTCAGGAATGCTTTGGCAGTGGAAAGGAGGCTGGACTTTGTTGTTCAGTCATTTAAGTCCTGACTCTTCATGACCTCTTTTTGGGAGTTTTCTTGGCAAAGATACTGGAGTGTTCGTCATTTCCTTCATTTTGGAGATGAGAAAACTGAGGGAAACAGGGTCAAGTGACTTGCCCAGGATCAAACAGCTAACAAGTGTCTGAAGCCAGATTTGAACTCAAGAAGATGAGTCTTCCTGATGGCAGGCCCTGCACTCTATCTCCTGCACATCCTGGCTGCCCACATTGAATTGGTTTAACTCCAAAATCCCTTCAAATGAAAAAATTGGCTGATTTTATGAAAGCATTAAATTGTGTGACATATATAGTAAAAGGAGTTCAAGGAAGAATGCCATTTTAGGTTAGATCCATTTGGGAAGGGTTCAAGAAGAAGAACCTGAATAGAGCATTCAAAGATGGGTAGACTAGAGATAAATCATAAAGAGTGGGGTAAGGGAACAGAAGGTATGAAGCAACAAAAACCCAAGGAATTAAACATACTGTCCTGAGAATGCAAAGAGGAACCAAGGCTTTATTACTATAGACAATGTGAGGTCTGTAAGGCTAAACTATACCATAAGTACTTTGCAGGGAAACAGGCTGCTAAGGGCAAAGTTTAAAAGGTGATACTTACTTTGGGAAGCCTAAAGGGGGCCCCAAAGTCTTCTCCCCAGAGGTTCTCTTCCCTTATGTCTTTTTATTACAGTTTGTGGGCAAGTAGGCGAGTCAAGAGGCAGAAATACCTATGTGCTCACAGTCAAGTCTCTGACCTTCACCATTTTTTAATTCAGTAGCAAATACATAGTGGATCCAATGTGTTCCACTCTTTAAACCCTATACCTAGACACTTGTGCTGACAATTATTTGTCACCCTTCGGATGTTCGCTCAGATTTCTCATCCTATTTTAAACCTAAATGACTTTTCCTTTATCTGTTGATTCCTTTTAATTCTCTGTGCATCTTGAGTCTAGGGAAAACTCAGCTCAAACTCCTTATCATTCAGAGAACTGAATGCTAGAAGCTAGAAGTCTACTGAATACCAATTACAAGTTAGTTTGCTTCTCTCAAACTTCTGCTACATGATTTTAACCCAGCACAACACCTCTCGTACCTGATTAAGATGCCTGCATTATGATATTCCATCCACCCACCCTCCTTCAGTCAAGTTACCCCCAAAGAAGGGAAGCCGAAAGGGAGCTGCAACAATGGATTATTTCTGGGAGATGGTCTATATAGCAACAAAAAGTGCTATAGCACCATATTCAGAAGCAATTTGACCATTTAAGGGGAAATTAATGATATTTTCTTAGCAGTATATTTCACAGCTTTAAAATATTAAGTTTTTGACAATAGTATATATTCCTAAGAATAGTTCTAAACTTTGAGTCAGCAGGACATTTTCATATCAGGCCTCCATTGAAACCTAAAGTAACTGGGCATCTATCAAAAACAAACAAATTAATGTGGGTAATGAGAGCCACAATCACCTCTCTCACCATCTGGTCCAAAAGGCACCATAACCTCTGAAGAAAAACTCTTGAACTATGCCACTTTTAAGTTGGTGGATAGCTTTAGCATTCTCATAATGATCAATTCTCTAGGGATAGCTAGGTGGCACTGGAGATAGAATGCCAGGCCTGCAACTGGGAGGACCTGGGTTTAAATTTGGCCTCAGATATTCCTGGCTATGTGACCCTGAACAAGTCATTTAACCACATTTACCTAGTCCTTGCCCTTTTGTCTGAGGAAAATTAACACTAAACTGTATTATTTATTAGTAATATTTCTATGTGAAATAATTTTTCCCATAGCTTTGCAAGGTCAGGGTGAAATTCCAAGCTAAGGTTCCTCTGTGAATCCACATACCATCAAATTTGGATGGGATCTTTTGTCTTTTGAGAAGACCTAGAAAGGATTAAAGTTCCTCAGCCTTAATGAATTCTGATTCATTTGGAAGTTGGTTGGCTCAGCCACCTAGCAGAGGAAAGAATAGTCTGGCTTCTTTCTTAAAGAAACCTCCCCTATGATGAAGTAATGAGAGAGGAGTTGAAGTCCCTAAGTCCACCTCCTCATTAGTTATTTAGCAATTGGAGATACCTTGGGAGGTCCAAGGTAGGGACTGAATAATAAACTCCCAGACAATATTTCTAGATCTGTGTAGAGGAACTTCCTTAAGTCTTTGATTTCTGAGAGGATCACAGACCACCAATTTACTGATTAAGTGTTAGTTTAATCAATAAATCAATATTCTAACCCCAAGACCAGTCTCTCAAATAATTTTTAATTATAACATGTCATAGGATTGTTACTAAGACAGAAAGTAAGGGTTAAAATAAGTCAATTCTCTGACCTCTATTATATCTAATTTCATGACACCATTAGGCAAAGATACTTAATATATTTGTCATTTCTTTTTTTCCAGCTCATTTTACAGATGAGGAAACTGAGGCAAACTGGTTTAAGTGGCTTGGTTAAGGTCACACACTCAAGTCTCTGAGGACTGATTTAAACTCAAGTCTTCCTAACTATGGGCCATGCTTTATCCAGTGCACCACTAACCAGCCCCATGGAGTTTGGAGCTAAATTCCTCAGATGGGTGGGTTGAAGTCTCCTCATTTTGATAAGACCCTGAAAGGATTAAAGTCAGGGCTCATTAGCCATTGTGAATTCTGACTCATTTGGAAGTAGGCCCAGATACAAGGCAGGGGGGAAAGAGTATGCTGATATCATCCATAAAACTGAAAGGTGAGGAAACTGAAGCCCAGATTGTTAAGGCACTTGCCCAGAGTCATAGTATTAGTAAGTGTCTAAAATAGGACTCCATCCAAGTCTTTCTGAATCCATGTTCACTTCTCTGCCCACTAACAAGACCACCTCACAAAGAATAACTTTTCTGAAAGCCCACTACACTGCAGTCAATACTCTCTTAACTTTTGGATGAATATGTGAGCAAGTATTTGGATTATATTCTCCCTTCACTAGAACAAATACCTCATGGATGCCCAGAAATATAAAATAACTCTAGTAATGTAAATATTTAACTTTATATGCCAACGCACTTAAAGCAGGAAAATGCCAACACCTGAAAGCATTCCTTTGAGCATACAACATTGCCTGAAGAAATTGTGATCTTATCACTGAAAGGAATCCAAATGCCAAACTGTGGAACAAAATAAAGATGGGAACTAATGCTTAGGAGTTCTAGAGGTGATCTAATTCAGAGATTCTACTTTTGTTTTTTCTAACTATAAATTTAAATTTTGCTGATTACTTAATGTGATTTCTCATCTCTCTCTCTCTCTCTCTCTCTCTCTCTCTCTCTCTCTCTCTCTCTCTCTCTCTCTCTCTCTCTCTCTCTCTCTCTCCTACCCTTACACCTTTCCCTTTCTTTCCCTCTCTGTCTGTTTCTCTGTCTCTCTCCCCCCTGCTTCTACTATCCCTTGTCCTGTCTCTTTGTTTCTTTCTCTCTCCCCTCATCTCCTGTTTCTTTCTCTTTCCCTCTTCTTTCCCTTCCTGTCTTTTCCTCTCTTCCTGTCTCCTTCCCTTCCCTCCCCTCTTCTCTGTTATCCTAGCAATTAAGGTTCCTCACAACAGAGTTGCCAAGCATGAACCATTCTAAACAGTAGTTTTTTGTATAACAAATCCTTTTTTATCCAAAGCATACCAGCTACTGGGTTTTATCTGAATATAGAGTTGAAAAGAAAAAAAGACAACAGCTTGTTATCATTATTTAAGGACAATTCAACCAAGCATGTACAGACTAATCTAGTCTCTCTCTCTATCTATCTGTCTGTCTCTCTGTAGTTTTAAGGCACTGACCCTATTTTTTTTTAATGTTACTCTTAACAGAATGCTTTTTATTCTTTCTTCATTTTCCCTTCAGGTCATGTATATAACATGCTCCTGAGCATGATTTCTCTACTAAACAGATATTTTAGTCAAAAGCCACTACACAGGGAAAAATGCTGGTATAAATAGAAAATGAAACACAGTAGTTCAAATAGGAAGAGCTGGGGGGAAGGGAGTGCTAACAACTTTTTGAAAATGGAAATTCTTTTAATGTACACTTTAAAAAATATCCACACTTTTTAGGGTGTGGCTTAGGCAGCAGTGTCAAAAAGGACAAACCCACTGGTCTAGGACATGAAGAATTGATATTAGGAGTCTTAAAAATGAAACAAATCCAAGCCATAAATATCCTTGCTTTGATGCTTCAAAGTATGGACACTCAGGAAAGGAGCTTTGCAAAATCATTGTAACACTGCAGTTTGAGACAGTGATCAGGAACTGGCCCTGTGATTTCATTAGGATAGGGAAGTAGACTCATGCTACTAACTCCTTTCATCAACACAGATCAGCCCCTTCTCAGCATTTTTGGAGTCTTACAGAATTGCTGAGAACACCAGGAAATGGAGACTCAGCTAGAGACACATGGTGAGGTCTGTCCGTGTCAGCAGCAGGGACTAGAACATAGATCTTCCAGGCTCTGAGGCTGGATCTCTTAACTACTACACTAAACACTTTCATCTTAAGAAAGTCTTTTAAAAAACCACAATGATCTAAAAGACTGTTCTGAAGCAGGCTGAGAGTTTGCACGAAAAACAAGAACACTTCAGGAGGAATCCAATGTGGATCCCAAAGGGGCTTTGTTGTTCAGTCTTTATCAGTAAAGTCTGACTTTTTTATCCCATTTGTTTTTTTGGTTTTGGGGGTTTTTTTGGCGAAGATACTAATGTGGTCTGCCATTTCCTTCTCTGGCTCATTTTATAAATAAGGAACTGAGACAAACAGAGGGAAATGACTTACTCAGAGTCACATAGCTGTGCAGGATGCAAGCCCACCGACTGAGATTGCAAAGCAGCAAGCCTATTTTATTTCTCTCCTGGAAGAGGGCATCCACAACAGAGATGCAACTCAGTTAGGAGGCACCTTCTGAACTTGAGGCAGGTGTTTAAATATAATTTGGGGGGGGGGCATTTTCTTCATAAACCAGAGGGGCTCACAATTTAACAACCAATTCTGTCCTCCTCCTAGCGCATGATCACCCTCCTAAGCCCAGTCTCCACTCTCTTCTGTCCTGTGGACACCAGGTTCTGTTGCAGAAATGACAGCTTATGTAGAAGGATAGGAGGGGAAATGACAAGGGGGCCTATACCTATTCTATGTGGAGTTAGGAACTTCTGCCCTAGTGCTTTCTGACCTATTCTATGTGGCATGTAGAAAAGAAAAGAAAAAGAAAGAGAGGGAGAGAGTGGTTAGTGACTTTCTGCCCTGTTTTAGCTGGCACATCCAATATGAGTCCCCTTCATAGCTTAGGAAGTGTCAAAGATCTGATTTGAACTCAGGCCTTCCAGACTCCAGGCTCTGTGCTCTATTCATAGTGCCACCTAGCTGCCCAAAGGACTTCTCTTATCTAATCATGGCAAATCCCATTTTGCCTCAGTCTTCATCAGCTGATAAAATAGGAAGAAACATCCCTAACAAAACTACTTCTACCTTCAGAGATTTCCAAGTAGTACAATAAGAGGGGAAATTATCTGGCAATTTTGATGTCCTTGGTAAAATCTGTGTAACTAGAAAATCTTGAACCCTTGGACTTCATCTCCCAGAATCCATTTCCCTTCATACATGTAGCATCCTTACATATTGTTTATAAGTTCTGTAACTCCACCTTTTTTCTTTCTCTTTTTCCCCACAATCCCAGCTGGGTTAACTCCCTCTTTGCTCTAGCTTTTTTTTCCTTTACTTCAAATTATTAATAAATCTTAGAATACTTGG
Organism: Monodelphis domestica; assembly: GCF_027887165.1. Lineage (NCBI taxonomy): Eukaryota > Metazoa > Chordata > Mammalia > Didelphimorphia > Didelphidae > Monodelphis > Monodelphis domestica. Next base: position 223,086,808 of record NC_077227.1, on the reverse strand, counting down.
GGTATTTGGATATTAATTTTTAATCTTACAAATCAAAGTCACATTGCGTAAATTACTTTAGAGGGATAAGGTCACCCTGTTTTCCAAAGCAGAACTTTGCCTTTCTTGAATAATAAAACAGACAGATTTCCTCTTCTAGGACTTAAAAACAAAGAAAAAAACTGATTCATTAACTACTCCCTTTAAAGGAAATCAAGGGGGGGGGGACTACATGGGTATTTGTGAAAGAGTAATAGGGTATTCAGCTACCTGGCTCAATGCAAAAAGCACTAGTTTTGGAATCAGGAAGATTTCCTCTTTTAGATGCTTACAAGATATATGATCTTGGGCAAGTCACATAACTTTTTGTTTGTCTAATCCATTGGAGAAGGAAATGGCAAACCCTTTCCCAAGAAAATTTCATACAGGATCAGAAGAATCAGACACCATTGAACAAGACACAATAATAATAGGACATAAGGGAAAGAATGAAATACACATTTGGAGTCAGGAGACATGAGAGTTAGACTCCCAATGTCATATCTACATGCAAATAATTATAGATAAATCACTTAAACACTTTAAATTTCCCCATTTGTAAAATCAGGAACATGTTAATTATACAACCTCAAAGGACTGTTAGGGGCAAAGTACTTTGGAAACTAGGAACTTATACAGAAATCTATATTGTCTTTCTAAAAGTTCAAAAGAAAATACAGCGATACTACTCAATCTTGCTTTTTTTCCAAGCTAATACATAGTCATTCTAACAATAAATTCATTCTAGAAAAGAAGTGCTTCTTGAATGCAATTCTAAGTAAGAAGCTGTAAGAGTCAATCCTACGATGATTTTTTTCTCTCACTTCTTTCAAGTGATGTACCCAATATGAATACATGGATACCATTTTTCAGAATGTAAAGAAAAATCTGTGACAAGAAAATTTGAAGCCATTAAGCAGATTCTTGAGTTCCAGTAGCAAAGTCACTAAAGTAGGTGCTTTTTAAAAATCTGCCTTCCTGATATAACATATCAGACTATTACTACCTCACAAAGTAGAGGAGGGAGGTAAGTAGGGAGAAAATCTGAATTTTAAAATGTCACCAAAAATTGTCAAAAACTGTTTCTATATGTAATTTAAAAAACAAAATCCAATTAGAAAATTAAAATCTGCCTTATTTCCATTTCTTTAGGTAACCAACAATGATGGATGGAATTGCCACATCGAGATCATGGCCTTTGTTTAATGTCAAGCTTGTCTGAACTGAAATAGATTGTTAAGCAGTCTTATCTAATGATGGATTCTAGTTCCAAAGAAAGTGACTTCTTCCACTTTGCAAAGCTTATTTCATCAGTCAATCAACAAGCATTTATTAAATACTTAGTATGTGCCAAGCACTGTTGTCAAGTACCAATAGCACCTGTCTCCTAGAGTTGTAGTGAGAATCAAATGCAATAATATTTGTAAACTGTTTAGTCCAATACCTAGCATGCAGCAGGAGTTATATAAATGCTTATTCCTTCCCTCCCCTTTGGAAAAGCTAATTTTTAGAAAGTTTTCCGAACTCAAACTAACTTTGAATCTTTACAACTTTTACCAATCCCCAGGGCAAAGCAAAAGAAGCCCAGTCCTCCTTCCATAGGTTAGTCATTCAAATATTTAAAGACAGCTATCATACCCTGGCCCCAGAGTCCTGTCTATGATCCAAAGTGATTTTCCTAACTTACAGATCTGACCACATTACACTCCTACTCAATAAACTCCAGTGGCTCCCTATTGCCTCCAGGATCAAATACAAAACTCTCTGGCAAGATTTTTATAATCTCTTCAGCTTCTTACCTTTCCTTTTCTTTCTAATACTTCATTCCCCAACATATACTCTTCAATTCAGTGACATTAACCTCCTGACTTTTACAAAGAAGACACTCCATTTCTCCAGACATTTTCTCTGGCTGTCCCCCAGACCTGGAATGCTTTGCCTCTTTTGTCCTGACTACAGACCTCCAGGTTTTTCTTAAGTCCCAACTAGAATCCTACCTTCTACAGGAAGCCTTTTCCAATCCTTCTTAATTCCACTGCATTTCCTCTATTAATTATTTCCTATTTATCCTATAAATACCCGGGCTTGTCTCTCCCATTAGATTGTAAACTCCTTTCAAGGCAAGGACTAAGAACTCTCTTTTGCTTCTTTTTTGAATCCCAGAACTTAGCACAGTGCTTTTTCACATAGTAGGTACTTAACAAATGTTGATTGATTGACTGATATAATATCCCCAGTTCCGCCAACTGACTAACTCAAGGTATAGAACCTCTAGAGGAAAAAGGAAATTCTTTTTATGTCAAGGAATCTAGATCCAAATCCTAACTCTGACATTCCTGAGTGACTTAATTTCTTTATTTTACTAAGTGACTTTAGACAAATCAATTACTTTCCCTGGACCTCAGTTTCCTCACTTATAAAATGAAGGACTGAAATGAGATTCCTTTTAGCTGTAGATCTTTGTGATTCTATGGCTGGCCCTCTGGTTGGCCTCTGGACATTCTCTAGAGCAAAGTTCTTTCTATGTCTTGCCCAGAAGTAAACCCAAGATTCCAGATGTGGCCTAAAAAGGCAGAAAACAATTTGACTAATACCTCCCTTGCCCTAGTCCTAGACCCGCTTAATGTAGCCTAGGTTTACATTAGTTTACCTAATGAATTTCTTACAGAAGTTGGCCTATCTAAAACTCATTTAAAGAAGATAAACTCATTTAAAGAAGATAAATGAACCTCCCATGCTTGGGTCCTGGGAGATTTGATTTTATTGGTGACACTTTATTTTATCCATCTCTCTATGGCTTTGTAGCCCATCTTCATGAATTATTATGGCCAGAAAAATTTCTTCCTCTGAGGGACAACTTTAAGATAACAAGCCACTTAAAATTTAGATAGGCTAGTCTTTCATCTGTATACAAATAGTGTATACTTTGACCCACAATGAAAATCCTTCTACCCTACCAGAGCTTCCATTCCTCTAGCATGGCTTTCAAAAACCTAGGGTCAGTGTTCACACTGAGATCTATCCATATCAAATGGAAATATTGGGGTTTTGTTTGTATTCTCATTGTTTGAAAAGTATTAAAACAGAAATTTCCTTCAGGAAGGAAATGGTACTTTGAAATTTTCCAGTGTCTCTCTCTCAAACCCAACACAAAGTTACCTAGGTACCAAATATTTAACCAGACATCACAATCCAAACATAATCCCACACGCAGTTGCTAGGTTCCTACTATGTGCCACTGTGCTAGGTACTGTATATACAAAAGACAAAAAATGAAAAAACTCCCTACCTCAAGGATTCGCTAAGACACATACCATTATGATGACAACTAGAGGGGAAAGAGAGTGGTCTGAAATTTATCTACAAATCCCAGATGTTAACCCAGAGTAACAGAGCTTTTAAAAGGAAAAAGAAAGTGAATAACATAAATTTAGAAAAGTCACTCAACTCTTTATTTTTCAGGTTCCTTATCTATAAAATAAAGGCATGCAATTAGATGATTTTGAAAAGTTCCTTCCAGCTCCATCATGATTTTTAAAGAGTGTTCTTTGTTTACAAGCTTCTCCATTCCCCATAAAGGCAGCTAGGTGGAATGGCCCTGGAGTAAGGAAAATCAGAGTTCAAATTTGGCCTCAGACAATTAATAGATATGTGATACTAGGCAAATCACTTAACCCTATTTTATCTCAGTTTCCTCATCTGTCAAAAAAGCTGGAGAACAAAATAGTAAACTACTCCAGTATCTTTGTCAAGAAAACCCCAAAAAGGGGTCACAAATGATAAAATTGAAACAACTAAACAACCATTCTCCATTTCACATTCATATACTGTTCTAGTTATGAATCACATTAAAATAAAACCAAAAAATCCAGGATTATGACTTCTTTGATATAAAGAACTCTGGGCACTCACCCATTGGCCTTACCAAAGCACATTAACAACATTATTCTGCAATTTAAAGTCTTAGAAAATTGCCTGTGGCATAGTGCAATTAATGGCAAACATTTTACAAACTTGACACAGCAATCCTCTAAAGTGCATTCTGCAAGGATTATGATGCACATTTTATAGGGCAAGGAACTGACGTTTGAAAGGTAGTCTCTTAAGAATCAAAATTTGAACCCAGGTCTTATGACTTAGCAGCAAAGTACTTTTTTCTATAAACATATTGCCTATAATACAAGTTTCTGAATATATGCTATTTCTACTCAACTTAAAGAATAGACAGCAAAGTAGACAGCAACTCTCCCACCAAATGCCTTACTTCAAACATTCCAGTTAATTACCATGAACATCCATCTAAACTTTATGCACTAAAATAGGATCCCCTCTTTTTTCTCCTACTGAGATCAAAGCCCAATGTGTTACCTGTCTCATCATTAATCTGTTCTATGGCAACCTCCAACTCTTGCTGTTGAAGAATTTCTGGCAATGTACTCAGTGTAAAATTCCACTGAAAAATTTTGATGTGTGTCATAATGGAATTTAACCCTTCCTTAATACCACAAATAAAATTTTTTTCTTCAGCAAGCATTTATTCCAGCATTCATTTGCAAATTTTTTAAACCTAAAGTTATATTTCAGAAGCATTTTATTGTTGTTACCCCCCACCACCCCCCAACAGATGTTGCTTTGTTCTTCTGTGATTTTTGTCAGCTCTTTTCTCTGGTAATGAACATAAGAAAGAGTTAAAATGAAAATTTCAGAGGAAGAAGCCTGGAATTGTAGGCAATGGCCTTGGATTCAAATCTCAACTCTGTCTGTAAGCACAAAATTTTCTCAACTGCAAAACCAGGGAGTTAATTAAGTAGAAAAGTACACAAGAAAGACAAGACAGAGGTCTGGGTTCAAATCCTGAGGGACATGTTCTATCTTTATGACTCTTAACAGGTTACAACCTCTGTGGGTTTTACTTTCCTCATCTATAAAATAAGGATGAGATGAACTCTAAAGTCCCTTTTAATTCTAAATATCTAATTCCAGGATTCCTAACCTTCCTAGCATTCAATCTTATAACCACCCTATGACACCACATTTGGTTAGAGTGTTCAGGGAAGACTACTGAAGAAGCCTTTTTTTTTTCTCAAAGTAAATTACTTGTAAGTAGTTAAAAATTTCAAAAGGATAATACAAATAAATGAAGAAATAACAACTATATTATAGACAATGTTTAAAATCTCTTTCACTTTTTCTATCCTTTTTTTTTGTTTGAAATCCCTTCCACAAAATGACTAATGGAAAAGAGTCTTACATGATTGCACATGTAAAATCAATATCAGATTACTTACTATCTCAGATGTAGAAAAGTGGGTATACTGAAGGAATGTTGAAGAAGACAGTGTGGCTGAAGCACAGGGCATAGCTGGCATATGGGAGGTCAATCAAGTGGCACTTGGTATGAATAAAGCACTTTGAGAGGCAATTCCTTGAACACAAGTTCAAGTAATGAAACAATCTCTACTTTCAATGTGCTTACATTCCAATGGAGGAAGATAACAAAAACATATAATATATATCTGTACATAATACATATCATATTAATAAATACAAACTTAAATGTAGTAGTAGTTAATGCAAGTAGTTAAATTCAAGACAATTTGGGATGGAAGGCACCAGCAGCTACAAAGAGCAAGAAAGGTTTTATACAGAACATAGTGGCCAAGGGGGCAACTAGGTGGCTCAGTGGATTGAGAGCCAGGTCTAAAGATGTGCAGTCTAACAGGTAGTTAAGGACATTCCAGTCATAATGGGTATCCAGAGAAAGACCGAAATGGAAGATCATGAAATACACCAGGATCTGGCCAGATTGTGGAAGACATTGAATACTATGCAATAAGAAATTTGTATTTTATTTAATAAGAAATAGAAGCCATTGAAGGTTTTTACTTAGGGGAAGTAACATTAATAAAGTAATGTTTTATGAAGATGAATCCAGCCTTGAGGAAACTAGAAGGGAAGAGACAAATTAAAAGGCTGTGGCAATAGTTTAGATAGTGAGCTCCTGAAGGTTTAAATTAGAGTGCTATCAATAGGAATGAAAATGAAACAGATAGTAGAGATATTTTGAAGACCAAAGTATTTGGTGACTAGATAAATTGTGGGAGGTGGGAAACAAGGATGAGAGTTGAGTGGAGATGATGGAGGAGTGGCTGAATGGCAATGTGTGTGTGTGTGTGTGTGTGTGTGTGTGTGTGACTAACACAATCTTCAAGAGGAAGGTTAGGTTTGGAAGTATCCTAGTGGACTATAATGATTTCAGCTGGACACATATTAAATATGCTAAATAAATACTTGTAGGATGCTCAGGTGATGCTACCTAACAAACAACTGAATGTGAGACTAGCATTTAGGAGAGAAATCAGAGTTAGGTATTTGGAAATTAAGTATACAGGAGTGAAAGTTAAAGCTATAATACATGAGATCAATCACTTGGGCAAGGGGGTGGGGGAGGGGGACAGCTCCTGAGGGTAAAGAGATGAAGCAAAGAAAAAAATGAAGAAGCAGTCAAAGGAGAAAGAAAATCCATGAGCCAAGAGAAGAAAATTTCAAGAAAGAAGGGATGGTCAATGATCACTCAATTTGGGAAAGGATCCCTCTCTAGCAGATTCAGCTGCCTTTTAATGGAACCTTTCACTAAAAGCATTAAAACTAATTGCCCTCATTTTTACTTTACTTTAGTTTTTCAGCTCTGGTGCAGAGCCAGCAAAAAAGGAGAACAGATATTCAATTCAGTATTCAAAAGGAAGGGGGACCCTAAGTCACTGAATGTCAATATACTAAAACCACTTAAAAGGTCTTCAAGATCTCGGGAGGCCATGCCTTCATTCAATCAATAAGTATTCACTGAGTTATGTAAACCTTAAAATTTCTTAGACTTATGAATGTTGGAAATTTCACCATTGGGAAACTTCATACTGGGAAAAAATTTCCTACTAATAGTAAGAACTCTATTGGAATGTGAAACCCCTTGGCATGGGAGGATCCTTCCCCTCCCTACTTAAGACTACTTTAGGACAGAAACCTTTTGCTAAACAATGGAAAGGGCTTTGACCTATGCTTAAGCATAGAACAGGAAGTTCTTTGAGTCATGATTGATTTTAGAATTGATACAATAGAGATACTTGGAATGACAGAACCAAGTCTTGGAAAATACAATCTCCACCCTACTTAGAGTAATAAGATTTAGAAAGGGCTACAGCAAAGATCAAGATTTAATTATTTGAGAATATGACCTTCAACAGACATGTGCAAAGCCACAGACGTCTGGGTGGTCCTGGATTAAACTAGAGCCACCATTGGCACAGGGGAGACATTGACAGTGATTGGTAGATGTGAGAACTGAGGGGAGGGAACTTAGATGGTTTCCTTAAAGATAGCGAGGACAGAGGAGGAGAGTTTTTTTTTTTTGTTTTTTTGCTCTGAGAGGTTTTGCTCTGAGGAGGTTTTGCTCTGAGAAGTTTTGCTCTGAGAAGTTTTGCTCTGAAGGAGGCTGGAGGTGGAGGCCCCTGAGACTGTTTCTCCATTTTGGTCACTTGAGTGATAGGGACTGATCTCTTTTCTTTGCCTCAGCTATCTAAGGGCTTGGGCCTTTGGCCCAGCCTAAGCAGAGGGGGTATTTAAGTCCTATTCCCTTCTCTCCCCTTTCTCTCTCTCTCTCTCTCTCTCTCTCTCTCTCTCTCTCTCTCTCTCTCTCTCTCTAATACCTTTCTTCCTCCTGTTTGTAATTAAAAACTCCAAAAGGTTGACTGCTGACTTGAGTTTTCATTTAGGAATTACATAGCTGAATTCCTTGGTGACCTTAAATTAATATATATCAGTCTTTTAAAGTGATTTCGATATCACAGTTATCTACTTGGTAGCCCAACGGGTAACTAATATTTATATGGCACTTATTCTGCACCTGGCATGGTGCTAAGTTCTTTACAATGATTGTCTAATTGGATCCTTACAACAGTGGGAGGTAGGTGCTACCGTGATCCCCATTTTAAGGTTGAAGAAAATGAGGCACACAGAGGTTAAATGACTTTCCCACACAGCTAGTTAGCCTCTAAATTCTACTTTGCATTCAGGTCTTCCTAGGTCCAGCACTCTATCCAATGTGCCAACTAGCTGCCTGATATATAAATATAAATATAAATATATATATATATATTAGCAAAGATATATGTCAGAGTTAATAATGGTCAGCCTGCAATGCCCCCCCAAAAAGATATATTTTAGGGCTCTTCACAAGGGACCTCCTATATAGGATTCAATCATTTTCACAGAATAAAAAATCTGGCTGTGGAGAAATATGTTCATTTAATGATCTTATTATTTTGTCTCAAATATATCCACTTGGCAGGGTTTCAAGTTACACCTAATTATTGCATAAAATTAATGGAAAGTCTAATGGATCTAATCAGCTTGTACAGGAATGAGACCTTTTAATCCTAACACCCAACACTCATTAAAAAGAAAATGTTTCACTGCTCAGGAACTTCAGTGAATGGGATATGATGACCCACGCCCTAGAGAGGTTATAATGACATTTTGTTTTTCCAAAGAAGAACTGAGGCTGAGAAGAAGTACCAAGAGAGAAGATTGCTGAATTTGGAATTAAGAGCCCTGGATTCAGCCCAACTATCGAGCTTCCTTGCTAGGTGAATATGAGCAAGTCCCTTACTTGCTGAGCCTCCATTTCCTATTCTGAAAATGGGTGTAATAATGTCTATATCTACTTCACAGTATATTTTGAGGGTCAAATGAGATCATGTATATAATTCTATTTGTAAAATTTACGGCACTAAATCATTTATTATTAGTAGTAATGGTAGTTTGTTATAGTTTTTCAGTAGTTTTAGTCATGTATGACTCTGTAGGACCCCATTTCAGACTTTCTTGGCAAATATGCTAGAGTGGTTTGCCATTTTTTCCCCCAGTTCATTTTACAGATGAGGAAACTGAGGCAAACACAGTGAAGTGACTTGTCCACAGTCACATAGCTAGTAAGCATCTGAGGCCCCATTTGAACTCAGGCCTGGAACTCTATCTACCATACCATTTAGGTACCAGTAACAACAGTAGTAGGGGCTTAATAAACATCTTACAAATTGCATTAGAACATCTAAATAAACCATAAGTATATATAAAATAAATGCTCAAAAAGGATCAAAGAATTTAAAACCAGAAAGAACCTTAATAATCATCTAGTTTAAAAAATTTCAAATTAAGGATAAAGAAATTGGGGAACAAAGAGGCAAAAAATGGTCTTTTATGCCTTTTTTCCAGTCTTTTTTGGGTATAGAGGAAAAGAGGCAGAGAAGCACCAAAGTACTTATAACGGATCTCAAAAGCATTTATCAATTCAGTTTGGAAGATTTTTAATGAATAGCTATTGTCCTTTGAGGATTTTACATAGGCACTAAATAAATCCAGGCTAAAAAAAAAACCTAAAGGAGCTAATTAAACAGACATAAAAGGATATATAGGCAACAAAATAAATGATAAATACTAACTTTGGCAAATGAACTGCAACCCCCTCATTCATGGGGGGCAGGGGGGAACTAAGACCTAGGAAGGAAAAAGACATGCCTTAAGGGGATATTTCAAATTAATGTTCAAATAAAAAAAAGTAACACACACTGAAACTCTAATAGAGTTGCTTATTCTAAAACTTTGAGAAAGAAAACAAGAGAAAGGAGCTCTTAAATTTAAATTTTAATTCAATTTTGATTTTAACTTACCTTTAGGTAAAGGTTTAAAGGGAAAAAAAGGTAAAGGCTTGGAAGGAAAAATATAAAAATTGTGTGAATAGGTATACTAAACCAGGGACTCTGGGAGAAATTAGAAGGGGGAAGGTGATAAAATCAGAGAAGTCAGAAGAAAAACAGAAAAAAAAAGAGGTTATATGAGAAGACTTAAGGAAACAGGCTCTGAAGTGTTCTTCTAGTTTTATGTGCCCTGACTGCTGTGATAGTCTTTCCATATGTATATGTATATAAACTCAAGTTTCTTGTTTTGTTCTTGAGTTTGTATAAACTCAAGAGTTTCCTCATAGGAACAAAATGCAGAATTAGCCATAGAAAGCAAATGCCTAAGAATGTGTGGGCAGATATTCTTTTTTGAAATTGAAGTTGTGTTTTTTTTTCAATTATTAAGAAAAAAAAGTGAGAAGAAAACTTTTGTAACAAATAAGGATCTTTTATGCTGTATATTTAGCCTAACTCTCAGGTAGGAGGTAGATCTTCCTTATTAGTCCTCTGGAATATAACTGATCATATTTGATCAAATGTTATTAAACTATAAATTTTTCTCTAAGTTCTGCTCACTTCGCTCTGCATCAGTTCATACTAATTTTGTTTCTCTAAAACAATTTTTGGCATCATTTCTTAAAACACAATTATATTTCATAATACTGATAAACCATAATTTATTTGTTCAGCCATTCTTCAGCTGAAAAGCACCATTTTGATTTCTAATTCTTTGCCACTTCAAAAAATAGCTACTGTAAATGTTTTTGTATATATGAGTCCTTTTCATTCTTTGGTCTTTGGGGTATAGGGTATAGGGTATAGGCCTATTAGTGTCATCACTAGGTTAAAGGGTTAAGTAACTTTTCTGGAAAAGTTCCAAATTTTTTCCAGAATGGCTGCACCATTTTATAGTTCAATCAACAATATATTAAAGTGCCTGTTTTTCCACAGCCCCTCCAACACTTGTCATTTTTCTTTATTGTCATAGTTTCCAATCTGATAAGTATAAGGTTATCAGATTTTTTTTGCTTTAATTATCTTCTCTAATTATTAATGATTTGAAGTATTTTTATATGGATTAGTTTTCTTCCCTTTAGATCAAATAGGAAGATAGTCCTAAGCATACCTCTGACCAATGTGAATGCTGGGAGTGAAGGGAATAAGGTAAATGTCCTTACCCAAACCTTAACTTACTATATTGAAGAGACATCCCATTTAATGGCAGGAAAGCAAATTTTTAACAAGTAATCTAAGACTTAGTTACCATCAGGAAGACACTAAGGAGAGTAGACCAAATGACCTTTCGTTGAAGTTTAAAACCAGGAATAAAGTACCAAGATCTCTGTAAACAACTAACTGCTTAATATTATTGTACCTCTCCATCTCCCTTCTGAGTTCCCTAGAAGCAATCTAAAACATATCCATTTATATAATCTGAGAATTTGGTATTATCGAAGAATAAGGAGAAAAAATGAAGTTGAGAAAAGGGACATGAAGGAAGGAAGACCCTGTGATTTTCTTGCCCCACAGGAACTAAAGCAAAGAGTAACAAAGAACTTGTCATCACAAGAAAATTGAAAAGGTAACCAAGAACTGTGCTATGGCCACATCAATGGAATGCAATAGCAAGGTTCTGGATCTGGGAATCAAAAATCCCCTTGTGCCTGGTGGTACCACAACTGAACACAACTACTCACCTTTACATTTGTAGGTGAGAAAGAACTCATAACAAACAGCAGCAGAAGCCACCTTTTCAGATCCAAGAGAAAATGGTACAAATGGATAGGAAAATACTGCCATACAATATTGGGGCTGGGGGGTGAGGGAGAAAAGAAATGTTTTGGGAACTAGTCCTGAATCCTATTTTTAGAAGCCACCTATGGGGACACAAACACAACCACCAGTATTATTAAATCAATATCTAGATTCCACAGACAAATATGGAAGTCAACCCTTATGTCTACCTTTCTTTTCTGACATGGAAACTGTAAGTAACATGAGTGATATGCAACCCAGGAGGGTAGGAAGGAATAGAAAATATCTTTTTCAAAGGAAAGTAAATGCCACATTTACAATAAAGCAACCAAGAGGAAATAAGGTCAAGGATCTATTTCTTTATCTAACTCTTCCAAAGAAATTCCAATAAAATCAGAGTATTTAAGAAATGAAAGGAACCTCAGAGGCTATCTCTAGTTCAATCCATACCTGAACAAAATGTCCTCTACAACATTAGAACATATACAACAAATGTTCTCTGACCTTCACTTGAAATCCTCTTAAAATACTTGGGAAACAATTTTTCTATGGCACACTTACTTTCAGTAAGTGGAATAATATTACCCCTTAAATATAAGTCAGATAACATTAGAAACTGACCATCCTAAGTGCCAACAGCCAAACACCAAAGAACTAACTTTTAATGAATAATTTTGTTCTACCCTAATAACTTTCATCCAGAAAAAAACTGCTAAGAGTGAATCTGAAAACTTACACACTTTAAAAAAATTGTCCCAACTACACAGATTTTTTTTAGGAGGTGGCACAATTCCACCTAATTCACAAAAAAATTTCCTAATCACCTAAAAAAACTATAGTCTTTTTTTTTTTGGTACTACATAGTGCATACCACATAATGAGGAATATGTGCCAATTTGTTTACTTGTCTAGTCCCTTTTCTCCTAGGCTCCTAGAAGACAACATGAAGTACTGGATATACTGCTTGGGCAAAAGAATTCAAATCCCTTAATGAACTGGAGGATTTCCGTGTTAATTGGAAGGACCTCCAGGAACTGATGAAGAGTGAAAGGAGCAGAACCAGGAGAACAATGTACACAGAGACTGATACACTGTGGTACAATCAAATGTAATAGTCTTCTCTACTAGCAGCAATGCAATGATCCAGGACAATTCTGAGGGACTTATGAGAAAGAACGCTATCCACATCTAGAGAAAGAACTATGGGAGCAGAAATGCAGAAAAAAATACAGGATCAAATATGTGGTTCAATGGGGATGTGAATGGGGTTTTGATGTTAAAAGTTCACTCTAATGCAAGTATGAATAAAATAAAGATAGGTTTTGAACAATGATACATGTATAACCCAGTGGAATTGCTTATCACCTCTGGGAGGTGGGGGGAGGAAGCGGGAGGGGGGGGATCATGAATCATGAAGAGAGGGGAAAATATTCTAAATTAAAAAATAATTCAAATTCCTTTTGACACTGTATAACTCAAAGCACATCACTGCAGGGGGCCATCAGACCACGACACCTTGACAGAGTCACGCGTGGTAGCTGGGGAGACCACAGAGTGGTCCATGGCGAGATGTGACTTCCCACTCTATCCCCTTTACATGACCTATTTCATCAATGCCCCTTACCTATGAATTGACATGAGTATTCCCCTAGTCTCAAAAGAAATAATGCAAGAGCAAAACACCTGTACCCTAACTCTTTAAAACATCACCAAAAGGGGGGGCGGAGTCAAGATGGCGGCTTAGCAAGGAGCAAAAGTTCAGACCTCATGGAAGACCCTTCCTTACTGATACAGACTGAATGCTCCTAGGGCACCGAAATTCAAGCTGAACAACAGGACAGAAGCGGGAAACCCTCCTTCTGGACTCAAATCAAAAGGTACGCCCCCCAAAAGTTGGAATCCGAGAATACTCTAGGCTAAGGGGAAGGCATAGAGAAGGTCCCAGGACCCCTCCCCCACAACCCAGAGGGCTGAGCCCCCAGCAGCAGCGGGAACCTCTGAGCGGGCAAAGGTGCTGGTTTGGAGGGTCTACCTTGTGAGCAGCAGGGCGCCAGGCTCGGAGCATCCAGCTTGGACAGCGGGGAGGAAGCCAGGGAGAGATGGGGCTGTGGCTGGGTCCCTCCATCGGGCTCCAGTCTCACCACTGCTTTGGGGCACATCCAGACCAATACAGTTGAACCTAATTCCATCAGAACTCCTCAGAGTTTAGGGAGGCAGGCAAAGGCACTTGCGGACAGCGGAGAAGCAGCTGGAGAGAACTGGAGAGAGCCTGGGCGGCCCAGCCTTCCAGGAGTCTTCAGAGCCTCAGAGCTTCATACCACATACAGCCCGACCCAGTTGAATTCAATCCAATCAAAAGCCCCCAGAGGACAGGGAAACTAACATTCTTCCCCTAAAGACTGTACCAAGAGATATGACAAAGCTCCAAGAGGGGAGACTGACAGCCCCAAAACCAAAACAAAATGAGAAGAGCAAGAGCACAGCCAAATACGGGGAGCAAAGAAGGTATAAACTCGAGCAAACAACAGAAAAAAAAAGAAAGAAATTACAATAGACAGATTCTGCACAGGTAATGAGACGTGCTTTGAAAGTGACTCAAAGAGGGAGAACAATCCAATCCATTGGGGGCAGAGAATAGATTTGCACCCTATAGGGGAGTAGAAGGGTAACAAATGGTCTGGTGGGGAGGGAAGCAGTACAAGAGATGGGGGGAGTGAGGGGGATTAATTTTAGAAAGACTACAGGGAAAATAAGGGGGGGATAAATAGGGAGGGGGTAGAAAGGGAAGTAAAATAAGGGTGGGAACAAGGGGGACTGTTCAAAAGGAAACATTGGTGTAGAAGAAAATAGTGAAAGAAGAAAAGGCAGGAAAAGGAGCAGAAATCAAAATGCTGGGAAATACACAGCTAGTAATAATAACTCTGAATGTGAATGGAATGAACTCACCCATAAAATGCAAGCGAATAGCAGAGTGGATTAGAGTTCAAAAACCTACCATATGCTGTCTACAAGAAACACATATGAGAAAGGTAGATACACATAGGGTGAAAGTAAGAGGATGGAGCCAAATCTATTGGGCATCAACTGACAAAAAGAGGGCAAGAGTCGCAATCATGATATCCGACAAAGCCAAAGTAAAAATAAATCTAGTTAAAAGAGATAGGGAAGGTAATTACATCCTGATAAAAGGCAGTATAGACAGTGAGGAAATATTTGTACTCAACATGTATGCACCAAATGGCATAGCATTCAAATATCTAAAGGAGAAACTAGAGGAACTCAAGGATGAAATAGATAGAAAAACTATACTAGTGGGAGACCTGAACCTTCCTCTATCTGAACTAGATAAATCAAACCAAAAAATAAATAAGAAAGAGGTAAGAGAAGTGAATGAAATCTTAGAAAAATTGGAGTTAGTAGACATGTGGAGAAAAATAAATAGAGAAAAGAAGGAATATACCTTCTTTTCAGCAGTACATGGTACGCTCACAAAAATTGACCATGTATTAGGGCATAAAAACATTGCAAACACGTACAAAAGAGCAGAAATAATAAATGCAACTTTCTCAGATCACAATGCAATGAAAATAATAATTAGTAAGGGAACATGGAGAGGTAAATCAAAAATTAATTGGAAAATAAACAATACAATACTCCAAAACCAGTTAGTTAAAGAACAAATCATAGAAACAATTAATAACTTCATTGAAGAAAATGACAATGATGAGACATCCTTTCAAAACCTATGGGATGCAGCCAAAGCAGTACTCAGGGGGAAATTTATATCCTTGAGTTCATATATTAACAAATTAAGAAGGGCAGAGGTCAATGAATTGGGAATGCAAATTAAAAAATTAGAAAGTGAACAAATTTAAAATCCTCAGATGAAGACTAAATTAGAGATCCTAAAACTCAAAGGAGACATTAATAAAATTGAAAGTCAAAGAACTATTGATTTAATAAATAAGACTAGAAGTTGGTACTTTGAACAAATAAAATAGACAAAGTACTAGTCAGTCTAATTTAAAAAAGGAAAGAAATAAACCAAATTGACAGTATCCAAGATGAAAAAGGAGACCTCACCTCTAATGAAGAGGAAATTAAGGCAATCATTAAAAACTACTATGCCCAATTATATGGCAAAAAATATGGCAATCTAGGTGATATGGATGAATACTTACAAAAATATAAATTGCCTAGACTAAAAGAGGAAGAAATAATTACCTTAACAACCCCATTTTAGAAAAAGAAATTGAACAAGCCATCAAAGAACTCCCTAAGAAAAAATCCCCAGGTCCAGATGGATTCACAAATGAATTCTATCAAACATTCAAAGAAGAACTAATCCCAATATTAAACAAACTATTTGACAGAATAGGCCAAGAAGGAGTTCTACCAAATTCATTCTACGACACAAACATGGTACTGATCCCAAAGCCAGGCAGGTCAAAAACAGAGAAAGAAAACTATAGAACAATCTTCCTAATGAATATAGATGCAAAAATCTTAAATAGGATACTAGCAAAAAGACTCCAGCAAGTCATCACAAGGGTCATCCATTATGACCAGGCAGGATTCATACCAGGAATGCAAGGATGGTTCAATATTAGGAAAACAATCCACATAATTGACCATATTAAGAAGCAAACTGACAAAAATCACATGATTATCTCAATAGATGCAGAAAAAGCCTTTAATACAATACAACACCCATTCCTATTGAAAACACTAGAAAGTGTAGGAATAGAAGGGTCTTTCCTAAAAATAATAAAGAGTATATATCTAAAATCATCAGCAAACATCATCTGCAATGGGGATAAACTAGAAGCCTTTCCAATAAGATCAGGAGTAAAACAAGGATGCCCATTATCACCTCTATTATTTAACATTGTACTAGAAACACTAGCAGTAGCAATTAGAGAAGAAAAAGAAATTGAAGGTATTAAAATTGGCAATGAGGAGACTAAGCTATCACTCTTTGCAGACGATATGATGGTTTACTTAAGGAATCCTAGAGAATCAACCAAAAAGTGACTCGAAATAATCAACAACTTTAGCAGAGTTGCAGGATACAAAATAAACCCGCATAAGCCATCAGCATTTCTATATATCTCTAACCCACTTCAGCAGCAAGAATTAGAAAGCGAAATACCATTTAAAATCACCCTAGACAATATAAAATACTTAGGAATCTATCTGTCGAGGCAAACACAGGAACTATATGAACACAACTACAAAACACTTTCCACACAGCTAAAACTACATCTAAACAATTGGAAAAACACTGATTGCTCATGGGTGGGATGAGCTAACATAATAAAAATGATAATCCTACCCAAATTAATTTACTTATTTAGTGCCATACCCATTGAACTACCAAAAAACTTCTTTACTAAATTAGAAAAAACTATAACAATGTTCATTTGGAAGAAAAAAAGATCAAGGATATCCAGGGAAATCATGAAAAAAAAATGCAAAGGAAGGAGGACTTGCAGTCCCATATCTCAAACTATACTATAAAGCAGTGGTTATCAAAACAATTTGGTACTGGCTAAGAGGCAGAAAGGAGGATCAGTGGAATAGACTTGGCGTAAATGATCTCAGCAAGACAGTTTATGACAAACCCAAAGACCCCAGCTTTTGGGACAAAAATCCATTATTTGATAAAAACTGCTGGGAAAATTGGAAGACAGTGTGGGAGAGATTAGCTTTGGATCAATAACTCACACCCTACACCAAGATAAATTCAGAATGGGTGAATGACTTGACCATAAAGAAGGAAACTATAAGTAAATTAGGTGAACACAGAATAGTATACATGTCAGACCTTTGGGAAGGGAAAGATTTTAAAACCAAGCAAGACTTAGAAAGAGTCACAAAATGTAAAATAAATTATGTTGACTACATCAAATTAAAAAGGTTTTGTACAAACAAAACCAATGTAACTAAAATCAGAAGGGTAGCAACAAATTGGGAAACAATCTTCTTAAAAACCTCTGACAAAGGTTTAATTATTCAAATTTACAAAGAGCTACAGCAATTGTACAAAAAATTAAGCCATTCTCCAATTGATAAATGGGCAAAGGACATGAACAGGCAGTTCTCAGCCAAAGAAATCAAAACTATTAATAAGCACATGAAAAAGTGTTCTACATCTCTTATAATCAGAGAGATGCAAATCAAAATAACTTTCAGGTATCACCTCACACCTAGCAGATTGGCTAACATAACAGCTATGGAAAGTAATGAATGCTAGAGGGGATGTGGCAAAGTAGGGACACTAATTCATTGCTGGTGGAGTTGTGAATTGATCCAACCATTCTGGAGGGCAATTTGGAACTATGCCCAAAGGGCACTAAAAGACTGTCTGCCCTTTGATCCAGCCATAGCACTGCTGGGCTTGTACCCAAAGAGATAATAAGGAAAAAGACTTGTACAAGAATATTCATGGTTGCTCTCTTTGTGGTGGCCAAAAATTGGAAAATGAGGGGATGCCCTTCAATTGGGGAATGGCTGAAGAAATTGTGGTATATGTTGGTGATGGAATACTATTGTGCTAAAAGGAATAATAAAGTGGAGGAATTCCATGGAGACGGGAACAACCTCCAGGAAGTGATGCAGAGTGAAAGGAGCAGAACCAGGAGAACATTGTACACAGAGACTGATACATTGTGGTACAATCGAAGGTGATGGACTTCTCCATTAGTCACAATGCAATGTCCCTGAACAATCTGTAGGGATCTAAAAAACACTATCCACAAGCAGAAGATAAACTGTGGGAGTAAAAACACTGATGAAAAGCAACTGCTTGACTACAGGGGTTGAGGGGATATGACTGAGGAGAGACTCTGAATGAACACTCTAATGCAAATACCAACAACATGGAAATAGGTTTGAATCAAGAACACATGTGATACCCAAAGGAATCACGCATGAGCTATGGGAGAGGTGGTGGCAGGGCGGGGAGGTAAGAAAAGAAAATTATCTTTGTTTCCAATGAATAATGTTTAGAAATGACCAAATAAAAATTAAAATAAATAAATAAAATAAAATAATGGAAAAATGCACAAAACACCATATGAAAACAGCTGAAATAAATTTAAAAAAGAAAAAAAAATCACCAAAAGATCAGACCCTCAAACCCAATCCCAAAAGACTATGATGGGTTAACTTTTACTTAGGTACATAATTCCCAGCAAAACTGCAGCTACAGGCCAAGCCCAAAACTTTCTCATAAAGCCAGCACACAAATCAATCATAGAGGCCCATACAATACGTACAGGTACAGTACTGGTACACTAACCTTCAATATGCCTCAGTGACTCAATTACACAATCAGTAACTCAAACTCCCTAGTAAACCACCTGTAATGAAATCATTTATCTTGTGTGCAACCTTTATTCTGTCTGTAATCACAATATAAAAATATAGAATGTTAATCACGTAATTTGTTAAAAGTTAATGTATCACTTTTCAAATTATCTCTCTTTGAACATGTATGTTAGGTAATGCAATCTGCATACCAAGAAAATGGGTGTAAAAATAAAAATCAAGCCTGGGAACATCGGAGCAGCTGAGATGCAAAGCAGTCCCATGGCCTTAATGATTAAGCTGTCTTCCATTTGTTATTTATTTTATTTTATTTATTTTGATTGATCATTCTCCACCTGTCAGAAACCCTGGAATTGCAAGAGAGGCTGGACCCTGTCCATGGCACATCACCTCATCTCTCTTCCCTATGGCTTAGTGACTAATCTTAATATTTTCTGTGTCAACAACTCCTTTGGCAGTCTTAAGAAACCTAGGGACCCTTTCTCAGAATACTGTTTTTAAAACTTGTAATTAAGCAAATGATAAATCACAGTTGGAAGTCAATGAAAATAAAGATGTACAGTAGGGCTCCCTTATCCTTCTGCTTTCCAAGGTTTCAATTATCCCCAGTCATCTGTGAATTGCAGGAGGTCCACCCCTGACTGGGAAGTGCTGGAGGTCTGCCCGGAGTTTCAGTTATCCAGTGTCAACTGAGAAGCAGGAAGCACCAGAGTTCCCTCAGGGGCAAGATCTGTCCTGCCCCCAACCACTACTTTCACTTTCTGGGGGGGGGAGGCCTCGGAGTACCTAGCTGGGGGCAGGAGTGTATTAAGAGAGCATATATATATATATATATATATATATATATGGTCAGCAGATGTTCCCTTATATCTGTGGTTCCAGCTAGACTGGTAGGTCTTGGAACACAGTGACCTTACAGTAATTGTTTTTTATCAAAGTTTATAGATCCCTTGAAATGGATTCAGTGATCTCAGGTTAGGAGCACTTATCCTTACTGATCATTGGGACAGTAGAAGAAATTCTCATCCCTTCTAGATCCTATTTCCCTCTTGTAATAGGATAAGCTACTGGTAGAAAGGGATCTTTTCTTAAACTTCATGGTATGTACTCTCCTTTCATAGAGTAGCTACTCAATAAATGTAGTATGAATAAATGGCAGGACATGGAAAAAGTCAGAAACAAAGGATGCCAAGTGAACTGTCACCTCACATGGTAGATTAAGGCTACCTTACACTGAATCTTTGAAGTCTTTTTCCTCTTGAAAAGTCTTGCTTCCACTTACAGTGACATTGATCTGTTGACAGCATAGCCTCCCTCTTCCCTTCCCTTTCTCTCTTCCATTCTTTTCAGAGTTAAAATTAGACAAGGACAAGAAATACAGATTCTCTGAAAGTACTTTGGCATACGTGACATCTGACTTTGGAAAGTAGATTCAAAAGTCAGACCCTTAGATAAAGGAATCTGGAAGGAGAAACAAGATACATACATACTATTATTTGTTCTTTTTTAATTTCTTAGGAAGGAAGGATGAACCTTCTTTGGTGTTTTCTCATCTTTGACAGACCATACCATAGACCTACAAGTGTGCTAGGAATGCAAGATGTAGTCCAAGGACTGAAGACTAGGATTCAATAATCTACAAACATTTCTTTAGCACCTTTGAAGTACCAAGAACTTGAGGGAGGCCAGAGCAGGAAATGCCCGGCCTTGGAAGATCAGGAAAGCCTGAACAGGGAGCTGCCTAACCTTGGGAGTGTCAGAACCATAAATATGCCAAAGACCCCAGATGCAGTGGGTATCAGATAAAGGCCAAGAAGACCCCAATAACACAAAATTGTCAAGGTCCCAAGAATAGTATGTAACCCATAAGGGCTGAGGGGAGCCATACATGCTGGCAACGTTCCAAGAATCGTATGTAGCAGATAAGGGGCTGGATGGGGGGCTGGAGAGTACTTAAGGCCCAGTCTTTCAGAAGCAGCTCGGAACTCTGATGGCAGAGGTTCCCACTGGTGCACGTGCCAGTTCCATAATAAACAGCCTTTTTCCTTGCCTGATTGCATTGTCCTTGGTCTTCCTTGGTGGTGGGTGAAATCCGGGGCCTTAACACACTGGAGACACAAATAGGAAAAAAAAGGAAAACCATCCCTGCCCTCAAAGGAGCTCACAATCTACTAGTGGAAGACAACACATAAACAGAAGCTGAAAAGTACCTTCCAAAGGGTCATGATGGAGAAGACACAGATGTCACAAACTAGTACATCCGGGTAAAAAATGAAGATTCAAGCCATTGCTGACTATGTAATTGGAAGGAAGGTGCTTAATCTGCCTATACCTCAACTTCCTCTTCTGTAAAATACATATTTTCACTTTCTAGCTAATGCACAGGGTTGCCCTAAACAAAGTACATTGCAAACTCTAAAGTATTATTAAAGATGAGTTAAAATTACTGTTTTAAATTAAAGTGAATTAAAAACAACTTGATTTAAGAAATATATTCCACCCTTTGAAATCCCTAGAGATATACTTGGCTCTCACATAGTTGAAGCTAGAGTTGAAAAGGCATTCTTCTAAGAAAATAATTCTCAAAGTGTGGTTCAGGAACACCTAGAAATCCACAAGACATTTAAGAAGGACAGAACAATTTTGGTAATCATATTAATTCACTTTAATTTCTAATATAGTATGCATCAACTAACATAACAATGATAAACACAAATCCCTTGGGAGATCTTCCACAATTTTAAAGAATATAAAGGAGTCAAGATAAAAAAAAATTTGACAACTGCTCTTCTAAGGAAAGGAGAATGAGCCTTTTCTCACAGAGACTAAGAAAAGAGGTTTATGTTTAATCACAAACAAAACAAATATTTGTCCAAATCAGAGTTAAAACATGGGCTTAACCCAAAATTACTTTTCTTCATCTATATTTTAGTGTCATTTTCAATAAAAATTATTTATGATACTATAAATCTTCACATTCATTTCATGACATAACAATATTGCATAGTTTCCTCTCTGCTGCACAAATGAAAGCTGGCTTGCTTACCACAAAACCAAGGAAATATACTAAAAGGCAAAAAACTCTTGGCCCCTTAATTTTTTATAACTGCCTTTTAATTTGTGTTAGAAATATAGTTTAGTTTCTATGATTAAGTAAAATAGAGTTAAGAGACTCGAATTTCTTTAAAAAAAACAACAACTCCTATTTCACATCCATAATACAAGCCCAGAAAAATCAGGAAGGGGAGGTCAGGAAAAATTCCTTCTACCTCAGAACATTTATATTAAATTTTCTTTTTTACATAAATGGCAGTTTTATGAGATGAAAATGACAAGATGATAAAAAAGATTTGAATGATGACTAGAAATCTGTCACATAAATTTTGGTTGAGTTTTTGTATATCCTAATTCAAATGACAAGGAAAGAATGCACCCATGATTTCTTCTCTATCATTATTTCAGAAGGACATGTTTATTTGTTGTTGGGTATTTTTTTTTCCAGTAAAACACCATTAATAAATGTCACCATTTTAGACCAAGAAGTACAATGGATGGAAGACTTTAATTCTAGTCTCATTACCCTTAAGCAAGAAACCTCCTCTTTCTGCATTTCAGTTTCCTCATCTATAAAACAGGGGATCATTTTGTGTTCTTCCTATTTTTCAAGGGTTACCTTGCAAGAAGAATTCATTGCTAATGCAGGGGGCCTTAGAGAGGTCATATGCTCTGACTTCCAGTCTTTAAATTTTGATTCACCAAATAATAAGAAATAAGGATGGTTTGGAATAAATTATTTCTGATCTTCGCAGCTCTAACATTCTATGAATCTGGGAATTATTTCCTTTTTTGTTTTTTACAGGAAATGTGTCTTTATAAAATGATTTCAATATTGGGAGGGGGGGGAGGCAGCATGTAGTACCTGAAAGTTTCACCATCACTGGCTAGAGAACAAAAGCCTTGCGAATCTGACTCAAGTAAGGACCTGTATACATATAAACTCCATACACAGTGCCTTCTAGTTACCACTCTTATTACTAGAAGCAAATACAAGTCTCAAGAGAAGTATTTGCCATCTAGTTAAGTATTAGAGAACATGAGGGTAGCTTACTGGCATCATGGATTGAGTACCAAGCCTGTAGTTAGGAAAACTCATCTTCCTGAGTTCAAACTTAGCCTCAGACACTTATTAGCTGTGTAAAACTGAGCAGGTCATTGTCCATTTGTTTCAGATTTCTTATTTGTAAAATGAGCTGGAGAAGGAAATGGCAAACCATTCCAATATCTTTGCCAAGAAAATCTCAAATGGGATCACAGAGTCAGATATGACTGAAAATAACTCAACAACATGAGAGCAGATATATTCTAAAGCAATATAAAAATAAGGGCAAGTTAATACAATGCAGGATAGAAATATTAAAGGTATCAGGAGGAAGCCTTTTCATTTTGTAGTTTTAGCTGTACTGGTCATGAGTAGCATGACATAGCAGAAAGAGCCACTCCATTAACCTGGAGTGAGAAGACCTGTATTCAAGTCTTTGGCTCTACAACAACTAAAACAAAAAAGGGAGGGGTTGGGGGAGATTTTATTAAGTGTCTACTATGAGCCAGGAACTGTATTATCACTTAACTAGTTAAATGATTTAGTAAAAGCCACCTGACTTTCTGGTTAAAAAGTTAAATATGCATAAATCTCATTTAATACTTAGAAGTTTCCTTCAAGTAGATACTTTGAGTATTTTCTCAAATAAGATAATTATAAAATAAAATATTTTGTAACCAGAAAGCATTACATAAAATAAATTGTTGTTATTAACACTGAGTTGTTCTAGCAACTGGTTGATGCTGACAGGGTCCCCTTAGATTCATCTATTCTCACCTTTTCTTTTTGGAGCATTATTTTTGGAATCAGGAGGTCCAAAATTCCATATCTTCCACTTACTATCTAGATGGCCTTAAATAAGTCTTCTTACCCACATGGAACTTATGCCACTGTAAAATGGAAAGGTTACATCAGATGATCATTGGACCCTTCCAGTTCTAAAAACGATGATCTCACACTCAGTTTTCCCTAGCCATTCCCTCTTACAGGGCTCTAAGTCAGACCCTCTATCACAGCTGGTTTTATCTTGACACATAACCAAAAATTATACTGCAGCATAAACTACATAAGCATAAATTCCAAAAAACTCATTGATTTTTTACTTTCTTCTCCCTGCTTTCCCTCACTGGGTAATCGTGTCAAATTTGTTGTTATTCAGACAATTCAGTTGAGTCTGACTGTTCATTAATCCATTTTGAGTTTTCTTGGCAAAGTCAGTGGAGTGGTTTTTCTTTTCCAGATAACTTTACAGATGAGGAACTGAGGCAAATAGGTTGAGTGACTTGCCCAAGGCCCCAGTTAGTATCTGAGGCCATATTTAAACTCATGAACATGAACCTTCCTAACCCAGTGTTCTCTCCATTGTACTACCTAGATGCCCCTTCATGTCAAGGAGAAATGACCAATGAAAGGAAGAAGCTACAGAGGAAAAAAATATTAAGAAAGGACAGGCAAGGCTCTCAGTACACTTGCCACAGCAGTCTTATAAAAAGGGAAATCTAGTAGTCCCTGGCCTAAATCCCAGTCATATACACCTATACCGGACCTAGTCATTATCTACACCCACTCAAAAAACAAAAGATATGGATGGTGTTTTTACACCACCAGTCAAAATGCAAGTCCTTTGTTTACTCAGGGGACTGTAAATTCTCTACACAAAACCATATTCATAAGGTATGTTTTTCCTTTGGCAGGAGGTCAATTCTAAGACTCAGGCTTCCAGCTGTGGTTGCCAAATCTGATGTACACAAATTAAAATCATGAATAGAATAGTAGTATAAACTATTAAACATGTACACAACCATAGATTATTATTATTTATCATATTTAATGATATATTATATTTAATAATATCTAATTAATATATTTAATGATATATAATTAATATATTTAATGATATATTTGTTATTATTACTATTACTACTATACCAGGGACCTATAGCAGTTAAGTTGGTTCCAGGATACTTTCATTAGCTCACCTCATGCTGAATCTTCTACAGAAAAATTAATGCTTTACAAAGAGAGCAATCTCACTACTACAGTAAATTTCCTAACACTGATTCAGTTCCCTTTTCATAATTCTCTTTTCCCTGCAGATATCTCATTTGGCTAAAAACTTCAAGTTATGTTTAAAAAAGATTTCTGACTGGCAAAGGGATAATCTAACATGTCTACTAAGAGCCTCATTGCCCACAAAAATCTTCCTTGTTCAAGAGCAAAGGCCTTAAGAGAGAGAGAGGCTGTCAAATGAAAGAAACCATCAAACACAAGAACTGTAAACAGAAAAGTCCAAATGTTTCTATGCTACCCTAAAACAGAATTAGGGGGAAGAATAAGTTTTAGCATCTGCTTTCTATTTCTTTGACTTTATGATATTTCCAAAGAAGGAAGAGTACAAACAGGCTGACCCCCAATTAAAGAGGGAGAAGGCAAACAGAAAGAGAAAGTGCTATTGGTTATTATTCCTGAACCTGGGCACATCCTGTGGGGATGACCTATACAGGTAAAGCACATCTTGGCAGGAGAAAGCAAGTTTCCCCAAGGTACATCTGGAAGCAATATAAATTTGGCTTTCTATAATGATTCTGGAAGGGCCATATTTCACCCATAAGGAAATAATTACATTTGTCACCAAAAAAAAAAAAAAAATATATATATATATATATATATATATATATATATATCTGAATAGCTTTCACAGCCACACACTGGGAATACAAAAATGTCCCACTCACTAATCAAACAGACCCCAAATTTTTCTGGATGGCTGCTCACATGTCAAGGATGCAGAGAAGAATAGATTGGTTTCTTTGATTTCAAAGATATTAGGCTTAATAAAGAGTCAGAGTCCCTCACCCACATAAGATGCCAAAAGGCTCTAAGGGTTCCACCATCAGAGACATAAGGAATGTCACAGCCTGAGGAATCCATGAGTGGGGTAATGGGTCACTGAGTTTTTGCATTTCTCACTTAGAGGACCTTTTCACACTCTGAATAGAAAGGTAGAATCTGGAAAAAAGTTCAGGATAATAGGGCCTGTGAATCTGCCTTCCAGCTCCACTCAAGTCCTACCAGGAAAATGAAAAAGTAAAAAAAAAAATACATGGATTGGGGGACATTAGTGTAACCAGTAGGCAATGTTGGCAGCTGGCTTCCTAGAGGAGAGTATCCATCCAGTTTCCTCTCCATGCAGTTCAATAATCCACTGGCCCACAATGCAACTATCTGAGACACCATACTCAAAGTACTACTTGAGTAGGACCTCTCCTGAAGTTGTCCTTCATCCTTTTATAATTATAAGGGATAGGTCTCTTCTCTTGACACAACTATCATTGGACTGTCCTCTAGTAGCCACCATTGATGGTACTCTTCCCTATTCCTACCCTCACTATACTTCCCTTCATCAATATGTTCTGGTGAACCCTGGACCCAATAATTCCTACTTATAGCTCTGCCTAGCCATGTACTTTGTTTTTTAACCTTTCTAAAATGCTGCATTTCCAAAGGCTTCCAAAAATGTTTTGAATATGATATTCTCACAGAGACAGACACTCTTACTTTAACACTGCTAGGGAGAAAAAGTAATTCATTCAAATTAGTGAAAATCTCAGAATGTTTTATTTAAGAGGGCCTTTAGAAATCATCTAGCCTAAAGATGTCAAATTTGCTGCCCACAAAACTCCCAAGTGCCTCCAAAAACCATTTAAAATGTATTGGAAAATGTCTAATAAAATAAATAAAAATTCAATACATGTATAACCATTAATTTATTTTTTCTAAATTAATATGCAGTGAGAAGTCCAGCTCTTTGGCACCTAAATCCAGTGCTCTTTTAACTGCCCCCTAGGTAAAGCCTCTCAAAATCACTACTTAAAAATATACAACACATTCATATGTATGATTTCCAGTATGTTTCTTTAATAATCAGTTACATTATTTTAAATTCACATCTTAACCCCTGAATCAACTTCCTCTATCATCCACCCACTCCTCAATCCCTCCCAATCTGCTTCTATTCTCAATGTACCATAATAGTTTATTACTCTTGTACATACCCTCCCTATTATTAAATCAAATGACTTTTTTCCTATCCTCATTCTCCCTGACCCTACTTTTGACACTACTAAACACCCAATGATACCCTCCTACTCTTTTCATGGTAGTGAGTGACACTACAACTTGTAATGCTTCTTTCCCTACCTCTCTAACCCTCTGTCTCTTCTACTGACCCAATATCTTCTAATTCTTTAAACTTCAGGGGTCAGTTAGTGGGCTCAATGAATAAAAAGTGAGACCAAGAGAGGAGAGGTCCTGGGTTCAAATCTGATCCCAGACATTTCCAGCTATGTGATCCTTGGCAAGTCACTTGACCCCAATTAATCCATATCACTTTTCTGCCTTAAAATTAATACATAGTCTTGATTCTAAGAGAGAAGATAAGGGTTTATGCTGGGAGCCATCAGGCCACAACACCTTGGCAGAGTCACGTGTGGTAGCTAAGGAGGCTATAGAGTGGCCCTTAGCAAGATGTGATTGCCCACTCAGTACCCCTTTGCATGACCTCTCTTATCAATGTCCCTTACCTATGGAATTGGCATGATTATTATTCCCCCTAGTCTCAGAAGGAATAATGCAAGAGCAAAACACCTGTACCTTAATTCCCCAAAACATCACCAAAAGATCAGACCCCTAAACCCAATCCCAAAAGACTATCATGAGTTAACTTTTACTTAGGTACATAATTCCCAGAAAAACCACAGCTACAAGCCAAGCCCAAAACTTTCCCACTCACAGAAGCCTATTCTCATGAAGCCAGCACACAAATCAATCATAGCAGCCCATACAATACATACAAGTACATCAAGCTTCAATATGCTTCAGTGACTCAATTACACAACTCAGTAACTCAGAAACTCCCTAGTAAAAGTCTTGAAAATGATCAGTCTAAATTTGAATTGGGTTCCAGTATCCCTCAACCTCAATGATATGATTGTTGAATTGTCTTTTAAGAACTATTGATTAATTATTCCATTTTATTAAAAAGCAATAAGTAATTTTCCTTGATTGTAAGCTTAAACTTCTCACAGAGTAATGAGAAAATTAAGCCACCTGTGACAAAATCATTTATCTTGCATACTATCTGTAATTCCAATATAAGAATATAGAAAGTTAATCAAGTGATTTATTAAAAGTTAATGTATCACTTTTCCAACTATCTCTCTTTGAATATGTGTGTTAGGTAATGTATCTGTGTGCCAAGAAAATGGGTATAAAAATAAACCCCAGGCCTGGGAATGGTGGAGCAGCTTTCAGATGCAAAGCTATCCCATGGCTGTAATGATTAAGCTGTCTTCCTTTTGTTATTTTGACTGATCATTCACAACCTGTCTGGAACCCTTGGAGTCCGGAGTAAGGCTGGACCTTGACTGTGGCAGGTTTGAAAAACAAAACTTTATTATTCTCGGAGATTTAGTTCTTGCCCCTCTTGGGTCTCTTTACCAGAGGTTAGTACCTTTTTTTTTAAAGTAATGTACCCTTTGGCAGTCTGAAGAAACCCACAGACTCCTTTCTCAAGAAAAAAAATCTTAAAAGAATAAAACAAAGTACACAAGATTACAAATAAATCAATTATATCAAAAGTTACCAAAATGTATATTTTTAAATACAGATTAACATCAGGTTAAGAATTCCTGATCTACAAACTCATCCACCTGTGTGGCTTCATTTATCTCTTAATGTCTCCCCTATGGTCCAGACCCATATCTCCAACTTCCTGGAAATTATTTCTAACTAGACTTGCTACTGATACATCCTCCTAACTTCTTTATTTTTATTGAAAGTACCAATATCAGTAGATTAACAACAGCAACACTGATCATCTTTGACTATTCCATCTCTTTCATTCCCCCTCCTCTCCATCTCATCAGTCCTATAAATTTTACCTTGCCATTTTCTCTCAAATCTATTCTTTATGCACTTTCATTAAAATAACTTCAAGCAAACCTTCATTACCTCATCTGGACTAAGTTGAATGCCTTGACTTGATGGCCCTGAAGATCTCTTCCACCTCTAAATCTATCATCCTACTATTATAATTTTATTGCTTCTCCTTTATGCAAGGCCTGGGGATACAATAATGATCCCTCTGCCAAAAATAAAAAACCAAAAATCTGCCTTTAAAGAGTTTACATTCTATTGAAGGTGGGCAAAAGGAGTATAGAACATGAACAAGAATAAGCAAATACAAAAGCGAGGAAAAGCATCAAGCAAGAAGCAAGCCTTGAAAGATGACTAAAAATACTGAGAAATAGTCATGAAGAAGGAGCCCCTTCCAGGAATAGTAAATGGCACAACATCTCCAAATGTACAAAAGAAGAGAAATTGAATGCCAAGTTTAGTAAATAGCTGGAAAAGGGCCAGTTTGTTTGAACAGCAGAGCTTGTGGAGAGATGTAGTGAAAAATAAACCTGAAAAGGTAGGAGAGAATAAAATTACTAAGGTATTTAAAATTCTTAACTAAAGATTCATTTTTTTTCCTAAACACAAAGTATTTTTTAATTTGTTTTGTTTTTAGTAGGCAATGTACCCAATCAAATTTTTGCATTTGTAAGCTTTATTTTAACAGTTGTGAAGAGAAAGGATTGGTTGTTGTTCAGTTGTGCCTGATTGTGATCTCATTTGGGGTTTTTTTGTAGGATACTGGGGTAATTTGCCATATCCTTCTCCAGATCATTTTATAGATGAGGAAACTTAAACAAACAAGGTTAAGTGACTTACCCAGAGTCACACACTAGTAAATGATTTGAACTCATTAAGATGAGTTTTCCTAACTACAGGCCTGGCATTCTATCCACTACACCACTTATTGAAGAGGGGAATAACTGTAAAAGAAGCTATGAAAGTAGTCTTGGCTTCCATGGTCTCACCATCAGTGCCTGTGTCTGGCACAAAGAAGATGTTCAAAATAAATACAACCTTCTCAATGACTCCATATAACTTAGGTTAAGGGTTAGATTTTAATCTGTTAGGATCAATGCTCCAAGCTCCACATCTTATAATCAAGAGTTCCTCTGGCTGCCAGGGCTCCAGTAAACACACTAGCTCATGCTCTTGAGCCCTCACTCCATTTAAGGTCATGCTCCAAGGCTAGAGATTACAGCAATAGCTAGGTGAATAACTGGAGCTCAGAAAGCAATGAAATTTGCATGACTGACCTAGCCCCAAATTCTGATATACAAGCCAGTATCATTTGTAAGTCACCAGTCATCAACCAAACTCCCAGAAGCCCTACCACCCTGAAATTGCCTGAGCTTCTCTAATCTCAGATGCAGCTATGCAAGGTCAAACCCAGTTAGTGCTTGGATGGAAGGCCTGGAATCTGGCAATACTAAGCCCTACAGGCTTCCTTTAAAGCAGTTTACAGTAATGATAACAATGCTGGATTTGGGGTCAGATAGTCTGAGTTATTTACTACTTCTCATGAACTCACAAAACATTTACCCATGCACTCTAGGACTCAGATCTCTTCTGCATAATTAAGGAACTGGTTTACAGACCCTCTAAAGTCCATTTCCCATTTATTTGTTATGATCCCAGAGAGATAATTAATCTGCCAAGAAAAGCCAAAAGTTGGTGGAACTGTGAACTGATACAACCTTTCCGGAAAGCAATATGGAACCACACCCATCTGTATCTCAGAGAAATCAAAGATAAGATATACTTGTACAAAAATAGTTTTAGTAGCTCTTTTTGTAATGGCAAAAAATCGGAAACTGAAGGGTATCCATCAATTAGGGAATGGCTAAACAAAAGGTGGTACATGGTTGTAATGGAAAGTTGTTGCACCATAAGAAAAGAACAGAATGAATTGAGAAAAACCTGTAAAGACTTATATGAACTGCTACAAAGTAAACTGAATGGGAACAAGAGAACAGTGTATACAATAAAATATTATATGATGATCAACTGTGAAAGACTAAATTATCATCAGCAAAGTAAAGTTCTAAGATAACACCAAAGTACTCATGGGGGGAAAATCTATCCATAGACAAAGAAGGAAGGATTGGAATGTGATTGCAGATCAAAACACATCATCCTTCATTTCCTTCTAGAGTTTTTATTTATTTTTTAATTTTATATATGTATGTATATGTATATATGATGTGTCTTTAGTCACAACATGAGGAATATGGAAATATATATTGCATGAAAATACTGATATAACTGATACCAGACTTTAATGCTTCAGGAAAGTGGGGAGGGAGGGAAGGAGCAAATCTGAGCTGCAAAATGTCAAAAAATAAGTGACAAAAATTTTTTCTACATGTAATTGGGGAAAAAAAGTAAAATTCAATTAAAGAAAAGAAAAGGTATCCTACATTGGACACCAAGTACTGATTAGATAAAATATGAGCATTCTCATCAACAACAAACTGGGGGCCTTAGTTTCTTCCACTGTCATTTCTAAGATAACCCAGGACACAGCCCTCTCATAAAGAGGTAGAAAAACAAAGGTAGAAGGTGCTCCAGGAATTTGGGGGAGGGAGTTAAAATCCAATGTGAAGAAAAGGAGATGGAGAAGGAAAAAAATCAAGAATCACCAATGGCAGGCACTATTAGTGAGAAAATGTGTGAATCCATGAGTAGAGCAACAGTTTACAGGTAACAGACATTCATAAATAGAATGCTCATAAGTTAGAGCCTGAAATTTTATAGTTTAAAACTTTGCTATTAACTCCATTATATAGACTTATTCCCAGTCACACAGATTCACCCACATTTATCACATCTGTAAAATGGGGATAATGCTGATCCCATAGACATGAACATAAAATATGTACTTAATAGGCTTTGAGCTTATATAGCATCAACCTTCCAGCTACACAATCCATCACATTTATTATGGTTATATAAGGATTTTAAATTAAAAAAGAATCACTGCTCCAACCAGTGGAAATTTGTACATCCTGACTAACAAAAGAGCTTCAGACTTCTTCTGGGTGCTAGTTTAAGATTCTTATTGCTGTTCTTCTAATTAACAGGGATAGAACTCTTGTCAATTCTGTAAAAATTACACTATTTTCAACTATTATCTACAGCTCATTTTAACCCCACATTTTGAGAAGCCCATTCTGCTCAACCCAAGCCAGCTTTCCTGAGCAACCCCAAATACAAATAAATGGTATCTCACCTATCTAATCAAGTTTATTTTAAGGATTATGGAAAAAATTCAATTCAAATCAACTCAACCTGCTCTATTCCCTAAGCACTTACTTTGTTCAAGGCACTGTGATACCTAGGAATACAAAAGTAAACATGAAAAAAAAAGTCTTTATTTACCCTTAAGAAATTTCATTTCCAAAGAGAGAGGATGCACAGAAACAGTTAAGAAACTAATATTTTCAGACACCACAGGCCATCCTCAATCTACAACATCTTCACATGAATTTGTTCAGTCATTTTTCAGTGATATCAGATACTTTGTAACCCCATTTGGGATTTTCTGGGCAAAGATTTGCCATTCCTTTTTTACATCATTGTTTTAACAGATGAGGAAACTAAAGCAAATAAGGTTAAGTATTTGCCCAGGATCACACTGCTAATAAGTGTCTGAGGTCAGACTAGAATTCAAGAATATGAATTTCTAATTCTAAATACTCAGTCCAGTGCGCTACCTAACTGTCCATCTTTGCAGAAAGAGTCTCTCACATTTGGAACAAACTGACCTTCTTCATCTCTGCCTAGTATTAGCTTTCTTCAAAAACTTCTCAAGTCCCCTCTCCGTTACAAAATCTTCCTTGCTCTTCTTCCTCCAATCCATCAGTTATTGGCATTTTCTAACTCTTGAAAACATTTTGTACACGCTAAAGACCCAGGGTAGAATGTAAACTAACAGAGGGAAGGAAATGATTTTATATCTTTAACTCCCAGGGAACATTCATTGCTGAAACATTCTGCCTATTTAATTCCAAGCAAATCATTAAACTTCTCAGTGCTCCATGTTATATCTCTAAAACTCAAGCCAAGTATGTACTAAGAAGAAGTCAGGTCATTCTAATTCTCTTAATACCTCAAACCCAATCTCTCAAGACATTAATTGTTTAGTCGATTTCAGCCCTGCCCAACTCTTTGTAAACACTAAGAAATGCCAGTGTCAACCTTCATAACACTGAATATCTTAGCTTCAGTCTGTTGACCTCACATAAATTTGAATATGTAACCACATTATTGTAATAGGTTTACAAATGCTGCTACAGTTTGTGTCTGCACAGAGTCCTTAGGTTACAAATATGCTACTTGGAGAAAGTCTTAAACAGGAAGGTAGAAAAATCTTGACAAGATTAAAGATGAAATTTATCACTCAATATTGGAAACAAATTTGACATTCTTAAATGACTTTTAAAAGTTTCCTTCCATAGAGTTTATGTTTAACCTTTCCCAAAGGATCTATCTAATGAATTTCAAACACAATTTTTGGTTTCCCTCAACTTCAAATGCTGAGATTATAAGGGGAAAAAAAAGGATTAGAAAAGTCAACAGCCCAGGATGGGGGAGGTGGGGAGGTAGAGGAAGTGTTAAATGCAAAGTGAAAGGATCCATATTAACAAAGCTATCCATAGTTATATTTTGTTTTTGTTGTTGTAGGGTAGAACTGAAAACAAGATGGCAGAACAAATTACAGTATTTTAAAAGAATGAAATATTATTTGCCAAAGGAAATGAAGAGGGGGCAAATTCTGAGAAAACTTAGAAGATATATGAACTGATGAAGTAAATGAGAACAGTGGATACAATAACAACTACGTTATAAACACTGAAGACCTAAGGATTACAAGCAAAATTGTGATGTAAGAGTTAAAATAGTTGGTAGATATAAATTGTAGGAGTTATAAGAGAGGGTGAGTAAATTTGACCGCAGAAATATGTTTCACTACAGTGTCTTGGGTTTAAAATCAAATATAAGGTGGTCGCCAGGGAAATATTCCCAATCATTCAAATACCCAAGTCAATTGGGTTTTATAGAGATTTTAATTAACAATACAATGAGTAATCAAAGAGAGAGAGAGAGTAAGAAAGGAATAAGTATGAAGGGCCTCAAGCCAATATGGCCTAGACCTGAGTCTTAAAAGAGAAATCAGTCAGTTTTTTAACACTCACCACAAGGTCTGACTAAACAAGGATATTAGTGGCACCAGGCCAGCGTCCTTCCTCAAAGAGTTTTCCAGTCAGAGATTGTTTCAAAGGGCCTCTCTCAAGAGTCTCCAGAGCTCCTACCCCAGAAGGACAGAGCCCCTCAGAGGAGCTCCTCAAGGAGCTCTCCTCCAGAATGAGAATCAGAAATCGAGATCCTCTGAATGAGATCCAAGCTCTTATTTTTAAGGGCAAAATTTCCTCTGTCACCGCCCCTAAGTCCTTACATCTACCAATCACTGTAGATGTTTCTAAAGGACCGCCCATTTTGAATTCACAGCTGAGTAGTTTTCATCTCTTTAGTAAGTCAGGAAAAAAATGCTGCTGTGTCACAAATTTCATTAAGAAAAAACCTCTGAATAACTTATCACCCTTTTAGGTTTAAGTAGTTTACAAGTTGCCCCACCTTTATAGGTACTTAGTATCCCACTGTATCAATTCTAAAACAGTCATCACTCAAAGAACTTCCTGTCCCTTCCATAAGCATGGATCACAGTACTTTCATTGTTTAGCAAACAGTTTTCTGTCCTAAAGCAGTCTTAAGTAGGGTGGAGCAGGGACACTCCCATAGCTAGGAGCCCCCACACTCAAGTAGAGTTCTCACCATCTGTTAGGGAATTTTTTAAAGTAGAATATTCCCCAATGGGGGAAACCCCTAACATTCATAAGTCTGAGAAATTTTGAGGTTTACAGTGACCAGCCATGATTCTAAAGAATTGATGGTGAAACATGGTAGGTGGAGAGGGACTAGAAGTGTAGAATAAGACATACATTTGCAAACAACAGAAAGCCCCACCTGTGATTTTGTTTTACTTCACTAAACTTCTATTTAGAGGGTATAGAGAAATAATAATCATAAATATAGGGCTATGCACTCCCTCCTAAAGTAAATTCTTGAAATCTTTCTCTTCCTTCAAGGGATCAACTCAAGCCTCCCCTCCTTTGTGAAGTCTTCTCGGATACCCCAGGTTTTATCTCCATCCTCAAATTTTCCTAGAGCACTTTGATTCTCTCTTGTGCTCCCTGCCCCACTCACTACTGTGAAGTTTATTTTTTGGACTAAGCTATTGATATTGTAATGTGTTCTTCCAACTTCCACAGGATTTAAATCTCCATGAGCACAACAATCTATTAAATCTTTATATCTCCAGCACATATCAACTTGACTTCTATAGAGTAGACTAATAATTTTTGAAGGACTGTATCCCTGTTATTATTATTAATGATAACAATATTAACAGGAATTTAAATAACACTTCTTAGCTTTCTAAATACTTTCTCCTGGATTATCCCACTGACTTATTGCAAACACACTGTGATATAGGTCAGAGAGAGAGTAATATCCTCAATTTCTGAAAAGGAAGCTCAGACTCAGAATAAAGTGACTTACCTAAAGTTACAAAGCTAGGCAGTGACTAGCTAGGATCAGAACCTTATTGGGGTATTTATTCTATTAAAATATGGCTACTCCTTCCTTGTTTTGGTTCAGGGAAGGAAATTATTTTAAAATATAGGTAATCTAGACTTAAATTCCACATCTAAGCCATCTTCAACTCCCCTCTTCCTTCTCTACCCCACTAAAACTCATCACTTTTTGCCCAAAATACTAATAAAATAAACTATTTCATTCTCAGGTTTATTATCTAATTGAGAGAATCACTTCATCCTTTTTCTTCTTACTCTGCTGCCTATTCTGAGATGCCTTTTCAACCTTTTCTCTCTATGCACACAACTTTCAATTTAAGTCCATCTCATCATCTATTGCCTAGACTAATACAGTGTCATCATAGGTTTCCTTCTTCAAGTCTCCCAATTCACACCCATCCTCCACATAGTTGCTCATTTTATTATATAAATTATAATGGCTCATTTGCTACAGTTCATTCTATCTCTATAATTATCTGAGGGAAAAAAGAAAGGTGACATCTATAAGAAAAATTTTATTTTTTTTATTTTAAAACATAATCAAAGCAATAAGCACTTAAAAATATAGGGAGGGAAGGAGAGAGGCAGGAAGAGGGGGAGATAGAGAGAGGAGAAGAGAGAAGGGGAGGGGAAGGGAGGGGAGGGGAGGGAAGGGGAGGGGAGGGGAGGGAAGGGGAAGGGAGAGAAGGATTCCTCTGCAAATAAACATACAGATATAAATGCTGGGATAGGGACAAGATCTGTTATCTTATAAATTCAAGAAACTTCAAGATGAGGCAATCCTCTCTATTAATGCAAATTTAAGGTTTAGAGTATTGCCTAGCCTTAGCTGTGAACCTATGGCATGCATAGAGTTCACCAGAATTCATTACTAGAAAGACAGATGAATGCGGGGCTGAGCTGTTCCTCTCTCCCTCTCCCCACCCACTTGAGAACATCACCCACCCCTCTAAAAGGTTCACCATCACTGGTAGGGCATTGAAAGGCCAGGTGACTTACAGGTTCAGGATCACCCAGTCTATAAGTATAAGCTGTTATTCAGTCATTTTTTTTTCAGTTTTGTCCAACATCATTTGGGGTTTTCTTAGCAAAGATTTTGGAATCATTTTTATTTCCTTCTCCAGCTCACTTTACATATGAGGAAACTGAGAAAAATAGGGTTAGGTAATTTGCCCAGGATCACACAGCTATGAAGAGTTTAAGGTCAGATATGTACTTAGGAAGACGATTCTTTCTGACTCTAGGTCTGGTACCTAGCCATTGTGCAGGTATCAGAGGCAATACTTGAATCCAGGTTTCCCTGGCTCCAAAGTCAATTCTCTATACACTACAACAGAGGTGTCAAACACATGGCCCTGTTCAACACTCCCAAGTATGGCCTAAACCAAATTAAAATGGAATTGGGAAATATAAGCAAAATTAATAAAAAAAATGATAAAACCTAGTTAATACTATATTTCCATTTAAGTCAATATGAAGCTTTTTAGAGATCCTCATATATGGGTTAGCAGCCCCTATTTCTATTTGAGTTAACACCACTGCACTATACCATACAGTCTTTCATGTAAGTATATTCAGAATAAAGATATAAAAGCTAAATAAAAGAATGAAGGTCACTAGCAGTTGGGGGGAACAGATGAGGACATGGTGAACTCTAAGCATGGAGGTTGGCCAGTACAAGGATACAGAGAGACAGAGACAGGAGAGAGAGTGTCATGTATGAGGAACAAAAAGGTTTGTCTGGATCACAGAAATTGCGAAAGATACCCAAAGAGGTATTATGACACTGGACAGATAGGGTGGGACTGGCTGTAAAGGACATTTAAAGTCAAACAGGGGAGTTTAAATTTTTTGAACTTATAAACTTTTGTTTACTATATGCCATTTTTACTATTTCCCTCAGATAGGTATAGAGATAAAATGAGCTATAGCTAATGAGCTATTATAATTTATATAATAAAATAAGCAACTGTTAGGAGGATGGACAGGAGCCAGGACACTTAAGGAACAAAGACTCTATTAGGAGGCCTTTGCAATAATCTAGGTAAGAGATGATGAGGTGGAACTAAGGTGGAAGATATATAAAGAAAGAAAAGAGGTCAAACAGGCAGCAAGAATCAGGCAACAACAACAAGAACAACAACAACAAAAGAATCAGGCAACAATGCAAGAAAAAAAAAACCAGTGATTTTCCCAATTACATAATCAACATAAGAAAGAAATAGTAATATTAGTAACAATCCTACAATAGCTCAGAATTCTTAAATTCAAGGGACCCAACAGTTTCATTCTATCCCAACAAAAGGGATTACAGATGTGCAGAGTCATACCCAACCCTCCAAGACTATCAAAATGTCGCTTGGACTGATAAACTAATATTGTCAACTTAAGCCAAGGAAAAGTAGAGATTAAAGATTTGGGATTTCAATCAGGAGGATCAAAGAATGCAAATGGACAAAAATAATATTTACAAACAACTTTGTCTTCAGGCAAGACACAAGAAAGTTGTGACTATGTATCGCAAGAGATTAATTACTGAAGTCAAAGTTCATTCTAAAGGATACTTCAGAAAATCGAAGTCCAAATTAAATCACAGTTGAGAAATATTTTTTAAAAAAGTAAAATACAATAAAACAGATATTATTAATGTGTTTTGTATGTGAAAGTGCATTTAGCAGATCCTTATGGGAACTCAGTGCTTCCATTTCTATTTTACTTTGACATCACTTCTATAACATTGTGCTTTAGAACACATTTGTATTAACTGTATTAATATGCATCCTCAAGACAACAAAAACAGATGATAACAACTTTAGAAAAATATTCAAAAACTTTTTATGATAGGGGGCAGCTAGATGACTCAGTGGATAGAAACAAGAGGTCCCAGGTTCAGATCTGACCTCTGACACTTCCTAGCTGTATGACCCTGGGCAAGTCACTTAACCCCCATTGCCTAGCCCTTACCACTTTTCTGTTGTAGAATCAATAAATAGTATTGATTATAAGTTGGAAGATAAAGTTTAAAAAAAATAATACAATACTACCAAAATATAAGGCTATTTGAGTCAAAAGAGGAAGAGAGCTCACAAATATTCTCCTACAGTACAAGGTTAAAAATTTACAGAAATACTTGTTCCGAATAAAAGGCATGGCTTCACAAAATAATTATAAACATTGATAATAAATGGACATCAGTGGACCTATCAAATGCAACTAACATTGGTTTGCTATGATATGGAGCTCATGAAATGGCTAAGCAAAAGCCAACTTATAGGCAAGCATCCACACTAACAACCAATAGCATGCCAAGAAAAAAATCACAAAGGATTGAGTCAAGCTCAATGAAATGGTGTGATGCATGATAACAATACCAATCTCAGGTCACTAATACCAGAAGCTACAGAAAGTATACTTTAAGAATCTTAGACAGGGATTGATGCAGGCTTTCCAGGAAAATAGTAGTAACCATCTTGAAGATTATAAAAATTTTGCAACCATCAAATACCTAGAAAGACATGACCAAATGGCTAGATTGAAATACCAGAAGCTTGATTCTCTCCACAAACTGTTAGACAACAAATCTTTGTATTACAAATTTCAAAAACATCTTTGAGAATTCAACAAACTCTACTGAAACTAGAGTATTATCACAAATACAAGTATTATTCATCATTATCCTCTTTTAATCACATTGGCCCATAACATTTTAAGGAAAAATGTTTATAATAGAGGTTATCAGACGAAATACTTATAACTTCCAAACTGAGGAAAATTAAAGTTTTCAAAATAGAGACTTGGCAGAATAAAAACCATAAAGAAGTACATATCAGGTCCATCAATCTATCTGCTACTCAAATTGTTCCAAAGATGTTATCAGCAAGCCTACAGAAGATAAATCTGCATCCCAATACTTTCATTCAGTTGTAAAAAACAAATACAAAAGAATAGCAAGATAATGACTTGTTCTAGGACTATTTCCATTTGAGCATCAAAAAATGAACAGAAAAATGAAATAATAATAATAATCATTGATTGAATTCATTCACCTCTCAACCAAAAGGAATGGTGGGATATTAAAACACAATTCAAAAGATAAGAAGTTTAGAATAAGAAGGAACCTGAAAAATGATCTAGTCCAATTCCTTCATTTTATGAGTAAGAGAGCTGAGATCCAATGAGGTTAAGTGACTTGCTTATGATCATATCTAGGCAGATGTAAGTATCAGAATATGAACTCAAGACAGCTGAAACCAATTCCAGGGCTCTTGCAACACTATGATACTTTTCCATCAATTTAAAAATATAAGACCAAGTTTAAAAATCATCCAAATCCATCCAAAAGCTACTGACCAAAACCATAACAAATGTATCACATTAAAGATACCCATGACCATTCTTCTATCAGCACTTCCCAAAAGCCTTTATTTTCCTCTCTCATTCTCCTTCAACCACTAAAAATCATGGCCCTAAAAGACAGGACTATAAAATAAGGATGAGACAATGCCAAGAAGAGAGTCAGCCAAAAAGAAAATCCACAGCCTGAAGCATCAGAGTTCCCAGCAGGCTGTGCATGCATAGGTGTGATGCTGGCCCAAATTTGTCCCATCATTGTTGTCATCTGAGTA
This sequence comes from Monodelphis domestica, assembly GCF_027887165.1. Taxonomy (NCBI): domain Eukaryota; kingdom Metazoa; phylum Chordata; class Mammalia; order Didelphimorphia; family Didelphidae; genus Monodelphis; species Monodelphis domestica. The sequence goes on along the minus strand of NC_077227.1, from coordinate 223,046,631 downwards.
AGCTTATATCCTTGTTAATCCCTAGTGCTAAATGAGTTGTGTTTATAGAAAGAGAGAGATCAATCTTGACAGGATTCCACAAAGAAAACTGAAAGTTGATATTAAAGTGTCTATCTGTAGTCAAATCTCCAGTAGAAGAGCTAAAAATAAACTCCTCTCTCAGCATTGCATTTTCCTCTCCTTGAACCACAAGAAGACTATATTTGAAATTACATCTGGAAGAGGTCTGTGGTAAGTTGATGATCATAGGACATTTGTCCTAAGAGCTATCCCACTGACCTAATAGCTTGGGAAAATTTTTGACTTGGACACTAGAGAGCAAAAGAAAATATCACTAAAAATTTAATAGGATTTTATGCTTTATAAACAGATGCACTTCCCCACGATAAATTTGTACAGAAGATGGAGCAAATGTCATTGTCTTAGTATTTCAGACAAAAGAAGCTCTCAGAGCTTAAGGTACTTATCCATAGCTGGTAGACTGCAGGAAGGATTGAAATCTAACCCTCTAGGATCTAAATCGTGTTCTTTACACAACTTCATGTCACCCCTTAGGGTAGAGAAAAACATCAATGATAAACAAATTGGTCAGGCTGCCACCCCCATCCCACCCTCCTCCCCCCCAAAAATAGCTTTGTTAGGGCATTAAACTCTAAATAGGAAGTTCGTAATCTGGTGTCCATATGGGGATCTGGAAAGTTGGATGGGGGAAAAAATGCATCTTTCTTTTCATTAACCTCTAACTAGTATTATCTGGTATTTCCTTTATTCATTTAAATATTTTTCTGAGAAGGGGTCTATCTACTCTTCTAGATTGCCAATATAGCCCAAGACACCAGAAAATGTTAAGAACCTCTAAATGTTCGAAGGCTATATCAAGCTATCAAAAGCTCAAAGCAAAGAAGACAACTCAGGAAGGCTATACCAGCCCTAGAAACTACATAAGATCACAAACACATTTAGAGATTTAATATTCTCCTCTCAATTTGGTGTGGCTGTAGCTACATATTTTGGGCAAACTCATATTCACAACTTTGAGTTTTATCAAAACTTAGACAAGATAGGATGGCATGGGAATTGAAGTTGTAATTACCATATTGGTTACTTTCACACCAAAGGAAAATTGTGATTTTTCCCTAGAGCAGAAGCTGTAGAAGCATTCCTGTTTTGAAAGGCAAATAAAACATATACATTTTACTAATCTACCTCATCCTCAGAATAAAGATAGTCTAGATACAAAAATCTGTAACCCTTTCATTTAAATGTTTAAAAGGAATATAAATCAAGCTAGTTAAGTAAACCTCTCCCTCTCTTGCCTTCAGTCTCACTTTAAAAACAAAAAACCTCCTACCTTCTGTCTTAGTCAATACTGAGTATCAGTTCCAAGGCAGCAGAACAGGGAGGAATAGGTTACTGGGTTTAAGAGACTTGCCCAGGGTCACACAGCTAGAAAGTATCTCAGGCCAAACAGGACTCCTGTCTCAAGGCCTAGCTCTCTATTTACTGTGCCACCTGGTTGCTCCTTGTCTCACTTTTCATGCCATTATAGTATAATAAATTAACACCTTAGATACAATACAATCTAATTCCCACATTTTACAAGTGAAAAATGCAAGATTCCAGCACCCAATGACATCCACAATCAAATGTAAAGTGCTCTATATAGCATTGAAAGGCCTTCAAAAATTTTGTCCCTTCCTATCTTTTTAGTATAAAACACCACTCCCAGGGTAGCTAAGTAGCACAGTGGAGAGTCAGTTCTGGAGTTAGGAGGAAAATCAGGCTTTCCTGTGACAATCACTTAACCCCACTGCCTAGTCCTTACTGCTAAGGCAGAAGAAAAGGGGCATTAAAAAAAATTAAAAAATATTCCTCTCTACATACATTATAACCCAGCCACAACTCCCTGCCTTCTTAAGTTCATAAACCTTCATCTCCCAACTCTTATTTTTTCAATGGCAGTCCTCCATACTTCTAATTTTCTTGTCTCACTTATATCTACTAACTTCTCCTTGGCATCCTTCAAGATGCAATTCTTGAATGCCTCTCCAGGACCTCTCTAGGTCTCCTCCATTACTGGTGCTTACCTCCAAATTTATCTTCCATCTATTCTATATTTGTCTTATAGGCTATCCTCCATTAGAATGTGGGTTCCATAAGAGAAAGATTTCTGCTTTTGCCTTTCTTTGCATCTTCAGTATTTAGCTCAGTCTTACATACATCATATGTGCTTAATAACACATGCTTACTGGCCAAAGATTTTTAAGCCACCTGCCCATAGTCATATAGGTAGTAGGACTGGTTCTACTACTAGGGAAATAATCATTTATTATGAGGTCCTAAGATGGTTCTTAAAGGACCTTTCTGGGTTTCATGAAGTCATTGTTTGCTTCTGTCTGTATTAACAAAGTGATCTGATTATTGGAGTGAAAATTATATGGGATAATTTATTAAGGGGAGCATCTAGGTGGCCCAGTGGAAAGAGCACTGGGTTTGGAATCAGAAAGACTGATCTTCATGAGTTCAAATCCAGCTTCAGACTCTTTCTTACTGGTTGTGTGACCCTGGGTAAGCCACTTTATCCGGTTTTCCTTAGCTATAAAATAAGCCAGAGAAGGAAATGACTAACCACTCCACTCCAGTATCTTTGCCAAGAAAACCTCAAATGGGGTCATGGAGAGTCAGACAGGGCTGAAAATGACTGAACAACAATTTATTAAGCACTATGAATCAGGCACCATCCTAAGCCATATATATATATATATATATATATATATATATATATATATATATATATATATATATATATATATATATATATATATATATATAAACAAGACAGTATCTGCTGGAAAGGAGAGCTGTATAAGTGGTAATGAAAGCAAAGTTTACAGCAGTTTGGATCTGGTGGTCTAGAACTTAGTAAGGTAGAGGCTTGCTCCCTGTCAAGATAAAACAAAATGGCAAGAAGGCTTACTGACCCTAGAAACTATATAAGATTCCAAAGCATTTAGATGTTTAATAGCCTCCTCTCGACCTAGTAAGATAGCATATCTATCATCTGTAACTATATACAAGGTCATGTTCCTGACAACGAAATAGATAGGACCAGATGGTACCCCAGGAAGGTGAATAAATGGATGGTTCAGGAGAGAGATCCCAATTAAGAAACAGCATCCTTTAGGAGTTAAGTACCAAAACTCAGTATGTTCTTTGGATTTCAAAGAAATTCAGGAGTCCTGAAATGAAGGCTAGATTTTCAATCCAAGGTGGAATGGGCAGATGTAGAGGAGGGCAGTAGTTATCACAGAAGGAAGCCAGGAAATACAACAAGGGGATAGAACAAGGAATTGGGGAATGAGGGACTGATTGTTTCAAACACAATCTCTTCTAAGGATCATGTTCTTTTCTGACAGCTACATAAGGCACTGTCTCTCTCCTAGCACAAGCTGCATCTAGACTACTGTGGGTCTATACAACACTGTCCAGAAAATACACATACACACATACAAATACTCCTGGAAACTCATGTTACAGGAAAGGAAAAAAAAACAGCTAACAGGGTTAATTCAAACTGGATTGTTGGATTGGTTCTAATTCAATGGCAATGTCATTTTCCCTATTGAGAACTCAGACCTTCTGAGTCTAAATGATAATTAGAGCAAGCTGTGATCAGAGCTGGGGGTCGGGAGAGCTTAAAAATGTTACTCTCCCATAAGCTGGAAGTGATGTTCCAGGAATGGACTGTGAACCTCAATGACCCAATATTAAAGCAGCTATGATGACCTTCATGAAACAAAATAGCATCAGGATGACTACCTGACAATAAATTTATCCAGGGGAGCAAAAATAACAAACTCCTAAATAAAAGAAGTTATGCCCTGAACAGAGAATAGCAATGTAGCAATGATTTTTTTTTTATAAAGGTACTTTTGTTAATGCAGGAAAAAGATAATGACAGCAGAAAAGCGAGGCAACACCCAAGTCATGAACAGTAAATTCCAGGAAAGCATTTGAAAATGCAAGTTTCCCCACTTATATGAAGTAAGAGCCCAATAAATCAACTGGTAAAGTTTTAATAATTACCTGTAGCTCAGAAGAGGTTGACAGGCAGGCTTTCCTTTACCAAGTGCTGATTACTATCAGGAAAAGAGGTAGCATGGACCCTGCAACTTTATCTTCTGAAACAGTAAAATGAGCACTTGAATTTTTCTCAGCACAGCTACTGAAAGGGTTGCTCTAGCATTCAATGTGATTTATATGAAAGCTTCAATGCACGACTGGAAACAAGATAAAACAGAGTGGCTTGTTCAGTTTGGCATAACAGTTCAGGAACCAGAGAGCTGACCAACCAATTTCCTAAAAGGCCAGTTCATTTGCTTGCTACATTGTTATTTCTTTTTTTCCACAGTAACCTCAGAACATGACTAAAGGTATCAACTGAACAAATATTTTGAGTGCCTATTGTAAAAGAGCATGCTAGGCAGATACATTGAGATAAAAGATGTGGTATGTCATTAGACTCACCTTTATTATGATAATAAGCTAGCCATAGAAGCGGGTGAGAATAATAATACTAACATGTAATCTGTCACAAGGGAGATAGGACAGATACACTTGGGTAATTTAAGCATGTAATTTCCTCATTGCAGGTATTCCCTGCAACAATGTAGATTTCAACTCTTCTGGAATTGTTGTGAATTGAGAAAAATTCATTGGTGATGATGATAACTGAATTTAGCTAGGCTGGTCCTCGATTCAACAAACACTAGGCACCAACAGTAAATTGCAAAGCACTGTGCTAGGTACTGAAAAAAAAAGTAAAAAATAAAGAGCAGTCCCTCCCCTCTAGAGGTTTATTCTAGAGGACAATAAAATAAATAAACAGATTATCAGGACCATTGGGTGGAAGTCAGGGTTGGCATAAAGAAAAACTTCCTTAGAAGGAGTGTTGCCCCAATACAGAATGGGCTGCCCAGGGAGGCAGTGGGTTCCTTTTCAAGGGAGGTCTTCAAACAAAGGCTGGTATGTTATTTTAGAGATTGATCCCTGCTATATTATAATAAGTAAGCAAAGTAGATCCTTTTAGGTATGGTTGAGTCTAGATGGGTATTCAGGGCACTAGAGGAATCATGCAACTGAGGAAGCCCTATAGCAGTATTAGTGAAGGTTTTCAAGTTCGCATGCCCAGACTGTAACTTCAAGCTGCCTATGAGCCCCCTGCATTACCTAGTGGAGGGAGAAAGTGCTCGTTTTGGGTGGCTAGACAGAGGGGAGGGATATGCAAAAAAAAAATGTCCTCTAGTGCTGGAAAGAGGGGAAATGGAGCAGTTCCCTGTGCCGGCTGGGCACATGTGCCAGTACTTCACCAATGCTGTCCTACAGTATGCTGAGGCTTGATACAATCATCATAATACACTCTATCATCTATGAACCATGAAGCCTATTATCAACACAATATCATCCATGACAAAGCAATAGGCTCAGAATCAGAAAACCTGGCTTCCAGATGTGCTACTTACCACCTGCATGAACCTGGGCAGATCAGCTTTTTTACCTGCTAAGTTGGAGACTGTACTGAATCCTAAAATTCCCTTCAAGAATTCAAATTTGGATACTTTGAATTTCAAACAAATTAACATGAGTGAATTTAAAAAGAGAAAGATCTCTTATAAGGGTTAGTGAAGCTGTCGTCCAGAAGGTGACAGCTAAGCTGGGGCTAAAGGAAGGAAAAGACTTCAAAAGAGTGTATTCCAGGCATGGGGGATAGCATGCACAAAGTCAGAGAGCTAAGAAAAAGTGACAATTTGATGGAACAACAAGTTGTCTACTCAGGCTGGGACAGAGTATATGATGATGTTGGAGAAGGCAGGCTGAAGCCAGAATGAAGAAGACCTTTATCTACTTGTACTAAGTGAGAGGTCAATAAATCAACTAATCAGTGATGTACCAGTGCACTATAAATCAAATAATTAATAGGGGTACTAGTCCACTGCAGCTCCATTTGGAGATGTTAAGAGATTTCTATAGAAGCAAACTGGCCAAGGATACCAAAAACAAACATGCCTTTCATTTGGTCTTTGCATAATGGAAGGCTCTTAAAGTAAAAAACCCATGAGTTGAAGACAAGAAAAAAGAGCACATCCAGATCCCTGTCACAACAGAGGGAAGAAGCAATGGACAAATCACCATATAGAGACACCAGATCCCTGGAGGGGTAGAATATGATTATGATTCATCCACCCCTAAAAAGTTCAGGCCTAGAGTGAAAAGATCTTCAGGCCAGGGCAAGAGGAGAGGATCTAGCTAGAGGTACACTCCAGACCTGACAGTCAGCTTATGTTGCTAGCTTGTCACTCATCCTTAGCGTAGCCATGCCTAGTATCTGTCTCAGACAACAGAGCTGTTCCCAGATGTACAGGAAAGCAAGGTATTTTATCAGGAGGGAAAAGAACTCAAACAGGAAAATCTCACTGATTTCCCACTTCAGAACTCCCAAGCCAGGCTGCTGTTTCAGTCATGACTCTCTGTGACCCCATTTAAGGTTTTCTTGGCAAAGATACTAGAATGGTTTATCATTTCTTTTTCTAGTTTATAGTATAAATGAGGAAACTGAGGCAAACAGGGGTGAGTGACTTGCTTGCCCTAGGCTACACAGTAAATATCTGATGCCAGATTTGAATTCAGGAGGATGAGTCTTCCTAATTTTAGACCCTACACTCTAGCCACTGAATCACCTAGGAGGCCCTGATTATCAAAGCTACAAAGGACAAGGAAGACTTGAGTATAAAATGTCATAGTATGTATGCAGCAAAGAGGAGTTTCAGGGTAAGGAATGATTAAAAGAGTAAAATGCTAGAGAAAACAGTAGGAGAGAGGACACTGGATATTACCTCATTCTCTGAAATGGGTACAATAGAAAGTGTGCTAGATAAGGAGTCAAGGCACCAGAGTTCAAATCTCAGTTTTACAATTTATTGCTATCTATCTGACCTGGGAGAAGTAATTTAATCTCTCTGAGTCTGTTAAAGGAGGGGAGTACAGAGCAGATAACCTCTAAAATACCTTTCACCTTTAATCTATAACCCTAATGGAGGAAGATATGTTGAAGTACTCACAGGATTCAATCTATTTGCCAAAGATGCAGCAAGATTACCAGGTGGGCTAGAGAAAATTAGGTTGAAAATTTGAGGAGTGGAGATTTGGAACAGTTGCAGCAAAAAGAGATGATTAAAAGGGTTGCCAGTGATGAAGCAATGAGGTCTTGGTTGAGGTTAGAGAGAAAAGTAGTAGATACTATAAAGGTTGCAAAATTTTTATAAAGATTTTTTTTTCAAAGCAACCCTCTGAGGTATCTGCACTTAAAATAGGAGAAAACTGAGAATAAGGGGCTAAATAAGTTGCCAATGATCATCTCAAAATTTATCAGAGGCTTTCTATTCCCCTGCAATGGGCAATCTATTCAATTAAATTCAAACATTTATTGATCACCCACTAGGCATACCTTGTTTTATTGCACTTAGCTTTATTGGACTTCAAACATATTGCATTTTTTGTTTGTTTTTTTTCCATTTAAAGTTTGTGGCAACCTTGTATTGAGCCCATTTTTTCCAACACTGTGTTCACATCTTGTCTCTGAGTCACATTTTGCTAATTCTTGTAACATTTCAATTTTTTCATTACTGTTATATCTGCTGCGGTGATCTGTGATCAATTATCTCTGATGTTGCCATTGTAATTGTTTTGGGACACAACAAATCATGCCCATGTAAGATAGTGAATTTAATTCGTAAATGTTGTGTGTATTCTGACTGCCCCATTCTTTTTCCCTCTCCTTGAGCCTCCCCATTCCCTGAGATACAATAATATTGAAATTAGGCCTTAATTGGCCTAACCATACAATGGCCTCCAAGTGTTCAAGTGAAAGGAAGAGTCAACCAATGCAGCAAACTTCATTGCTGGCTTATGGTATGAAACTGCACACCTATCCCAATCTTTAGCAACAACCACCTTAATCAGTCAGCAGCCATCATGACATCCAAGCAAGATTATAACTCCCTGGAAGCTCAGATTATTGTTGGCATTTTAGCAATATTTTAAATTAAGGTATGTACAATTTTTTAGACATAATACTATTGCACACTTAATAAATACAATACAGGATAAACATAATTTCTATATGCACTGGGAAACCAAAAAATTCATGGGCCTCACTTTATTATGATAGTCCCTTTATTATCGTGGCCTAAAACTGAAATCCACAGTGTCTCCAAGGTATTCTTGCATAGATAATGCACAGAGATAGGTGCAAAAATTCAAAGAAAAAAATAAAATTGTTCCTGCCTCACAGAATATACTGAGAGACAGGGGAATGAGAAGAGAAAAAACATGTACAGAGATAAGCAAAAACACAAGGTAAGTTCCAGAGGCAGAAAGCCTAATAATTTGAGGGGAGGGAGGGTGTAGAGAACTACTGTGCTTTGAAGGAAGTCAGGACTTGACATAAGCAGAAAAATCTTGGCTATAATCTTATTTCAAGTCAATGAATTTTTCTGAAGCTTAAATTCCTCATCTGTAAAATGGGAGTGAGAACACTACCATCCTACCAGAACTGTTATTTATGAGGATCAAATAAGGTAATCTATATGTGAAACATTTTGAAAAAATTCAAAGGTGTTAGCTAAAATGTCATCTAGCACAGTGTTGTTAGCCATTTACAAGTTAGACTCTTTGGACCCTATTTAGAGTTTTCTTAGATAAGATCCTGGAGTGGTTTGCCATTTCTTTCTCTAGTTCATTTGACAAACTAGGAAACCAAGGCAAACAGGATTAAGTGACTTGCCCAGGGTCACAACGACAATAAGTGTCTAAGGTTAGATTTGAACTCACAAATATGAGTCTTCCTGACTCCAGGTCCAGCATTCTAGTCACTGCACCACCTAGCTGCAGTACCTGTTACTCTAAATGGATAGCAAAGAAAAGGACACATTGTGACAAAGTCCAGAAGAAAATATTGACAACAAAAGTCATTAAGATGGAAAGACAGCAATAATTATTAAATGGAATAAAGCCTCTTTATTTGAAAGGAAAGAAATGGGTAAAGAAAAACTTCCATAGGGATTGCACTTTATTTGTATTTTAATATGCATCTATATATTTTTCAATTTGAAGGGATAGTGTTGCCTAGGAGAGAGAGAATTAGTCTCAGAATCAGAATGCAAGTTCAAGGTCCAAGTTCGAGGCCCATCTCTGAAGCCACCCAGTAACTGGCTTTGTGACCTTGAGTCAACCATCTTCCTCTCAGTACCCAAAGGTAACTCTCCCGAAGGATAAATTGCAGAATAGTTGCATGTCTGCATATGGAGAAAGAATTTTCTACACTAGAGAAAACAGAGGAACCATCAAAATACTTTATATATACACATGAATGGGTACATACATAGAGGCAACTAAATGGCACAATAGATAGAGCACTGAGCCTAGAGTCAGGAATCCCCAAGTTCAAATCCAGTCTCAGACACCTCCAAACTGTGTTACCTCGGGCAAATCACCTTGTTTTTCTCAGTTTCCTTATACATAAAATGAGCCAGAGAAGGAAATGGAAAACCACTTCCCTATCTTTACCAAGAAAACTCCAGATGGGGTAATGAAGAGGTGGTCAGGACTGAAAAACAACAATTAAAATATGTGTGTATATACACACATATATGTTCATGTGAACAGTGTGCATGTGTATATACATATATGTGTACATATATACACATATAATCCAAACACACATCTCTTTCAAAAAATTCTCATTTTAGGGGTAAGGCATAAACTCATACCAATAAAGTAATGCCTTTTATTCCCAGAAGAGAAAAATGGTTGGCCTTTTAGCAGATCTGGGTCAAAGTATCTATGCACCCTAAGGAAAGTTTAAAAATTAGACCACCAGAGGCAGCTCAGAATATTCGCTAAAACACATCAGATTTGAATTTTTACAAAATTAAGTACCTGCAATTCACAAAAAGCCAAATTCTCTAATATTAAAAAATATTTTTATAAAAATTAATATTAAAAAGTGTCTCTCGCCACATCTGTGAGACAGCTATGTGGAACAGTGGGTAGAGACCTAGATCTAGAGTTAGAACTTGAGTTCAAATACTGATCCAGATAAGCACTTTGTGACCTTGGACAGGTCACTAAACCTGTTGGTATTAATTTTCTCAATTATAAAATTGGGATAATAATATCACCTACCTTTTAATTGTGATTCTTAAATGAGATATTATGTAGAAAGCACTTGGCACAGTACCTGGCAAATAGTAGATGCCATATAAATGTGACCTCATTATTATCATCAGTAATATCATTATATTTTACCTCCCTATGTGTTGTTCACCTTGTCTATTCCTAGCCCCAGTTCTCTCTTCCATTCAGACATTAGGAAATCAGAAAAAAATACCTAAGCATTGAGGAATTCCCACACATATTAAAAAAAAAAAATTCAAGTCATTTGAATGAGGTCGAATGAAAACCATTGTCCTGTTCAACTTCCAGCAATAAAAAGCCATGCTGTCACAGGCTGTTCAGCCATTCTTCAAACTCACTCATTCTATTTATACTCCAGTGGCTTTATCGTTTTTGTTATTATGTATTCAGAAAAGTATGAAACAATATCCTGGATCATCACAGTTCTCTAAACAAATGATAAGCAATTGATGATATGCACCGGAAAAAGCAAAGTCAATTTGCTTTGGAAACTCCAGGGAACCTACATACCCTCAAAAACCAAAGAGTAATTCACAATTATGTCCCAATCCCAACTGCCTTCAGAGCTCCTCGCCCTGCCCTGCTAACTCAAGTAGACCCACAAGGCTTATCTGTTAGACTCTAGCAAGTCTGACCTCATATCTGAAATGGCATACAATGTTCACCTAACTCTATTCCAGAGTTCTTAGTCTGTGACCAACACATACATTTCAGTGACTTTCTTGAATTTTAAAGAGAAACAAATTACTTCTTTATTTCAATGTAACTGATTTCCTTTGTGATTATATGTATTTTATTGTATGTATTTAACAACAGAGCTTATCAGAATCCCTAGCACACAGTAAGGAGTTAATAAATGCTTGTTAAACAGTCTGACAGTATTCTAAGAAGACAAACATTGGCTTTCCCAGGCTGTCAAAGGGATCCAGGACACAAAAAGGTTCCAAACCCCAATTCTATTCTCTCTCTTCAGCAATTCAGCAGGAATTTTAGGGAGTAGTTTAAGGTTGGGCTAAACTATAAATACTTAGCAGCATTTAAGTTATATGGGTCATTAGTGAAATACCCTTGAAAAACTACAAGGCTGACAAACCATTAACAGATCTATCCAAAGCTCTACCTTCCTGCTCCCTGATACAGACAGCTGGAAGAGATAAGATCCTCCCATTACCCAAGCACCACTAATACATAGAAAGACCTACTTAGATTCTGATGGATACAGAAGATCACAGACTCTTTAGACCTTTAAAGAGACCTTCAAAAGGTCATTTAGTCCAATCCTCTTGTCTTCCAGATGAAGAAACAAAGGCTTACAAAGGTCACATGTGTCACCCCTAAGGGTTCCTCTCATGGCATCTTTTTAGGAAAGGTCCACTTAAGAAGTCTTCTTAACAAGAACACAGGGCAAGCTTCCTATTCTGAGAAGATGCTTCCTTAAATCCTTTTGAAACCTGCTCTAAAGTGATTTAACTTATTCTTTCAAACTGGTAAAATTCTTTTGCCCAGATGCTAGAGAATGCAGAGGAGTGTGTCCAAGCAGGAGTGAAACTTTATGGAGCAAAGCATTGTGAGGAGGAGACTTTGCTAGAGAGGTTTAGGAGTCCAAGGCCAGCATGAGTCCAAGCATTTCACTACTTGGAGGGAAGAATAGAGATTTCCATCTCCTGCTGATGAACTAATTCACTTTGAGAGCAACAACACAGTGTAAACTAGTATAAAATAGACTTGTTCTGATCAGGGTAACTACACACCAAAGGAAAGAAGTATTTGATCAACTTCCTCAGTCATTTGCTCATGCCAATATGAGTTCAATTCTTGTACCAACCTAGGAGGTAAAAGGGGGAGGTCCCAGTATTCAATTCATTTTGGCTAACATTTATCAAGAAGATAAGTGAAACGCACTATGATAGCAAAAGGAGATAAAAAAAAAGAGAGAAAGAGAAACCTCTGCCCTCAAAGAGTTTATGTTCTATTAAGGAGAGGATATACACTTTAATAAATACAGTTATACAATGTCATTTCAAAATGGATAAAAGTTAGAGATCTCAGGAAAAGTGCTAAACTGAGCTTTGGAGGAGTCTAGAGATTCTAAACAATGGAAGGATAGAAGGAGTACACGTCAGAATGGGGAACCAGTAGGCCAATCTGCCTGAAACTGAAAGAGCAATCATCAAAAGGAGTTCATGGAAAAGTGAATAAGAACTAGGTTATAGAGGACTTAAAATTCTAAGCTAAGAATTTTGTAATTTTATCCTAGAAACAATAAGGAACCAGAGTTCCTTAATAAGAATTAACAAGAATAAGAGAAATGGCCTTGAGAGAGGAGGTCCTGGGCTCAAATTTGACCTCAGATATTCCCAGCTGGGTGACCCTGGGCAAGTCATTTAACCCCAATTGCCTAGTCCTTACCACTCTTCTGCCTAAGAACCAATACTAAGATATTCTAAGACAAGAGTTTTTTGTTTTTCTTTTTTAATGTAATATGGTCAAATCTGTGCTTTAAGAATATCAGTTTGGCAGTTGTAGGATGTTTTGGAGAGGGGACAGAATGGAAGATGGAAGCAGAAGACCAACTAGTAGATTTCATATATAGGGTAATGGATTTAGTTCTTAGGGTAGAATTATGTTGCTAAGTGCCCCCAACCTCAGTAGTTTACAGAATTGGAAACTGATTCATAGATTTCTTTTTTAAAATCTTTACTTTTCTGTCTTAGAATCAATATTGTTTCAATTCTAAGGCAAAAGAACAGTAAAGTCTAAGCAACTGGGGTTAATTGGCTTGCCCAGGGTCACAGCTAAGGAAGTGTCTGGGACCAGATTTGAGCCCAGCTCCTCCAAACTATAGGTCTGATGCTCTATCCACTAAACCATCTAACTGCCCCATTCCATAGATGTTAAATGACTTGCCCAAGGTCACACCAACAATGAATAGTAGTAATAAAACCAAGACCTTCATCTATGAATTCAGCACTCTTTCTGGTGTCTGAGGAAAACCCATTCCTCATTCCCAGTCTCCTGAAACAATGTACTTCCCAATAAGCTTTGTATTTCCATATTATCAATTAACATTTATTAAATGCCTACTATTTGCAAAGCACCTTGCTAGAGACTGGAGATAAAACTACCAAAAAAGGTCGGTTCTTTCCCTTCAGGATCATACACTATCGTTGTTTCTGGCTAATAGCTGACACCATTAATAATCTTTAAAGATGAAAAAGTTGCCAGTCATTCACTTCGAAATCAGACCCAAAGTACAAATTTGACCTCTCTCTTCAGTAGCAAAAAAAGCATAACTTGTTCTTGATTAACAGATACCAAACAGAAATACAGATTATCAGCCCCAAAAGCATGTTGTTCCTTTCTTCCCAGGGCCCAAGTTTAAGTCTGAGACTGGCTAGGAGGATGAGGTATGTGGTTCCTCAAATGGTCCAGTAAACTTCATTAATGTCCTGCCTATGAGACTACTCCTTTGTGATTGCCTCAGATCTGTAGCCCTCCTCAGATAAGGATGAAGATACCAGCACTGAATCTGAACTGTTCTAACCAGAAGGAAGAAAAAAAATAGCACTGGTTTATATTATATTGGAGCTGAATGGAAGGAAGAGAGCATAATGAATAAGAGGCAACATCATATTAAAGCAGGAAAGAGTCTTTCCTGCTATCTTAAAAAAAGGCCAGAGCAAATGAATCTCTTCAGTCTTAGGGATGGGGTGGATATACCAGTTACCAAATTGTCATCACTTAAACATTATTTGAAAAAAATAACCTTTGAAATTAAAAGGAACACTACAGAAATTCAAAAGATTGGAGTTATCAAAGGCCACATAAGATTTAAAGTATAAGGTTAATCTATTTTCAGAAAAAGTCAGTTTCTGAACTTGGGCAAAAAGTACAAATTAACACTGCAGAGTTCTGAAGGGATACAATGGTAGAGCCTTGAAACCTGCCTGGCCATTCCAGTTTCACTCTGTCTCCCAAAATATAAAACAAGAAAAACCAGCAGCAGCCCTGATTATAAATCCTTTAAAGTGTGGCATTTTAGAGTCATGTGTATTCCTTTAGGAACTTTGCAGGCACACAAACCTCAACAAGCTAAGGGGTTCAGCCAAAAAGAAGGCATATTTCGAGCCTGCATTATCATTTCTGGAATGATTCCCACCAGCAGCCTCTAAGGTGAATAACAGCTCACTGCTCTCAGCCCATGCTTTTCCAGCTCCTGGGTTATGACAGTAATTCAGGGGCTCGCAAACATCCCAAACTCAAAACAAGAAGTAGGAAAAACTCCAAGGAAGAAACCCCAAGCACACACCTGCATTCCACAAAATGGAATTTTCAGTGTCCCAGGACGTTGAGAACTCAAAATTTGGGGAGCCTTCTGCTTTGGGTGATAGCACACATCCCTAATCTACCCCACCTAGCCCCTGGGGAAGGAAAAAACAGGAGGAGGAAAATAAGTTAGCTATGAAATCTCTCGACCCCCGATGACCTAGAGCTGAAGCCAAGAACAGATACACATTTGTTTCAACTACTGGAGCAACTGCATGTCATCCCTAACTAATAACCCAGCCCTTCCCTCCAACCCTCCTCTAGACCTTTCCTCTCTGGAATGTGCTTTCACAGAGGCCATGGGAGATGGATAGAGAGGGGGAAATGCTACAGGCAAGAACTAAGGTGTATACACTCTTCCACCCCAAACTAACCACATTTGCCCTCCTTTCAATCACACTTATAAGGGAGGTTGGTATCTGGCAGGGACCCAACCTGGAGTTGGCGCTCACCACAGCAAACTCAAAATGCCAGTTGCCTCCAGCCAGATCTGAAGATGGGACCCAAAAGCAAATGCCCCAGGCAAGGGGAGAAGCTTCTGCCTGCAAATTGGCAGCCTAGATCTTCCAGGAAGATCCCAGGAATGAAGATCTGGGGTTATTTGCGAATTTCAGTCTCTGGGTAGAAATTGGGAAGCTCAGTCCGATTTCCACCGGAGCCTAACCCATTCAGCTCTCCCACTTTTCATGGCTTCAGAAGCAACACTCCCTCCTCCCTCTGGGAAAAAGAGGGGATCCTTTCCTCTGATGGAAAAGGGGGTGTAGGGAAGGGGGAGGAATCCATCATTAACTTTCTCGGGGAAAAAAAAAAACTGCTCCGCTGTCTATCCAATCAACCTATGTGCATCAGGATTTAATATTAAGGGAAGAAAAGGAGATGGGGAAAGGTACCCTCTGAATCTTCACTGAACAGTTCATACGTCCTAGATAGAAAGCCCCCTCTATCACTACCAGGAAACTTAAAAGAGCATCTTGCTCGCATCCACCACCGCCGCAACCCCCTCCTTGGAGAAGCTGCTACTTAACAGAGCAGGCAGCTCCCCAAAAGCTGGCGTTACAATTGCATCAACCCTTCCTTTCCTTCACCAGTCCCTCTGTTTCTTCTCTCTTCCCCTCTCCTGAGCCCCTACCTTGCAACGCAGCTTGGGCTCCCAGAGGTAAAAGTGCGCGGCACGCTCCTTGGCTCTCGCCGCCTCTGTCCGCGAGGCTTGCCCCACGCGGGGTGCTGGGCTCCAGCGAGGAAGGCTCGGCCCGGGCTGACTCCTCTGCTCCGGTTCCTTCTCCCGCGCGCGCAGTTAGGGAGGGGTGAGGGGGTAAACTCCCGGCAACTCCAACTCTAGTCACTGGGGCTCCAGCTGCTGCCGCCCGCCAGCCGCGGAGTGCAAACGCTTGTAATACAAACCTGCCCCCGCTGGCGGACTCTGAGCATGCCCAGTTTGGCTGCTAACAGCAGCTACCTTGCCCAGGGCAAAGGGCTGTGGGGTGTCCTCGGCCCTCCTGCAAACCCTTCGGGGAGGCGGGGAGGCGGGAGGCATCTGGGTGTGGACAGAGTTGGAGTTAGGTTCGAGATTGGGCTGAGACAGTGCCTGGTGGACTCCTGGAAAGGGTAAATAGCAAAAATGGATAAACGTGGGTGGAGTGGAAAGTCCTTGCAAGTTTTACTAGGAGTGGAAGACTAAGGTGTTGTTTTGTTGTTGTTGTTGCGGTTTCAAGTGTTGGTATAATTTTTTTCTTTAAACCTACGCCTTTAGTTGTTTTGGGGGGAAAGCAGGAAATGTTTCTTTGTAAAGAAGCCTTAGGCAAAGGGAAACTAATGTATCCCATTGTGGGAGACTTTATTCTTTGACATTCTCCCTGTGTTGTACCATCTTAATATGACATTGTTTTAAGAAATCACGCAGTGTCTATAAAAAAAAAGTTTTCTAGGTAAATCGAGATATTCCCCACCTGAAATATGTAGCATGATGTAGTGGGAAAAGTATTAAAGAATCAGAAAACTGTGTGCCCCTCTGAGGCACTGCGTTCCTCTGGAAACCACCTTACTTTAGGTATTGTTTGGAGAAAGAAAGAAAAAATAAGTGAAAGGACCTTGAAAATTCGAAAGGAATCCAAGGAGTTTGGTTGGTTTTGTCTGATGCATAAACCTGATATGTAAGAATGATCCAGAAATGGGGTGATTCTGCTGCCTTCAGAAAGGCATAATAAGCAAGAATGTCCCTTAAAATAGAGCACTTGATATGCACTTAATAGATGCTTTGATTTACAAGGAAAAAAAGGAAAGAAGAAAAGATTCAATTTATAATCAACTTTGGAGAAACAATTCTCTCCAACTGTGTTATATATGATAGCATTTTTAACATCTTTACCATCATTTTATCCATCTTATAGCTTTTCTTCTTTGGCTAGCTTTACAGGTCTTGCTAGTCATACACTCTGCTAGTAGTAGTGGTAGTCTCTGGGTGTCCGAGAATGACAATTGTCTTTGTGCATTGTCATCTACGGTGTACCCTCATGTGGCTTTGAAGTCCAAAGACTGAGGCGAAGAGTTTGTGGCACACGGGGCATGGGACGTCAGTTGTTTCCGGAGGTGCGGTTGTGGCCTGGTGTCGGCGTTCATGCGCAGTGGCAAGACATGGACATCATTCATCTTCAAAGGTGGCGGCGGCGGCGGCATGGTTAATGTGTGCCAGCTGCTTCTGTCAGAGGCAGCAAGTTCTAGTTGCTTTGGTGTAATGCCAGCCCACTTCAAGTTGGACTTTAGCTGATCCTTGAATCTTTTCTTTGGTCGGCCGTGTTTCCTGAGTCCAGCTGACAGTTCGCCATAGAATACCTGTCTTGGTATTCTCTGTGGGTCCATGTGGATGACGTGTCCAGACCATCCTAGCTGGGTTTTGAGGACCATGACTTCGATGCTGGTGGATTTGGCTCTGTTGAGGACTTCCGGACACTCTGCTATCACAGACTAATTGAATCATTCATTCATCTACCCAGAATCAACTCAGTTCACTGCTGCTGTTGGCTGCCTTGGCATTGTGTCTCAGACCTTTGTAAGAGGAATTGAAGGAAGTAGTGATGGTTCTTCATTCACAGAGGATGTACCTATGCTTTCTTGAAATGGAAGAGAATAATCACAATAATTTACATTTCTATAATACTTTAATCTTTACAAGATACTTCCTCACAATTTTGTGAGTTAGGTAACAATAATAGTGTCCCAAAAGTCTTAGTGCAGTTTGGAGCTTTAATAACTTTAAACCACTCTAAGACCTTTGGAACCCTGTGTATATTAGGTGATGTAGTAGGTGGAGGACTGGGCTTGGAATCAGGAAAACTCTAAGTTCAAATCTGGCCACAGACACTAGCTATGTGACCCTGGAAAGTCAACTAACTCTATTTGCCTCAGTTCCTCATTTGTAAAATGAGCTGAAGAAAGAAATGGCAAAATATTATATAGTATCTTTGCCAAGAAAACCCCAAATAGGATCATAAAGAGTCCCATAAGACTGAGAAATGACTCAGCAATGACAATGTATTATATTTACTAATACTTTAAAGTTTGTAAAGTGCTTTACATACATTATATTAACTCCATAAGAACTTATTAATGCAGACACAACAGGCAATATTATCCTCATTTTCTAGATGAGAAAACTGAGACTCAAAGATGTTCAGTGACTTAAATATAATTATATAACCAGTAAGTGTCATAGGAAGGATTTGCACTTAGGTATTCCTGATTCTAAGTCCTATATTATATGTCCTATATGTCATACGGTAGTAGTAGCATTTATTTTCTACTTTCTATATGAAAAAGTTTAGACTTCAAGTGATGAAATGACTTGGTTAAGGTTACACAACAAGCAAATATGTAACACATCCATGTCCTCTGGCTCTAGATCCAATGCTCCTTGTATGAATGAAGTTATTTTAGAGCATAAAAAGCTAGTAATTGTCTGGTCCTACACTGTCCTCCCTTGTAAGAAAACTGAGGCCCCCAAAAAGATACATGGCTAGTAAGCATGTAGTCTTTGTAACCATGGAGGATGCCCATTTAGAGTGGTTTAGAGGTTTTTAGACAATTTCTACAAATTTCTAGAAATCCCAGAAGGCTACAAAGGAGAAAGGAACATTTACAGAATAATACAGAATACAGAATAATTTCAGAATAATACAAAATAAGTGGCTCTCATATACTTTCCATTTCTTTGTATACTTATTTTAAAATATAAAGTATTTGTATCTTTTGAACATTGTAAAGTAGTTTCCATATATAGGCTCCTTAGAAGCTTAGCAGTTCTTATAAGTAGGGACCAGTAGGTGACACAGAATACTGGGCCTGGAGCTAATCTGAGGAGTTCAAATCCAGCCTCAGATACCTACTACCTGTAGGATACTAAGCAAATCATTTAACACTGTTTGCCTCAGTTTCCTCATCTGTAAAATAACATAGAGAAGGAAATAGCAAACCATGCCCTTCTAAGAAAACCTTAAATGGGGCCACAAAGAATAGCACATGACAAACAACTAAACCATAACAGTAATAAATTAGGTACTCAAAGTATTTCTATTGTTATTTTACAGAAAAAAAAAAAACTGAGGTTCGGAGAGTATAAAGGACTTGCTCACTGTTACACAGGTGTTCAGTATCAGAGGCAGAACAGTTTTTGAATCTATACAGTTCCTTTACACCACACATTAGAACTATTAAATGATCATTGTTGTAATACTCAAAAGGGAGATAAAGGAAGCAAATGTTGGAGGCCAGAAATATATTTAAGTATGTGGCATTTAAATAGTTTAGTTTACATATATGTAGCACAGAATGGCCTACATACCTGTAACACATGTTCTTTCATTTGATCCTTAAAAGTCAATGAATGATAATAGTAAAAAATGATAATAATAAATAATATAATAACACATAGCACTTTAAAGTTTTCAAAGTGCTTTATATATTATCTCATTTAATCCTCAAAATAACCATGGAGTAGATGCTACTAATTATCCCCATTTTGCAGAGGAAGAAACTAAGGCTTAAAGAGATGAAGTGCCTCACTCAAGGTCACAGAGAGTAAAGTATGCAGTACATGCATTATTATCCATATTTTACAAGTGAAGAAATACGTTCAGAAGAAATACAAGTAACCCAGGTTTCAGTACCCAAACTCTAGGCACACATGAACTAGATTTAACTTTGAAGCCTACCCCCAAATCACTCTCTTTGCATCATATTGCCCATGTCCAGAGGTATGTCTGGAAATTTCACAGTATAACTCTTAGAATGTTGCTGATGAAATCAAGTTCCAAAAGTCCATACTAGCACTTAAGGTAATAATGCATACTGAGCATAAGAGAGCCTTTATTATAACCCACCAAAAAATGCAGAAAACTCAGAAATCACTAAACAATGGCCTATGTACAGCTAATGCAATTCTCCTTTTCTGATGATTTCCAACTTTACTTAGAATTTTCCATTGGTCAAAACTCAAGAACTTGGGGTTGCAGATGGAATTCCCTTACATTTCAATGAGTCATACTTTTACCCTCAATGACCTATATAAGTAGCCAGCATTATGAAACTAAAATATGTAGCTCTCTCCCTAAAAAGGGAAACATACTTGGAGCTACTCGACATGCAAACTCCTCTCAGCTCTACAACTATCTGAATAACTGACAATAATCATGAAAGATAAAGTCTAAATCTTTTGTTCCCCCATATTGTAATATCAACTCCCCCACTGATTCTTGGACTTTAGCGTTGTGGTAGAAAAAATATTTGTAGGTTAGGCTAGTTTTCCTCAAAAAAATATTAACACTGTCCTTAAGATTTAATTGGTAAAATCGACCAAGGCAAAAACTGTTGACCTAATTTCCCAGAGGTCTAACTGCAAAAGCCAACCCACAAGGAGTGGTTTGGCCAACATGGCCAACAGGGGAGCAGAGAAATTGTTTATGCAATTGGAAACTGAATATCAATTCTTTATCCTTACTAAAGGTTCTTTCCTTCATGTTATGATCAGGTGATTCTGCTTTGGTTACAGGGTGTATGGGGTACTCAGGGAGGGGTAGTATCTCTGGTATGGAGGGCTTGTCGTGCCCTCCTAGGATAGCTCTCCAGCCTCTGACCCCCACCTGACACCCAGCTCTCACTTATGGCTCCCAGTAGCTGCTAGCATGTGGCAGCAGCCACACCCCGAGCAATGGCTTCGACAGGCCGGCCAAACCTTGTGAGGGTAGCCATTGGGTCGTCGACCCATGGTGAACCAGGGCTTTGCTCACCCAGCATGTGAAGACTGCTTAGGCTGAACAGACAGAAGAAACCAATAAGAAGGTTCAACGGCTGAGAGGGCGATGCAGCAAAGCACTGTGGAGTGCTTAGGGCATGTTGGAGCACAAAGATCAACATGGCCATCCAATGCAGCTGAGGAAGTCTCCAGACGTAACAATTTTTCATGCCACTGGGCCCAGGCTTCCAACGCCGAGAGAGTGGGACTGTCTCTGTGCATTGGCTTTTTCACTTAAATCTCTTTTACGCACAAGTATCTTTGTGCACACTCATCTATCCTAACCCGGTCCACCCTCTTCAAGACCTGCGGCGATGACGCAACAGGTGGAGGTGACCACTGGCAGTTGCAGTCACGATCCTGCACATAGGCGGCCCACGGCAGCATCCTGGGCGACTGAGCAGCCCTCTCTAGGACAGCACTGCTCACCCTAATCAAGGGAGGGAACTAGAAAAGGTGTCCCAAACATTGCCTGCCCTACAAACAGGTTAGCACACTGCGGCTGGCAGGTCATCCCCTTTAAGTGGTCGAAATCAAAGAAAAAATACAAAGAAACTCCTACTATAGTCATTCTCGATCACCGAGAGACTACCACTATACTATACTATAGTTGGTCTACAAGCATCTCATTTCATTCCCATCTAGAACCTGAAGCAACCAATCAGCCTGAATCATGACAGAGACTTATCGACAGAGGCTCATGTGCAAATTCCTTTTCTGTCTCCAAGAGACTGGTGCTGCCTGGGAAATCTATTTCTTTCTCTAAAAAGTGTGGTCTCAGAATCCTCAAACTTTGGGTAGATAGGGAGGTACTCCCAACTGCCCAGGAACCCTTCTTTCTTCAGAAAAATAGATTCTAGGATCATGTTTCCCAGGAATACCACCCTCTTCCCTACCCTACCCTACCCTACCCTACCCATGAAGTTCTAATTGTCAAACTCTTAATATTTCTCCAAAAAGCTGGGACTTAGGAATACCGACCACTCATACCATATAATCTTTCACCCTTCTACACTCCACCCCTCCCCCCAAATGGAATGAAGCAGAGAGCATGTATTCTTTTCCTCTTCCAGGCTTGTTCAGGAATACAAGACTTTCCTAGTAGGCCTTTAGGAGCTAGTAATGGCTTTCTTGGGGCATAGCCATTTGGGAGTTACCCATATTTTCTCAGTAGGCAGCTAGGACCACTCGATAAGGAATTCAAATCCTACTTGTGACATTTATTGGCCATATGACTTTATGAAAGTTACTTAGCCTCCATCTATTTCATTTTCCTCAGTTAAGTTTGTAATTAGAAAACCTAACCAACTTACCTTTCTGGGGAAATAATAAAGCATAGGTTTTATTTTATAAAATGGGAAGAATAAAAATACCCACCTTCCAGGATTCTTGTGAGAGTAAAATGAGATAAAATTGTAAATTTGTAATAATTTTGTATTGTATTATAATAATAAAATTGTTTTTAAAATTGTAAAATATTTGGTAAGCCTTCAAAAAACTATAAATACTACCTATTGCTTTTTTTAATCCTTACCTTCTGCCTTAGAATCAATAATAAGTATTGATTCCAACACAGAAGAGTGGTAAGAGATAGACAGATGGGGTTAAGTGACTTGTCTAGGGTCACACAGTGCTTATCAATGTCTGAAGCTAGATTTGAACTGAGGATAACCCATCTCTAGGCATGACTCTCTTAACTATTGAACCAGGCTGCTCATAGCTATTGCTATTATTAATATTTGCCTTCCCCATTCTCAGGATTACATTGCTACGACTTAGTATTGCTACATTTAGATCTGTCTTTTATTTTATCTTTAGATCTGTCTTTTAAAAAGGGGGGGGGGGGGAGGAAGGGCACTAAGGCTGTAATTGATAGCTTCCTTTTACAAATTAGCACAGATGGGTAACCCTCTATAACAATTCATCCCCAAACAATCCAAGTCAACTAATTCATTCCCAGTCACGAAGACTTACCTTCCATGAGACAAAGAGCATGTCCATATATTCCATAGAAAGAATGGAATAAAAAGAAAAAGTCCCCCAAAAGAATGAAATCAAGACAAAGGAACATTCCTATAACAGAAACTGACAAATAAGGAACCAGAACTCAAATCTTCAAACTCCCCTTCCAGGACTCCTTCTATGAACCAGCAAAGGAGAAGAAATAAACAAAAGTTTTGACTCTTTTAACCAGGTTTCTGAATTTACTGGTACAGAGAACTTGGGCTTCTCAACACAAATTATCTAGTTACTTTGCTATGTTTAGACTTAGCAATTCTAAGTGACAGATAAGTCTTGGACCCAGATCTTCCTGACTCTGAGACTATCCTCTATCCATTATCCAGTGGTTCCCATTTAGTGGTTCATGAGCTCAAAAGAGAGTAATTATAAGGGCTCAGGGTGTTCATGCTAAAAATTCTTTAATGGTACCATAAGATGTAAATAATTATGAAGTTTTTCCCAGTAGTATATTAAATTCCATGAGGGGTCAGGACCCATTCAGAACCCCTACATTGTACCCAGCTGCTCTCTTATCATCAAATAGATTGTAAGCTCCTTTAGAGGAGGGAGTGTTTGTTTTTTGTGGGGGCTGGAGGGTTGCCCCTCTTTATATTCTCTTGGCATATGGTAGGTACTAAATAAATACTTATTAAATGAATGAATGGGGATTAAGTTAGAGAGACCTTAATCTACTCACCATCCTGGGAGAAAATAATAAGGAATAGATTTTATTTGATTTGATGTCCACAATGGCAATGTAGGTTCAAGATTCTAAACAAGAAAAAGAATAAGGTTTGTTTCACTTTATGACAAAAGGAAAAACCTGGAAAGGAGATCTGTGGGCCACAGAATAAAAACCTATTTCTGAGCATAAAACAGGATCAGAGAACATTGGGTTCAGATATTGCTGTACTAGTACTCAAATTGCTCACTGCCTACCCCAACTTAAAAATAATGCACAGATTTCAGTTTTCTTTGGTACTTGATGGCTGTAAAGGGAAGATTCTATATAGATAATAAATGGAGGAGATTGATATGGATACACTCAACTAGAACCAGGGGATTGGCCACAGTTCATAATCATATGACTATTTTCATCAACAGCACTTGTGAGACGGCATCATCAATCACATCTCCTCCTCAATATCAATAAAGTCAGTGTAAAAAATACAATAGAAAAAAAACTTTGATAAAAAAAATAAAGTAGTCAGTTGTATTTAGGACAATTTGGATTTGGTATCTTGCCTTTAAAGATGAGAGGTGGTCAGATTACAAATTACCAAGGAGTTATTATGTTCTAAAGTTCATCTGTAACTTGACTGCTCAGAACTCTGGACTATTTCCCCATAGAAACAATGTTCTGAAGGGTGGTGATGATTCTTGCTTGGCCAGTCTGCAAATAAAAGTAATTTGAACTAACTCTATATTTGGGTCCTGGAAATAGACTATCATTCAGTGAAAAAGGAAAGAAAAGAAAGAATATTGAGTGCATCCTTTCTTTTATTTGGTATCAGAGGTCACCATAACCAACAAAAGACATTCCTGTAGCCAAGGCATTGTTAGACTTTTATGTTATCTAATCAGGATTATCCACCAAACCACCATTTAAATATACATGACTTGAGATCACAAAAGAATTCCTATGTGCTCTAAACAGAATTCCCCAATACTCCCAAAATGTGCATTAATAAATAGTAGCATTTTAAATAATGTTGCTTATCATATACCCAACTTTGCATTGAACCCTAGTAGGCCATCTACGTTTTCCTGGGTCCCAGTTTAAGGCCAAGCTTTAGAAAAAGATCTATTTGGAAAATAGATGAAAGACTGTCGTTAGCATCATCCCACCTTGTTTTATGAATCCTTTTCCCACTTCTTTGTCCGAGTGGCTACTCTTAAGGCTCAAAGGTACCCATGAATTCCCTTCCCATATGTTTACTTTTTTTAATGTTAGACAGAATACACAATTAGTTCAAAACAAAGGCATTTAATGAATTAACATAGTAATAAAATTCACAATAGGATATTTCTATCACAAACCTGCAGCATGCTCTCCCACAAATACACATATTCATAAAGAAAGCAGGCATGCACAGTGGTCACATATAATGGCAAAACATGTAGCAAACATGTTTCAAGAGTATTTGGGAAGATGAACAGCTCATTCTTCCAGTGTTGAGAGACTACCAACATTGTCTTATGGTGATATTATCACACTAGTCTCACTGGACCTGTTGCCCATTAAGTGTGGTTTCCCCACTAGTCAGATACATTATTCCACTGACACCCCAGGTCTTATGATGACAGCTAGTGATTGGCATTGTTCTGTTTCTTTCGTGATTGCTGCTGGGGATGGTAGTCTCCGTTTGGCATCTATACCAGATTCTGGGTTCCTTCTTTTCAAGGCCAGCTACAGACCATCTCAACAATGGTTGGCTAGGGTATAGTGGCTAAAAGTGCTCCCTAAAATGGATGTGCTGACAGCTTTTTAATCAGGGTCACTGAGGATAGGTAACAAAATAGGGGACCAAAAAACCCCAAACAAACAAAAATCCAAGCAGAGTGCCTCAAGGCTAAGATTAAATCTTGTCTGTTTTATTCCAATGTCTCCACCCTGTAGGATTTAAATTAATGTCCAATACTTCAAGTATAATTTTTGTAAAGTTTATTATCTGACAAAATAGAACCACATGACTAAGTTTTCTACCTACTCAAAAAAAGCCTGCTCCACCAAAGCTGCCACAGGAAGGAAAAAAGAGTCCAAAAGAGGGAACTCCACTGAATTTATCTCCTATCTGTCAGTAGGTAACAACAGGAAGAGAGTAGGGTGCTGGGAATCATAGTTTTGGTGGGTATAGTACTTCTTCTGGGAATCATAGTTTTTAGGGTAACATATTCAACCACAACCAGACCACAATCTCACTTAGAAAAAGAAATTCTAAGACCTTCAAGGCCTTACCTCGCAAATGAAGAAAAGGTAAGCTAACAAGGCAATCACTGCTCTCTACTTAGTTGCTGTTTTTTTTTTACTTTTTAAGCCATTACTTTCTGTATCAATTAGTATCAGTTCTAAGACAGATGAGCAGCAAAGGTTTGGTGATCAAGGTGAAGTGACTTGCCCAGTGTCACAGAGCTAGGAAGTATCTAAGGCCAGATCCTAGTTTTCATTTTTGCTTTCATTATGCATAGCTATCCACAACAAATTAATTCCTTTTGGTGCTGAACTTTGTAGAGAAAGATCTTGCTGTCTCTATAATTCAATAAACACATTTTAATAGCAGATATCTAGATGGCCCAGCAGATTGAGAGCCTAGCCTAGAGATGGGAGGTCCTGGGTTCAAATTTGACCTCAGATATGTCCTAGCTGTGTGACCGTGGGCAAGTCACTTAATCCCCAATTTCTCACCCTTACTGCTCTTCTTCCTTGGAACCAATACACAGTATTCATACTAAGATGGAAGTTAAGGAGTTAAAAAAATTTTTTTACATGTAATTGAGGGAAAAAATATTATTAAAACATTCTATACAGTCACAGAAATACTGTTTGAAGAATTTGTGTATGGCTACCTTTAGAAAGAACCAATAAATAGAAATAAGTAGGACCTAGTTTATATAATTATAGATATATCTTTTAGATGTTTTCCCCATAAATCTGATAGATAGTCTCTATTCTTCTGATTTGCTTATGATATCTCCCTCTATGCCTAGGTCACATATCTATTTTGATCTTAAGTTGGTAAATGGTATAAGATATTGGCCTATATTAAGTTTCTGTTAGACTACTTTCTAATTTTCCCAAACAATATTCCCCTAAAATTAATTCTTATCTCCCAATATTTTATCTTTACTTTTGTGAAACAGAAGGTTACTATAATCTTTTATAATTGTTTGTTATATGTCTGTTCTGTTCCACTGATCTATTTTTCTATTTCTTAGTCAGTAACAGAAAATTTTATTAATTATTGCTTTATGATATATATATATATATATATATATATATATATATATATATATATATATATATATATATAGAGAGAGAGAGAGAGAGAGAGAGAGAGAGAGAGAGAGAGAGAGAAGGACATTCTCTCATTGGATCCTCACAGCCACCTTGGGAGCTAGGTTCTATTATTAGCCCCATTTTACAGTTGAGGAAATAGAGTTAGGCAATAGTTAAATGACTTCCCCAAGGTCACCTAGCTATTAAGCATGTGAAGGGTCAGATTTGAAATAAGGCCTCCCCTGACTCCAAGTCCATTGTGCTGAATCCAGTGAGTCACTTAAATGTTTTTTAAGTATTCAAAGATGTTATCTAAACATTGTATGAACAGAATATATACATATATGTATGTATATATGAACCAGGCATGTGGCAGAAGTGAGGGATCATTTGATATGATCAGGAAACTGAAGGAGGTTTCCAGCATGAATTGCTGATGATTACATTGTTTCATTTATATAATTCTTTAAGATTTGCAAGGTACTTTACAAATATCATTTCATTGAACCACACAACAACTCTGGGAGTTAGTTGTTATTAATATCTACTTTTTACAGTGGAAGAAACTGAGGCATACAGAAGTTAAAGTAATTTACAGAGGGTCACAAAAGTAGGAAGTGCCTGAGGTTGGATTTGAACTCAAGTTTGTCTGACTCCATCTCCAGTGCTCTATCTACTGCACCACCTAGCTGCTAAGTGATTAATTGGGACACAGTAGCACACATTTATTGATCACCTTTCAAAGCATGGTAATGTGCCCTGTGGGAAATACAAAACAAATGAGACACATTTCCTGCCCTTTGGAGCTTAAAAGTCTAGTATAATGGATTGCCATAGCCAAATAATTCATTCCCAGTTGGCCATCCTACTGATAACCTGTCCATATTTATCTAGTCCCTAGAAAAAAGACATTGTCTGTTGCCAGAACCATACTTCAAGTCATCTAGCATAATAAATAGTATTAAGCTATTTTCTCAAATAAATAGAATACAATCAGATACAAATTCTCAAAATTGGAAGAGACATTAGTGTTAACATAGGAAGCAAATGCTTGGTATAATGGGAAGACACTTATTGGCAATAGTTCTGAGAACATTAACCCTTCTCCCTGCTACTCTAAGGCTGCCCACATTATAAAAGCAGATACAGTCTAAGCTTTCAACTTTATATTACATAAGCCTTTATGCTCTGATTGAGAAGCTAAGGGGTTTAGAAGGAAGGAGAGCAAAATAACCAAACATAGTCTCTTTTCAAGAGAAATTATTTTCTTTCTTTCTTTCTTTCTCTTTCTCTCTCTCTCTCTTTCTCCCTTCCTCTCTTTCTATTTCTCTCTCTTTCTTTGTCCCCATCTTTCTCTCTGTCTTTTTCTTTCTTTCTCCCTCTCTTTTTCCCTTCCTTCCTTCCTTCCTTCCTTCCTTCCTTCCTTCCTTCCTTCCTTCCTTCCTTCCTTCCTTCCTTCCTTCCTTCCTTCCTTCCTTCCTTCCTTCCTTCCTTCCTTCCTTCCTTCCTTCCTTCCTTCCTTCCTTCCTTCCTTCCTTCCTTCCTTCCTTTCTTCCCTGGTGCTTGATACATAATAGTAAGTGAAGAAATGTTTGTTGACTGTTGAGAAGTACTATTGACTGTTCCTTTTTCATGCCTATTCCTATGTGTGTTGTACACAGTTGGAATTTCTTATCTGGGTCCTATGGCTTCTGATATGTCTGGGAAAATAGGAATATTGTGTTTGGGAACCTCTCAACACTGTAAACATGCCCCATTTCTTTTAGTATTTTACTAAATGAACATTGTAGTTTCAAAGGAGGCCAACGGTTTCTTAACTGTTCTGGTTAATTTGCCTCATAATCCTCCCCAAGACAGTGGCAGTCTTAATATGGAAGTAAAACAATTACTTGGTTGCCCCTGTCAAAGGCCCAAGGGGAAAAAAAGGTATCTAGTACAGCTGAAGAAACTATTTATTGGTTGTCTGAGCTTTGAGACTACAAATGATTGCCTAAACGAATCCCTTGATGACAGGGATTCTCTCACCAATTGGTCAGGGATCTCTCATCATCACATAAAATGTTCCAAGTGCTTTGGATTTTCTGATTTACTATCCTATAGGATAGGTAGTTGCCTTGACATGTGGTTGGCCACATGAGATTAATGGGTAATAGTAATGCTATGTCACAAAGTCAACAAAGGCATCTTTGACTATTGTCTCCAAGTCCTCCTCTTGGATTTGACTGTGTCAGAGGTCTCAGAGGTCTCTGACAACCCAAAGCCCAATGTGAACAGTCATACTCTTTACAATGTCAGCAACAACAGTAACAGCAAGTACTTGTTATATGCTAGGAATTATGCCAAGCCCTAAAGATACAAATACAAACAATGAAACAATGCCTACTTAAGACCTAACATTCTGAAGAGGAGGATGACAAGTACATAAGAAAGTAATACAGAATGAATATAAGGAGAAGAAATATAAAATCATTAAATACAACTCCAAGTAGCCATCCAGCCTTTGCTGATCTATGAAGGCCTCTAATGATAAGCAACTTCAAAAGGTCAATCCTTCTATTTTTTTCCACTTCTTTCAATCACTACTTCTATTGTATTATCTTGTCTGTTATTTGTATGGTTTGACCTAGGTTATTTGTTATTTGTATGCTGTGACTTTCACCATCCTGGTTATATTCTGAGTATTCTCTAGGTTATCAATTAGAATATAAATCAAAACCACCTACTTTAATATTATGTATAAAATCAAATTATTTTACTTTTTAATTATATAAAAAGGGAAAACAAATGGCTTGTTTGAAATGGGAGGAGACAAAGCATAAAAGGAAGTTGAAAAGGGGGAAGGAGACCTGGGAACAGACTGTGTATGTATGTGTTTGTGTGTCAATCATCATAATGCAGCCAGGTGAGACATGAGGAGATATCTGAGCAAGAGTCTATTCTTAAATGGAGATTTGGAGTATATCACTATATGGTCCAATCAGAGTCAGAGGATAGTGATGAAATGGAATACTAAGGCTGAGGAGATCTTCCAGGATTATGAGGGTATCCCAATAATAAGCTTCCTAAGACATGGTGGAGAAAAAATGAGTATAGCTAAGCCTTATTCTCATTAATTCTGCAAGAGAATAAATCTTAAAATGTTGCCTAAAAGAATTCTCCTTTCATCTTTTTCATCTTTCTTGGTCTTTGTGTGTGTGTGATTCTTTGTGATTCTCTTCTAGTCAGAGCCTAATATTTTTTATTTTATTCCCTAATTTGCTTTAGTTCTTGCACACCAATATATGGAAAAGAACCAAAAAGAGACCAAAAGGAGAAATAGTTTCCTGAAAAAATAGGATTAAAGGTAGTGTTCATGCCACCCTTGGTCAGTAATTCAAGGAACTATGATTTATTTCATCAATGTAAGTAGTCCCACCAGTGATATAGATTGAAAATTCTTTAGCCTTAATAGCTTGTCTTTATAAATTTCTGTAAATAAAAAAAAATTCCTCTTCAGATGGCCAATCCTATGGTAAGAAACCTCTTCAAGTGTAGGAGGTTGGTCCTTGGATCACAGATAGTTCATTATTGGTTCAGTTTTTACTTTGTTGGCATAATCTTGGAGAAGCCAATATCATCTTCAAGCTATAGTGAGTCCATGGAGTAGAACATAAGTGGAATATATTCATCCCTTGTATCCTTCCAACATTTTTTGATTATTGTTATATTTTTATTATATGTTGCTATTTCTTGTTTGTTGTTTGTTTTGTGTGAGATAGTCTGATCTCCAAAGATTATTTCAGGACAGAGACTATGTAGTAAACTACTGAATCTCCCATGATACTTTCTTTGGTGCTGGGTTGTTGAAGGAGATTAGATCCAGCCAAAAAAAGAGATCAGGAAGCAAGGGTGAATGAATGTTGGGTTTGATCATCTGAATATTCATGACTGAAAAGTTGTAATAAGATTTTAGTAGAATGAAGTTAATTCTGGTATCAGTCATCTAAGTCATACTAGTCCACATAACAGGAAGATTATAAGATATATATATATATACCTCAAGGTAACTATTTTTAAAAAATCAGATTTTGGTAAGAGACTGTTGTAAGCATTTGTTATTCGGTTGAAATGATTTTCATAACAAGGAATCACGATTGCTATTTTAGATTATATATATATAGATAGATAGATAGATAGATTTTTTTAGATATTTTAGATCTAATAAAAAAGTATGAGATAATTTGGTTTAGAGGATTGAAGAAGATTGAAGAAGATTTTGAGAGGTTCATTTGCTCCCACAGGAGACACAGAATATCACTCCCTAAAGGGGAGCTAAAACAATACAACAAATAACCTGCACTCTGTGGGTACCAGTTTGTCTTTAGAAACAGTGGCAGAAGCTGAAGGAACCTCATTCTTGAAAAGCGTCTCTGGTAAACGACATATATGAAGCCATGGATAGTCTTTTCTTATATCAAAGTTTTCAGTGCTTGAGGCAAGTGTCTTAGCATTTGCAAGGCTCTGAAAAGGATGAGAAAGGCAAAGTTAATACTGGGTATGTAGATGTTTAATACATTTTGGTTGACTTGTCATTGACAGGGTAAGGGCCACCACTATGCACATATATGGCTGACTAGATGATGGGTTAATTGAAGATTCCTACATAGCATTCCCAGACTTTTGGTGTTATGGGTAATCCAATGTGAAGGATTTTTAAAAGCTAATAATAATAATATGAAATCACGTTTATTTGGTACCTTCCTTCCAACCACTCTGGTTGAAAGGTAGTACAAGTACTATTATCTCCATTTTATGAATAAGAAAACTGAGGCACCAAGGAGTTCACTCTGAACTTGCTCTGGATCACAAAAGCTACTAAGTGTTTTAGGCAAATTTCAAACAAAAGTTTCTTTCCTCTAAGTCCAGTATTTCATAAATTACAACATATTGTCTCTGTTCAAAAAATATAGCTTAAGTGGAAAATACTGGAGAATCACAGCTGTAGCTGGGGCAGACAAAGAGTACAACAGTAGCAGAGAGCAGTGTAAGGAGGGAGTGGGAGGTGAGGGGTGACTCTTTTTAAGCAAGAACAATACTGGTTAAGCTGTAAGACAAAAAAGCAGTGTAGCAAACGGTGCCAGACTCAACAAAAATTGGCTGCAGACTCACCCTTTGGGTTAATTTGTATCAGTATAGAGAATAATGATAAAGCACTAGAAGAGATTTCTAGCATGGTTTCAGGAAAAGCAGCTTCATCCTATTATAGCCACGCCTCATCCACTGTGCTGCATAGGAACTAGTCACATGGTTTTCTCTTCAGTTACACCTGCACAATGAATATCAATAGTATTATCCTGGTACCTTGTTGATATATGTAGATCTATGAATTGTGATATTAACACCATGCCGAAGGAGTGCAGTTGCTTCTAGAGCCCCTAACAACTTCCCAAAGAAATAAAAGTGCCCATCTATCCTTATAAAGCAAGCTTGGAATTCAGCAAGCATCAGAGATGAGCACCTGAGGAAAAGAGAGAACAGACAGCTGGCTTGCAGAGAGCAGGAGGAATGGGTCAGAGGGTCAATCCTATAGTGACTTCAAGGAAAATCAGAGGACTGAGAGTACACTTTTAAAATCCTAATCAGGTCTGTTTCCTGGAAGTCTTACTTCAGGTTACAAGTCAATCATGTACACAGTTGAAACATGATTATGTTGTTTTTACAATAACAAGATTCATCTTCAAAACTCTCTTATCACCCTCTAAATCTCCTTCCTGGCCATCCTGGGGCATTTAGCCAATATTTCTGAGAACAAAAACTAAGAGAAACGTAGTGGTTTAGGGATTTGGGTTTTTATTTTTCATAAGTATGGATTTAGTTAAAACCTACTAGGAAATTGTATCTATTGGGTAAAAGATGTAGGAGATGCAGTAAATGCACAAACAGTGAATAATCTTGAATTCTAATAATAAATAGCAAAATTCTACTCTCCCTACTTGCCTCTCTACCTCCCTTGAATTGCTAGCAATTGAAATCCTCAGCTCAGCTACAGTATCTGGTAGAAGGTAGATTATATTCTACATACAGTTTCTCTCCCTGTAGTAGGTCTACTTTGAGTGGAGACAGATTATTGTGTTAAATTTCAGGTTTTAGAAGGCTGAGTTGTGCTGTTCACTGCTTCCTTTATTTCTGAAATGATCTTGAGGGGACTATTTTTGTTTTAAAATGACTCTGTTTCCACTAAGATCCAAAAAAGACAGTACTGCTTCAAGCTAAACAAAAACTCCCTTTTAATGCCTACACCCAACATACCTAAAGACCAAGGACAACTTCTAGCAGATTTTGTTCTGGTCACTTAAGATAACATGTTAGTTACCTAAAATGTTATAAAGGGAGTCATCAGAGGAGAGCTGAGATGTGTTGAAGAATGAAATTCTGAAGATGGTAACAGAAACTTTTCCACAGAAAAAGAAAAAAAAAGAGAGAGCTAACCAAAAAACTAATATAAATGCAAAGAAATTTCTTTGGCCAACAGAATTTTAAAAGACATGTGCTGACAATCATCAACATAATTCAAAATGACTTGCCAGTTAATAGTTAACAAATAAATGATAGTTAACCAGTTAAATGCCACTTAAGCACTTATTTTTCTTTCCCTCCTACTTACCCCTACAACTGAAAAAAAGAAAAAGAAAACCTTTGTAACAAATATGGTTAGCCAAAAACAAAATAAATTTCCATATTGTTCACATTCAGAATTGAATGCCACATCCTGCTTATTTAGTTCCATCACCAGTCTTCTAGAAGTTAAGAGGTATTTATTAAGTGCCTACTTTATGCCACACACTGGTCTTGATGATGGGGATATGAAGACAAAAAAATTAAAACATTTCTTGCCTTACAGGAATTGACATTCTACTGGTTTCATGGTAACCCAACATATACATAGATAAATCAACACAAAATACAGACAAAGTAAATACAAATTGTAGGAAGTGTTAAGCACAAATAATTAGGGAAATTGGGGAAATTAGGAGGTCTAGCAACATAATTTCCAATAAAGTTCTAATCTATTAAATCATATGTTATGGTTTGGTATGGAGCTGGTATGGTATGAATGGTATGGTATGGAGATGACTGGATTTTCAAAACGTTTAAGAATAGAACAGAAATTCTAGCAGGTCTTACCAAGGTGGAAAGACTTCTAATATGGTTCTGACAGACTAAATGTTTGACATCCAAAGATCAGTCCAGATTTTAAAAAAACTCTTACTTTCTGCCTTAGAATCAATACTAAGTCAGGAGAGTGGTATGGGCTGAGGCAATTGGCATTAAGTGACTTGCCCAGAGTAGCACAGCTAGAAAGTATCTGAGGTCACATTTGAACCCAAGACCTCCCATCTCCAATCCTGGCTCTCTTACCACTCAGCCACCTAGCTGTCCCCAGATATATAATTTCAGAGGTTCATCTCTGAAAGCTAAGCCATAGGGTGATTTTCTTTTTAACTTCTCAAAGATCATCTGCTTAGGAATGGAAAGTTTGTCTTCCTTTGGTAGGAGAAAGAATATCTGAAACAATGAAGCCATTGATACTTAAAATAGTGAAGCAGTGAACTATTTGTTTGGCATACATATGTTTTGCCAAAGGTATTCACCACTTTCATGCAGTGAGATCTAATGCAGAGTCCAAGTCAAAGAGGGATTTCTTAAAAGGGTAAATTTTTCTGCTTCCTTCTGTTTGCATATGACTCTTCCAAACCTCAGCTTCCTGAGAAGGTTGGTTTAGAGTATGGCTGGCTGGCTATATCTCCTCTCAGGTTCTACGGTAGCCAGTGGGGCTAGCTGTCCCCACTGGCACATTTACCCCAATGGTTATCAGTTTATATCAATTATCCAGACTTCATTAGCTTTTAGAAATGAGTATTTATTCTGGGAATGTAAGCTTTTCAAAAGAACCTTTCAAGAATCTGATGGGCTCAAGCATAGTGAGCACCAATGACAAAGGCTTAACTCACAACTCTTAGGAATCGGCTTGTTGAAGTCTTTAAGAAACCCCCCTTAGGTATTGTGCAGGTTCTTGCCTAGACTCCTTATAGTGCCTAGAATCTGACTTTGATCATCTTGTCCTGTCTATCCTCAAATCCTGATACAGAAAGCCCCAAACACTGCTGCCTCAGAGATAGTTTTAGGACACTGGTAAGCAGTTCAAATCTTCTGCTCCTCTGTCATTCACAAGATACACCTGCAGCCAAAATAGGGAGGGAAGGAAGGCCCTGAAACAGAGGCCAGTGTTCTTCTGGTGATGCTGTATGACTACAAATAACATACCATTACAATTTCCAAAAAAATTAAATTGTATATCATCCAAATAGCAATAAAGAGGTACCTGGGGGACACAAGCACACATATAACACATTAAAAATAAGGAATTTTGTCAGAGATGTATTGAGTAGAGGATGACATCAAAGAAATGTTGGATGATAGACCAAGTAGATAGCATCTTGTTATATTTATAGGTAATATGAAATTGAGGGGGATAGTCCAATTTTAATATGGAAAAATGTAGTAGGGATAAATTTAAAATCCTTCCCCTGGGTTTGAACTATCACATTAATAGGTGCAAGATGGAAAAAGAATGTTTAGACAACTGTTCATATAGAAAAGTTGAATCTTTTAGAGTACTAAAAGCTCAATACGTGTAAAAATGAGTTATGACAGAAAACAAAAACAAAACCCTTTAATTACAGGCTGCATTAAGCGAGGAATGAAGTCAGTAAAAAGAGAGTTGATAGTTTTGATGTACTCTCATCCAAGTCGGATCAAATATAAAGTATTGTGTTTAGTTCTGAGTGCCATATTTAGGAAGTATAAGACACAAATTCATATGTGAATATGAATAGGAGAGCAACCAGGAGGTAAAAGGAATATTCAAACTGTGCCATAACTTGGAATGTTTATCTCTAAAAACAAAGTTTTTTTGAAGAACTAGATTTATTGAGCAGTGTTTGAGCAGTGTTTGTGTAGGGAAAAAAAAAGATTTATATGACTCCAGAGGACAGAACTAGGAGCAGTGAATGGAAATTGCCAAAAGGTAGATTTAGGCTTGCTATAAGGAAAAACTTTCTAATAATTGGAATTATTTAAAAAATAAAATAGACCACTTGAGGGTGTAAAAGTTTCCAATTTAAATGAGATCTTCAAGCAAAGGCAGCAAGGCTATTTATTTGGTCTTTTGGGAGGAGATGTCTTATCTAGTTTGACTAGATGGCCACTGAGGTCCATAACAACTTTGAGATTCTGTGAATTTGCATATGCTATGGGAATATGTCTGAGCAAATTTAGCCTTAACTACAAATCTTTAAACACTTGTTCTTTTCCACCTTAGCCCAAAGTAGATTTGAACAGGGTGTGTTAGTCAGAAACTCTAGTTTGGTACCTGACACAAAAATGCTTATTGATTATTTTATTGATTTACCTTTTGATTTACCTAGAACTACTCTAGCCTTTTGGGCATTAGGATTAAAATTAACATATGGCTAAAATTCCCAGATTACTGGGATCCAGGTGTATTCCACTGATTTGATCTTAAAGCTAGAGTTGGAAGGGGCCTTACAGACCATGAAATCCAACTCTTGCATTTTACAGATAAGGAAACAGGCCCAGAGAAGATACTTGATTTGCCCTTTGTCACATAGGTAGTGACAGGATCAAAATTAATTTTGCTTCTTTTGAACCAAATTGCTTTATGCCAATCAACATTTGTTTGGGGCTAGAACTGGATCCTTTTTCTATAGATAATCAGGATGTTATTTGCCAGGTCATTAGCCATTTTGTAAGCCACTACAATTAGGGGAAATATTTTTCTATTTATTTTTCTTTTTCTACTTCCATTATATGTCCAGTTCCAAGCTTAACTTTTATTATATTATGAAAAATAGTACTTCTGAAGTGTCATACCCATTTCCAAGAGCTACTCTATAAAGAAACCTAAATTAAAAAAATATTTATAAGGCTCATGACTACAGGTTTTATAATTAAGAACTGGATAATACAACTCAGAGTAGGAGCAATGAATTTCTGGCTGCCAGTTACAAGTTGCAGGAACAAGGTATTTTATTAGTCCTAATTGATAGCTGCTTCAATTAAAAAACCCTGGCTGTAGGATTCTATTTATAAAATGTAAGCAGTCCTAGCAGAGTTTATTGGTCTTCTGATGTCATATTTGCAATGAAGCTACCTTCCAGACAAGGAAATGTTATTCTAATTCTGCCATTTAAAAATTATAGTAGGATAGAATATCTTGCAATAAAATCTACTTTTTTGTTGTGAATGACAAAAATGTATGTGCCATTTATGTGGATCTATATTTTTGGGGTACCACAATGGGACTTATCATTAATCTAGGGGAGGTATATTTTCTTTTTCTTAAAAACAAAGTTTTTTTTAAAACCCTTACCTTCTGTCTTAGAATGAATCCTGTTTATTGGTACCAAGGCAAAAGAACAGTAAAATCTAGGCAATAGGAGTTAAGTAACTTGCCATAGCTAAGAAGTATTTGAGGTGAAATTGGAACTCCGTTCCTCCTGACTCTAGGAAGATGTGGATTCTCAATCAAATGTGTGATGAATATTTTGTAAAGCTATTACTTTTCTTGGTAAAGATTCTGGAGTAGTTTGCCATTTTCTACTCTAGCTCATTTTACAGATGAGGAAAATTGAGCAAACATGGGAAAGTGACTTGTCCAGGGTCACATAGCTAGCTGTCTGAGGCCAGATTTAAACATGAATCCTCCTAACTATCCACTGCATATCCTCCTGCCTCTATCTTCATGATAAATTTTGTAGTGACCCCTTGCTCTTTGTTCTCACTGTCTACTTGGTAGAAGACCACATTACCATGTGTTTTACCTGTTTCAATGTTTCTAATCTCCATTCTCTTTTCGCTCAATCCAGTTCATTCTTTATGACTCTTCCTAATTCTATAATAAACAATGGCACGCTATCTAATGTGTCACCTAGCTGTCTGTAAAAAAGTAAGTTTGGACATTTCTATTTTGTCTAAGTAAAATGCATCAGTAAAATTTTTTTAAATGCCTTATAAAATTATCATAGTATTCTTTTTATTTTTCTTGATGTTTTAGCCAGAAGAGAACAAGCCACAGGTATTTACTTTAAAAAATGGTTGAAAATATTTCCTGTTCAATTAAATTTAATAAACATTCTGCTAAAGTAGGTTTTCTTCACCTGGAGTCCATGGGCTGGTACACAGATTTCTGGGGGTCTCTGACCTTGTATAGGAAAATAAACCACATCTTTATTTCAATATATTTGATTTTCTTTATAATCTTATGGGATTTTTTTCTCACATGAATAAAAACATTCTGAGAAGAGGTCCATACATTTTTCACCAATCTGCTAAAAAATGCATTAACACAAATATGGGTTAAGAATTCTTGTGCTAAACTTTCAAACCCAAGACACACCTTTAAACAATTTCCCATATAGTACTTCAAAATACTTAAGCTCCCTTATCAGCAGATCTAACTGCATGGTTTCTTAAAGAACAAAGCAAAACAAACAAACAAAAACCAACTGGTTATAGCATTACTCCTTGTTCCTCTGTTTTATGGATATAAGAAAAGATGTATGATTTTACTACAGTAATCATTTTTCAAATGACCTATAGCAACTGAACTGTTCCTCACAGCACTTTAATTTGTATTATAGACCTTTGTGCAAAAGGGATACTTTTTTAAAAGGAAGGAAGGAAGGAAGGAAGGAAGGAAGGAAGGAAGGAAGGAAGGAAGGAAGGAAAGAAGGAAGGAAGGAAAGAAGGAAAGGAAGGAAGGAAGGAAGGAAGGAAGGAAGGAAGGAAGGAAGGAAGGAAGGAAGGAAGGAAGGAAGGAAGAAAGGAAGAAAGGAAGGAAAGGAGGAAGGAAGAAAAGGAGGAAGGAAGGAAAGGAGGAAGGAAGGAAGGAAGGAAGGAAGGAAGGAAAGAAGGAAGGAAGGAAGGAAAGGAGGAGGAAAGGAGTGAGGAAAGAAGGAGGAAATGAAAGAGGGAGGGAGGGAAGAAGGGAAGAAAGGAAAGAATGGAAGGGAAGGAAAGGACATGAAGGAAAAGGGAAAGAAGGAAGAATTGTCTCATCTCATTGAAATGAGAACTTTAGCTTAACAGATGTGCATTAGATAAACATCCCCAATATATCAAGAAAAGTTCTTTTGGTCTTTTTAAGTGGCCTTTCTAATTTGATTACAAAGGAAAAAAATTTAAAAGGAGCTTAGATGG
Organism: Monodelphis domestica; assembly: GCF_027887165.1. NCBI lineage: Eukaryota > Metazoa > Chordata > Mammalia > Didelphimorphia > Didelphidae > Monodelphis > Monodelphis domestica. Next base: position 223,007,509 of record NC_077227.1, on the reverse strand, counting down.
TTTAGTCAGGAATTATGGTTTAGTCAGGAATTATCTTTCTGTGATCATTTGCTGCTATCATACCAAGGACTGATGTGAAAAAAAAGTTGCAGCAACACTTCAAGCATTCATAAAAAAGATTGGAAGAACCAGGAACAAATCATTTGGATCTAGACCTGGAAGAAACTTTAGAAATTCCCTGTTCTTAAAAACTCATAGAGTGGAAAGAGATCTCAGAGGCCATCTAATTTAACCTTTGCCTGACTGATGACCCTATCTACAATGTTTTCTAACATATAGTCATACTACTTCTGCTTGAGAATCTATTTTTCCTGAAGTAGCCCATTTCATTTTAAAATAACTCATTATTATAAAGTTTGTCCTTACTTCAATACTAAATCTGTCTCTACAACTTATGCACCTTGCTAGTTTTTCACAGCTTCCTCAGTTTGAATTTTGGGAAACAAAAGTCCAGAGATGTGAGATCATAGATCAAATAATACATTATAAGTAGCAGAGGTGAGATTTGAACTCAGGTTCTCTGACTTCAAATTCAGTCTTCTTCCCTCTATATCTTTTGATTTGAGGTGCAAGATAGCCAAAGAAAACACACAGGAAACAGGTGAACTGTAAGATGCCCAGAATAAGAAAGAGTTTTAAATAAAAGAACTGTTGGCTAAGCTACAGGGCAGCCTTGGAACAGAATCCATCTGGCAAGTAGCAGCCTGAACCTTAACTGAGTGAAACATTAACAAGGGGAACATTCAGAAAGAGAAAAATAGATCAGAAAGAGCAAGATAGATAAGAAAGAAGCTTGTTGGTTCAGCCAAAATTCCCATAAGCATTAGTTAGGAAATGTAGTCCAAAGTCATTCAGTGGTCAGCAGTAGGGGCTTTCCCACCTGCTCTAGACATTTTTGTTATTATTATTTTTGTCACTACCACATATTTTTCAGTATGAATTGCTCTTCCTTCTTCCCTTACCCCCTTCTTTAACAAAAAACCCCACACCAAACCCCCCTCCAAAAAAACAAAAAAACAAAAACAAAACAAAACCAGAGTTATAACTCACAGAAATGCTTTCTTCCATGTTCTCTAAGAGTATGTCACTAAAGATGGACAAAATATGTGATGATAGGGGAGAGAGAAATAATGCTGATAAAGAAGACAAAAAAAGTGAAAGAGAGGGTAGTGGTTATAGTTAGAGGCCTAAGAAAGTTAAAAGGACATAAATGGAATAAATCAGGATTCTTAATCTTTTTTTTTATTCCATAAACTCCTTTCTCAATCCCATGAAGCCGATTGACCCCTTCTCAGAATAATGTTTTTAAATGAATAAAATAAAATACATAGGATTACAAAGGAAACCAATTATATTGAAATAAAGAAATAATGTGTTTGCAATCCAAGTCAATGGATGCCATGTTAAGGATATCTTATACAAAATATTACCTGATAATATTAACTCAGGCTACTCCCTGATATGAAAACCTATTTATAACACCAGTATTCTACCAGTCACGTTATATGGTCATGAATCATAAAATACAACTATATTTCAAGAATCTAAATGGCAGATGATCCAATGGAGAGTTTTATGATAAGCATTTGTCAGCAGCAACATAATACAAATTATGACTTCCTTTTTCATCTGGGAACCATAACAGTTAATTTAGTTTTTATACTAAAAGTATTATATTTTATGAGGTTTATTAAAGATTATTAGAATTAAGAAATAAAGAAAATACAAAATAAGAAAGCACGTGCCTAGGCACAGAGCCCATTCACAGCCACTTACATCTTGCCTGCGTGTGCTTAGAAGTGGAAGCCTAGAGAAAGACCTGAAGAAGGCAGAGAGTCAGTTTAAATACAAATTGTGTTCTCAGCCCAGGTGAGGACTCAGGTGAGATTTTAGGGAATTCTGGGAACTACCAAGGACTTCTGGGGATTGAAGTCTGGGGTTCAAATCTCCATTTTTACAGAAACATACAAAGCAGAAAAGGAAGTATGCTAATTATGTAATAAGATTAAGGGATAGCCAATGGATAGTCAAGCTGTTGTTTTGGTATAGGCAACATGTTTAAATACCTAGAGAAAGGCCTTACTTGTTTTGAGAAGATGATTTCTAGAAGATTTATGGAACAAATAATTGCAAAGAATCTCTGCCAAGGGAAAAAATAACCATATTAATGAGATCACAGGTCCATTGAAGCATTACAGTAATATGCATAAAGCATTTATAACCACTAGTATGAAACCACTTAGACAAGAATTGAATCCATAGACCTGCCAACAAATCCTTAGAGCAGGTATGATTTAAAATGTATTGGTTGGGACTGGCCAATGAGGGCCTTATCTTTATTTATTTATTTTAATTTAAAATTTTTTAAATTTAGGATATTTTTTCATGATTCATGATTCCATGCCCCCCCACCCCCACTTTCTCCTTCCCCCTCCCAAAGCCAACAGGCAGTTCCACTGCAGTGCATCATTGTTCAAAACCCATTTCCATATTATTCATATTTGCAGTAGAGCAATCATGATCACATCCCTACCACACTATATGGTAGATCATATATTTTTCTAATGCGTTTCTGGTTCCACAGTTCTTTCTTTGGATGTGGATAGTGTTCTTTCTCCTAAGTTCCTCTGGATTGTCCTGGATGATTGTATTGCTGCTAGTAGAGAAGTCCATTATATTCAATTGTACCACAGTGTATCAGTCACTGTGTATAATGTTCTCCTGGTTCTGCTCCTTTCATTCTGCATCAGTTCCTGGAGGTTGTTCCAGTTCACATGGAATTGCTTCATTTCTTTATTCCTTTCAGCACAATAATATTCCATCACCAACATATAGCACAATTAATTCAGCCATTCCCCAATTGATGGACACTCCCTCATTTTCCAATTTTTTTGCTACCACAAAGAGAGCGGCTATAAACATTGTACAGGTCTTTTTCCTTATTATCTCTTTGGGTATAAACCCAGCAGTGGTATGGATGTAGCATAGGGCAGGCAGTCATTTAAAGCCCTTTGACCATAGTTCCAAATTGACCTCCAGAATGATTGAACTAATTCACAACTCCACCAACAGTGTATTAGTGTCCCAATTTTGCCATATCCCCTCTGACATTTGTTGCTTTCCTTTGCTGTCATATTGAGGGTCTCATCTTTAGAATGTATTCTGATTTGTCTTTCCTACTGGGTTATACAGACCATGCATCGATATTTTCTACCTGGTTCAAATTCAACACCAGGAAGCTTGGTGGACTTACTTTCAACTATGTTAATGCAAGGTTAGTACTATGTGAAAATCAAAAGCCTTCTAACTGATTTTGGATTCAGAGGGACTGACAGTTTAGGAGACATTGAGTCAGAAATGAGTGAGCATGCAAAAGGTCTCATCAGCCTTTCTTTCATTCTTTTCTCTCCCAGTTTTTGAATGAAGATAGCTTTGAACTGCCTGACAAAGAGTGTTCTTCCCAACCTAACCTTTGGTTCTTTTGTATTCATTCTTTCCTTTTGATAGATTCCAAGTGATTGAGGGATCTGTTAGGGTCATCAGAAAGGTGAGTCAACCAGAGTTGCACTATCTGCCAGAGCTGTAGTAACCAATGACAGAGGAAGAACTTGCAGATGCAGGTGGAAAGAAATTCCCCCAGAGTTATTGACAGCTTAAGGGATTTTGACCCCTTGTTATAAAGAAAATGGTGGCTATAAACTCTAGAATGTCATCAATCCTCCAAACCAAGAGAAAAGCTACATCTAAGAGGAATTTCATAAGGGACTCCATAAAGGAAGGAAAGAACTTCTAGGGCCAGGAATCAGGAGATATGCCTCGACTACATATATTCTCTGCATCCCTCAGCCAGTCAATAAACATAGAAGTGCCTGCTGTATTCTAGAATTTGAATTAAACATCCATGATGCCGAAAGGGTTGTGTTCAAGAACATATCCTTGGCTTCTAAGGTGGTGGGGTTAGGTTTTATGGCCATTGCTCTACTATGCTTTTTCAGTAACTAGTACTCATTCAATCAGTCATTTAATAACCTTTATTAAATGCCTTCTGTGTGCCAAGCACTATTAGATATTATAGACACAAAGACAAAAAATAAAATTACCCTAGCCTTAGAGAGTTTGCATTTTTCTTAGACACATGGACATATATGTATATATGTATACGGATAGGGCACACACATATAATATAAGGTAATTTCTCCATCAGCAATTCTGCTTGATTTTCAATCCTTGAACAATATGCTCCACACCCCTATTGGATAAGCTGATCACCTGAAATCTCATCATCACCATGAAGAATGACTCAGGTCTAGATGTTCTACAACCCTTCAATATCTATTTGAAGGGCTAGAGGTCAGAGCATTCTTCCCATAGTCTCCCTTTTATAGAGGGCTCACAACCTTTCCAGTAACACTATTGCCCATCAGCAGCTCTACTTTAACTTCTACTCCATGGAATGACATACCCTCTGGTGTACTCCCACTTTTCAAAGTCCTTTTGTGTGCTATCTTCTCTCATTAGATAATAAGCTTCTTGATGGCAAAGACTTGTCTCTTTTCCTTATTTGTATCCCAGCTGCTTAGTACAAGACCTGGTATACAGTAGGCACTTCATAAATGTTTGCTAAATTGAATTGGCAAGGAGGCAATAGTGTCTGCGGGAATTAAGGAAAGTTTCAAGTATGCAGTAACACCAGAGCTAGCTTTTGAAGGAATCTAGGAATTCTAAGAGGTGGAGGTGAGGAGAGAGTGCATCACAGGTATTGGAATCAGCTTGTGAAAAGACACAGAAGCAGGCAAGAGATGGAATGTCCTATGAGAAATATCAAGAAAGACAGTAGAATATATATATGTATGTATATGTGTGTGTGTGTGAGTGAAAGGATAGAGAAGTCTGACTCTGTCAGCTCATATAATTACATTTTACATTATATATAAATTTATGGGGAAAGTTTTCTCTGGACCATCCACACTCTGAAATTTTATGTATTCAGATCATGTTTAGTCTCAATCAATCTAGATATTTGAGTTTGTACTATATTAATAATACATCTAAGAATCTATCATTAAAGTACAACTGAATGCTTCCTTATTGATTTTCATTAGGATTAACCTGAAGCTGCATTTTTGGGGAAAAAATTAAATGGTTCACCATTCATCCTGATTTTGGGAAAATTGCTGGAAGATAATTATCATCTGCTGGGTTTTCTGTATAATTGGCTAGTAGAGATTAGGTCATAGGTAGATTAAATAATGCTTCATTGGGTCATTATTATATACACCTTTGACACTTGGTCATATCTTTAAAAATTGTGAAGTATACTTTTGTCACCCTAGAGACCACCTCTACCTCTATTGATGGAACTTCTTTCCCCCATACTTTAGTTTGTTATTTATTATTTATTAGAAATACTATGAATCAGGAATTTGATATACATAAGACTTCTGAATACCAGGAGCTTGGGACTTGACCTTTCTTCATTGACACTGCATAAGATAGAAAACTTCATTTCACTCAGTTCTGTATTATACTTTGTTAGAGGAACTAACTGGAAACTAGGTGAAGAATTTTTTAAGCCACAGTAACTCTACTAAGATGTAGTAGGTTACTGATCTGCATTGATAGAGAGATTCCCCATACCACTAAAATTATAGTGTCTTGAAATATCAAAATAAGTATTAAAGATACCATTTTAACACCAAAATATGTTCAGTGATACCTCAGTTTTCATCAATAATCTGTCTGAAAACAATCAGAGAAATCTGAAACCAATGAAAATCAAGGCAATTATTTCCATATGAATCAATGTAAATTCAATTAATTCATTCTAGACACTCCAAAATACATACCTAAAACACATTTTGTAGAGAATATAGTGTTTAGTACTAACAACAATAAGAAATTAATATAAAATGATATAAAAGACTAATATAAAGATTAAATGAACATTTAACATGGCATTTACCTTTCTGAAGACTCTTCTTGGAGTATGGAAGACAGTGAGGAGGAGGAGGAGGAGAGGTTAGGTTATTGTTTGGAAGGGGAATCCTCCTCCATAAGGAACTTGGGTATCAAGGCACTCAGTAGAGTAGATGTTACCTTGATTATGTCCCTCTTCTCAGCTGAGATACTATGGGAGAATTTATACTTGATTGAGATGAGATATCTCACTCCCAATGGGAAAGCTCATTCATCAAAATGTTGTGAGGTATATATTCTCCTCTGTAAGCTTTATCTGATTTTGCTATCTTTATGAATAAATAGATTTGCTTTTCAATACATGTATTGCTTACACTGAGCAGGAGAACTCGTAGGCCATCCTTTGTTTTCACAAAATTAGCATCAAGTTCAAGTGGGCACATGGAGGAAATCTGAGGCAACAGACAAAAATCAAGACAATCTTTTCTTGGAAAAAAATCTATGAAAACAAAAACCAACAATAATGGATGTCAACAAAAACTGAGATATTACTGTATTATACACTTAGATTTTTATATACTTGTTAGTATTTATCACAGTCTAATAGAAATCTATGGAATTTAATTTTTTTAATTTTAATATTCTAAATGATTAAGAATATCTACTGTCCAAACTACGATATACAGTCATTAGACTGCCTATCAAACTAATTCATTGTTATATACCTTTATAGGTATATATCTATATCTATCTACACATATACATATACATTCTTATTGTTGTTCCTCATTTGTTTTTGAAGAGGACTGATGATATCACAGGGTGATGTCTTGATGTGTACTTGAGCTGGATTTTAAGTGAGGTAGAATTGCTCAAAGCAACCAGTGTCACTCTCTTCCAGCATCACCAAAGTCCAGTGGCAAGACCAAATTTAAGATGCTGACTATGGCCTGGGCTGCAGTGGATGATCTTGGCATCTTCAATATCTGACTAACCTCTGAGCTCTCCATGTAGTCTACTTCAGCTGCCTTCATGGCCATTGGAATAAAATGGCAAACCTCTCCAGTATTTTTGTCAAGAAAACCCCAAAGGGGGTCAGGAAGAGTCATATGTGTCTGAAATGACTGAATTACAGAGCAACATCCACAATGGATATATAGTAAAGGCTAAATGAATATTTTCTGAATAAACGAACAGATAAATAATTCCTACCCCTTGTCTCTCTCAATTAAAAAAAATTATTACAGTCAGACCTAGATAAAAATGTGTAATAAAGGTTTGTTTTCAGCATATTTTCCTCTTTCACATATAGACTTACATAAATCCATGTATTAGAAGGCATTTTATTGCCTCCATTGCTGTCTAGCATTCTCTTCCAACCTTCTGTTCTCACTTTGTTGGTTTCCTTCCTTAGATTCATGGGTAAAAGCCAAAATGAGAGTGAATGAGAGGAAAGAGAAGAGAGTGAATTGAAGGAATTCTTGATGTTTTGGCTGCAATTGTCATAAGTATTTCTTCTAGTAGTTTTCCCTTTCTGAGTACCCCCTCCCCCTTTTCTTTTCACCTTTGCCTCTTGGATCTCTAGCTGTTTTTGAGACATAACCTAGTTACCAATTAGTATATGAGGCCTTTCCTGATCCTGCTATGTTGTTATCTTCTCCCCTATTTGTTAACCTTCTCTTCTCCTTGAAATTAATGTGTATACTTTTGTATTTACTTAATCTCTGTATATGTTGTGTGAAAGCTAGGTAGCATAGTGGATAAATTGCCAAACCCAGAGTCAGGAAGACCCATCTTACTGAGTTTAAATCTAGCCTGAGACATATTTGTTATTTGACCCTGGCCAAGTCACTGAAGTCTGTTTGCCTCAGTTTACTCAGCTATAAAATGAGCTGGAGAAGGAAAAGGCAAACCAATCCAGTATCTTTGCCAAGAAAACACCAAAAGGAGTCATGAAGAATATAGTATAACTGAAAAACAAATATATATGTTGCAGTTCCCTCTACTCCCAATGTTATAAACCTCAGAGGATAGTGAGTGGTTATCTTTTACTTTGTGAACTCCCAGTATTTAGCACAATCACATACATGCAATATGTGTCTAATTATTTAATTGAATTTCTTTTTATCGAATTGACCTGTTGGGTAGGGGGCAATACTCTTAAGCACAAGAAGTAGGAGAGGACTCCTTTTCATTTCCAGTTTTGATCTATAACTGAGCTGTGAACAGCTACTCTGTTTTCATCCAGCTGCCTTCTTTTAAATTATTCTAAACAGAAATAAGTAAGATGGTTTTATATATACATGTATATTTTTGTCAGATGATACCTTCTCTAATGGGGGAAGGGGAAGATGGAGTTAACTGGGTATTCTAATATAACAAACAAACAAATAAATAAATAACCTAAATAAAAAGACTCATAAACATAACCTGGACAACAGAGGAGTCAGATTAGAATAGAATAAAAGGAATATTTTATCATTATATTCCTGTTTTATAAGGAATAACAGTATTGTCACTTACAATAAAATAGGCTAAAATATTTTATAGGGCTTTTTTCTTTCACTGTCCTTATTTTAGAGAGAAACAAACTGATGCCTAGAATTGTTGAGTAAATTGTCTAAGGTCACACAGTAAGTGGTAGAATTAAAATTTGAATCTAACTCTTCTGACTTCAAATCTAGCATTCTGTCCATTGTTTCATGCTGCCTGACTGGATCAGTTGATTGTCCCAACTATTTTGGGGGAGGTTTAACTCCTGGGACCAAGGATGATGATTAATACTTGGATTGAAACAGAGGTTGAGAATGAAAGGGATGGTGAGTGTAATCAAACTTATTTCTCTAGACTGAACTCATTTTTCATATGTCTTAACTGGGCTCAGTCCTGATGGATCCAGATATATGAGTTTGTACTTTTTCAAAATTTCAGTGTAACTTTAGAGAAAAGGAAATTGACAAAGTCCCTGATGTGAGGGCTATCATCTATTTTAATTTTTTAAAAGGGAAAGGAGATCCTTGGTTAATATAAAGTCCTGCCCATAAAACATTTATGTATTTTTTATTGTAAAGACTAGTAGTGGTAGCTGACAAAATGATGCACAGTGCCCAAACTATTCAATTTGAGCAAGGAAGAATGGGGACCCTTATTCACCCAAGCAGAAATAGTGGAGCATAGTAAATTGGGGAGATCAGTAGGACACTTGGTAGACATATCAGAAGACCATATTTGATAGAACGGTGCATGACAATTTGTTTAAAACAATGTAAATATATTGACATTTAAAGTTCTTGATAATTTGGTCCTTCCTACCTTTCCAAAATTTTATTCTTTTTAATTCTATGTAGTCTACCCATGATGGCTTACTTGCTCTTTCTTACAATTTTATCTTATCTCCATGCCTTTGTGCTGTCTGACCTCAGTGCTGTACTTCTCCTGGAGTCTTTTCTCATTTCCTTGGCTACTAGTGTTTTTCCTTCTAAAGTACCCTAACATGTATTTTGTACATATCTTGTATGTTATTTACCCATCTATGTACATATTGACTTCTCTATTATCATGAACTGTTAATGGAAAGAAGTTTCTTTTTATTTGTATCCCCAGCTTAACATTGTACCTGGAATCTAATAAGTGCCTTATAAATGCTTTTTAATCGATCAATTGACTTTTTACCTTCTAAATTATTGAGATGGCCTTTGCTTCCAGCATGATAGAGCTGCATTGCCTCTAAAAAGATTCTGGTCCCTTTAAAGTACATCAAACATAGGAAGAAATGTATTTACAAATGGGCAAAAATTGAAGCTGTCAAAGGCATTCTGTTTTATGAACCTATGTGAGGACTTCTAGAAAATGACTAGAGGGTATTTGCACACATAGGCCTTAATGTAATCCTGCCTCAGGGATCAACTTAACTTGCTTTTGGATGAAGTTTTTCCCCCTAAAATACCACATGAAAAAGACAAAAAAAAATAAATAAAAATGATTACATATAATATAAATAAATAAAAACCAAACTGATATACAAGTATATAGCAGTAAAGTAGACCCAACCATGAGATAAAATAACTGAGGTGCTTCACAAACTTGAAAATAGCATATAAATGTTAAATATTCTTGTTGTTGTTGTTGTCTTTGAATATAGAAAACTAGACCAGTGATTTCATGGCTAAAGGGAATACTCATGTAAGGAGTCTTTTTCTACTATGTGAATTTTAGTTTTACTCCACCCTGCTTAGTCTTTAGAATTCTAGCAACCAGGAATATATACACCCCCACTTAAGGATTGGGTGATGGGGGAGGAAGACTATGACAAGCATGTTCTAGCAAGTGATAAACCAGAAACAACTGACTGACCTCTTGAACTGTCCTAAGCCAAGCTTAAGCCACCATTGGTACATGTGAGACACAGGAAGTGATGTAAAGAACTGCCTTCATATTTCGTGTCACTTCCTGTGAAAGGGACCCTTTTGGGGACTTGGTCCTGGAATTTGAGCCTGGAGGAGCTCAGCGTGAAACCTCAGACTGCTTTCCCTTTAGACGGTCATGTGGTGAGTGGTAAGGCTGACTCCCCTTTCCCTTGGCTTTCTGGAGAGGCCCCTTGGCCAACATCTCTGAACTCCTGCCTGGCTCAGACTGGGCTGGAGCAGTTCAATTCCCTTTTTTTCCCTCTCTCTCTTTCTTAATTTCTTCCTTCTATTGTAAATAAACCACCCTAAAATTCCATTCTGACTTAAGTATTTCATTGGGATTTAAGATTTAATTCCCTGGCGACCAACTAAAATATATTCAGTCTCAACCCTAAGTTTACCTCTTACAACTAGAGTAGATCCATACTTTCTAATTTGATGGAAAAAACAGCATTATTAAGTACCTGTGTCAGGTATTTTGCTAAGTGCTTTACAAATGTAATTTCCTTTGATTTTCTCAACAATTCTAGGAGGTAGATACTATTATCATCCCCATTTTATAGTGAGGAAATTGAGGCAGGTGGATTTAGTGACTTGACCAAAGTTGTATAGCTAGTGTCTGAGGCTGGATTTGAACTCAGGACTTCTTAACTCCCTGTTCAGTGCTCTCTTCCACTGAGTCATAATATAGCCACTAATTTATGCTTTTAAAGAGAGTTGACTAGGGCATGGAGAAGTTGTGACTTTATCAAGGTCATATAGCCGATAGGTCTTGGAGGCAAGCCTTTGAACTCAATCTTCCAGATTCCTAAAACAGTTCTCTTTACCCAATGCTTTAATGTCTCTGGTGCCTGAATAATAACATTGTTATTCTATTCCCCTAAAATGAGCAGGGAACATACAGAAAGGATTCTAGATAGTAATGTAGGCAGCAAGAGGGCTTGTAACACCTAGATTATGTGAATGTGTAAAATGATTATGATGATAATCTATTTTTCTTACAAAGGAAACCTTCCCTAAAATGAAAGTCTAGAGAAAAAGAGGACCCTGCAAGAAGCAAAGCTGCTGCTGAAAAGGCCTCAATCTCCAGGCTTGTTTCAGAGGAGGAGGAAGCTCAGAGGCTAGCTGCCAAAGTAGTTGCCCAATTCCTAAATAAAGAAAAGATCTAGTTAATTATATATTGTAATGTATGGAGTTGCCAGATGCTGGTGAAGATACTGTTTTTATGAGCTTTTCTTCCCTCTAGTGAAAGGAGGAGATTTCAATCCATAGTACAAACATACATAAATGTGATTAGCTTTTCAATAAGAGCCTTCAACTTCCTTCCTCTACATCTCAACATTTCTCTGTATCTACACTTACTGTTTTTCTATTCCTTGCTCTCTCTGGGGAAGAAGTAGCCCTTCTCTCTCCCAAAGTTGAACCAGAATCAGAGAAATTTAAAGCTCCCCCATATCTTCTATACTCAAAATTCCAACATAACTACTTCATGAGTTATCTCCTCCTTTGCAGTTTTCATCTCTCTGTCTCTCATTCTCTCTCTGTCTTTGTCTCTCATTCTCTCTCTGTCTTTGTCTTCTCTGTCAGTCTGTCTGTCTTTCTCCCCACAGGCTCCTTGGTCATTCTCTTTCTACAAAAATATGCTGGTATGTCCTATTAAAAAATCATCACTTGGGGGCAGCTGGGTAGCTCAGTGGATTGACAACTAGGCCTAGAGATGGGAAGTCCTAGGTTCAAATCTGGCCTCAGACACTTCCTAGCTGTGTGACCCTGGACAAGTCACTTAACCCCCATTGCCTAGTCCTTACCACTCTTCTGCCTTGGAATCAATACAGTATTGATTCCAAGACAGAAAGTAAGGGTTTAAAAAAATCACCACTTGACTCTCTACCCCTTTAAGTGACAGTCATGTTTCCTTTTTCCTTCTGACTTCTTGCTACACTCATTAGTGTATTTTAATTACACTCATTACTTTTGTTGTTTTGTTAGCTGTATGTCCATATACCTTTCAACCCCAAGCTGGTTTCATCCTCCCCACCACTCTTTTTAGAAAACCAGCAATGACCTTGTTAGGAAATTAGATCTTTTTATTATTAGTTTTAATCCTCTTTAAAGCCTGCATTTCTTGATAGGGCAAAAGAATGCATATATGAAGTGCTTCGAAACTAGAAAATACTATATGAATGACTCATTATTGACTAGTTCATCTTTTTTTAACTTCTCTTTGGCCCCTTTGACTAGTTTGTTTTATTATTGCTCATCCAAATTCTCTTTGCACTCCTCCTTTACTTTCACTGGCTTCTCTTCTTCCTCCCCTTGCCTCCAAGGTGGATGTTTCCTAGTTTTCTGAATTTGTCTCTGTTTTCATATCCTTGTAGTTATTGATGTGTAGTCATTTTTCAATTCTGTCCAGCTTTTGATGACCTCATTTGAGATTTCCTTGATGAAGATTCCAGAGTACTTTGCCATTTCCTTCTCCAAATCATTTTACAAGTGAGGGAACTGAGGCAAACAGGATTAAGTGACTTGTCCCACAGCTGGTAAGTGTCCAAGACCAAATTTGAATTCAGGCATTCCTGACTTCAAGCTTGTTGCTGGTATTTATTGTGCCACTTAGTTGCCCTCTCAAATCTTTAGACTTTCTCTGAGAACTCATTTACTCTAATGACTTTATTATCTTAGTTTAAGTGATCCCCAAATTTATGTTCCTAGACTCAATCTTTCCCATATTTTCACCTGCTTAATGGATAGTTTCATCTGAATGACTCAGTAGCACCTCAGACTTAATATGTCTACAATGGAATTTATCATCTTCCTCCAAAAACTTGACCTTTTGCAAAACCCTATTTCTGACACCACCAGTCTCCTATTTGTGTAAGCAAGAAACCTTCTCTTTGGCTCCCTCCTCTTTTTTGATTTCCTTATCCAGTCATCTGCTAATTCTGTTGATTATATAAGTAAGAAGTAACACATAAGATAGAAAACTACATTGACATTAGACTTTATGAAACAGATTTTATTTGAGTGCTATACAAAGGCATCAAAAGTGAAGGAATGGTTGTATAATGTACATATAGGAGATTTGTACAGCCAAAGATGCAAGATACATTGTGTTTTAGTGATGATAGCTAAGAAGCTGCTCCTTTCAAATCTATAAACATATATAGAGTAGTTAGTACTACTCTACTAATAATAAATATGGAATAATCAGGGAAAAAATGGCAGAGGGAGGGAGGAAATAACCAGTTTATATGGTTATGTACCAGCCACTAGGCTAAACACTTTTTTAAAATATCATCTTATTTGACCTTCAAAACAACTCTGCAAGGTAGGCATTATTATTCTCCTCATTTTACAACAAAGGTTAAGTGACTTAGAGGGTCACACAGATATTGTTTGAGGTTGAATTTTAACTCAGGACTTTCTGACTTCAGACCCAGTACTCTAACTACTACTACACCACCAGCTGCATTCTTTTGAAGGAGAGAAAGGATGAAAAAGCAGAAGGATTTTATATAGTCTCCATTGTCCAAGATATTAATGGTAAAGATGATTTTTAAAAAATTGAAAATATAGTGGACAAAGAGGAGGAAAAATAGCAATTATTCTCAAAACATCAAGAGCTGAGAAAAAAAGCCAATTATAAAAGCAGGGAAGGTAGAATTAGGGTGGTTTTAAAATTATTATTATATATATATTCATAAAGTGGCAAACTACTAATAAAAAAGTCAAAAGTATATTTTGTGGGGATTACAAGAAATAGAATGAGAAAAAAGAGGATAAAATAGGGAAGAAAATAAAGCATTTTGGGAAACTATCCTGTAACATAATCTGTTTTGTAATATTTGAAATTCTCATCTTTTTATACATGAGTTGGGTGTGGCTATTGCCAACTCAAACATATTTTTTGTTGATATTGCTGCTACATGAACTGTAATATAGTATCATTGAAAAGCAACTGTTATATCCCAGAAGAAAAGTCTAGGATGAGAAATCTAATTCTTGCTTGAAATGAAGATTTTTATGATACAGTTTTAACAAAGGAGTTCCGGTTGCGGGAAATAAGAAAGAGGAAGCAAAAAAAGAAGAGCAGAGATATTTTTTTAAAATTTGATCTTCTAATCAAAATAATTATCTAATACCATTCCAAAGAATCCATGATGAAAAATGCTATCTACCTCCAGAGAAGGAACTGATAAATCCTGAGTACAAATTGAAGAGTACTTTTCCACTTATTTCACTTTTCTTGCCTTTTAATTTTCTTTTTTTGCAACATGGCTAACATGGAAATAGGTTTTACATGACTTCACAAGTATAATGAATATCATATTGTTTGTCTTTGTAATGAGTGAGAGAAAGGTTAATGGTAGGGAGAGAATTTGGAGCTCAAATTAAAAAAAAACAAAAAGAAATGATAATTTAAAATAACCTTCCGCAAAATTTAGTATTATAATAGGTAGTTTCAATTCAACAGGTATTTTTATTAAGTGCCTAATTTATGACCATTTAGTACATAGATGACCTTGAGAAAATTACTTAATCTGTCTGAGCTTTTGTGAGTTGTAATAGTTTGGGTCCAAGGTCCCTTCAAGGTAGAGATCTTCTGCTTCAAACAAAGTAATTCAGTTCCTTGACAGAATGTGAAAATATAAGACCAGAGGGCTAAGGGACCTGAGCTTTAGGGTGGTTCACTGGAAGTCCAAGCGTAAAAGAGAATTACTTATCATCATCATCATCATCATCATCATCATCATCATCATCATCATCATCATCATCATCATCATCTAATGTCACTCCTAGGAGTGACAGTGGAAGCTGCCTATATTTGGTTTGTTTGCTTGAAATACTGATTTCCTATCTTAGAATCAATACTGAGTATCAGTTCCAAGGCAGAAGAGCAAGCAGTAAGGGCTAGGCAACTGGGGGACTTGCCCAGTGTCATATAGCTAGGAAGTATCTGAGGTCATGTTTGAAACCAGGGCCTCCTATCGCCAGGCCAGACTCTTAATCCACTGAGGCACCTAGCTGCCCATCTATCTTTTTAAAATGATGTAGCCCAGCTCATTTCATCTGTCCTTAGCAAATCAGCTCTGGTGCATTTGGTCCACTTTTCCATATCTCCAATTCCAGAAAGATATTTCAGATTCTGAAAGGTCAAGAATAGCCATTCAAATGTTTTCCTTAGTGTCTCAATCTAAAAATTCCCAACAAAGTCCACCTGGCATTATTTCCAATTTTCTTTCAAATCCCATACCCCCCCCCCCCACAAAAAAAAAATCAAAGGCAGCTCATTCAGCACAATTCTTGGAAAATCCTAGAATTTCAGTCTTCAGGGAGGGTCCATGTCTTTCATAGCTATTGGACCTGGAGCTCCCTATGATACCCAACTGCAAAAAATGACTGCATTATATAGCATTTGTCATCTTCAGCACATGTTTCTTAAAGATATAGAGCATACTCACATCTAGCTTTAATTGCTCAATACCCACAGACAATTCACTTTCAGATTCCCCTAGGTCAATGAGGGCCACCTTGTGCTAAGCTGTTACCTTCAGATTCACAAATGCCAGAAGTATGGAGGCCAGGGAAGACCTATCTTCCTCTGAATCCACTTCACCTTTTCTTCTACCTCAATAACAATTCCATTTTGATCCAATACTATTGCTTATCACATCTGACCCAGGTTAGACTGGCAGTTCAGGTTTGGGAATAGAACAAAATTAGACCCTTGTAGACTATCTAACACCCAAAAGGAGATTTACTTAACCATGGAATGGAGAAGTTATGCCACCAAGATACAACATTGGTTCACCTGAGTTTAGCTTCCCTTCTTCCTTTCTGCTGTGTTGGTCAGAAGCTTGAAGGAGTTCCTCTTGTCTCCTTATCCACTGTTTTTTTTGGGGGGGGTTTGTTTGTTTTGTACATAGACCACTAGGAAGCTACATTATCAGTGGTTTAAGTCTTAGTCTCTAGTTCAGTCTCTTAGTCTCAAATCTTTAGTCAACTAAATAACTGTGATGGGTTCAATACTTCTAAAGGAAAAATTATTTTAACATAGATGGGGTAGGGTCCTAGGAAAGTCTGGCTCAGCCTTTGTGTAGGGGACCCAAGAGATATTCCTCTGATTATAGAGGTCAAGAAGAAGAAAGTTCAGGAAGGAAGGGTGGTCAATAGTGTCAAATGACACAAAGAAGTTAAGGAGGACAAAACCTTTTAGTATACCAGTTTGTGAGGAGCTGGAAATTTTTTCATTTACTTTCTTTAATCTAAGAGCATGGCCCTGTCTTTCACCATTTCTCCTGAATTATCAAAATGTATTGCTTAAATTTTCCTTTGATAATGTTCTCTATCAAGGATGGAGAGAGCTTTTGTAGTGGTAGGGGGAAATACCTATACAGAATTTCAAATACTTCATAAGAAAACTTTTATTAAATGCTCGTATTTGATATGAGTATGCTCAAAGGATATATTTCTAGTTCTATTCTTTTCTCTCCCCCCCCCCCCACATTGGATTCATTTCACCATCTTTAACCTGACAATTTCAGCAAGCTGCTAGGACAAAGTGATTTTCTTTCATAGAAAATATTTTCTGCCAATACCTATTGAAGCAATTAAAAAAATAGAATATTTCCTAATACCTACCTGGCAGTTTTTTTTTTTTTATTTAAAAGTATACTGGTTGGAAATGAGCAATATGACATCCAGAGGGATTCATATTCTTTAATGTTTCATGCTCAAAGCCCAGTTTTGTTTTGAGGTTTTATATTTTTTAAGTAACTTGTTAATTCTTTTTTGCATCTTCATATAATACGAGAAAGAATGAAATACCTTTCTTGAGATAATTAAATCCTCCAATATCTTAGTCAGTGCAATTTACTTCAGAAGGTTTGTTGTTTTGTTTTTTAAAAACTGGTCTTTACCTTTGACTAGTATATTTCATGATAAAATCTACCAGAGGAAAAAAAATTTCCTCTACTGAGCCTTACCTACAAACTATTAGACCATAAGTTCCTTGGGGGCAGGGACTGTCTTTATACCTTTTTTTATATCCTCAGGACTAGGCACAGTGACTGGCACATAGTAGGTAGTAGGAACTTAATAAATATTTATTGATTGTCAAATGATTCATTGATAGATTGATGGTAGTATGTTGATAAAGATACTTCCTGAAGATGATAGAAGGAAGCATTGTGGTAGAATGGAAAGGGCCTTGGATTTGGAATTACATAATATGGGTTCAAATCCCACTTTTGCTATGTAATTACCTGTTTTATTTTGAGGAAGCAATCTCTTTTGACTTCCCTTTGCTCAATTTAAAGAAAAAAAAAGAGGTTCTTTAAGTGTATGGGGTGCTCAGGGAAGGGTAGTATCTCTGGTATGGAGGGCTTGTCATGTCCTCCTAGGGCAGCTCTCCAGCCTCTGACCCCCACCTGACACCCAGCTCTCACTTGTGGCTCCCAGTAGCTGCTAGCATGTGGCAGTGGCCACACCACGGGCAAAGGCTTCAACAGGCCAGCTAAACTTTGTGAGGGTAGCCATCGGGTCATCGTGGACCCCTGGTGAACTAGGGCTTTGCTCACTCAGCATGTGAAGACTGTTTCGGCGGAACAAGCGGAAGAAACCAACAAGAAGTTCAGCGGCTGAGATGGCAATACCGCAAGGCACTGTGGAGTGCTTAGGGCGTGTTGGAGCACAAAGGACAACACGGCCATCCAATACAGCTGAGGAAATCTCCAGGCATAACGATTTTTCGTGCCAATGGACCCAGGCTTCCAACGCCAAGAGAGTGGGACTGTCTCTGTGCACCGACTTTTCCACTTAAATCTCCTTCACGCACAAGTGTTTTTTGTGCACACTCATCTATCCTCCATAGATGAAAACACACAAAGACAATCCTCATCCTGGGTTACCGAGAGACTACTACTATACTATGTGCTAAGGACTGGGAATACAAATAGATAAGCCAATCAGCCTCTACTCTCAAGAATCTCACATTCTAATCAGGGAAGTCACAAAGAGGAAGTTTCAGAGGATTAACTCCACTAGAAAGTCATACTGCCCTTAGGTTGAGATGGCAAAGTAATTGGTGATGTATCTTCTTTAATATCTTTTCCACTGATAAAGCCTAACTTTCTCATGGTGAAACATTTGACAGTGCCAAAGATTTTGGGGATAAAAAGTTTCTTTTGGGAGTCTTTTAGAAGCTTGGTTATTAATGCAGGAAGAGATGCAACTCTTGCAGAAAGAGTTACCAGGTTTCATCTCTGAGGGGCTGCTCTCTTGAATATGATGGCATTAGAGACTGTACTAGAATGACAGTATTAGACTAAGTGCCCTTTGAGGTTCTTTCTCAAAAACAAATATGGGGCAGATGGGTAGCTCCATGGATTGAGAACCAGACCTAGAAAGGGGAGGTTCCAGGTTCAAATCTGGCCTCAAACACTTCTTAGCTGTGTGACACTGGGCAAGTCACTTAACCCCCATTACCTAGCCCTGACCACTCTTCTGCCTTGGAACCAATACATAGTATTGATTCTAAGATGGAGGATAAGGGTTTAAAAAGGACAACCCACATATAATGACCTCGAAATCTCATTCAATTGAAAGTAAACATGTAAATTCCTATTTCAGGGCCAATTCCTATTTTATGTGCTATAGTAGAAAGAATGATGGATAAGTAATCAGTACTACTTGATACTTAATAGCTGTGTAGGCAAGTTATTTGACTTCGCAGACTTTGGGGATCCTGGATTTTGGCAGAGATGATTATTTTGGGATTTTATTCTCAGTGTGAAAATATCCTATACAGATATAGGTTGGCAACACTTCTGTCAGCTGTGGTTTCAGGTAGTTGTCTGGAGTCTTTGCGCATTTAAATCACTTGTCCATGTTCATAAAACTAGTTAAGAATTGGAGGAAGCCTAAGGCCTAGGTTTTTCTGGCTCCAAGGCCAACCCTCTAGTCCTGTCATGCTGTTTTTCAATATGGGCTCAATATTGGAGTTTGGGGGAAAATATTTTAACCTTTGGGTCCCCAAATTAAATTTAAATTTTTGCACTTCGGATTTAGAGTACTAATATTCTTTATATGTTTTTCTACATTTCAGTCATATATAAAAAGTTTTTCTGAGTTTCATGCAAACGGAGAATCCTTTTTTTAGGGTATTGACAAAGTGCATCAAGATAAAAAACAGAAGACATACTCCATGACTCTGGGAAATCTGCTTTTTTTTTTCAGTAAAATATATTATGATGTTAAAGGCTGAAAGAAATCAGGTTAATTAACCTATCAGTTGATAATATAAAGAGCTAAGGAAGATATCTTCACTAACTAATGAAAAGCAGGATTACACAATGCCTTTCAGACAGAAAGATTACTTCAAAAACACTTCCTAAGAATCTTGCCAAAGCCAACTTGTTTTGCTCCAAGGAAATATAGCCTTTAGGAGGCAGCTTACTATGGTGGAAGGCAGAGGATAAAGCAGTGGACTTGGAGTTAGGAAGATCTGGGTTTGAATACCTCATCCTTCACTTAGTCAATCTATGCCCCTCCCCCCCCCCGAAATTGCCTAACCCTTTACTTTCTTGGTAAAATGGGGATAGTAGCACCCACCTCCTCACTGTTGTGAAGATTAAGTAAATCTTAAGTATTTCACAAACTTTAAAACACTACAGAAATGTCAGCTATTTAGATTATTATAGCCTGTGGGTACACACTCTGAGGTTGATTTTAAACAGGCACCTAAGCAGAGTTCATCATGAATTGTATCCATCAAATTATATATATATATATATATATATATATATATATATATATATATATACATATATATTCATTAAGGAGTTTCTATAAGTTTTATACTTAGTAGTCATGATCTGTTTGATGTGATGTAGCAGAGAGACTTCTGGATCTGGAATAAGAAGACCTACTTTCAATCTTGAATCTGCCACAGTATGACCGCCTGAATAACCTTCTGTAAGTCACTTTCCTTTAGCCTTGGTTTCTTCATTTAGAAAATGAGTGGGGAGAGCTAGAGGAGGGAGGGAGAGGACAAACCTTTATTAAACATCTATCTACTAGGTACCAGGCACTGTGCTAAGAGCTTTACTAATATCTCATTGATCCTTTTGACTGTTCTGGGTGATAAGTGCTATTTATTATCACCCCCATTTAACAGTAGAGGAAACTGAGGAAGATAGAAGGCAAGTGACTTATAGAAGTTTGCATAGCTAGTAACTGTTTGGGGCTAGATTCAACTTAGGTCTTCCTGATTCCAGGACCAGATTTCTATCCAACTGACTCAATTTAGTTGCCTCAGGTGATTTGACAGTATTATGAGTTGACCAATAAGGGTCTTCCCAGCTCTCCCTTACTGAATCAGACACTAAAGGGTACGACAGGATAAGAAGATGATAAAGAAATTGTATGGAGAAAGCATAGAGATAAAGGACTATTTCATGAGTTCTTTTTATTGAGAAAAGCAATACATATAAGGTCCTAATGGTAAATTCTTTTTTCTTTTAAAAAAAATGCACAAAATCAATGCAACTAAAATTATAAGGGAAGCAAGAAATTGGGGAAAAATCTTTATAACAAAAACCTCTGACAAAGCTCTAATTTCTCAAATTTATAAGGAGCTAAATCAATTGTACAAAAAAGCAAGCCATTCCCCAATTAATAAATGGGCAAGGAACATGAGTAGGCAGTTTTCACATAGAGAAATCAAAACTATCAATAAGCACATAAAAAGTTTTCTAAATCTCTTATAATTAGAGAAATTAAAATCAAAACAACACTAAGGTGCCACCTCACACCTAGCAGATTGGTCAATATGACAGCAAAGGAAAGTAATAAATGTTGAAGAGGATGGGGCAAAAATTGGAACACCAATGCATTGCTGGTGGAGTTGTGAGTTGGTCCAACCATTCTGGAAGGCAATTTAGAACTATGCCCAAAGACCTTTAAAAGACTGCCTGCCCTTTGATCCAGCATATCACTGCTGTGCTTGTTCCCTAAAGAGATAAAAGGGAAAAATACTCATACAAAAATATTTGGATCCACACTCTTCGTGGTGGCAAAAAAAAATCGATTATGGAATGGCTGGACAAATTGTGTTATCTGATGGTGATGGAATATTATTGTGCTGAAAGGAATAATGAACTGGAGGAATTCCATGTGAACTGGAATGACCTCCAGGAATTAATGCAGAGTGAGAGGAGCAGAACCAAAAGAACAATGTACACAGACACTGATACATTATGGCACAATCAAATGTAATGGATTTCTCTACTAGCAGCAATGCAATGATCCAGGACAATTCTGAGGGACTTATGAGAAAGAACACTATTCACATCCAGAGAAAGAACTGTGGGAGTAGAAATGCAACAGAAAGACAACTGCTTGATCACATGGTTTGTTGGGGATATGATTGGGGATGCTGACTTTAAATGATCACTCTATTGCAAATATGAACAATATGGAAATAAGTTTTGAACAATGATATATGTGAAACCCAGTGGAATTGCTCATTGGGTCCAGGAGGGGGGAGGAGAAGGAAAGAACATGAATCATGTAACCATGGAAAAATATTCTAAATTAATTAAATTAAAAACATTATTTTGATTTTAAACAATTAACAACATTTTATTTTCTGTCCCCAGTAACTCTTCCTCCAGTGCCATTTGCAGTTGATTTCAAATTAGCACACTGAATGACCCTGGAATAATAACCCTTTCCATTCCCTGAAGGAACAGCCCAGTGATTAACAAGACAGAGTTTGGCATCTAGCAGGTGTTGACTATTTGATGGGCATGCTCAGTCTATCACCAAATGTACTATAGAATCAGTAACAGTAAATTAGTATCAATGTCATCTCTGAGTCATGCTTAAAATTTGCCTGGGCACCAAGGAACAGAGCTGACTGAATGCAGTGTCAGTATTTATCCTTCTAATACCAAGAAATCCTCACATAAAAATGAAATTAATGATCTGGGTTAAGAAACTTGTAAGGAAACTTAGTTGAAATTTATTTTTACCTAATGTAGCCATGCTAAAATATTACCTTTAATTAATGACTATTTATAAAGAACTTACATGCATACAGTTTTTATTTAATAAAAGAATGAAAACTTTATTTTCCCATACATGAAAATAACTTGTTCATAAAACTAAATTCATACTCTCTTATTTAAGCCATTTTGTCCTTCTTGATCTCTCTACAAAATGAGATGCTTGGTCACACTGTTATGGGGTTCTTGTGAGACTGATTTCTCTTGTTTTTCCTCCTAGCTGTCTGACTGAGCCTTCCCACTCCCCTTTGCTGGATCTTTATCTGTAATGTTCCTCTTAACTGTGAAGGTACCCCAACAGTCTACTGAAGATTATTCTCTCCATTATCTTTTATTTGGTGACCACAATAGCTGCCATGGTTTCAAGTATTATCGCTATGGAATAAGTCTCAGAGATTATCTATCATCTATCTATCTGCATATAGTAGTAGTCTCTCAGTAATGGAGAATGATGATTGTCTTTGTGCATTATCATCTATTGATGTACCCTCATGTGGCTTTGAAGTCCAAAGGCTGAGGCGCAGAGTTTGTGGCACATGGGGCCTGGGACGCCAGTTGTTACGGGAGGTGAGGTTGTGGCCTGGTGTCGGCATTCACGCGCAGCGGCAAGACGTCGACGTCGCTCATCTTCAAAGGTGGCGACATGGTGAATGTGGGTTCGCCAGCTGCTTCTGTCAGAGGCAGCGAGTTCTAGTTGCTTTGGTGTAATGCCAGCCCACTTCAAGTTGGACTTTAGCTGATCCTTGAATCTTTTCTTTGGTCAGCCTTGTTTCCTGAGTCCAGCTGACAGTTCACCATAGAATATCTGTCTTGGTATTCGCTGTGGGTCCATGCAGATGACGTGTCCAGACCATCGTCGCTGGGTTTGGAGGACCAGGACTTCGATGCTGGTGGAGTTGGCTCTGTCGAGGACTTCCTGGTTGGTGATTCGGTCCTGCCATCGGATCCTCATGATTGACCAGAGGGAGCGTTGGTGGAATTGCTCCAGCTGTTTCATGTGCTTCCGGTACAGTGTCCATGTCTCACAACTGTACAGGAGCGAGCTGAGGACCACTGCATTGTACACTTTGAGCTTCGTCGCAGTGCTTACACCTCTGTGTTGGAGGACTTTGCAGCGCAGCCGCCCGAGTGCTTGGCTGGCCTTTTGGATCCTGGCATTAATCTCGTGGTCTAGGGACCTGTTGTTGGCGATGGTGCTACCCAGGTACTTGAAAGTGTTGATGTTAGAAAGCTGCGTGCCGTCGATTGTAATGCATGGCTGGTTTGTTGGCCTCCCTGGTGCAGGTTGGAACAGCACCTCTGTTTTGCTGAGGCTGATAGTCAGGCCAAACAGTTTTGTTGCGGTAGAGAACCTGTCCACAATGGTTTGAAGATGATTTTCTTGGTGGGCCATGAGAGCACAGTCATCTGCAAAGAGAGCTTCCAGGATGAGTCTCTTTGTTGTCTTTGTTTTTGCAGTCAGGTGGCAAAGGTCGAATAGTGAGCCATCCAGTCGGTATTTGATGTAGACGCCCAGATCTAGATCCATCACAGCATGCCGTAATACTTGGGTGAAGCATAGGTTGAATAGTACCGGAGCGAGGACACAGCCTTGTTTCATGCCACTGGAGATGTTGAAGCGATTGGAAGTCTCTCACCCAGATAGGACTTCCCCTGTCATGTCGACATGAAAGAGCTGGATCAGTTTGATGAATTTTTCTGGGCAGCCGAGCTTGCTAAGGATCACTCACAATGCATCCCTGTTCACTGTGTTGAACGCCTTTGTCAGGTGTATGAAGACAATGTAGAGACTCAGGTTCTGCTCAAGGCATTTTTCCTGCATTTGCCTCACTGTGAAGACCATGTCGATGGTGCTGCGATCTGGTCAGAAGCCACATTGTGATTCAGGCAGGTTTTGCTCTGAAACAGATGACAGGAGTCTGTTGAGTATAACATGGGCGAGGATCTTTCCAGCAGTGGAGAGTAGTGAGATGCCTCTGTAGTTGTCACAGGCTGCTCATGTGCCTTTGTTCTTGTATAGGGCTACGATGGAGGCATCTCTGAGTTCTGGGGGCATGTCTTTCTCTTCTCATATCCTGGTCAGCACTATATGGAATGCCTGGAGTGCCTTTCCATTTAGGGCCTTGTACACCTTGGTTGGGATCCCGTCTTACCGGGTGCCCTGCCTGCACTCATTTATTTAATGGCTTTTTGGATTTCTTCTATTGAAGGAGGGACGTCAAGTTGTTCAATGTAGTGGATTTGGGGGATCTGGTCAAGGGTGCTTTTTGGTTGACTGAAGAAGGTAGGTTGAGAAGCTGACTGAAGTGTTCTTTCCACCTCTTGCTGATGCCTTTTTTATCTTTTATGAGAATGTCACTGTCAGAGGATAGCAAGGGAGTGGTGGTGGGTTTTAATGGCCCATAGACAGTTTTAAGGGCACTGAAAAATTGTTTGTAGCTTTTCATATCAGCAAAGCGCTGGATTTCTTCTGCCTTTTTTTCCCACCATCGGTTTTGCATCTTCCTGATCTCACATTGCATCATGGCTTGGAAAGACTTGAATCTGTCCTTTTTGGGAGCAGAGTTTGGGTTATTTTGCCACTCCATAAAGGTTTTGTTCTTTTTGTTCAACAGGTCTACAATAGCAGTGTTGTTCTCGTGGAACCAGTCCTGGTGGTTGCATTATTTGGGGTCTAGGACCGCTTTTGATGTTTCCTTCCCTGAATCTCTGAACTGGTTTCATTTCTTGGTTGGGCTTCCAGTGAGTGGTCCCTTGGCAGACAGCTTGTCATCCAGGCAGGACTGGAATGTTTGCAGATAAGATGGATCTCTGAGAGGACTCACATTGTAAAATGCGCAAATTGTCTGGGCCTGTTTTGGATGACAAGGAGCAATGCGCATTTGAAGATTCGCTCTAACCAATTGGTGGTCTGTCCAGCATTCAGCTCTTCTCATGGCTCTGATGATCTTTACATCCTGGATGTCTCGAAGGCGTACAATGATGTAGTCAATGAGATGCCACTGTTTTGATCGTGGGTGTATCCACGTTGTTTTATATTTGTTCGCCATTCTGAACACAGTGTTCGTGATGGTGAGTTCGAACTCTGGGCATTTGCTGAGTAGCAGTAAGCCGTTGTTGTTCATTTTGCCCACTCCATGTTTGCCGAGCCCTCCTTTCCATCTTTCATGGTCCTGGCCAACACAGGTGTTAAAATATCCCAGTAGTATCAGCTTGTCATTTGTGGGCACTGAGTGCAGGACGGTACTTAGGTCAGAGTAGAACTGCATACACACATATAAATATGTATACACATATTTTATAAGAGTTAAAATGAATGGTTTGGCTAAAATATGAATGTGTTTGATGAAATTATAACTCAAGTCAAAAATGACTTTTTATTTAGCAGCTTTATTTACAAAATAGAGGGAAAGAGTAGAGAAATGTGAAAGGGGGTAGAGTAAGAAGTCTAGCTAATCACCCTAAATGTTTCTCCGGTGCCTGGTTATAATCACGGAGCCTCTTCCAAAAACTAATCTCTCCAGAAGCCAGGAAAAGCAGTCAGCTTTTTACTCACCCATGTCATAGTCCAAAAGGGAAAATGCTAGAGTTCCAGGTCCACACTGAGGAAGATGATCCTCCATCAGCCTCCACAGCCTCAAAATAGCTCGAAAAACTTGCATGAAGTTGCAGCCACTTTTAAAGACCCTTATTATCCTCATTTCCTTTGCCTTCTCCTACTTTATGGGGACCAATTGCAGTCTATAACTTTGCTTAGGACTGCCCAGAGGGAAGTCAGTCGGTTATGAGTTGCTACCCACTTTAGCATGTGGGCAGACCTCCCCCACTTAAGCGGTAAGTAGGGATCTCTTCACTTTTGGAGGTGTAAACTCCTGTAGTAAGTAGTTTGTTGACTTCCCTTACCTTAGGGTTAAGTATGAATGTATTCACTTTTGTTGATTAATTCAAAAGTAGACAAAGGGAAAATTAATCCTATCCTCACAAATTTTTATTTGTGTATATTTTATTACATGTGTATATGTTTCTATATGTTTGTATATATTTATATATGTGTGTTCATCTTATATATATGCATATATATATAAATTTTAGATATGTTTATATAACATAGAGACATAACAAACACAAACAAACACAAATAGATGTGTATGTACATATTTTCACTCCCTTTAGAATGTAAGGTCTTTGACAGTGAATTTTCTTGTGTGTGTGTTTTATATACTCAACATTTAGTATAATACTTGGCACACAGTAGGCACGTAATAAATATATAGTCATTGATTGTTTTAAGATTTTGGCAGATGGCAATGGACTTTTGCTAAATGTTCTGGAAAGGAAAGACTATAGGATGATGGATAACATAGCAAGTTGCCTAACTCACTGGAAGTTCTTCTAACTGTTCCTCTTTGTGTATAATTCATGCTATTCCCTTTGATATTTCATGATTTTCCCTAGCCCTTGATTTTACTGGTCTGGCTGCTTCCTTGTAGCTGGCAAATCATCCATGCTTTTGTTCTGTGTCATTCTTATCCATATCCTGTGAGAAACTACCTGACATTCTAGAGGCCTTCCTCTAATCTTTTTACTTATAATTTAACTATCAGAGCAGCACCAATCAGTAAATCTGTTGTTTCTTACTCTCTCAACTTCCCTTTCTAATTATCTTGTCCTTGATGACTTTTGTTTTATACTACTTCTTGAGTATAAATTATCACGGATAATGTACTGCTTCCCACCTACATACAAGATTTGTCTTTTCGTTGTCCTTTGGGTCACTAGCCATTTAAATTCTTTTTAGATTCTTATGTTCCTTGATTCACAGGAACATAATAACATCACTAGTAGGTTATATCTAGGCATATCTATATCAATTTATCTATCTGTGTAAATATATATACATACATATGTAAATACAAGTATGTGTACATACAATGTGTAAATAATGTGACATACATACATATATAGTGATAATAATATACTGTTGTTCAGTTTTTCAGTTGTGTCTTACTCTACATAAAAAGATATTGGACTGGTTTGCCATTGATTCATCCAACTCATTTTACAGATAAGGAAACTGAAGCAAGCAGCATTAAATGACTTGTGCAGGGTCACACAGCTAGTAAGGGGCTAAAGTCATATTTGAACTCAGAAAGATCATTCTTCTTGACCCCAGGACCAACATTCTAGATGCCTGAATGTGAATATATATATATATGAGTTATTGTATAATATGTATATGTACATATTTTATGCAGTACATATTTAAACTCTGTCTTAGTTTAGTTTTTTCCTGTTTGTCTGATTTTTTTTTCCTTTTTCATTTGTTTGTTGGTTACAATGAAATTCCCAGGTATTTCCCTCACTCTCTTGCTTTCCTGCTCTAGAGAAGACATCACCTGATTAAAAAAAAGATATTTTTGTATATACATACATATAAACTGTGTTTTTCATTCATATATAGCTATAGATTCATGTTTGAAAAATAGCTTGTGAGCCCACCTCAAGAGAAAGGGAATTAAAAAAAAATGAAAAACAGTTTATTCTATTCTATTATTGGTTAAAATTTTTGAGAAGTAATTATAGAGTCAACTTGCTTACTTTTCTTAATTTCTCATTAAAAAAAAAGTTGGTTGCTTGTTTAAATGGCTAAGATTAGAACTTCTTTAATCATATGTAATGTCACCTTTTGATTCTTTTCCTTCCAAATTGGTATTAATTTTTATTTTAGTTTTAAGTAGT
This sequence comes from Monodelphis domestica, assembly GCF_027887165.1. Lineage (NCBI taxonomy): Eukaryota > Metazoa > Chordata > Mammalia > Didelphimorphia > Didelphidae > Monodelphis > Monodelphis domestica. The sequence goes on along the minus strand of NC_077227.1, from coordinate 222,979,380 downwards.
CAGTGTTCTGAGTTGAAATAGCCATTTGATGCTGAAATGCCAATAGGATTACAAAAAAATCAAATTTTTTATGTAGCAAGATACAGTCAGTTTCATTTTGGGGTGATAATTTAATGTTTGATATGTCTAAAATATTATAATTTTTCTTGAAGATACGATTAATGCTCAAAAGCCATGAGTTTTTTAGATAGTTTTATAAGCCTTTATCCAGTTTTTGATTTGGAAATGCTTTTCAGCTTGATTTCTTTAAAAATAGAACAAAACCTCTTACCTTTTGTCTTAGAATCAAAATATTGTATATTAATTCCAAAGCACAAGAGTGGTAGGACCAAGGAATGGAGGTTAAGTGGCTTGTCCACGGTACCCAGTTAGGAAATGTCTGAAGTCTAATTTGGACCCAGGACCTCCCATCTATACGTCTGACTCATAATAGGCTGAGCCACCTAACTGCCCCTCCAATTTGGATTTTTTATCTTTCCTTGCACTCACTTCTGAGTTGAAGTAATATAACATCACAACATATATAGTCTTAGTATTTGTCAAATTCTTCATATAACTTCTCTATTTCTTTACTTTCTGCAAGAGATATTGGCATATTAGCTACAATTCTGTTTTCTCATACTTACTGTGAACACTGAAAGGCAAGATAACCAAATATCCCATGAAATTGAGTTTTTGGTGCCTCTGAGTACATAATGAAGCTGGCATCTCTTTCCTGTGGAGAAACTGAGCCAACCCTCAGATTAATTCTTACTTCATTAAGATTTCTAAAGATATATCAGTTGTGATCATATCTATGTATATAGCTTTGCAAACATCAAAGCATGCGCGTCAACTTCTATGAATATATTGTTTATAGATAACAACTGTCTTTATATGCCACTTTAAGGTTCGTAAAGCACTCTGCTTACATTATCTTAGTTGAGCCTCCCAATATCCCTCTAAAATAGGTACTAAAGGCATTGCCACCTCCATTTAATAAGTGAGAAAATAGGCTCAGATTGGCTAAGTGATTTGCTCTTGGTTACATAGTTAGTAAGTGCCAGAGATGGGAAATGAACTCTAGTCTTCCTGCCTATAGCACTATAAATGTGATTGAATTCCTCCAATAGCATATCAACCTTTTGGTCACTGGATATATATAGTATATGAAGAAGATCAAAGTTAATGTTTATATAAAGGGATTGAACAATGGATGATTTTTTAAAAAAAGTGCTTTCTATCCCCCTTTCCCTACCCCATTACTGTCACTGTAGATGTGGAAAGGGACAACACAGTAACGAAAGCTATTTGACTCTGTTATAGATGTACCTGGGGTTTGGATACATGCATAGACTCCATCAGCTTGCTCAGCTGATGTAACCTCTTTGTGTAAAAGATGTTGGGGGGCTTGTTCCTGGAAAAATCTTGATATATTCTGGGAAATTACCTTAGAGAGACTATGGAGCATGTGTGGAAATTCTACAGCTGCATCCAGTTGAGAAACCATATGGTCAGCCTTCTACAATTGGCTGTCTAGTCTAAAATTTCTTCATCTTCAAAAGGCTTTTCAGCTTCAAATTTTCTTTTTTGTTCATTCATGTCTGGGGAACTCAGTGACTTTTTTGCTCACTCCAGTGAGAAACCAAGCACTATAGGAAAAGGCCATAAGGACTTCTCCCTTCTGAGACCATATGGCTCTGAGAAACAGGCACTGACTCTTTTTTGTTTGTTCTTGTCCATCCTAGGTGAAGAGTGCAGTCTTCAAACATGGGAGTTTCAAAAATTGAAAGAACAAGTCACACAGATCTAGAAATTGGAATACAGACTGGGATTTGCAGCTCATGAAATGCAATGACCTAAGGAATCAGGAATAATCTTTGGGAGTGATCTTCGAGATTATAGCCCAGGAGAAGATCTGTCTTGGAAGTCACATAGGTGCTCGACATGAACATGATTTGGTGGGACTAATGGTATATAGGAACTAAACAAAGTTATGAGCTCACCACTACACTCCCCACAACCTTTATATTCTTTTTCCACAGATTAGTGACATAGAGGACATTATGATCCCAAATATTAAAAATGTACATTTGTTCTTGCTAAAACTTTGAAATAAATATATCTTTTTAAAAAAAGTTAATTGATCTTAGGTGATTAAATAGAACTAGAAGCATCAGTCAGGCCACTAAAGATGGGAAGAATACAGCTGGTGGGTCCTAAGCTCATGGCAGAGAAAAGAGATACCCCCAAATCCTTCAGGATACCATTTAAGGAGTAAATACAGCCTTCCAGGCTCTTTGGGAGAGAGCATTTATATATACTAATATATATTAGTGAAAAAATTAGTCACCTAGGAGTTAATCATTTGATGATGAGTCTATATATTTAGCTAGGCTAATTCTCAGATGGTAGAACTAGTTTGTTGTCATGTCTACTCTTGAGGATTTTCCATCTTGGTAAAGTCAGAGTTTATGTTATGATAGCATTTGAGAACCCAGGATTAACTCTCCTCCATAATGAAGCTTAGGAGTAATATTTTCCATCATCTATTTTTTCTTTATTGCCCATCAAATATTTTATCTCATGTATACATGATCTATTCATTACTATTCAACAAATATTTATGGAGCAACCATTACTTGGCTAAATTGGTATAGTTAAATAATTATTTCTTATATTTCTAAAAATATCAATTTCTCAAGGAAAATAATTTTATTTTATCTTTTATAATCATATAATTATGCAGTTAGCAGTAGTCTGAGAGTTCATTTAATCTCACCTTTCCTTGAGAGATGAGAAAACTGAGGCACAAAGACCACTTCATCTGTACTGACAGAAAAGACTCAAAGGCAATTTTCTAGATGACAAAATAGTAGGCAGCTTCCCATAGGAGCCTGATAAGTGTTTTTGTGAAATCTGTAAACTTTTGCTCTGAAACTAGAAAGGAAGAACTTGTGTGTGTGTGTGTGTGTGTGTGTGTGTGTGTGTGTGTGTGTGTGTGTGTGTGTATGTGTGTGTGTGTGTGTGGTGGGGGGTGATGGTGGAGGTATAGTTAGAGTAATAGGAAATAGAGGTTCCAGATTTCACAGGGACATAATATGTTTAGAGTGAAAAACAGTTGGGGTAAAATTGATTAGTGGTCAAGGTACTCCATTATCTGATTCCTTTTTTACCTATCTAAACACATCTCTCACTAATCCTCAACACAAATGCCCAGGCAAGGGCCAGACTTCAGCAGGAAGTTGCTAAAGAAGCTATTTTTAGAACCAGAAGACCAATTATATTTTCATGTTCCTAATGATATTTGAATTAAATGTAGACATTTGTCTTTGATTCTGTTTCTTTTCTCTGGTCTGATACAAGAGATTCCATAAATTAATGACCACAATAAAATTATTAAGCAATCTTGTAAGCCCAGGGCTTTGCCATTTCTGAAAAGTTAGTGGAACTTTTAACACAAAAACCACAGGACCAGCTTTATAAAGCATTTCAAGAGATATCTAATAAATTTTTCCCTGATCCAATCTGATTCTGTTAGGATGCCTGGTTTTCATAACAATCTAATGCAACAGAAAAAGTATTTGCTAACAGCCTATTGCGTGTAAGTTACTGTAGTAGAGTTTGGAAACTTGAACACAAAATGAAAAATGATCTTTGTTCTAAAAGATTATATGTTCTACTGAGAATATATAATATAGTAAGCCAGTAAGAATATATATATATGTATACACACACATATGATAATTTGAGGAAAAGAGAGAAATGATTAATAAGTATGTACAACATTTAACTAGCATAAATCCTCTTAATGGAGATTTCCATCTAGTAAAAGGATAAAACATCCACATAGATAATTATATGAAAACTTCATTAGGAAGATGCAAAACAAATCCCTTTTTGAAGTTTAGGAAGGAAATTTAGACCTAGGACATTCTGAATAAAGGTAAAGTTGTAAGGTAGAAGAGAAATGTCTTTAATAGGCTTATCTCTCTTTATGTGTGAAATGGAGAATGGAGATAATTCATTGTATCCTAGAACTTCAGCTAAAAAGGACCTCAGAAGTCACTTATTCCAACAATTTTATTTTATAGATGAGGAAATTGAGCTCCAAAGACTTAAGTGATTTGCTCAAAGTTACACAGATAATAAGAATTGAGATAGAATTTGAACCCAGGTTCTTTGAATTCCCCTGTATTTATTCATTGTCTATTTTTAAGTAAAAGAGTCAGAGAAAATGAGACAAATGATTCACTGGAAACATACTTTTTTCTTTTTTTTTAATTGTTTATATATTTAATTAATTAATTTGGAATATTTTTCCATGGTTCCATTATTCATGTTCTTTCCCTCCCCCCCTCACATAGTCAATGAGCAATTCTACTGGGTTTTACAGGTGCCATTCATCCAGACCTATTTCCAGATTATTAATATTTGCACTAGGGTGATTGTGTAGAGTTTATAACTCCAATCATATCCCCATTGAACCATATGATCAAGCAGTTGCTTTTCTTCTGTGTTTCTACTTCCACATTTATTTCTCTGGATGTGGATAGAGATCTTTCTCATAAGTCTTTCAGAATTGTCCTGGATCATTGCATTGCTGCTAGTAGAAAAGTCCATTATATTTGGTTGTGCCACAGTGTATCTGTCTCTGTGTATAATGTTCTCCTGGTTCTGCTCCTTTCACTCTGCATCAGTAGCTGGAAGGCATTTTAGTTCACATAGAATTTCTCTAGTTCATTATTCCTTTTAGCACAATAGTATTCCATCACCAACAGATAGCACAATTTGTTCAGCCATTCCCCAATTGAAGAGAGTCCTCTCATCTCCAATTTTTTGCCACCACAGAGCACGGCTATAAATATTTTTGTACAAGTCTTTTCCCTTATTATCTCTTTGGGGTATAAACCACTTTTTTCTGTTTTTTGGAAATTTTTTCCCCCATCAGGTCATTTGAAAAATGACCTCACTTCTGTATTTTTGTGTAAACAAGGTCAATTACTACCTTAACAAGCTCATAGGCTCATTATTCACTTTTCCTCCAAAACATTAAAAAGTTTTTTCAAATATGTTATCACACTTGCCGTTCCAACATCCTGATAAAACTTGGAAGGATGCCATATTTTAAAGATAAAGGGTCAAAGGACAGAACAACTATGAATCCAAATATAATACCAACTATGATACCAAAATTATATAAATTTCAAAGTCACCTGTTGAAAAAGCTCAAATCAATGTGCCAGGGAAAGTTGATATATCAACTTAGGTAAACAATCAGAACTGTGGAGGGTGGGGGGATGGAGAGTAGGGAGGGTGTAGGATTAAAACATTTCTTTCCTCTTCTCCCTCCCTATTTCTAGCTGGCCTTTGGCAATGGTTGTACCATAAATCAGAGACTATTGTGGTCACATCATGTTAAGTGAAGATTGAAGTATTGTCATCATATGAAAAAAAATACCATTTTGTTTCTCTCTACTATATACATTTAGAAGGAGGCTATACCTTGATGTGCTATATATAGATATTAGGATGGAAATTAATTTGTTCAACCAATTCACATCAGAGAATAAAGTATCTGAGGTATGTATGAATGTTTCATTCAAAAGTGAAAACCTTTGAAAAATGAAAAAGCCCTGACTAGAAATGGGAAAAGAATATATACAATTCTCTACTAAAGTACCATTCTTAGCAAAATACATTCAATTCAACCCATCTTTTTAAATTCTCTTTTGACTTAGATATTTTCAATCATTAGCTGTATTTAAAACAATAGTGGCATGCAAGTTAATTGGGACAAAGTAAAAGAATTAAATTTATGGAAATGCAATGAACTTTATAACTTTTTACATCTTAGAAAATGTAATGTACCAATGTGGAAAGGAAAACTGAATCAAGTTCTGGACTTTCTGCCACTGAGGTGGAGCAAGCAACAGTTGGAAGGTTAGAGTGAAATTGATGAACAGTGATGACAGTTGGTGGGGGGGAGGGGACTGGGAGAGTGACAGTTGATCTCGAGGACTCTCTCCTGGACCTTGGACTGGAAGGAGCACTCTCTCCCTGTCTGGGGATAGAAGTACCTCTATTCCTGGATTTTTCCCAACTGTGTGCTCTACCTAGATTCCTGTGATCATGTCATAGAACAAAAGGATTTATGGGGAGCAGTTTGAATTGTAAGGCCAGTCTTTAGGGGCATCAACCTGAAGAGACAGGTCCAACCAGCTCTGAAAGTCAAAACCTTTTCTTCCTCTTGCTGTCTACTGCTAAGGAATTTGAACTTATAAAAAACTAACATAGATCAGCATAGACAGGAAAAAAGAAACCCTCCACCAGCCTGCGAGGCCTGGCCTCAGCTCAAAGCTAAAAGAGACTCAAACCCAATCTAGGGAAAAGTATAGGGAATCTCTCTTCCCTGATAATTTCCTGATACAAACTTGTTATTAAATTCATCTTTATTTATATAAACTGCAATCATATAAGAGGAGAACTATCATTTCAGGGGGACATAGAGAAAGGTGAACCTCAGATCCCTGCTGGGTGACGTTGGTCGAGGGGGAGCCTTGTCCCTCTGGGGAGGGGGTCCATGCTTACCTGCTATGGGGTATCTTCAACATCAATCAATAGAGAAGACGTCCCCTCAGGCTATCATAGTTAGCCCATTTCACAGGAATCCCATTTTTCAAAGATAGCCTCTCAACAGGGGGTATCTCTTTCCTTTTACCTCACCAGCATCCATATTCCCTCTATCCCTTCAACTCCTCTATTCCCTGTTACAAAACCTTCCTTATCCCCTGTACTTCTTCAATCCTCTCTAATCCCCTTAAATATTACAGTTTTGGCAGAGGTAGCTAGGTTTTCCAGCCTATTTTGCCAAGAATTTGGGACAAAGGAGGCAGTTGGAGGTGTCTGGGAAGTTTCAGAGAAATTGGGCCTACATACATTTCAAAAGCCTGTGTGACTGTGGAAAGTAGCCATTTAGAAAGCAGTGTTGAGTGCAGCTAATCTGCCTACCAACACCACAGCCAATTAAGAAACCACTTCTGAAGGGAGGAGGTGATTCTTAAAGGGCCAGTCTTAAATACTATTTTTCCTTTACAAAAGGCTTTTCAAGATACAAGACAGTAAAGAAATTATTACTTGTCATGGGTTATAGAGCGTTGATTGGACATTTCTTTTATATGGTTTACAACTTATTTTTTGTCATGATTCCAGATTATATTTATTTTCTGCTTAACATCTATGAAACTTTTCAATGGCTGAAGATTAGCATAGATCGCTTAATTTCATTCATTCACATATATGCTAGAGCATTATTCTCCTTAACCCAATTATTCTATGCCCTGAAAAAAGGTGACCATCTAATTTTTGGGAAACAAGTAAAAGACAATGAAATGGCAGGGATGATTTTAGCCATGAGGGAGGAAATGACACAACTAAAGCAAATGATTAAGCAACTAACTGAGGAGAAACAAAGTTGCAAAGATATTAACATACAATAAGACACCTAAAAATAACAATGTAGCTGAACAAGAAAAGACAGATGACACTGAAGTGGGGAATACCAATATTGCCACCAAGAGATCAAACAAGGCTACAACCACAAAGTGGCATAATTCATATTAAAACACATAGCTGTTTAAAGCCGCATACCTTGAAAGTCTGAAAAAAAGAATGCCTTCCTGGTTTTCAGAGCCTATGCAATGTTTGAAAGAATTTAAAAGAGTAATTAGGCTTTATAATCCAAATTTCCAGGACATCGAAATCCTTCTCTCAGAATTATTTTCAAAAAAGGAAGAGCAACAATTCATTGATGAAACTAGAAACAATTCAAATTCAACATCATGGCCAGAGGAAGGAATAGACTTAGAGTTATCAAATAATGCAAATCTACAAAAAGGCCTAAAAAAAGGCCAGAGAAGATCTATTACAGGCAATGAAGAGTTTTTACTTGGGGACAATTTGAGAAACTGAGGCAGGAGAGTGGGGAAAATCCATCAAAGTTCCTCAATAAAGTGATTGAAGTAGCAGAGGACATGCTTGGCTTTGAAAATTTAAATGAACAAAATCTCCAACACATAAGGAGACAATTTGTGAAGGCCAGTAACAGACCTACTAGATCAGATTTTAAACTTCAATGACCAGACTGGGGACCACTAAGTCTGGAAGATTTAAGAAAAACTGCAACTTACATATACACAGGTCATAAAGAAATCCTAAATGAAAAGGAAGAAATAATAAAAGAGCTTAAAACCAAGCTCAAAGAGGCAAATAGCACAATTAAACAAAAAGAAATGGAGGAAATAAAAAAATCTAGCTACTCTGCAGTCATACAAATCCACAAGAAATTACACACAAAACAATCAAAGGTGAAATGTACACACATGTTTCCTATGTGGGAAATTGGGACACATGGTTCAAGACTGCTAACTATAAAAAGAGATCCTGGAAAATCAACATAAAGTATAGCACCAATACACAAACAAATACAAAATGTTGCAATTGTAATTGCAAGAATTCATTGCAAAGGACACATGTAGTACCTAGTAGAATTGTGCGTCAGCTATGGAAAGGGATAGGGGTAGGAAGGGAAAGAATATGATCCTTGTAACCAAGGAATAATGCTCTAAATTGACTAAATAAAATTTTCAAAAAAAAATAAAAAAAAAGAATTCATTGCAAGCTCCAAATTTAGAAACCATGGAGAGATACATCCAAAAGGAGCAAAGCCTCATTATTCACAGTAGTCTCAGGTGCTGCTAAACAATGTCAATTATGAAGCCAGGTGCATGGGGTAACATTTAAAAGGAAAAATGGGAAAGAAGATGGGGAAAAGGACTTGGAGGGGGAATTGCATTGACATACAATTAAGGGGTACAAAAAGGAAAAATAAAACTAAAGAGCAGATAGAAGAAGAAATCCAATTAGATAATGACGTAACAGATTAGAGAGAAAATTTTTGGAATAGTGGAACAAGATACAAAGAAAGGGGAAGGAACAGGACTGGCAACAGTTTGTAATACACAAACCTTAAACTTATTAGGACATTATAACTTAAAAAGTAAAGAACACAAAAGAGTAGATCCAAGCAACAGTGAATTGCAACATTTCTCAGCACAAGACTTAAAAGTAACTTAGCAGAAAGGAAAGAATATATTTTAGAAACAGAAATTATAGAACAAATAGCAAAACCAAAAACAGAACCATATGAGACACAAATAGTAGAGGGTTCTAAAGATTCTAAACAAACTGCAAATAAATTAATTGAAGCGCATGAGCAAACAAAAGAATGGTCCAAGGGGGAGGAAAATGCAATAACAGAGAACATTCAAATTAGCAGACCTCCTGGAGACACTGAATGCAAGGATGATATTACAAAAGAACATACCAATGACATAATAGAAAAGTCAACCTTAAATCCTTATGTTAAAGAATTCTGACCAATAGCAACTGCACAGGGAAAAGCAAACATAGACATTATTATGGGCACTCAATTTGGCAAGGAAGGACTTGTAAACCAGCTTACATTGCAATGATAGGTAGAGATTGTCAATTAGTAAAATATATACAAACAAGAATAGCAGAGTTTCACAAAATAGGCTTGATACAACAAACAGTACCCCTAGATTACAATTTTCACAACATCAAACCAAAAGACAAAGTATACTTACAAAATTCAATAGAAAATTGGCTACAGACATAAAATGGACTAGACTGGACCACATGAAGTATTGCTTACTACCCAGACAGCTATAAAAATTGCAGGGAAAGACTCATGATTCCACTTTTCTCACATAAAACCAGAAAAATTCAAGATCACTGAAACAGATATAGAAGAAGAAGAGAGTTACACAAAAGATAGTGCTGAGAAATGAAAAAAAAAACTGATTAACATAAAAAAGTACACCACAAAGAAATAATAGTGACACATAACGTTCAAGACAAGAAGATCCTGGCAGTTAAACATATCACAGTGACAAGGAGAAGACAACTTTTCAGCCCAGAGGAAAAGATTTTAAAGCATCCCTAAGGAAAAGCATCAAGAAAAGCTGCTAGAGAGAAGAAACAAAGAGAAAAAGCTGAAATGGCCACCCAAGATATATAAAATAGAAAAAAATGTTTGTATTATTTTAACTTAGTAAGAGTAAGTATTATTAGCACTGATTCAAATTTCTTTGTAATGGTTTTGTTCAAACATTTATTATACTGAATTTATTGTAAAACCCTAAAACTAACCTTATCCAAACTTTCCTGCATAGAATTCCTTAGAGTAGATAAAATTAGCATAGAATAGTGATAGAGTGAGCAAAGTTTATTATTTAGGGGGGGAAGTAGTTAGAAAGTATATTTAGTAGCTTGGTAAGTATAATGAATATAAGTGACCTTGGGAAGATCACAACAAAAAAAGGGGATGATTCTGGAAAGGAAAACCAAATCAAGTTCTGGACTTTCTGCCACTGAGGTGGAACAAACAGCAGTTGGAAGTTTAGAGTGAAATTGATGAACAGCGATGACAGTTGAGAGCCTTTTGCTATTGTTCTCATGTGGCTTGAAATTTTTTACATAGTTGAATTTGTAGAAGTTTGTTGCCTATTCTTTTTTCTTTTTTTCAATTTTTGTTAATTTTATTAATAATATATTTTTTTCAACTATGTGTAAGCGATTTTTAAACATCTATTTATTAAACTTTTGAGTTCCAAATTCTCTTCTTTTCTCCACCAACTCCCCTCACTGAAAAGGAAAGCAATTTCATATAGGATATGTATGTACAGTAATGCAAAACATTTCCACATTACCTATGTTGCAAAAGAAAGCATATACTAAAACCCAAGCCAAAAAAAAAAAACATTTCAATTTGCATTCAGACCTCATCAGTTCTTTCTTTGGAGGTAGATAGCATTTATTTTTATCATAAGTATATCAGATCATTGTACTACTGAGTATAGCTAAATCATTCACAACTGATCATCATTACATTATTGCTGTTACTGTGTACAATGTTCTCTTTCTCGATTCTTCTCTTTTCACTTTGTGTCAATTAATATAAAATATCCCAGGTTTTTCTGAAAGCATCTTGCTCATTTCTTATAGCACAAAATACTACTCCATCATAATCTTATACTTTAACTAGTTCAGCCATTCCTTAATTGATGGACATCCCCTCAATTTACAATTCTTTGCCATCATAAAAAGAGCTGCTATAAATACTTTGTACATATAGTCTTTTTCTGTTTTCTTTGATCACTTTGGGATATATATCCACTAATGGTGTTGCTGGGTCAAAGTGTATGCAGCTTTATAGCCCTTTGGATAGAGTTTTCAAGAATGTTTGAACAAGTTCAAAATTCCACTGAAGATACATTAGTGCCCCAATTTTTCCACATCACTTCTAACAATTGTCATTTTCTTTTTGTTATAATTTTCTTTTTCTGTCATATTAATCAATCTAAGATGTGTGAAGTGATTTTGATTTGTATTTTTCTACTTAACGGTGATTTAGAACATTTTTTTTCACGTACTAGATAGTTTTGATGTCTCCATCTAAAAACTGCCTATTCATATCCTTTGACTTTATCAATCTGTGAAATGACATACTTTGGTAAATTTGACTCAGTTGCCTATCTGTTTGAGAACTGAGGCCTTTAGCAGAGGAAACTTGTAATTTTTCCCCCTTAATTTCTTGCTTTTCTTCTAATCTTGGTTACATTAGTTTTATTTATGTATAACCTTTTAAATTTAATATTATCAAAATTATCCATTTTACTTCCCATGATCCTCTTTATCTAATGTTTGGTCATATATTCTTCCCTTATCAATAGGTCCAACAGGTAAAATTTTCCATGCTCCCCTATTTTGCTTTTAACATAACCCTTTATGTCTAAATCATGTACTCATTTTGACCTTATTTTGGCATACAGTGTGAGATGCTTGTCAGTACAAAATTTTTACCAATCTGCTTTCCAGTTTTCCCATAATTTTTGTCATTTTTTTGGTCACAGAATGAGTTCTTGTCTCAAAAGCTGGGATCTTTGTGTTTATCAGACACTAGATCACTAAGACTATTTACAACTGTGTATCATGTACCTAATCTATTCTAGTGATCCACCACTCTATTTTCTTAGCCAGTACCAGATTGTTTTTGTGATTAATGCTTTGTAATGCACTTTGCTATTTTTGATTTCTTTCAAGTAACAGCCATTCTTAAGAACATGATAGCAATCAATGAAACATGTGTATGGAATGAAAGCTAGTGTTTCACTGACAGAGGACTAATTAAAGGTAGGGAAACCTGTTCAATTCAATTTTATCTAATCAAAGCCAGATATCCCAGTAGGAGTGAACAGGTGATCATTGCATGACAAAATGAGGCCATGCAAAAATTTTTGCTTGTCCCAACTAATTTATACCTCATTGTACCTGTTATTGGGATTGGGGGGGGGTGAGGTGGTAGGGGGGGGAGGGAAGGGCTTTCTTTTGCAATCTGAGCAAAGGCTCTTGTTCTAGGACACACCCTTTAAATAAGACCCATTTCTATTATCTTTCCTCTTTTTTTTTTCCTTTTTGACCCTGAGGTCAAAAGCACAAAGGACAGGGGCAGCTTGGTAGCACAGTGGATAGAGTGCCACAAGTCAGGATGACTTGGGTTCAAGTTTGATGTCAGACACTTCCTAGCTGTATGCCAATGGGCAAGCCACTTAACTCTGTCCTGATTGCCTACCCCTTGCTTCTTTTCTGTTTTAGAATTGATACTAAGTCAGAAGGTAAGGGTTTGAGTGTTGTTCTTTTTTAATCACATAAACAAAATGAAATTGAGGGCTGTTAATGAATAATCCAAGAAAAATCAAGTATGGTATTTTTGGCCAAATTATATGGATGATAGAGGTAATGCAAACTGTGACCAATAGGGTGTGTGTTGGTCATCCCCAAAGCAGTTGATATAGATGAACCAAATTAACAAACATTTATTGAATCATCTTCTTTTTAGCACTTTCCTTAGGCTTTGTGGTCAAGAGGGATATCAACTAAGATTATTGGAAGAATTTGGCTTTGTTTTAATAATGCTAGATTAATTCTTAAGGCTGTTGACTTTTTCCTTTTTGGTCTTGACTAGTGTATACATTCTAAGCCTTGTTCTACAGATCATGATAGCCCATTATAGTTTTCTAGAAATACTCAGCTTAGCATCTGAAGATAAAACTATGTAAATCAAACCTCTTATTTCAATAAATGATGAAGCAGATGCTTCCTGACTTAAGGAACCAAGTACACATCATCCTTGGGAATTAGAGGGGCTGAGCATCTTGCCCAGAATTACAAAGAGATCAGGTGGCATGTGAATCAAATGGTAAATTTGCTATCTAAAAGACTGACACTTAAGATAACAGCAGGCTAGTCATTTAACTTCTTTGAGCCTCAGATTCTGCTTCTTTAAAATGAGAATAATGATTGTAGTACCTCTATCATGAGGTACCTTTTAAATGAAATAATGTACATAAAGGGTTTTTGGTATATTTTAAGTGCTATATCTATATGTAAATAAAAACTATTAGAGGCAAGAGGGTCCTGTACATAGAGTGCTGAACTTGGAATCTGAAAATTCTGAGTTCAAACCTAGACTCAGATGCTTCCTACTTATATGACCATAGAGTAAGTTACTTAATTTTTTTGAGTCTTAATTTTATCACTTGTAAAACGATTGGACTGGACTATATCAGGTCTCTTTTAGCTAGCTCTATATCTTTGACTTCTCTTGGCCTCAGTTTCTTCATCTATAAAATGGGAATAATCAACCAAAAATCTATCATTTGTTTATTAGGTGCCTACTATGTACCAAGCTCTATGTTAGGTGCCAATGTCATCAAGTAAAAAATTAAATAGTGTTTGCCTTCAAGGAGCTTACATTCCATTGGGAAAGATAACATGTATATAAATAAGTATATAAAATAAATTTAAGGAAATTTTGGGGGCATTAAGGCCTACTAGTTTAGTGAATTAGGAAAGCTTCACATAGAAGACTGACTAGATTTTTCAAGAAATTATAAGGGCATTCCAAGCATGGGGAACAGGCCATGAAAAGAGGTGGAGACAAGAGCAAAAAGGTCAGTTTAGTTGGACTATAAAGTTCATTATGGGAAATAATTTATAATAAACTGAGGAAGGCAAGGTAGGGCCAGACTGGGCAGAGTTTAAAAGCTAAAAATAAAGAACTCATATTGGAATCTACAGACAATAGAAAACTATTGAGGTCTATTAAAGAGTGGAATGATGTAGTCAGACCTGCACTTTTGGAAAATCACTTGGCACTTAAATAAAAAATCCTTTGGAAAGGAGACATGAGACAGTGATACCAATTTGGAAGTTTTTATAATAGTCTAAGAAGAAAGAGGTGATGAGGCCTCAAAAAAAAAAAGAGGTCACCATGTGTGCAATGAAATGGATGAGAGATATTTGGAGGAAGAGAATGATGAGATTTAGCAATTGAGTGGATTTAGAGGAGGAAGGAGAATGAATAGTCTAGTGACTGTGAAGGATGGTGAAATATGGAATTTTGCAAGGGGAGAGGTGGGCTTTAGGGAAAATGAGTTCAGTTTTGAACATGTTGAGTTTGAGATGCCCATCCAGTTTGAAATGTCTCAGAGTTAGTAGGAGATAGGGGACTGGAGTGTCAGAGAAAGATTAGGTTTGGATATATAAATAGATTTGGGAGTTATCTAAAAAAGGTTATAATTAAACTTCTGGGAGCTGATAAGGCCAACAAGTAATAAAATGTAGAAAGGAAAGAGAGGTTCAGAACAGAGCTATCAATGAGATAATGTTTATGAGGAACTTAACAAACTTTTAGTTTAAACTATGCAAACATTCATTAATGACATTCTTTTGGTTGTTATTAAAACCTAGCCCAAGGCAAAAGTTTGCTTTATGAATGACTAGTGGAAGAATTCTGATTCTAAGGCAGAGTATATCTGCTTTTGTTTTTTGCTGTCTCTGGAGAATTTAGTATATCACTTTTAAAATTATAGAATCCTTTGGCTGGAAGTGATCTTGAGAGGCTGAGAAAGGATAGTTTTGACAGAGATTAGGCAAAAAGTCAAACGAATTTTTCCAATTGGTGGTAAGAGGAGAGGGGAAGAGGATTTATGGTCTGCCTTTTTTTTTTTCCTTCCATCTGAAATGACAAATATTCTTTCCTGGGCATTTTTTGGGAGAGCATGAGACATGGTTATTTCTTCAGCTTGTAGGAATCTTAAAGATTACTAAAATTCTTCATACCCCCACCCTGAAGAATATTAAAAGATCTAACCCTTTGCTGTTTAGAAATCACAGCTTGTAATCTTCTGAAATCCTAAGCACCATATCTCATGTTATGGTCTATGTAGTTGCTCTTCCAAGCCTAAACTCAAATCTGTCGGGATAAGATAGTACATATCACTAGCTTTTCTGATTGGGATAAAATCTTTAAAGGCCTTGGCAGAATTATCTTTTGGCTTTGTGGATCAAGGAGTCCTGAGGTTTGAATTTTATTTTGATAGGTGAGGACCTAGAGTGCTTATCTATTCACAGATATTGTCATCTTAGAGAAGGGTTCAAATATGGGGTGGAAGGTGATTGAGAGGGGATTACACCATATGTATCTTTGGAAATTAATAGAAAATTTCATATGGAGAGCAATTCATTAAAAGCAATAGATATTTTCCTACAACAATAGTAAACAAAGCAATATAGTATTAAAGAACAAAGAATGAGAAGGATTTTTAGATAAAGAAAAACTAGGCAGTTCTAGTCCATAAGCTGAATGAGGTGCAGAAAACAACCAAGAAATTCAGTGTAAAAACAAATGTTGGCATTTGTGCAATTTATATGTGAATTTCCCTTAGTTTTTACCTTAGGCAAGATAGAATACTTGCTTACACTGAACTTTTACCTCCTTGTTTGCATCATTATTCTTTTGGGGAAAACAATAATGATTTACTATTCTATCAGGGACTGGCAACTTTTAAAAAAGCACTTTGCCAAAATTCCAACCTCTTTCCTTCTGGTGTGTGCCTGATAACTAATGACATGCTCATGAAGAAGTGGGAATGGTGGAATGTTTATTGCTGTTGATTCCAGAGGACAGCAACCAGCTAAAGGGGTTTCTGTAAATATCAGGAAGAGAAGTGAATTGATCATTAAGCTTTTAATTTTTATTAGGTAAGAAAAAAACCTTTACTTTCTGTTTTACGGACAGACAGAAGGTCAAGGACTAGGCAAAGAGGGTTAAGTGACTGGCCCATGGTCACATAGGCAAGATGTATATTAGACTATATTTGAACCTATGTCCTGCTGATTCCAGACCTGGCACTCTCTACTCTACTCCTCCCTGTCCCATTAGGTCTTTTTTGAATTGCTGTCATGTGTCTTTACATTATAGTCACTTTTCCCTACCCCCTAGATTGAACTCTCTTTTGTGAAAAGAAAGCCAATTAAACTAAAACATAAAAAAATGTGACCACATATGATCATTTATACAAATTTCTCTCCTAGTAGCACCTCTTTTCTTGGTTGGCAAAAGGAAGATATATTTCATTATTTGTTCTCTAAACCCTTCACTTTGCCGCTCAATTATGTAGCATTTGGCTTGCTATAAATCTTCCTGTGTTTCTTTGAATTTTTCTTATACACCATTTCTTACTGCAAAATAATGTTCTGTTTCTCTCTGTGTCTCTGTGTCTCTGTCTCTCTCTCAGTAGAAATCTATAGGCTTCACTAGACAGCCAAAGCCGTCCTAGGAATACACACAAAATGGTTAAAAACCCCTGCAATATATTAACAGATGAAAATACAAGGTTATTGGTAACTAACAATCTCTATAGTCAGGTCTAATGGGAGATCCAGTTCTCTAATTTTTATTTTATTTTATTTTATTTTATTTTATTTTATTGGTTACAATATTCACTTTATTTCCCTCCCTCTACTCTACCCATCCTTCCCACAGTTGATGCATAATTTCATTGGGAATTTCTTGTGTCCTTGATCAGAACCCATTTCCATGTTGTTGTTTGAACTAGGATGTTCATTTAGAGTCTACATCCCCAACCATATCCCTTCCATCCATGTATTCAAGCAGTTGTTTTTCTTTGGTGTTTCTACTCCCACAGTGTTTCCCCTGAATGTGGACAGTGGTTTTTCTCGTAGATTCCTCCAAGTTGTTCAGGGTCACTGCATTGCCACTAATGGAGAAGTCCATTACATTCGATTGCACCACAATGTATCAGTCTCAAGATCCAGTTCTTTAAACTGAATTTGGGAAGGTACTGGAATGCACAGGAACCCATGTAACCTAGGATGAGACCAACTAGGACTTACCATACCATTTCACCTAAAAGTACAAGAGTAATGAAAGTCTGGCTCCAGAATAAAGCTTTAATTCAAGAACTAGGACTGGAGAGATAAGTAAATGAAAGAAAAATATCATATGATATAAAACTATTGCAAATTGAACTAGTTCATGCACAGGAAAACTTCAATTCTAAATCAGAAGATTAAATGTGAGAAGACAGATTATACAATTACAGAAATTCCAAACCAACTTATTTAAGCAAGCTGTTGACTATGAAGATGAGAAACACATAAAAGTAATGACAATTATTATATCATTTCTTACAGAAGTTACACTGATGTAACATAGTCACAGAGCAAGGAAATCAAAATACTCAGAAAGAAACTAAGCTTGCATTTTTCTTTTCTATGCGTCTCATTCAGGTCAGTTCCTTGGTATTTAAGGTGAGATTATAACAAAATGAGACACCTGTGGGTCATTCAACAGTTAATCAAAGGAGTCATATTTACCCATAATAGGGGGAAGGATATTCAGTGACAGTATGAACAGAGGGCACTGTTCATTGTTGATTCAGCTGAGCAAAATCTCTTGTTTCTGAATTGTCTGTGGTGGTCTGCCAGCCAACTACATTATCAGAGAAAGACTGGAGCTACTTGTGGTTGTTTGTACTAACAAAACCAGGAAGTGTTGTCTATAACTCAAATCTTTATTATCCTGAGCCAATTAAATCTCAAGGATGATTTTACTATATTTTTAAGGAAAAAATAATCTTGCATGGGGGTGGGGTGGGAGAGGGATTGATATATAGAATATTGCTTTCACCTCATCATGCTAAATGGAAATAAGCAGTAGCTACTGACAATCCTAGAGAATGGTAGAAGCTCATTTATAAAATATTATAAACATGTAATACAAAAGATTACAAATAGCATTCTGATACTAAAGAAGGAAGAAAGAAAGAAGGAAAGAAACAAAGGAAGAAAGAAAGAAAGAAAATCACTGTATGAGAGAGGAAGGGGAGAAGTCTATTTCTTATGAGACCTAATTAAATCAAGATATCCAAGGAATATATTTCTAGATGGTACCTGAAGAGCAGAAAATAGATTCAAAGATTTGTGAACATTCCTAGTCTTCATCTGCTCACCCTCTATGATAGTGGAATGACCATATTTACAAAGGAGTTTTTGAACCATAACTCATAACTGTTTAGATTTCTAGAGTCTGAGTAGCAGCAGGACAATGAGAATGTAAAAAGATATAATTAAATATTCAAGAGATTTTCTGGTTAGCCCCAAAGGTCTGGCTGCCTCGGTTCTAGATCCAAAAGAGCCACAATATCCCCTTTAACTATAAGCTAAAACAAAAGTCAAAGTCCAGAGAATGGTTTCAGAGCAATTCAGCAGAAATCTGTGCAAGGAACGGCACCCCAAGATAAAACAAGCAAAGAGCCCTAGCATAGAAGAGAGAGCAACTAGAAGAGAACAGTATTAGAGCAAACTGAAGGAATTGTGGGGACCTAGCAGCAGTTTTGGAGGCAGAGAAAAATTTCAGAGGAGACCTTAAACTAGAAGTTTGACCTGTCCTGGACAAGTGTGCACTCTTTAGCCATGTGTGTTGTTTGTATCCCATCTTCTACTGTTCATATGGTAATAAGTGGGAGATTGTACTCCTATGATTTTGGGGAGAATGATTCTTTCTTGTAATTATTTTTCTATGCTGTTTACTTTTTTGATTACACTAATGCATCTTCTTGTTGACTCATGAAAGAAACTGAGTAGTAGAGGCTCATGAGCTGTTGTAGGATACTGACCTATAATAGGTCCCAGTCTAAAGCTGGGACTGCTTTCAAAGGTCTTGTGTGTGAAAGTAGGTTATATGATTCATGAGAAAGAAACTGTATACAAATTATCATTAAGTGCACATCACAAAAGAAGTTTGGCTAGTCACATAGCAAAAGAGAGAGCTAACTAGTGGGCAGTCTAGCACTTCACTAGTACCTATGAAATGTAGACTATATCCCCCATGGAGGAAAGATATGAACATGAATTTCAATTGAATAAAACATGAATGGGTTTCAGTCAGCAATGATGGAGGAATTATTACTATTGAGATCACAGGTCTATTAAAATCTCCATAGTAATTACGCTTGCATAATGGTGTCATTTTTATTTTTACATTTTTTAAGTTTAGAATATTTTTTCATAGTTATATGATTCATAATACCCCTCCTTTCCTCCCCCCTCCTGAAGCTGACAAGAAGTTCCACTGGGTTATACATGTATCATTGTTCACAACCTATTTCCATGTTATTCATATTTGCAGTAGAGCAATTCTTTAACATCAAAACACTATTCATATCCCTATTGCACTATGTGTTTGATCATATATTTTTCCAGTGCACTTCTGTTTCCACAGTTCTTTCTCTGGATGTGGATAGTGTTCTTTCTCCTAAGTAGAAAAGTCTGTTTCATTCTATTGTGCAATACTGTATCCTTCTCTGTGTATCCTTCTCCTGGTTCTCCTCCTTTCACTCTGCATCAATTCCTGGAAGTTGTTGAAGTTCATATTGGGTTCCTCCAGTTCTTTATTCCTTTCAGCACAATAATATTCCATCACCAACATGTACTACAATTTATCAAGTTATTCCTCAATCCATGGAATGGTGTCACTTCAGATGTAACTTGGTAACTTCTCAAACAAAGTTACACAAATATTTTCTTTCTTTGATGCTTTAGAAATTCCCTGCATTAGGAATTCATAATTTACTTGATCTCTTCTATATGACAAATGAGCCTATATGACTTGAGACAAGTCATCTAACTTCTTTGGGTCTTGGATTTCTTAATTTCTAAAATTAGATGGTAATATTGATGATCAGATCAGATGTGTATAAAACTTTTTGCACTATAAAATGCTATTTAAATAAGATATAATGATAATTAACAATTATGTATATTCTCTGTGTCAGTAATAGAAGGTTTCCCTTCATGCCTATTAGTCTGGTAATGATAAGAATATAAGCATAAGACAATTATTGAGGTAGCTCTGGGAAAAGTTATACAAATGTACAGTTGATGGAGCTGTAAATTGGTTTAGCCATTCTAGAACTGAATTATGCCCCCAAAGTCACTAAAATATATATATATTCTGTTACTTAGACTGGGCATATACACTGAAGAAATAAAAGAAAGAGGACAAATATATCAACTGCAGCTCTTTTTATTATATCAATAAATAGAAACTAAAGGGTACCTATCAACTAGGGAATGGCTTAATAAATTATGGTATATGAATGTAATGAAAAATTATTCAATCTAAGAAGTAATGAAAGAGATTATTTCAGAAAAACTTGGAAAGAATTCTATGAACTGATACATAAGAAAGTAAGTAGAATCAAAAGAAGAATTTATACAACAGCAACATTATGAAGAAAAACTTAAGAACTCTTATCAATATAGTAACCATCATTCCAGAAATCCAATGTTGAAACAAGCTACTTACCTCCTGACAGAGAGGTAATGATGTCAAGTTGTAGAATGAGTCAGACCTTTTTAAATATAGTCAAATTGGGAATTTGTTTTATTTGACTATGCATATTTATTACCAAAATTATTTTTCTTTGATTTTCAACTTAAAGTGAGGGAAAGAAATAGAGAAGGAAACTAGGAATAGAAAGATCCTTTCCCCATTCACCCCCCACAAAAAAAAACAAAGAGAAAAAAATTCATAGATGAGAAAAGATGGGAAGCATAAAGGAATCATAGACAAGAAGAACTTTGGTATAAACTTGTTATAAATGCTGATTGTCTTAAAAGCAAACTGTACATGGTAGAAAATCATGGTTTCATGTACAGTTTTCTTTTCCTGTTTTTTATATGAGGAAATGAACATTTTATTTAGTATTTCCTAAGTTCAGAATGGTGGCAGCTAAGTGGAATACTGAATAGGATGTGGAGGTTGGAGTCAGGAAGAGGTAAGTTAAAAATTGGCCTCAGATACCTGCTAGATATGTGACCTTGGACAAGTCACTTAACCCTGTTTGCCTCAATTTCCTCATCTGTAAACTGAGCTGGAGAAGGAAATGACAAATCACTTCCTAGTATATTTGCCATGAAAATCCAACATAGGGTCGAAAACAGGTAGAGCCAACTGAAAGAACTGAGCAACAATAACAAGATTCAGAATTAATATATATATATATATATATATAACAAATACAATTTTCCAGTTTAAAAAAATCCTTAGCTTGGTCTGATGATTTGGGGTAAATTATTTTCTAAGTCCTAAGTAAATATGTTAAGTATGGCCCTGTCTGAGATTTATTGACCCATTTTTTTGCCTCTGTTTCTTTGACTCTGTCTCTCTATCTCTTTCTTTTTCTCCCTTATCTTTTACCATTGACTATTCATATTGGAGTCTAATTTCATTTCTTAAGAAATTAGTCTTTGTCAACTATTACATATCTACTTTCTACCAATTCAAGGTAGATGGCACAAGTGACAAGAACAAGGAAGAAAATTTTTAGGGCAGGGAAAAGAAAGTATGGTCTATGTTGTGATTCTGGTGAGTAAGTATAGTGCTATGTCAATTCAAGACAGCATTCATGAGTAAACAAATACACAAGTCTGGGATGAGTCAGAAGATATTTTGGCCCTAGTCCAAAGCTGAAGGTGAAAGGTGAGGGCATATCAGAAAAAAACACTGTGAAAGGAACAGGCCCAGGTTTTGTTATTATTAAGCAATTTCTAGGTGCAAGATAGGAATGGTATTCTAGCCACATCCTTTTTGTGGCTTTAGCTGTAAGCCTAGATGCTCATGTTTTATGCAATCATTTTCTGAGTTTTTATTTGAGGCTAGTTCTATCCTTGTTTTGCCTCTGGGTGGACTTCACAGGTCTAATCACAATATTAATCATCTGGGAAAATTTAATCTGTTCTATTTTTTTTTCTGAATTGGGATGGTTCACCTTCCTTAGGTAGCCTGAAGGCCTTCCATTTCTGAGGTCTCACAATATTGGGGTCAAACTTTGTGAGGATACCTTATCAGCTTTAGCCTTTCTGCAGTTCAGAACTCTGCAACATAAATAATCCAGCAACTACACCCCATTCTGCAGCAATGACTATAGATTTTCTACCATCCATGGCTGAACTTTTCTTAAAAAAATGTTTTTCATTAATATCATTTGATGATTTTGTCTACCTTTCCCAATATACCTCTTCTCCCTCCTTCTCCCAAAGAGCCATTCCCTATAACAAACAAACAAATAAGCAAATAAATAAATATAAAGAAAACAAAAAGAGCAAATAACACTAAGTAATATGTAGGAAAAGTCTTATTAATTGAGTGTTCTTTGCCTATAGCCCCTCATCTCTGCAAAAGAGGTAAAGAAATATCTTCTCATATTTCTTCTTTGGGGCCAAGGTTAATTATTATAATTTCACAGCAATCATGATGTCAAAACAGTCATTTTAAAGGCATTACTTTGAAACTACTTGTTTAATACTTTGGAAATGTTATACCCTGAAGCTTCCTTGAAAAGATGTAACATGAGGCTCAAAGCCTATGTACATAATACTCTCCCATTTGGGTTTTCTTAAATGAGCAATGCAAAAGAGTAGAAAAAAAAATCAATAGAATGTGAAAGACAATAGATCTCTTCAAGAAATTTAGAGATTTCTGCCAGGCCTAGAGATGGAAGGTCCTAGTTTCAAATCTGCCCTGAAACACTTCCTAGCTGTGTGACCCTGGGCAAGTCACTTAACCCCCGTTACCTAGCCCTTACCACTCTTCTGCCTTGGGATACACAATATTGATTCCAAAATGGAAGGTAAGGGTTTTATTTTAAAAAAAAAGAAAAGAAATTTAGACATCCCTAGGGAACTTTCATGCCAAAATGGGCATGATAAAAGACAAAAAATGGTAGGGATTTAGAAGTAAAAGAGATCAAGAAGAGTGGCAAGAATACACAGAACTACACAAGAAAGATCCTAACATCAATGTTAACCAGGATGGTTACATATACAAGTATCCTGGAGAATGAAGTCAAGTGGGTTTTAAGAAGCATTGCTAACAATAAAGTTAATGGAGGAGACAGAATTCTAGACACATTACTTAAAATCCTAAAAGATGAAGCTGTTAAAATGCTGTATTCAATATGCAGCAAATTTAGAATTCAACAGAGGCCAGTGTGTAAGAAAAGATCAGATTATGTCCCCAATCCTAAAGAAAGGCAATGTCAAAAAATATTCAAATTCCCGAATAATTGTACTCTTGATGATAGTGAAAGAGGAGAGGGTAAAAGTCTACTTGAGGTGGACAATACAAATCTCCAGAGAAAGAACTGATGAATATAAATAAGGAAGACATAGTTTTATATATACATGTATCTTTTTGTCAAACAATGCCTTTTCTAATGGGGGAAGAAGAAGGATGGAGGGGGTTATCTGGTTATTTCAATGCAACAAACCAATACATTTACATCTTTTAAAATTGGCTTGAAGTTTAATATATAAAAACAAAATGAAACCCACTAAGATCTTAGCAACAGGTCCCAAAACTTCCAGGCAAATAGAAAGAAGAACTGAAAGCAGTGTCTTATTTTATATTCTTGAGCTTAAATATCATTGCAGACATGAAATTAACACACTTGCTCCTTCAAAGGAAAATTATGGCAACTTTATACAGTGTTCTAAAAAGCAGAGACACATCATCTTGCCATCTTGTAAACAAAGGCCCATATAGTCAAAGTTGTAGTCTTTTGAGTAGGAATATTAAGCATCATAGAATTGATACTTCTTTTTTTAAAACCCTTAACTGCCTATTGATTCCAAGGCAGAAGAGTGGTAAGGGTAGGCAATGGGGGTTAAGTGACTTGCCCAGGGTCACACAGCTGGGAAGTGTCTGAGGCCAGATTTGAACCTAGGACCTCCCATCTCTAGGTCTGGCTCTCAATCCACTGAGCTACCAAGCTGCCCCCAGAATTGATGCATCTGAATTATAGTGCTAGAGAAGACTTTTGAGAATACCTTGGACAGTAAGGAGATCAAATCAGTCAATACTTAAAGAAATTAATTCAGCCTGTTCTTTGGAAGATCAAATTCTGAAGCTGCAGCTTAAATATTTTTGTCACATACTAAGAAGATGGGATTCCTTAGGAAAAAAACAGCTCGATGTTGGGAAAGATTAAAGGCAAAAGAAGTAGTATAAAGCAGAGGATGAGATAGATCAATATTGTCATGGAAGCAGTGAACATATGTTGGACAAATTTTGGAAATAGTGGAAAAAAGAAAGTCCTGGAGTACTATGATCCATGAGATCATGAAGAGGAGGACATAACTAAATGATCAAACAACAATAACAAAACTCCTAATTGATGGAGTCTAATTCATTGATCAATGATTGAATGAGGAACAGAGTTAATGAGACTTTAGAGAAGAGATTTTGGACTTCTGACTTCCAGTTTTGAGAGAGACATGTGGTCTAGACTCTTTGAAGAGAAGTCTTTGAAGGGAAGAGAGATTCTGGGAAGAAGGAAAGATGTAGAAGAGTTGGCATACCAATTATTCATTTTCCTCAGCTTACTATACTAGAGACTTCAGGGAACTTCCCCTCTAAGATCTGGATACTCTCTCTTTTTTTCTCTCTCTTTCTCTCTCCTCACTCTCAATGGGAAAACTTATTTACTCAGTTTATTACCTTTTATATTTTTTAATTTCTCTCTGTGTTCAGCTTGGATAAGTGGGTCTTTGTGAAATTGGCATTTGATGGGAGGAAGAAGTTAAGCTTTGCACATATGGCTTGGTGTATTCCTTCTCTGTTATGGAATTTTGATCAAGAGCTCAGTCTGAACCTAAAAATATTTCACCTAGCCTAACAACATTTGGAGGGAGCTGATACATATAATTCTAACGTGGTACTCTTTTTCAGGACAGAGTAGAATGGTCAGTCTTTCTCATAAATCTCTTATGTTTCCTCCTGATAGGAATCAACATATTCCTTGCATAAGGGAGAGACTCTACATATATGTATATATATACATATATATACATATATATATATATAAACTATATGATCAATAATGTTCCCTCCAACAAAGATATTGAATGAAAAGTCCTTCTGAAATGACCACCAGAATGAAAGGCAGATTACCAACTTCTCTTACACCTATTGCAGCAAAACCCAAATATTTGCATCAGATTGAATGATGATCTAGAAGTCTGATCAGAAATTAAAGTAATTACATTTCATCCCAGAACTGCACAGATTCCTAGACACACTAGGAAAGGGAGCCCTCTTATCCTCCAAGCAAAGCCAATGCTAGTATGACTAAAATGTGACACAGGTAGTCTTTTAGTCTTTATATACAGAGGAAGCAAGACCAAACTTCCTTTCCCTCTAAAATTCTAGGCTGCAGACCTTGGCAGCCCCAGCTGTGGACAAGGAATAATGTGGTGTTTGTTCAGTGCTTACATTTGGGCTAAGGGTTTTGAGGTCCTTAACACTCTGTATTGGGATATCAGAGAGGACCCTAAACATCCAGCACTCTAAATTTCAAAGATTCAGGATGACCTAATCTTGGGAAGTCAAGGTCAGTGTAGGGGCCTGAGTAAACTAGAGTGAGATAAAGCAGGACTGATTACTCTCCAAAAATTCAGCAGAGGAGTGGAGTTAAACTGTAGAACAAAACTGTAATTCAGGAATTAAAGCTAGAGATACAAGTAAATAAAAGAAAACCCTCCCAAGAATTAAAAAAAACTATATTGCAAATCTAACTCTATAACATATGTAAGCAGAGACTCAAAAAATGATTTTTCAAAAGGAGTAGATGAGTATCTAGGAAACATAAAGTAAGTGGGAAAAATGTAATAATATCATCTGAATACTGAATTGGAATGAGAATAAATAGTCTAGAAGAGAACAAAATAAAATTTATCCCAAAATGCAATATCTGAAAATGAGAATATACCAAACAGTTATTGATTATAGTGGCTCTGTGAGACAGCAGGAAACATTAAAACAGAATCAAAAGACTAAAAAAATTGAAGACAAAATAAAATATCTGACATAAAAACTATAGACCTTGAAAACAAATTGAGAAAAGATTAATAAATATTCCTTGTAATCCCCGAAAAAGCATATTTTTTAAAGACCTGGTCCCTAAATGTAAAAAAAAATCATTGATAAAAACTGCTCAGATCTATTTTGCCCATAGGACAAAGTAGAAATAGAAAGAATTCACCCCTAACTTTCTGAAAAGAATCCTCAAAGAATAAGTTCCAGGAATTTTATAGCCAAATTATAGAGCTCTCACATCAAGGGGAAAAAAATATACTACAGGCATCCAGAAAGATACAATTAAAATACCAAAGCACTAAGGTCAGGATTACACAAGACTCAGAAGTTTATATTGAAAAGTGAAAGATCTTTGCATGATGATGTAGTGATAATAGGGAGAGAAAAAAATAAGATCTTCAGAATCTTATCATCTTCAAAGTTACTGAGGGAGTTCAATATGAAAAATACAGGTTAATGGAGTAAATTTTGGTTCTTATCTCTGGATCAGAAGAGGAGGAAGAGAAGGGAAGGTAAAGTGAGGAATATAATAGTGTTGAAAGGAAGAAAGGAGATGTAGAACTTGTTATGTCTTTTAGGTGGTATGTATAAAAGGCAGACTATACAAAAATGAAGGGAGGAGTGGGGAGAGTAGGCATCAAATGATCGTCACTCTTATCTGAAACAAAGAAAGATTGAATGTGCAAAAACATACACCATTTGATGTAGAAATACATCAATATCCAAAAATTCAAAAATTCAATTCAATTCAAAAGTCAAGATTCAGTATGGAAACAGTATTGTGGTAGGTGAGGGAAGATAATACTGGGGAGGGAATAATCACAAGCAAAACCACCTTCCTGATGCTGAAAAGAGAATTAAAAGGTATAGAGTCTAGGTGAGAAAAATAACAACAAAGTAGCATCCAAGGGAAGGCCTGCTCTAGATTGCTTTTGATTATGAGGGAATGGTTGAACAAATTATTTTATGTGAATTTAATGGGATATTATTGTGCCTATAAGAAATGACAAATGAGACATGTTAAAGAATCTTGGGTGGTTTGAACTGACACAGAATGAAGTGAGCAGAATTAGCAGGAGAACAATTTACAAAAGGACAATAGTACTGTAAAGAAATGCAATTTTGAAAGACCTAAGATCTCTGATTAGAAAAGAAATTGATCAGCCATGTCACTAGAGGACCTATGATGAATCATATTAACCACCCACTGATGAAGAAGTGATGAACACAAAGTAGAGTCATGCATTTTTGGACATAGTTACTGTGTGCATTCATTTTGCTTGAATCTATTAATTTATTACAAGGTTTTCAACTTGGTGAGGTTGAGAAAGGGATTAGAAATAGTAATGCAAAGAAAAAAAAGAGGAGGCATTCAGATTTTTTTTAGAATATAAAGAAGAAAGGGAAGTTCAGAAGGGAGCATAAATAGGAATGTTTTGAAAGTAACTTATAAGGGCAGCTAGGTAGCACAGTGGATAGAACACCAGGCTTGGAATCAAGAAGACCTGGATTCCAGGACAATTCTGAGGGACTTATGAGAAAGAACTCTATCCACATCCAGAGAAAGAACTGTGGGAGTAGAAACACAGAAGAAAAAAAACTGCTTGATCATATGGGTCAATGTGGATATGATTGGGGATGAAGACTCTAAATGATCATCATAGTGCAAACATCAATAATATGGAAATCGGTCTTGATCAATGACACATATAAAACCCAGTGGAATTGCTCTTTGGCTATGGGAGGGGAGTGATTAATAATAGGGGAAGGAAAAAAATACTAATCAGGTAACCATGGAAACAATATTGATTCTAAATAAATTAAACAATTAAACATTTTAATTTAATTTAATTAAAAAAAAAGAAGACCTGGATTCAAATATGTCCTCAAACATTTCCCTGGTGTGTGACCCTGAGCAAATCACTAGTTGTCATTGGCTAGCTCTTGCCTCTCTTCTGTCTTAGAATTGATACAAATAAGATAAAAATAAAATGATTTTTTAATCTAAAAAGCAACTTCTAGAATTTATTATATGTGTATATATTTAAATTAATTGATTAATCTGTTACATTAAAATATTCATTTAAATCTATTTTATATATATGAAGTATATAGAGATATTTGAAAAGCAAGTGATGTCAAATGGAGAATCATCTTTACACAGTCTTCTTTTTGAGATACCATGTTTCTGGTTTAAGTCCAAACATTTGAAAAGCTACAACTGAATTTTTAAAAATGTAGTTTTGATGTAGGTTGAATCATCCCAGTACTTAGAATTTAGGGGCAGGAATCCAGGACTCCTACTTTTTTCTTGATACTTGTAATTCAGACAAAAGGAATACTCCTTGATATTCAAAACTAAAGAAATTGCTGAAATTTTGAATCTTCCCTGGAATTTTTATACCATATTAGATTATTTTCTCTAAAAATTATTTGGTTTTTTCCTTCACAGCCAAGTCTTTGTAACATCTGGACAGAAATATAGTCATGGGAGCCAACAATCTGATATTGTGGCAGTCTTTCACTTTTGAAAATATTGCTTACTCTTAGATCAAAGCTACATAATTCTAACTGATAAATAACCAGGAATAGGAAGTTCAATAAATGCTACAAATATTGATTAAATACCTAAGTATGTAGAACCCTATTCCATGAGGTACACAGGTAGATAAGACATTGCTACTGCCTTCATGTAGCTTACAATCTAGAAGGGTAATAAAACATATACACAGATAATTATAATATACAATAATATGTGATGTCTGCATCAGAGATGTGCCAAACAAAGTGAGATCCATTAGAGAGATGTGTTTCTTACAAGGGCACTGAATAAAGCTTCGAGGAGGAAGAGCATGTTAAATGAGCTTCACCAGATGGACAGAAATTTAACAAGCAAGGAGAGAGAGGGAGAACATTCTAGATACAGGAACCGGTCTGAGCAAAGTCTCTGAGTCATGAAAGCACAGTGCAGAGAGCATAGAGGTGTCCAGTTTAACTAGAGTAGAAAGGGTACAGAAGGAGAATGAGATGAAATGGAGAGGTAGCATGGTGCCAGAGAAGGGAGGGACTTGAATGCTAGTCAGAGGGGTCATTATTTTATTTAGTAGGCAAATAGGAACTGCTGAGAATGGATGAAAAAAGAGCAGCATATAACCCTGGGCAAGTTACTTAGCCCCTATTGGCTAGACATTACTGTTCTGCCTTTGAACCAATACACAATATTGATTATTGATTGTAAGATGGGAAAGTAAGGGTTTTTTTAAAGTAAGAGCAGTATGATAAGAACTATTATATAAACATTTGATAATTGGTATGCGAAGAACATTAAATGGAACTGGGGTGAAGTGATGTGGTGGATATAGTGATGTTCCTCTGTGTCAGAAAGATCTGGGTTTAAATCTCATCTATAACATACTTTTCTGAGATTCAATTTACTCATCTGTAAGATGGATATAATACCACAATTCCTATGTATGTAGAATTGTTGTGAGGTTTGAATGAAGTAATGTTAATAAACACTTTTCTGACCTGGAAATGCTATTAGTTAATACTGGATAAAATGTAAAGAAGGAGAATTGTAATCCAGACAGGAAGCAAGAAAGTGCCTAGAGGGCAAATAGATCGATATGCAATATTGCAGTCTATTTTTAGTTATAGAGACTTCCTACTCATAGATCAAATAATATTACTTGCCTGTCAAAACTCCCAATTGTCTGATGAATAAAGTACCCTAGCCTCATATAATTTGGTACTACCTAAATTTCCTAGCCAAGAGGGTAGAAGTGGATAGTCTGTTGCATAGAGTCAGGGACCACATGGGCTTGAGTCCCACCTGAGCTACTTACTAGCTTTGTGGTTCTGGAGGAATAATTTAGATTCTCTGAACCTTAGTATTTTCATCTATTAATTGGAAATAATAAGACCTGCTTTTTCACACGGTTGTTTTGAGGATCAAATGAGAAGACATGAATATAAAGTATGTAAACTTTGCAGACTTTAAGGGACTACATAAATGTCAGTTGATTTTGTTGCTGTTGTTCTTATTATTCTGTTGTATCCAACTTCATAACCCCATTTGGAGTTTTCTTGTCAAAGATACTAGAATGGTTTGCCATTTCCTTCTCTAGTTCATTTAATGGATGAAGAAATTGAGGCAAACAGGTTAAGTAACTTGTCCAGAGTTCCACAAAATAAGTGACTAGGGCTACATTTGAACTCAGGAAGACTTCAAGTTTGGCACTTTATCCAATTTGCCATCTAGTTGCCCAAATGGACATTTACAGTGCTTGAAACATCTTTTCTCTATTCTATCTTTTTAAAAAACCCTAACTTCTGTCTTGGAATCAATACTGGGTATTGGTTCTGAGGCAGAAGAGCAGTAAGGGCTAGCCATTGTGGGGTTAACCAGGTCACATAGCTAAGAAGTGTCTGACGTCATACTTTAACCTAGGACCTTACAATCCACTGAGCTACCTAGCTGTCCATCATTTATTCTATTCTTGTTTTGAATTGAACTCACTATCCAAGCAAATGTTCCATGCTTTCTGACCTCTGCACCCTCTATCAAATGTGTTTGCTTTGCCTGAAATGTCCCCATCCTCTCTGGAAGTATAAAATTTCCAACTATCCTATAAAGTTCAACTCAAATGGCACCTCTTTATGAAGCCTTCCCTGATTCCCTTGGTTAGTAATAATCTTTTTCTACTTAAATCTCAGATATGGTTTTATTCTTTTTTTTTACAGTTTTATACATTTAGGCAAATAACCATAATTTTAAAAAATATGTGTTATAGTATTATTATAGGCTTTGGAGAGAAGAGCCCATAACACAGTGTGGGTGATACAAAGACAAAAAGTGTAACAATCATCATCTCAAGGAGTTTAGATTCTAATACATGAGACAACATGGTCATATTGATAAAGAGACATGCTTAAAGCACATTAAAACAGATATAAGGTAATGTTTTGGGGATATTACTGGCAGTAACAAGAAAAGCCTCATATAGGATATAGCGGCAGATTTGTCTTCAAGGAGATCTCTTGAAGGAAGAGAGAGAGCATTTCAGGGAATAGCTGGTACAAAAGCAGAATGGAAGATGGGGAATTGTGAGTGAGAAAAAGCAAAACTGGTATGGCTAGACTGTAGGTTCAGGATAATGGACATGTATACAAGAAAGGTAAGATGGGCCAGGTTAGGAAGAACTTTAAATGACAAGCAGAAGAGTTCGAATTTGATCCTAGAGGTAATAGGGAGCCACTGGAGTTCACTGAGTAGGGTCAGTTCTAAGCTATTATTTTTTTTCCCTCTCCAATACAAAAAATGAAAGAAGAATGCCACTGGAATAAAACTAAACCCAGAGTAAAGCCACTATCTTCACTTTGCCTAATCACTTTCCTGCCTTTATTTTTATACAGATGTGCGATCAACAAAACCAACTAAAGATTTGATTCCACTTCCTAACATTATAAAGTAAGAATATTGATTTGTATTTTCCTCTTATAGACTCACTATCATAACTGTACATTCAGATCTTGAAGGCCACTAAAAGGAAAAGTAAGGGGAGAAAAAAATATTGTTTCAGGGCTTTGGGATGGAAATAGAACTCAAGTGGGGAGATGTGAGGATGATTGGGTATAAGGGTATTTTAACTTCAGTTCTAGGGAATTGGAAAGATGCCCAATACATACAAGAAGAGATGATGACATTTTGGAACTTGGAAATGGAACTTTTGTGAGGTCCAGGATTTGGCTTGCTGAGTCTACAGATAGTTCTTATTTTCATTGCAGAATTCTCCTTTGTGGGATCAGGGGGAAAATGTATTCTTCTTGTATTTTTCTTGTTAAAGAAATTCTGAAGTCTGGAAAAAAAAACATTTCACTGTATTTCTAAAATTGCTATTCTTCACTAAAATAGCTATAGGGCACACAGGTGTGATAAGGAAAAATTAATGAAAATTTGAAATTCCATTCAAAACCACCAGTAGCAATATTCAAACTACAAAAATAAAATGTGTCAAAGATTTCTAAAGGAGAAAAGGATAATATCTATTGTTTGCTGACCTCTCTTAAAAAAAGATAATGTACATTCCTATAGTACTTTATGGTTTACAAAGAATTTGCCTCAACCCCATATGATAGGCTATGAAAATATTTTAGTCCCATTTTGGAGATAGGGAAATTGATGTTCAAAGATGTTGAATTATTTATTTAGGATTGCACAATCACTAGGATTCAAACATTTGATTCTGACTATAAAGACCCTCTATCTGAATGATTACTTTCTTGATTCATTAACATTTTTAGGTTTCTGTGATTGAAAGTAGAGTTCCTGTTGACCTGTGAATCTCACTGCTAGGCACATACTCAAGAAAATTAAAAAAAAAAAGAAAAGAGAAGAAAAGAAAAGTACCATATGCGCCAAATTGGTCAGGTCAATAATTTTGGTTTTCAAGGATTTGAAACATAGTAGATTTCCACTGACCATGGAATGGCCAAACAACAATGGAATATTACTGCCCTACAAGAAATGTTGAATATGAGGAATTCAGAGAAGCAAAGACATATCTGTTGATGCAGGATAAAGTTATAAGAACCAGGAAAAATATACATCACAACTAGAATCTTGTAAATAGAAAATAAGAATAATAAAGAAAACATGTATAATTAAAATAATCAGTTTAGTCTCCTGGACAAGAGTTGATAAAATGTACCTCACTCTTTTCTTTGCAAAGGAATTAGAGATATAGATTATTGACTTTACTAAATGACTCAGTTGATATTAGCTGGTTTTGAAAAGCTTCCTGGGAAGTGGGGAATGATAGATTCAGAAATAAAGGCATGGGCATGTACATGGGATGTGCCCAGGAACACCCTAATATTTAAAAAAAGAATTGTTTTTTATATTTCACATTTAAATTTGATATTTTAGGTAAAGTTTTATTTAATTAAAAAGGGCAAAATGGCAAATATTGGAGGGGAAGTGGAAAAACAGGGACAACTAATATACTGTTGGTGGAACTGTGAACTAATCCAATCATTTTAGAGAGCAATTTGGAATTATGACCAAAGAATTATAAAACTGTCCCTTTGACTCAGCAATACCACTAGTAGATCTGTTTCCTAAGAAGATCAGGGAAAAAGGAAAAGAACTTTTATGTTCTAAAATATTTATATCAACTCTTTGTGGTGGCAAAGAATGAGAAATTGAGAGGATGTCCATCTTTTGGGGAATGGCTAAACAAGATGCCGTATATGATTGTGAAGGAATGCCATTGCACCATAAGAAATGATTAGCAAGTACAGTTAAATGTTAAGCTTCTTCAGTTTGGTGAATAAATAATAATGTCCTTTGTGAATCAATAGTCAATACACCTTTGCCTTAAAAGTTCTCTGCATCTATCTCCTAACATACAGCATATACTTGTGACTTGACATTAAAAACAAAATACATAAATATTTTGTTTCCAAAGTAAGTAAAGAGTGAACTTGCCTTTAATCCCTAAAGACTTTATCAAAGAATGTCAGTGTTTCTAAAGATTATATTATTTCAGATTATTAGAACTTTAAAAACAATAAATATCAATCTTGTGGCTGTTTTTGTACTTCATCATCAAAAAAATACACACAAAGGGATGTATTAGAGATAGCTCAAAATGACTAGAGAGCAAGTTTTCAAATTTTCAATGTATTTACACTATGGAAACCATAAAAGGTTACAAAGCAGAATTTGATTTATTGTCTTGCTGATTATCTAGACTTGGTGTGATGGGAAAGATATTAATAATGCAGGTTTAACAGAAGTATGCTATCAGTATACTTCTTTTGGAGAACTGGTTGCTAAATACTTACCAATACATTATTGGTTAAATACTTAGCAATACTGTACACTGATGAATACTGGGAGGAATTCCAGCGATTATAAATTGAATATTTGAATGGTTCAAGGAAATTAACAATATGACACATATGCTTAGTAAGACAATGTAGTAATGTGGAAAGAACACTGTTGTAGAATCAGAGGATCTAAGTTTCCATCCTGTCTTGATTATTGTTATTTAGTCATTTTTTTTCAGTTGTCTGACTCTTCATAATTCTATTTGAGGTTTTCTAGGCAATAATATTAGAGGAGTTTACTATTTCCTTCTCCAGTTCATTTTACAGATGAGGAAACAGAGAAAAACAGAGTTAAGTGATTTTTGAATAGGGTCCCATAGCTAGTATGTCTGAGGCCAGATTTGAACTCAGGAAGAAGAGTCTTCTTGACTTCATAGCACTCCAATCATTGCCACCCAGTTTCCCTAGGATGTTTTGAACTTTGGGCAAGTTACTTATACTCCATGGGCCACAGGTTCATTAACTTTAAAATGCAAGGGTTGGTATAGAGCATCTCTAAAATCTCTTTTGGCTTTGATCCCTAGTTCTATAATCTATCTCAAATTATTATCTCCAAATTATGGCACACTATTTCTTAAAATTGAACATTAACTATAGTTATGGATACTTTCCAATGCTTAACCCAGTACTTGGCATGTAGTTGGTGCTTTAAAAAGTGCTTGTTGACAATTTAATTTTTTTTTTGGAAAATGTTATTTAATTAGTCAATTTAGAACATTATTCCTTGGTTAGAAGAATCATATTTTTCCCTCCCTTCCCCTAGCCCTTCCCGTAACCAATGCACAATTCCACTGGGTTTTACATGTGTGCTTGTTCAAAACCTATTTCCATGTTGTCGATGTTTGCACTAGAATGTTCATTTAGAGTCTACACCCCCAACCATATTCTCTCGACCCATGTATTCAAGCAGTTGTTTTTCTTCTGCGTTTCTTCTCCCACAGTTTTTCCTCTGAATGTGGATAGTGTTATTTCTTGTAAATCCCTCTGACTTGTTCAGGATCACTGCATTGCCACTAATAGAGAAGTCCATTACATTTGATTGTACCACAGTTTATCAGTCTCTGTATATAATGCTCTCTTGGTTCTACTACTCTCACTCTGCATCAATTCCTGGAGGTCATTCCAGTTCACATGGAATTCCTCCAGGTCTTTATTCCTTTGAGCACAATAGTATTCCATCACTAACAGATACCACAATTTGTTCAGTCATTCCCCAAAGAAGGGAATCCTCTCATTTTCCAGTTTTTTGCCAACACAAAGAGCACGGCTATGAATATTCTTGTACAAGTCTTTTTCCTTATTATCTCTTTGGGGTACAAACCCAGCAGTGCCCTTTGGGCATAGTTCCAAATTACCCTCCAGAATGGGTGGATCAGTTAATAACTCCACCAGCAATGCATTCATGTCCTGACTTTGCCACATTCCCTGCAACATTCATTACTTTCCTTTGCTGTCATGTTAGCCAATCTGCTAGGTGTAAGGTGATACCTGAGTTGTTTTGATTTGCATCTCTCTAATTATAAGAGATTTAGAACACTTTTTCATGTGCTTATTAATAGTTTTGATTTCTTTATCTGAAAATTGCCTATTCATGTCCCTTGGCCATTTATCAATTGGGGGAATGGCTTAATATTTTGTACAATTGATTTAGCTCTTTATAAATCTGAGTAATTAGGCCTTTGCCAGAGGTTTTTGTTATGAAGATTCTTTTCCAATTTGTTGTTTCCCTTCTAATTTTGGTTGCATTGGTTTTATTTGTACAAAACCTTTTTAATTTAATGTAATCAAAATTATTTATTTTTATATGTAAAACATTTTGTGATTTTTTTCTAACTTTTGTTTGGTCTTAAACTCTTTCCTTTCCCAAAGATCTGACATGTATAATATTCTTTTACCTAATTACTTATAGTTTCCTTATTTATATTCAAATCATTCACCCATTCTGAGTTTATCTTGGTGTAGGGTGTAAGATGTTGATCCAAACCCAAACCCTCCCATACTGTTTCCAACTTTCCCAGCAGTTTTTATCAAATAGTAGATTTTTGTCCCAAAAGCTGGGATCTTTGAGCTTATCATAACTGTCTTTCTGAGGTCACTTACCCCAAGTCTATTCCACTGATCCTCCTTTCTGCCTCTTAGACAGTACCATATTGTTTTAATGACCACTGCTTTATAGTATAGCTTGAGATCTGGTACTACAAGGCTTCCTTCCTTCACATTTTTTTTTCATTATTTCCCTGGATATCCTTGATCTTTTGTTCTTCCAAATGAACTTTGTTATGTTTTTTTCTAATTCAATAAAAAAAGTTTTTTGGTACTTCGATGGGAATGACACTAAATAAGTAAGTTAGTTTGGGTAGGATTGTCATTTGTATTATGTTAGCTCGTCCTACCCATGAACAACCAATGTTTTTCCAATTGTTTAGATCTAGTTTTAATTGTGTGAAGAGACAACTAATTTTCATGGATCCCATGAATAGTTAGTTAGTCCATGACTTTAGTTTTAGATGATGTTTTACAAATCTTAGTAGGAAATGTGTTGATTAGACTAGGCTCTATAATGATATGTACTCAGTTGTTCCAGCTGTCATTTAAGGGCTTAATCACTAGAAATGTCATTAGATTGAATATATAAGCAATCAAGTACTGGGTAAGAAACTATCAGCTTTGAATTTTTTTATTTTACCTTGCTTTTACCTTCTGGAGTTCATTTGGTAGTTCTAAGATTAATTTCTTTGCTTGATATTTAAAATTACATTTAATACAAAGATTACTTTTTTGAAGCACAATGTGTTTACTTTTTTTGTTTAATGATTATCCTTTGTTTCCCTGGCACCTAGCACAATCCTTGTGTAAAAATAAGTGATGATGGTAAGTTAAAAAAAATAAAATATTTAGTGAAATATATAAGGATAATGAAGGATTTCTAATTCTAAGGGATTCTAAATCCACCCAAATAACTCCCTGGTTCCTCAAGAAACCACTTCTCCTGTGTTGCATAGATTACACTAATCCTCCCTGATCTGACTAATCCAAATTTATACTATTTAAATAAAACTACCACTATTATCCTTAAAATTTTAACTTCACCTTCAAATTATAAAATAGCAAAGACTAGCTGATTGAGCCTCAACAAGAATCAAGTTAGGAATCTGAGTCTGTTAAAACCAGGTTTTTCTTTGGTCTTCTCAAAGTTATATCAATCTATAAAAACTGCAATAGATATTCAGTAGTGTTTCCCAAGGTGGGAAAGGAAAACACTGAGCCCCTTCAGGTCTTTCTCTCAGACAGAGATAGAGGCAAAGATGGTACCTCCTCCAGCCCTGTGAGAGAGTCTCTGAATGTGTGTCCCTGCCAAGTGCCAGAGAGAGTAATTGACATTGAAAAATGGTTATAACTGTCAGCATTTGAAATTAACATGCTCTCTTAGCTCTGCTTCAAACTCCACTTCTTTCTCAAGCAGCCACTTTACTTCTTATCTCTAAACTAATAAAACAATACTAATTTTCTAATATCATCCTTATAACTGGTAGATAGTAGGTATTTAATAAAGGTTTGTGGACTGATTGTTAATTTTGGAGGGTTTCATTTAAACATAAAATGAGAGTCATCCCTACTAAGGCATGGCAAATCAGAGGGATTGCTCTAAAGGTTAGATAGATCAAGGCTAAGTCACTCAGAGAAGTAGTGGCTGGTGGCAGGGAAGGATGGTTATACTATCTGCTATTAATATACCTCCAACCCTGAAGAGAATGCATCCCTGTGACCCAGTTTGTTGTCAGAACCTTTTGCAGAGGCAGAGGGAATAGAGGAGATATGAGAAAGAGAACAATGTACTATCAGCCTGAAGGTCTGGCATCCATAGATCTGGACCTGGAAAGCACTTGAGAGGCCTTCTAGTTCAACCCACTCAATTTTCAGATGAGGAAACTAAGGCCCAGATTAAGTGGCTTATCCAAGTCATAAGGGAGTAAGTGACAGCATTTGAACTCAGAGACCATGAATTAAAGATCATTCCTCTATCTACCTCATGCCTTTAACTAACTGTATACTCATGGGCAAGTTTGTTTGCTTCTTGGGACTTCAGTTTTCTTTTGAAACACATTCATAAAATAAAGGAGTGGGGTCAGATGATCTTTACAGTGTTTTCCTAAATTTAATAATATTCTATAATTAAAAAAAAAAAGACATGGACAAAGAAAGTGGCAGTGACCCTCACCCCTTATAAATTCAGACTTAAGGCTACCTATGATCTTTTGTTGACATTCCTTTTCCAAAGAAATGGTTGTAAGCTCCTTGAGGCAGATACTGAGTTTTGCCTTTTCCAGTATCTTCACCACTTAGTATAGTATCTAACTTATATTAGGCATGTAATAAGTATTTATTGACTGATTAACTGCATTTTTTAAACTGCAGTATTTCAAAGGATCCATCATCTGATAGTTGTATGTTTGTATACTCCATTCATCAATGGAGACCAAAATAAATTCATATTTTCTCATCTTGTGTGATTTTAGTTATTTATTTATTTTTAAAATCCTTACTTTCTGTCTTGGAATCAATACAGTGTATTGGTTCTAAAGCAGAAGAGTGGTAAGGTCTAGGCAATGGGGGTTAGGTGATTTGCCCAGGGTCACACAGCTGGGAAGTGCCTGAGGCCAGATTTAAACCCAGGACCTCCCATCTTTAGGCCTGGCTCTCAATCCACTGAGCTACCCAGCTGCCCCCTCTTGTGTGATTTTAGTTTCTATTCTTCCCGCATTTTCCACAAATGACCATTCCCCTCAAATTGCTGTTCTTTGTAGGTACCAATGGAACATTTTGGTTTTCTCTCTGTTACTCCTCCCTCCCATGATGTTAGTGACTTATCTCCTTTTTTGTTCATACATTTCATATCACAAATGAAATCTATCCATTAATGCTACCTCCTGAATGTATCATCATTAAAATATGCTATATTATATATCTATACAAATACATATGAAATACAAACATATATTTAAATATCAAATATAAATATATCTCAAATATGTAAGTATATATATATATTTAAACACTAAAAATATGCTATAATATGCTAGACTTCACCATTCCTATTTTAGTTATATAAATGTATGAGTGGAAAACCCATAAGGAATAGCCTTGAATTTTATACTCAATAGGTATTGCCTTGGTCCAGGCAATCTTTTAGCAATGGCCTTGTTTAGAACAGTGGATTATTTAATGAAGAATATAATACATATATAATCTTATTATTTTAAACACTGAACAATTAAGAGCAGTGCTTTGCCTTGGGAAACTTCTCAGGGTATAGTGGGACACCAAGCTGATTTATAACACACTTCCATTCCCAAACAAACTGAAATGAGACAAGAACAGAAAGATAATTCTATGATTTTATTTTTTTCAAAGCTCAATAGCATCTACAGGATAGTACACGATATATAAACTGATTCAAGCAGCTGTCATTTCTCCCCCAGATGTATCTGTGGTTGCAGTTTTAGGATGAGAATAGTTTTAATGTAAGAATATAGTTGGCTCAGCACAAGCTGACCCAATGTGCCATGATATTCTCTTAGTCTAGCAGATGCATGTTTCCTAATTTAAGAACATATTGAAGGACTACCATGTAATTTGGGCTGATAGCTCCTGTTAATTCTGGCTGAATGGTACAAGTTTTCCAGCCAGAAACATTTAACCTCAGTTAGGTTTTTCACTGTTGCCCAGTAATATTTTGACTCATCTCTTCCAACCTCCTTATTCCATTTCTTCCATCTTTCTCATAAGTCTTAAATTTCCAATTTCACTGGTCCCTTCTTCATCATTCTCAGAAAACAACCAAAATACCATTCCAGATTAGGATCCTATTATTTATCTACATGTTTCTCACATGCTAACCAATTTGGATTATTTTTTGCCACCATCACCCAGATGGTAATGGAGAAGTCTATGATGGATGTGAGCAGTTTGCTACACATTATGAACAAGGAACAAGAGTAAAGATGTCATTAAAGAATTGGATATTTAAAAAAAGAAGATGGGCTAGGAATGTGGTCAACAGAAAGGAGGTAACCCAAGGAAGGCTGTGGTGTCTGATCTGAAATGTGTAACAAAAAAGGAGTTGGGATGCTGATATCATGGGAGAGAGGAATAACAGATGGATGACCAGAATGGTCCAGTGGTGCCCCTAAAAAGTAGCAGATTTGCTTGGTCATTTGTAGAATGTGAGGGAAGAACTCAGAAAAAAATCACAAAAAATGATAAGGCCTGAATATATTTTGATCTCCACTGATGGACATAGCCTCCTTTCAATGTCAAGAGAAAGTAAGATATCTAGCAGATTTGGGAGGGCTTATTTTAGAACATGCATAAAAGTTGCCCAGGTTGGGCAGGGATGGTTAGGTAGTCATCTGTTTAGAAGAGGATATCCACATTGGAGAGATCAGAGATTCATTTTAGAATCTGAGCTATTATTAATATCACATGTTTTCAAGCCTTCAAGCCATTAGTTAGATTTCTTTTGCTGACTGGATAGATATTTCCCTATATTGAATATTCATAGCAATTTTTGCCTTTTAGGTGCCTATCTGTATCCTCTTTCTATTAAAGTTATCCGTGTGCCTATCCTTAGAGCTGTAAGGCAGGTGAGGAGACCTTGCACCCTTCATTTGGCCACTGCACATACCACTCCTATGCCTAACTGCAGAGTACTACCTTCAAGGTCTTGCTATGACCTTGTCTCAAAATCTGCCCTTGCTCTTACTCCGTACAAGCCAGAAGATATATTATATTCTCTTGCAGATGTTCTACTCCCTCTCTCTGTGTAACTGAACCCATGATTAGTCTTCTCCTTGCTATCTCCCTTGGTCCTCCAGTATTGGGTAGTTTATTTTTTTTGCCTAGATGAAAGAATTCCTTCTTACAACTCTATTATCATTTTTCATAATGTACTCTCTCTCTCCTCAATCAGCACCTTGGACTTTCACTTTGCATTTCTCATATTCTGCTTCTTTGTGTGTATGTCTAATGCCTTCTACAAAATTATATCCTAAGAGACAAGAGCTAAGTTCTGTGCTATCATTGTGTTATTGGGTTTGGTAGCTCCTTTGGAGTCTTCCCAAAACGTTTCTTAGCAAACTCCTGCAAATCTTTGAACTTTTCAGCAAATATCTTCCTCAATTTATCTAAAACTCTCATCTGCCCAAGGACAGATATATTGTTTATGTAACACCCCTTTTACCAAGAAGTTGAAATGCAGATGAGATGGATATCCTCAGTGTATTCTAATCTAAGGATTATAAAGGGAATTTGTCTGTTTCTGAAAGGAATTGTCTTGCCTTTTTCTGAAGGAGATGGGAGATTTGAAATCTGAGAAAAGGGAAGGAAGAAGTGAGGAGGTATTACTAGGTTAAGGATGAGAAGTCCTCTGTAAGATAAGTAAGTAATAAAATGGAGATTAAGGGAGAGCAGTCCCACTGGGAGGCCACCAGATGTTGCTGCTGTCCCTGCTGAAACTTCTGCTCTGATTGGGAGCAAGGCATTGGGAAATCAAACAGCAAGGAGCAAATTGGCTGTTGCTCTCCCTATTTACCAGAGAATGAAACTGGTAATAATCTTGCTTTCCTATTCTTTATTTCACTTATGGCTTTTGACCTAAGCCTTTAACCCCAATCTTTATTTGGTAGAGTCTATTTGCCTTCCCTATTTGCCATATGTTTTCATGTGAACTCAGTTTCTCTAGGATATTGCTCCATGTGTTTCGTGTGATCAAATGCAAATGTGAGGGAAGCTGTGGTTGGCTAGAGACACAGAAGGAGAGAGAAAAAAATACACTTTCCCCCCAATTGCTGGGAATTGAATGGTTTGAGCTGAATAAAAAAGGTTTGTTTTTTTTTTTTATGCATATCATTCTATCACTCCTTATCCCCTCCCTCCAAGAGTTGGATACAGTGATATTGGATACAGATCTATATAATAGGGGCTAAACAAGCCACAGAAAAGAAGTTAGTTCTCCCCCCTCAGCCAGATATTTCCTACCCCAAAACCTGCTATATTTACAACCTTATAGATCAGAAACAACTCTCCTCACTTCCTCTGATTCATAGGTCCATAAGGAAAGTTGGGCACAGTCCTTACTTTCTGTTATTTCATTCCTCCCTCATTATGTCTTAGGGACCCTTTTTCTTTCAGTTTCACACACTTCATCCTCTCCTCTTCCTTGTTATTTTTTTCTACTGAACTTTAGAGAGCTAACCCAGGATTTTAATGACTTTAATACCTATATCATGGTATTCCTCCCTAATTACTCACTTCCCTTCATCGTCAGGGTTTTCAATGTTTATGTTAATGATTCCTCTATCCATGAACTTTATCAATCTCTTCCATGCCAACAATATCTCTCTCCACCCCATCTAAGTCATGTATGATCCTACTTTAGACTTTATCATCTCTGTGTTGCTTCCAGTCTCCAGTTCTAACCTCCTATCATTCTTTGTTTCTTTTCATGACCTCTGGTTTCTTGATCTATCTTCCTTTCCCCAGTCAATCAAGCACTCTAAGAACATTTAATACACACCTACAATATTCTAGGCACTGTGGAAAATATAATAAATGTTTGTTGTTGACTTGACTTATTGATCTCATTTTCTATAGTGATTTTTCTTCTCTATTCTCTCCTTGATTTTTGTTTGCAAGAAGCTTTTGTACTCTAATGGACAGATACATATCTCATGTAATACCAAGGTGATTGGAGTGACCCTAAGCAAAGCACTAAGGTCCCTGTTAACATGGAAATTTCAACAAAACATGCATTTTGTGCTATTGGTTTACTTTACTTATGCAATACATCAAAGATATACTCTACAATTACTGGGTTCTTGGGGGGAAAGGTGAGCACTTATTCCCCTCAATACTCATTAAATTTCTTTTAGCTCTCTCCAGGGGCATAGTTTCTGGGCCTATGTCATCATACCAATGGCATGGTGGAGAAATATGCAATAAGAACTTAGCCCTCATGCCTCTTATACTTTAGGAATCAGGTTTCTCGGGGAATCATTGTTTCTCAATCTCTACTTTGGACAGTCCAACATTTTATTTGGTAAAACAAGGAAATGACACCCTTGGTTTCTAGATTTTTATCTTGAGGGTCTTGGTGATCTCTTTTAGATGATGTTGGGGAAGAAGAAGGCTGACCCTCATTACAAATAATCAATCCTTTCTCTTTTAAAGCACTGAATAGTTAACTATTACCATATGCACCCACCTTTGGATTTGGAAATTATTGTTCTCTTGGGAGATTCTAAAACTTCTCTCTCATCTCCCTACCTCCAATTCTTGTTGTACATGTACCTTTGAAAAATTGAGCTTTCAGCCTATCAGTGAATATTTCTGAGCTACATAGTCATTGCAGGCAATTCTTTGGCCATTAATGTATACTGCTTACTTATTGCCTTGGTTTGCCCTACTTCTTTCTAATTCTCTATACCTACCCTCTTCCCATATTCTCCTTAATCATGGTTTAAGATGCTGCTTCAATATCAATATTAATATCCAAATTTATATAATGTCCCAAGTAAAGTTAAAAAGCAGCCAACTATGTGTCCTAATCCTAATCTTTAAAAACTTTAATTACAAGTGTCCTATTTTGCCAACCTATATCCCTCATCTACCTGTCTAGATCCAATATAGGGTTTGTCTTGAGCTTATTATTAATGATTACACCATACTTCTTATTCCTATTTTTCTCTTCTGGCCAGAAACCTCTGTTACCCCCTTTAACCTTGCTCCAACTTTCCTGGTCCTGGCTGGTTGCCTTATGCTTATTGTCTGCTACTGTCTACAACTTAGAATATTTAATGCTTCAATTTACATTTAGATCCCTGCTGGGTTCACGGCACCATAAAAAATATTAAAATATGCTCCAAGACCCTGACCTCCATCCATACTTGGAATGATCTATGATTTTATTGATATTCCCTCTAACAATGCAGATCATATCCTGTTCACATCTTAGCAGACAGTTTTCAGGAGCTGTTACAGACAAATAAATTCCTTACCTTTTGGAACAATAGATACATATGGTCTGTAGGCTGTCTCACATATGAAACCTTTGCAGCTTGGTAGGACAATAGCATATACCCAGTTCTCAGAATCCTTTCAATCTTACCCATTGTCATTTCCATAGCAGGAGGAGGTACCAGAATAGGACATTAAGAAGCATGAAAAGGTGAAAAAAATTCTGTAGAGAAGAATGAATTAAAGACATATTTTCTGCTACTAAGACGATTATTATGAAATTTAAAGTTCAAAGGGATTTTAGAGGCATCTAGACTTTTGTTGCTATCTAGAGTCTCATATGACAATATATGCACTTTACCAACTTTCAGGAATAAGAAGAGATTTTCTCCAAAATAAATGAATAACACTGTCAACAGCTACCTAAAAACTTGAGGACCCTTGCTTTAGTGATTCCCTAATTAAGATCTATTTGATCTGACCTCCAATAGCTTGTTCTCATCCACCTACTTAAAAAAAAAAACTTAA
The DNA here is from genome assembly GCF_027887165.1 of Monodelphis domestica. NCBI lineage: Eukaryota > Metazoa > Chordata > Mammalia > Didelphimorphia > Didelphidae > Monodelphis > Monodelphis domestica. The sequence goes on along the minus strand of NC_077227.1, from coordinate 222,934,577 downwards.
AGATTTCTATGTGAATGATACATTTTACTCTAGCATTTTGTCAATGCCTCTAATTTGCCACTTTCTATTTTATCAGATAGATTTACTTTAATGCCCTCGGCTAAGGAATTGCAGTATCTCTTAATTAACCAACTGCAGACTGTTAATTGCTTTATTGTACTCTCTTGCTACCTCATTGATATACAGAGTGTATTGACTCCAACTTATAAAATGCCTCCAAGATGTTACAAACTTCTGTCTGAAGAAGCATTCATAAATATCAATGACCTGAGGGTTCTTTTCCTGTGGGAATCCAGCTCTGAAGGGATAAAGATTGGAGCCAGGAAGAGAGTAAACAAACTGCAAAGTGAATATTTTTTTCATCCTAGTATGAAAATTTTCTCCCTCAAGAACAGTTCTTTGGCTAATCTGTAGAGGCTAGCATCTCCTTGCATCTAAACTAGCCTTCTGATCATAAAAATGGTATGACACTGACTCTCCTTTCCTTTTTTGTCTCCCATGGCTCTTACAAAGGGTTCTTATGTGTGTATAGGCTTCTTTGGCATCTGGCAAACCCTTTGTAGACTTTTGGGAAGGGTTGTTTTAAATGTACAAAATACCTAAAATTGCAAGTATGCTGAAATACAGTCATCAAAATGTTTTTTTAAGGTAAAGTAAAAAACAAAACAAAACAAAAAAAGTTGAAGTATTGAGGGTATTTGGGATCAGATCTGGCCTCATGTATTGCCTAGCCTTTATCACACTTCTGTTGTAGAACTAGTACACAATTTGATTCTAAGATGGAAGGTAGCAGTTTATTATTATTTTTTTTAAGTTAATGGATCCAAAAATATTTCTAGCAATTCTTTTTGTGGTGGCTAAGAACTGGAAACTGTAAAGATCTACAGGTCAGGAATAGCTGAACCAGTTGTGGTATATGAATGGAATTCTTTGTCATAAGAAATGACAAATAGGACAATTACCCCCCCAAAATCTGGAAAGACATGAAGTGATGCAAAGTGAAATGAGCAGAACCAAGAGAACATGGTACATAGTAACATCAACAATGTATGATGATCAACTGTAAATGACTTAACTATTACTAGCAATACAAGGCTCCAATACAGCCCTAAGGACTCATGACAAAAAGGGCTATCCACTAGCCTAGAAGGAACTAATGGAGTCTGAATGTAGACTGAAACATACTATAGTATGAAAATACTATAATATTCTAAACATACTAACACCTAGATACTTTATTTCCTTCATGGAGTTTTTTTCTTATAATAATATATTATAATATTAAATAATATATGAGCCTTCCTTCGCATTGTGACCAACATGGAAATATGTATCTCGTGATAGTATATGTATCACCTGTATCAATAAAGCTCTTAATGAAACCAGTTCAGTTTGGGTGGTGGAGGTGGGGAGATGAGGTTGCTGTTGTTTATGTTACAGAAAGTATGGAACACAGCCTCCAAACCAAACAGGAGAGTCACAATAACCCTGGAAAATGGATACTCCCCTCCCCCACATTTAAAGGGAAGGAAATTGAAGCAAATAAAGGTTAAGTGACTTGACTAGGGTCATATAGCTAGGAAGTGTCTGAATCCATATTTGAACCCAAGATCTCCCATATCTAGGCTTGGCCCTCAATCCACTGAATTATGAAGTTGCCCCAAATCATTTCCCCTTTGTAAAGCATTTACCATAGTGCCTGATACATAATAGGTGCATAATAAATGCTTGTTCTCCCCTGCCCCCCTTTGTTTTGTTATTTTTTTCTTTCTCTCCCCTTTGGATAAATTTTACCATATGACTTCTGTGTTTCTGTTCTTAAGTTGCTCCACATAGTTGGAGAAAGTTGTAAATTTCCATTCATTAAAGTCAACTAGGGAGCACAGTGGATAGAATACTGGACCTAGAGTCAGGAACATTTTAGTTCAAATTTAACTTCAGATACTTCCTAGCTCTGTCACTTTACTTCTGTTGGATTTAATTTTCTCATTCGTAAAATGGATATAATAACTGCATCTCCCTCCCAAGGTTGTTGAGAAGTTCAAATGAGATGCACTTAGCATTGTGCCTAGCAAATAGTATGTCCTGAATAAATTGTTCCCTTTCTTTTCCCTTCTTTTTTCCAGACGTGAGTTTTATCTGAAAAGACAATGTTGGATTAAATCGATCAGATAAATCTATGGAAAATGATCCACCTTAGATTTAATCCTTTATGGGGTAAAAAGCTAATTTCAGCTAAGAGGTCACTGGAATAATTTTTTTAATGATGCAAACATCCTGAGGGATTTTTTACACTAACTTCTGGTACAGTCTTTATCACAACTTTCTATTTAATCCTCAGAATTGTAACTAGAGCACCAAAGCCACAGTTTAACTTCAGGGCAGGTAATTTAGAGAGTGTTGATAACACCTTTCTAGAGAACTGTCATCTCCTGTTAGTGGAAGAAGCTTTGACTAGTGTCACATTCCCATACCCTTCTTCTCCTGCCACCTAGCCTTACATTATTCCCATGCCCATCTGTCACCAGCTCTTTCTTAGGATATTGCCTTCATCTACTGAAGTCCTCAATCCCTTCTTTAGCTTGGCTTCTTCCTTCCTCCACTCCCTATCCATGTACCAGTAACAGCTCTATTGCTGCATTCATATTCATGCCACACTTTTAGCAGCAGGTAAAAACAGGGAAATGTTCCAAAGTGAACATTCTCCCTCCCCAAGGCCATACCTCCGGTTCTTTCCACCTTGTCTCAATGAAAGTCTTGTAGTATAGTTGATGTTCAGTCATTTTCAGATCTGACTGTCTCTTTGTGACCCCATTTGGAGTTTTCTTTGTAAATATCCTACAGTGGTCAGCCATTTCCTTCTCCAGCTCATTTTACAGATGAGGAAACTGAGACAAATAGGATTAAGTGACTTGTCCAGTGTCCCACAACCAATAAGTACATGAGAACAGATTTAAACTCAGAAAGATGAGTCTTCCTGACTCCAGGTCCACCACTTAATCCATGTTGCCACCTAGATGCCATGTAGTATAGAATGACTCATTACTTGCTTTATATATACCAGTTTTATCTTGCCAGCTAGATGTAAACTCTTATGTTTCTTTGTAATTCCTGCAATCCTTATTATATGACTAGGTACAAAGTAAGAGATGAATAAATACTAAGGCAGATTTAGTGGAAAGAAGGATTGAATCAGGAGTCAGAGGACATGGGTTCTAAGCCTGGTTCTGCTATGAACTAGCTACTGTATGACCTTGGCCAAATCTGTTAACCTCTATGAATCTGAATCTTCTTATTTGTTAAATTAAGAGGTTGAGCTCCACAATCTCTTGGGCCATTTCCAGCTCTAAAATGCCACATTTATTTGACTGAAATAGTGAGTAATAACACTCATCTTGCTAACCGGGGTGCTGGGGTAATGATTGAGTTCAAGATGTGCTCTATAAATATAACACTTTCGAAAAGAGCTAAACAGCAAGGTCTCCATCACTCCCATTTAAGTCAGTGTGGGAATTGCTAGGTCAGAGAGTCAAGGAAACATATAATTGCACAGGACCTCTGAGGTCACTTAGTGTTCTGTCTCTCAAAATTTTTCAGACTGCACACCACTTTGTTGGGGGCAAAAGGCCCTACAGTCTGCCTAGTCCATCTGTTCATACACTTTCCTCCATAAAAGAAGTCTCAAAAGAATTAATGAGAAGACTCTGGCAATTTTAGCTAAGATAACAAAGAGGTAACATCTAGGATTTGTTAAGTACAATAAATCAGTGATTCATTTAAACCTAGTAGAAAGCATGATAATGATGAAATATTCTTTAAAAAAAGAGATTGGCTAACAAACCATATAGATGATATGGCGGCATTGGTGGTAATTAAAAAAATACATTTTGGGAAGCTTCAGTCAAGCTCATGCCCCTGACTTCAGGCAGTTTAACAATTTAACAGTTCTTAACAGAAAATCTCTTAAACTAGAGGCCCAGGGGTGAGGTTGGGAGGGAAATATTATATATTCATTCATTAATTCAACATGCATTTCAAGTACCCACCATGTATAAGTTACTGTGCTAAGCATTGGGACTATGAAGAGAGAAAGGGTCCAGGTCCTGCTCTCTGTGAGTTTCAAAATATTGTGGTTCCCAGCATCCCTCAGGAGTCCCTCCCTTCCTATTTCCAGGTGTGAGATTGGTCTTGAATTGAACTGATCACACTAGGGAGGGGCCAAGCCCCCCCCTCTGCTTCTGGGGGCAGGATTGGTCTATATAAGGACCAATCCTGCACCTAGGAGGGGCTCATTCTTTTATGAATGAGGGTGGTGAATGGGAAGGTGAAGTAAGAGTGGTGAGTTAATTTCAGCCAACTCCCCTTGCTTTTGTTTAAATAAAGCTTTAGAAAGATAGGAGCGAGAGTTTTCTTTTTAGCTTTTTTCTATATCTCAATCAATCAATCAATCAATCAACATTTACTAAAAGCCTCCAATGTATGAGTCACTGTGTTAAGCATTGGGGATATACAGAGACAAAAGAAAGTCTCTATCCTCAAGAAGTTTATAATCTAGCGGGTGAGACAACATGCAAAGAAATATATACAAAGCAAACTTGATACAAAGGATAGCTAGAAAATGATGAACAGAAGCAAGGTACTAGAATTGAGAGGAGTTGACAAAAGCTTCTTGTAAAATATAGGGTTTCAGTTGGGTCTTAAAGGAAGCCAAGGAAATCAGCAGGTAGAAATGAGGAGTGAGAGCATTCCAGGCATAGGGGACAATTAGAGAAAATGTCTGTGGGATGAGAATTAGAGAATTAGAGAAAATTGTGGGATGGTATGGGTTTGTGTGTGTGTGTGTGTGTGTGTGTGTGTGTGTGTGTGTAAAATAGTAAGAAAGACAGTGTGACTAGATCCAAAAGAATTTATGTAATAAGTAGTAAGGTATGAGAAGACTGGAATGGTAGGAGGGCACTTGTTTAAGGGCTTTGAATGCTACATAGAATATTTTTAATTTGATCCTGGGAGCAATAGGGAACTATTAGAATTTCTTGAGGAAGGGAGTGCTATGGGAAAATCATTTTGGTCATTGAAAGGAGTTGAGTAGGGAAATACATGAAGCAAGCAGGTGCACCAGTAGGCTCTTATTCAGGTGTGAGGCTATGATTATCTGCACCAAAGTGGTGGTAGTCAGAGGAGAGAAATGGGAAAATATGAGAGATGTTACAGAGGTGAAATCAACAGGATTTGGCAACATATTGGATATGGGAGGTAAGAGATCATGAGGAGGAAAGGATAACTCCTAGGTTGTGAACCTGAAGGACTGGGAGGATGCTGTTGCCCTGGGCAGTAATAAAGAAGGTAGGAGTGGAGGAAGGTTTAGGAGAAATGATAATGAATTCTGTTTTGGAATTAAGAAGTCTACTGGATATCCAATTAGAGGTGTTTGAAAAGCAGCTGTAGATATGATATTCAAGGTCAACAGAGAGGCTGAGGCAGGATAGTTAGATTTGAGAATTATCAGCATAGTGATTATAGTTAAATTCATAGGGACTGATGAGGTCATCAGGTAAAGTAGTGTAGAGGAAAAAGAGAAGATGGTTTAGGAAAGAACCTTGAGAGTGGAGGGAGAGAAGCTCTGGGAAGTTTGAGGAAGGATGAAAATGTTTGAAAGAGCTTCTATTGAGAATAAGATAGTAAACTGGTAAGGGAGGTATAATTGTCTAGTGAGAATTCTGTTTAGGTTGTCTAATATAAATTTGTAGTTAATAATTAATAATAATTAATAATAAATTACCCCAGTCAGAACACTTGTGTGATTCTATCCACTTTTGTTTAGTACTACATATTCAGGAGAAAAAAATGACAAATCATAGGAATGATCCAAGGCTGGGACTTGGTAAGGTATAATCAGCAATAGAAGGGATAAGCATTTAGGAGAGGTGGGCAGTGTTGAGCTAAATTGGTTCACCAAAGGGTCATGTTAGTGTGAATCTTAAAAATTCTCAGACCCTACTTCAGAACACTTGGTTAAGACCATTCCCCATTTTAAACAATGAAGGGACTTAGGAATATAAGAACTCTACTCCACCCATACTTAAGCATACTTTAGGGGAAGATAAAGTTGTAAACTCTTTACTGAACAATGAAAAAATACTTAACTCATACTTATAGTGAAGCAAAAGCCTTAAGCTAAGTCTATTTTTAGGAAGGTGCTAAGTACCTATGAAGGTCAAGCAACTTGCAAACTTGTAAGGGACAAGCCTTAAAAAAAGAGGTGTGAGGTTTTAGTCTACTCAGGTGTGAATTACTCAAAAGTTTAGTCTACTCAGGTGTGAATTAAGAATGGTCTGTCCTTTGGAAAATGTCTACTGTGATTGGTAGATGTGAGAACTTAGGGGAGGTGACATAGGAGAAAATTCTCTTTAAAAGGAGGTCAGAAGCTGAGAGAAAAAACTCTCTCTGAGAGAACTCTCTCTGGGGGATTTCAGCCTTGGAAGCTGAAGTGGAGCTCAGGAGCTGAACTGGTAGGTCTCTCTGAACACTAAAATCTTGTTTGGGACAAATCTTGTGATGAATGGATTAAAGACTGACTGATCTCTCTCTTAGGGCTTGAGCCTAGGCTGGCCTAGCCCTTTTCTCATTGTTTCCTCTTACTCTCTCTCTTTCATTAATTCCTTAATTTGTATTAATTAAAATCTCCATAAAAACCCAGCTGACTTGGGTATATTTCATATTTGGGAATTTTTCCCTGGTGACCACTTTATATTTGATTTAACTCAAGACAATGTCTTGAAACCATATTTCCGTGGTCACAGTTTAAGGCAAACACTATTTTAACTGTTACAATACGGTGAAGAAGAGAGAGTGGCCAGTTCAGGGGAAATGACCTGAGAGAGAATTGAGAAGTTAAAGGATTGAAAGATACCATAAAGATTTAAGAGTGAGGTTTTTAAGAGAAGGCAGAGGAAGAGATAAAGCCAATACATTATTTTCAGAGAAGAGGATTTGGAATTCTTGAACATGGAGGTCATGCGTTTGTGGGTGATAGCAAGATTAAGGGTATAACCCTTGTTGTATGTGGCTGAGCTAGAGTGAAGGAGTAGCTCATGGGAAGAGAGTAGCTAGGGAATTTGAGGGAGAAGTAGTATATACGTTGAAGTTTCTTAATATGACAATAAGAATTGGGGAAGAAAGAAAAAAATTGTGAGCCATGTAACAAACTGATTCATTCTTATGACATAAAAATTAAAAAGGGAGAGTAAGGGGAGGACATAAGTAACTATGATACAAGAAAAATGAGATACAAGTATAAAGAAGAGATAGATCTAAGCAAATACTCTCAGAACAGGAACTTTTAGCACATGCCCAGAACACTGGCGGTGGATGGTTTCTCCTAATGGGAAGGAAAGACTGAGCAACTTCTTCTACTTGGAGAGATGCTTTCAGAGACTCTCTGGGCATGTGCTTCATCCATTTGAGACATTTTATGTATGGGTTATATGTGTGCTACGCTGAACATGGTATCATTCATTAGACATTATATTATGAAGGTTTGTATTTTTTTTGTAGGGAGATAATCATTCTGGGCTTAAAAATCTTTTTTTTTTAAACCCTTACCTTCCTTCTTGGAGTCAATACTGTGTATTGGCTCCAAGGCAGAAGAGTGGTAAGGGCTAGGCAATGGGGGTCAAGTGACTTGCCCAGGGTCACACAGCTAGAAAGTGGCTGAGGCCAGATTTGAACCTAGGACCTCCCGTCTCTAGGCCTGGTTCTCAATCCACTGAGCTACCCAGCTGCCTCCTGGGCTTAAAAATCTTCAAGGAAATTAATCCTTCTTAGTAACATAGTATAATTAACTATTTTTATTCTTAGTGACATACACATATACCTGCGTATGCAAACATACACACTAAAATGAAATAATTTCTTCCAATGTTTTCTTATCTTGTCCTTGATGGAAATGGATGAAGAAGATAATTACCACTTTCCATTCTCTCATATAACTGTTTGTATTTTCAAAGGTTCTCCCCAAGACTCCTATATCAGTGCCCCTTGTGGTATAGAGAAAATGCTGAGCTCTCAGATTAGAGAAACACAACTTTTGATGGGCTCTACTAAGCTAACAAGGTAGAGAATGTGGTCATTAACAGACTGAATTTAATTTTTTGAAGAAAAACAAAATTATGCAAAGATAGGCTGATCACCAATAACTGGGTCAGTAGGAAATAGACATCTTTGACTATGGCAACCCATGAAAAAAAAGAAAATTAAAAAATGATTTTGTCTTGTCTGGTCTCCTTTCATTTCCTCAAACAATGTCATTATAGAGGAAATTGGGGCATAGAGGATGCTCAAAATCATAATTTTAGACTATTAATATTACAATTATGAAACTTTTTGTCTGGAGTCTAACAAATTGACATATTATTGGAAAAATGTGGGCTTGGGGGACTGCCAGTACATGGAGATGTTAGACAGAAGTGCTATATTGGAGGAAAAGAAAGGATTTCAATGTTGCTGAATTTTAGAATGTATGGTCAGTATATAGTCAGAAGCAAAACACTTTTCAAGATGAACAGGGTGAAAGAGAGAAAATGGAATAAACAGGGAGGAAATAAGATAGAGGGGAATACACATTTAATCGTATTTGTGAAAACAACTTTATAGAAATTTTTTTTAATAAAGGCCTTGAGAATCCAGTCAAATTTATAAGAATACAACTCATTCCCCAAATGATAGATGGTCAAAGAATATGAATGGGCAGTTTTCATCAAATCTACCTATCTATTGTATAGTCATGGGAAAAATTCTCTAAATCATTATTGATTAGAGAAATATGAATTAAAATAAGCCTGAAGTACGACTTTACACCAAGATTGGCCAATATGACAGAAAAGGAAAATGACAAAAGCTGGAGAGGATACATGAAAACTGAAATACTAAACACTGTTCAAGGAGTTATAAATTGGTTCAGTCATTCTGAAGAGCAAATTAGAACTACACCCAAAGGACTATAAAACTGTGGGTGTATATATAAAATGTCTTTTGTATTTCTACTTTTCAAACAATTTTCTGGAGGTGATCATTCACAAGTTATTCTTCAAATATTAAATCTGTAGTTGTGTATGATGCTTTCTTGGTTCTATTTGTTGCACTCTTCATTATCTCATGCGTTCTTTCCAAGTTAAAAAATATTAATCTGTTCATCATTTCTTATGGTGCACTAGTATTCCATCACAACCATATATTACTGTTTTTTAACCTATTCCCCACTTGATGAACATTCTCTCAAATTTTTGTTCTTTGACTCCACAAAGGAACTGCTATGAATAATATGGAACATATGGCTCCTTTTCCTTTTGTCCCATTCTCCTTTGGAAACAGACCCCAAAATGGTATTGGGGATACACAATTTTATAGTTCTCTGGGTATAATTCCAAATTGCTCTTAAAAATGGTTGAATCAATTCACAGTTCTACTAACAGTATATTAGTATCCCCACTTTTCCACACCTCTCCCAACATTTGTCATTTTCCCCTTTTATTATTTCTGCCAGTGTGATGGCTTTGAGATAACTCAGAATTGTTTTGGTTTGTATCTCCCTAAATCAGTATGGCTTTAAAGCATTTTCTTATACTTATATATGACTTTGATTTCTAATTTAGCTGAAAACTCTGTTCATTTTTTGCCCATTTACCATTTGAGAGATGGCTCTTATTTCTATACATTTGACAAAGTTCTCTATATATTTTAGATATGAGACTTCAAGAGACTATGAAATCCGCCCCAACAATTTTCTGCTTTCTTTCTAATCATGGCAACATTAATTTATTGGTACAAAAAACTTTTCAATTAAATATACTCAAAATTACCATTTTACAATGCTCCCCACCTCCTGTTTACTCATAAATTACTCTCCCACCCATAAATGTGATAGGCAATCTGCTTCTTCTTTTTCTAATATGCTTATGATATATCTCTTTTTATCTAGATCATGCATCCATTTGATCTTCTCTTAGTGAATGGTGTAAGATATTGATGTAAACCTAGTTTCTGCCAAACTACTTTCCAGTTTTTTACCAAATAGTGACTTCTTATCTTAATGGTCTGGATCTATATTTTAATATAAGGTCACCATATTTTTTTACTATTATTTGTTTTAAGTTTGTTTTGTTCCACTAATTGACCTTTCTATTTCTTAGCTAATACTAGATAGTTTTGATAATTACTACTTTATAATACAGTTTAAAATCTAGTGTTAAATGGATTCTTTTCTTGATTCTTTTCCCTCTACTCTCTCTCTCTCTCTCTCTCTCTCTCTCTCTCTCTCTCTCTCTCTCTCTCTCTCTCTCTCTCTCTCTCTCCCTCTCTCTTTCTCCCTCTGTGAAAGAGAAAGTCAAGTCTTTTCTCTTCTAGCTGTCTTCCAAGTTCTTGGCATAAGGCATCTAGAAATTTGTATAAGAGCTAAAGTTTACATAATGATCTAGTTTATTCTAGCTCCCCATTCACTTTAACAATTAGGCCACTGGCCTGCTATATGTGTTTCTATCATCTCAGCTACTTGGGATGCTAAGGCTGGCTGATTTCTAGAGCTCAGGAATTAAGAGCTACCATTTGGCTTTGCTGATCATGTATTGTTACTAAATTTACTAAGTTTGACATTGATATGATGAGTCTCTGGGGTTACCTAATGAGGGGTGAACCAGTCTAGGTAAGAAATGGAGCAGGTCAAAGCTCCTGTGTTGATCAATTAGTGAGATTCAGCTCATGAGTAACTTCTGAATCTCCAACTTGGATGAGACCCAGTACTAAAACAAAACATGAAAAACACAACAAGAGTATGGATCATACTCTTTTTCTTAGAATTTTATTTCATTATTTCACAGAATTTTAATTAAAAAGGCATATTGAAAATAAATACATCATGATCTATAAGTAGAAATATAAAATTATTCCCTTACACAGCTTATTGCCGAGCTCTCAACATTCAAATGCTATTTCAAGCACCTTAGAGACATGTCTATGAAGCTGTTAATGCCAAAGTAAGTTTGGACCCATGGATCCCTTTTCTGTTGATACTTGGAAAACTATGCCAAAGCTAGAAACTCTAACCCAAAGGTTGAAATATTTGTACCTAGAAGTATAATGATAGTGTGATACATCAAAAATCTCAAGTTTGAACTAAAATTATTTTTTCCAAGAGCAGACATTTATTCTTTTTTTTTTTCAGAAATTCATTCTCAATAAGTATTTGTTTAATTAAATTTAACTCCCAAAAAATCTTTCTTCCACAACTCTGGCCCTCCATTTCCCAAATCTGGAAAAACAAAAACAAAGACAAACAAACAAAAAGCTATTGGACTATTTGAAAAATCTTCCAATCTAAATCTATGATACTGTGAATATCCAGCTGAACTGGGTCTCAGTTTTGGATAATAACCTTTGAATAGCAAAATTTTAACAGATCCTCCAGACAATGTATCTATCTATCTATCTATCTATCATACAGATAGGTAGATATCTATTAGATATATATTTATATCCATATACCCACATATAATATGTATATAAAATACACATAAATAGATATATATAAATTTTACTGAGCCAGTGAACTGCTGCTAGAGCCAATTCTAATTCTCAACCCAATGTCTCTAAACCTTAGGGGACAATTAAATACCTGTGAAACCTGTAGACCATAGACAGAAGAAGTAGGAATAATAAATTCAGAGGGTGCCTTTAATTTGGTTTGGTTACAGCCTGATTTCACACCCCACTTCATTGCCAGTGGCCCTTCTTACAAATAGCTTTCAAAGTTTGAATTTTCAACTGAGTGGCTAGTCCCTAGCATTGGTGTAGATTTAGTGATTGCTATATAGGTATAGGTTTTGAGTGTGTGGCTTAAATTTTTATTCCCTAAATATAAATATTTCAGAGGACTTCATAGGCTAGATTTTCAAAACATGGACCTCCTAACATTTTATTTCTAATGGAAAGAAAGTTAAGAACTTAATCTATGATCCTACAGATATGTTCTAAATAAGCAAAATTGGCTCTGTGCGTGTTTTGTTTTCCTTTTTTCTTTTGTTTTGGTAAGGTAACTATTTTCTATACCTTGGCAAAAATCTTAAGTTGATTTCTAATCATTTTTGTTCTTAGTTGACCATTTTATGATCATCAACAAACTTAGTTAATCTTTATTAATCTAAATTGTCAGTACTTTCCCTCCCAAATCTGCAGAAAATCTGAATGTAGTCTATAATTACAGTTTAAAAAAAGGAGCAAAAATGATGAAGACAAAGAAAGTAATGATGATATAAAGGAATAAAATATATTAATTAAAAGACATGTTGAAAAAAGAAAAAAGAAAGCAAATAAGCTCCATATCCTAGGATCTTCCTTTACCAAATTCTGCATCCACATGCATAATATTAAATCTCAGGAGCTGATCCTTAAAAGGATCATTTTTTTTATCTTGGCTTATTCCTCTCTCCTCTCCCCATCCATAATTTACTTGGGGGAAAATGTTTGAATACAACTTATTTGTATTATCACAAATATGAGTAACAGCTCCCATGTAAATATACAAAATAATACATATATGAAAATAGGGTAGAGGTAATAACTCTTATTTGACCATTCAGAAAATTATGTAAATGATGCACAGGGCTCATAGGATCTTAGAAACAGAAACAGAAAACACATTCAGAAAAGCCAAAGGTATTCTTGGAAAGGGATTGAAGTTCAAATTTTAATATAGTAATTTAATATAATTATTTTCAATTTATATCTATACATAGATATTTTCTTTTGAAGAGATCTTATTTCAGAAGGATGCCCTGTATTTATGAACTACACCTTGAGAAAGCTTATCAAAATATAACAATAATTATATTTACTATAGCACTTTACATTTGTTTTCTCATTTTTGATTCACAACCCAGGGAAAATGGTTATGTTATTATTCTGAGGAAATTTAGCCAGAGATTATATAACTTGCCCAAAGTCACACATCTGGCAAGGTAGGATTCAAAATCATGTCTTCATGACTTGAAGTCTAGTATTCTATTTACTCTGCCTTAGCAGCTATCCTGGATTGCCATTTATGAATCATCTCATCATTGGCAAAAGCAGAAATGGCAGAACTCCTGTATGAACAAACCTAAATCAAGAACCAGTAGAAGACTTATGGAGTTGAAAGGTCCAAAGATAGGAGTTTTTGTCTAAGGTAGAAGCAAAGTTAAAGCTAGAATCAATTTAATACAAAGTTGGCTAGAGAGAGATGCAGTCTATGGTTCATTCTGCAAGAGTACAACCTTGGGCAAGAAACTAAATCAATCCATAGTAGAGGAGCTGTTACATATATATATATTACATACATACATATATACATATATATATATATATGTGTGTGTGTAATTGGCCCTACTCTGCAGTTTTTTGCTGAATTCCTCTTACCTATAAGGATTTTGATGCCATCTTTGCTATTCTCTATTGTAACAGTTAAGTTCAGAAGACACTGGGAATCCTCACTAGTCCTTACATAGGCTTTTTCAATTTTCTCTTAGCTTTCCCTACTGTAGTCTTGAAAAGTTTTATTTCTGCTCCTCCATCCTATCAGCTGAATACAAGTTAGTTCACCATGCTTGTAACAAGATGGAGCAGAAGAATCACTAATTTTTCAAGTATTCCTAAACACAATTTTGAAAATTGCTCATAGGGCAGCTAGGTAGCACAGGGGATAGAGTTTCAGCCTGAAGATAGGAAGACCTGGGTTCAAATGTGACCTCAGACACTTTCTCACCCTGGGACCCTGAACAAGTCAGTTAACCGCAATTGCCTAGCACTAACTGCTTTTCTGCCTTGGAACCAATATACACTGTTGATTCTAAGATGGGAGGTAATGGTTTAAAAGAAAAAAGGAAAATTGTTCTCTGTGTGCCAGTTACTTGGCAGATATGGAAGATGCCTCAAAATGATGAACAGCTAGCTGTGTGCCTGATATTGCAGAGACAGGAGGTGCACCCTGATTTCCAGGGCCTGGACTTTATTGTGAGGAATAGAGAAGTGCATCCACTGACTGCAATAGTTATTGGACCTGATCTTTGCATGGTGCATCTTTATCTTGTGTTTGATCTATGTATCCTAACAGCTAAGTAAATAGTTATGTGTGTATATATATATATATATATATATATATAAAAGAATGCATAGATACATACATATAATTATTATGTATAGTATAAAAAGTATAAAATTGTATATGCACACAAATACATACTCCCTTGTGTGTACCAGATCATTAATTGTTCCATCCAGGTACCTGGGTTTATAACAACTTCCTGAGCTTCCTAACTTAACATAAATATACATATACCTAGGGGAAATTTACTCAAACCAACAAGGATATAAGCATCCTTCTCTTGCCAGAGTTGGCAGTTCTACCCAACTATAAGTCTATATTTTTCAGCTGCCACTTCTACCTCATTCTTCCCCTTCCTTTCTCTTTAAGAGATTGCTTATGCTAGGCTCATTCCTATTATTGCCTCTGCTAACATGATCCTTTCAAAATTGGGTCAGAAGGGGCAAACTGCTGGCTCTTGAACTTTTTTCTTGTTGCTTCTTTGCCAAGGGTAGAGGCTTAAACTTAAAAGTCCTCTGCATAAGAGAGTTTTATCTTATCTTTGTAAACAAGGTTCTCCAAATTGCCTTGCTCATTTGAAAAGGCTGTTGATTGAACTTCTCTCCAGGTTTATTTTGACTGCAGGTACCATCTGTTTTAGAAGTCTCAGGAGGAGCTTAAGCCAGGGTATACCAGAGCCTGCTCACACTCACTCTCAGCATGAGCATTTACACCTCAGAAAATGAAGAATGCTAAAAATTAGGGCTCAATGTATAGTTTTGTTAATTGTATAGATTTGAGTCAGTGATGGAGAAAATGTTAATAATTCAGATTAAACTTAAACTTGCATCATTTGTACTTTTTCCCATGGAGAGCTGATTGTTAAATGAATTTGCCAGCACACAACTGGGTTTAACTGCCCCTATACTCCTTCCAATACCACCCCTCTCCTCTATCAATATAGACTGGAAGAGTTCCAGTTTAGGCAGGGTTATATACTGCTTGAGTCATTTCAGTCCAAACATTACCTTTATTGAGTCCATGCTGATTATTTCTCAAATCATCCACCAGAGGGATTTTGTGCTTCTTCATGTATTTGTCAGACAGTGAAGTGCTTACTTGTCACAAAACTTCCTTCAGATGTGACTGCTTTGGGAAAGTTTAGAATCTTGAACATATTAGATGCTTAAGCATCATTGGTTATATTCAGTGAATGACTGGCACTTAGATATCTGAACTTGTTCCTCAAATGTATCAACCACCTCTCACCAAGTTCTCCAGAAGGATAAGAAGGAAGACAGTTGCAATTTTAAAGATTTTTATCTGGAATTCTCAAATATATCTTCAGGGCACAATAGGTCAGCCTCTCAGACAACTTATCAGAGATTCCTGCTAGACTCTCTGAAATTTATAATCATAGATTTAGCTCTAATTTAAAAATGACTCTTCCTCCCTTTCTCTCCTCTTCAATTTCCTCACCCAACAATTACACGTCTTTTCTTCATTCTGTGTTCAGACCAAATACTCTTCTTCAATAAATTCTTTGTAGACCAAACAAAGTAAACAAACTGGATACTTCAAGAACTCTACCTGGTACCCATATTCATACTAATTCCTTAATCAAATCACCCAAAGTAATTCAGGTCAAGTCAATAAATTTCTATTGAGGTTTACTATGTTTCAGGCATCCTACTAAGTTATGGGAATACAAAGATGGGCAGAAAGATAGTTTCTTCCTTAAACAATGACAACAACAACTTATATTCTAATAGGGGAAACCTATGTAGACAATCCTACCATGAGTAGGACATGACCAAAATGATTAAACAACAAAAATGTAAACAATTAGCTCAATACAAAACATATACAGAGAATTTGATGGCTTGTCTATGTACCTCTTGGTAATAATGCACTTTTCATTCACTTGCCATATATTTGCCTTTATATTGCTTCTTGAGTGATGACCAATTCTTTAAAGATTGTAGTGTTCAAGATAAGAAGAATATTGGTATTAAAAAATTAGTGCTCTATCAGGGGGAAATTGCTAACAATGTGTTGTGATTGTGGGATCTACCTCTCAAAATTGATTTGGGGGAGATGCATTGCTCTATATTCCCATTGAAACAGAAATAATATAACCTGAACCAGTAGATCAACTAAACTGAGTAACCACACCCAAACTATAATCTTGAGTGGGTCTACTTTTCCTGGGTGATTAAGATTTCTGGCTAATTACTAGTGGCAGAACTCTCATTCTTTCTTACTATTTCTTGGGCTCCATTTACCAATCTCTACCCAGGGCTATCAATATTTCCACAGCAGATATTCCACTGCTTCGATACTGACCCATTGGCATATTCTATATTCCCAGTCTTGAGATGTATGCCCTGACCATCTAGTTGCATAAATGCAAAGATTTGTTCTTTATCTATAAACTGTTTTCTGCTCATCCCAATATTTTGGTGCTCCCTGAGTATCATTAAGCAGGTTAAACATATGCATCAATTCAGCTTGGCTATCAAGAGCAGATCCCCTTGTAGTTGAATATCCTTAAACCTCTTTATTAAAAATCTCCTCCTCCTCCTCCTCCTCCTCCTCCTTCTTCTTCCTCTTACCGGCTGTCTTAGAATCAATACTGTGTATTGGTTCCAAAACAGAAGAGCAGTAAAGGCTAGGCAATGGGTGTTAAGTGATTTTCCCAGGGTCATCCAGCTGGGAAATGCCTGAGGTCAGATTTGAACCTAGGACCTCCCATGTCTAGGCCTAGCTCTCAATCCACTGAGCCATCCAGCTGCCCCCTCAAAATCTTCTTTTAAAAGGATCAAAATTTAAGAAAACTTTGAAGGACCAAACTATGTCAATTGAAAGCGTTTTTTTTTTAATTAATAAAGAAAAGGAAACAAAAAGAAGGAAGTTTTTATTTCAAGGCAAAAATCATAACATCTGCATGTAATTATTTGTATTTGAAGTATTTTTATATAGACGGGAGAAATGATTTTTAAAATTGTGAAAAAATCCATTAATTAATATACCTTATTCCATCTAGTGTTAAAATCTCTAATAGGATTTCTTTTTCTCTGCTCCAAATGGCTTGTTACTGCTGAAATTCACTTAAGTGTTCCAGTATTGGCCTTTTCCTCTGCCTAATAGTTAGCACAGACTTTGTAGCCTCTCATGTTCTCAGCAGGCACACCAACATTAAACAGAACACTCCCTCAAAACATTGATGGTCCTTCATCAAAGGGACCACTCAATCCAATCCAGTTCTTCCTGATTCCCTAATCATGAGGCATACTTGTTCTTGATTGGATGGGTGGGGCTCTGTCCTAAAGACAAGCTTGCCTTATCTCCCAAAGGCTAACACTTACACTATCTCCAGGAAATGAGCAAGGATATGATTACTAATTTTTGCAAAGCAGCCAGCATGGGAAGGGCTGTCAACATCTCATGTATTCAGCATTCATGCTGAGCCACAATTTTAGTGGCCAGAGACAATAGCTGATATAATTTGGGGTTTTCTGCTGCTTTCGACTCTGTATGCCACCTTAAACTGCATGCCCTTGAGATGAAAGACTTGTCTTTTGCCTTTCTTTGAATTTCTAGCACTTTAGCACAGTATCTAGTACAGAGCCCATGATTAATAACTTTCTTTTTACTATTGACTACATCCCTAACAAACCTCTATGACAGTAGTTCTTTTTGTAGTCTCCTATTATAACTGTTAGTTTGCTAAAGCGATAAAGGACCAGAATTGCCACTTTACAACTTGTAGTTTACATGAAGGTTCTCCTTGTAAGCATTCTGCATTCTGACCAAAAAGTTTGCATGCACCTTACCAAATATTCTGTCTCACTATACTTTCCACATTTAGGTTTGTCATTACCAAATAATAGCCCTTTCCTTCTATTATACTGTTTCTCATATATATATGAGAATTCTAGAAAACCTATAACAGCCTCTGTGTTTCTCTTTGTCTCCCAATTTCATAGCGTCTCAATCTTTTGACATCATAGGGAACTGACATTAATCTATTGATAACTTTGACCCCATCTATGATACATGTGAGAGTATTGTTTCTAATGTCTGTTCTAATACAAGATCATTTCAGGTGGGAGGCCTTGATGCTAATAATTATGATTGAATCACCAATAGTTGATCAAATTACATTCAGTATATCTAGTTTAAGATGGCAGGGAAGGGCATAATACCTTTTATGAGATAATAGAATTCAGAGTTGTAAGGGATCTTATAATTCATCTACTCCAAATCCCTCATTTTATAGATGAGGAAAAGTGAAATCCATAGAAATTAACTGACTTCCATTGAAGGCAAAGTTAATGTGGAGGCTGATTAAGGAAGTACTGCAGTAAAAGTGATGAGTTTAAAGGGGTTGAATCTTTGGGGTCTACTGAGTTTACAGGGCTTTAGAGATTTCTTTGGTCAAACATTATCTGGAGTCATCATGAGTTTAAAGAAGTATTGTAATTTTCGGGTCATTCCAAGATTGAATGTAGTCCATGGGAGAATGGAGCCTTGGGGCACTGGACCATGGGGTATATTAAAATAAATTTCTGGCATATAACATGTTTTATTTCAACTAAATGGAAAACTGCTATCAAGGACAATTTATTGGATTATTGGTATCCTATTATAGCCAAGGTTTAACTGTATACTATCATTATTCTTTGGGGAATGTAGTGAAATTATTATATCTTCATTTGAAATTTAATTTATATTCATTTGGACTAGGATCTCTGGAGGGGAGCATGTTAATGCACCAGCTTGTCTTGTCCATACCTGTTAGCATTTCTGTATTTTTCCCCCTGGATGACTCATGAATGAGGCAGGTAATTGGAAAGGAGATGATGAGAAAAAGCATCCCTCACATTAATTAGACATCTGTTCTTGGTCAATGACCATTAAACAGGAAGCTAAATCTCAATTGTGGTCTTGGCTACTTGTTGTTGGATCTGATAAGGAATCACTGATAACTAAGGAGGAACAGTACTGAAGCAAGCCAACCATCTATTATAACTAAAATAAAATCTATAACTGTATTATATTTTCTGATCACCAAAAGTAAAGTCATATGACTGCAGGGGAATCCCTTTATTCATGTTTGATCAACTTCATATTTCATGCTATACAGTGATTATCCAAAACTTTTTTTTCTCATTCAACTTCTAATTCTGCCCTTAATGCCTCTGTTTTAGCAGATGATAACACTTCATACTTTATAAATTCAGTCTACCATTTCTCTTAAGCAAAATTCAACTAAAGAATCTTTTAAAATTTAAATTTATTTCTTTGTTATATTAAAATATCCAGGTAACTCCCTCCCTCCCTCTCCTCCTCCCTCATTAGAGAAGGCATTATCTGAGAAAAAATATATATAATACTATGTCTTATTTCTATTCATCAGTTCTTTCTCTGGAGGTGGATATACACAAGTCATTCTTCGAACAATTCTGTTGCTGTATATAATGTTCTCTTAGTTTTGCCCATTTCACTTTTTACAATTTCATGTAGATCTTTCCATGTTTTTCCAAAATTAACCTGCTTGGCATTTCTTATGGCACAGTAGAATACCATTACAATCATATGCCACAACTTTTTTAGCCATTTCTCGATTGATGGGTATACTTTATGTTTTCAGTTCTATGCTACCACAAAGAGAACTGCTATATTTTAGAATAAATATTTTAGAACCTATGTTCTTTTCCTCTTTTCTTTCATAGAATTTTATACTATGGGATCCCAAGGGGGTTAAAAGATATATCTATATATCTGCATCTTTCTATCTATCTTTCTATCTATTTATCTATCTATCACTATGTGTGTGTGTGTTTAGTTGTTTTTCAGTTGTTTCTAACTCTTCCTAACTCCATTTGAGATTTTCTCGGCAAAGATACTGGTTTGTCATTTCCCTTTTTATAGAGGAGGAATTGAGGAAAACAATCTTCGGTGACTTGCCTAGGGTCATGCAACTAGTAAGTATCTAAGCTAAATTTTAACTCATGAAAATGAGTCTTCCTGATTTCAAGCCCAGGACTCTATTCATTGTGCCAACTAGCTGATATAACTGCTGTGTTTATAAACTCTGAAATTTTCTTATATGATCTGTTATTCCACTTCACCCTCTGCCTTACAACTTCAAACTTTGTTCTTCATTCCTATCAT
Source organism: Monodelphis domestica (assembly GCF_027887165.1). Classification (NCBI taxonomy): domain Eukaryota; kingdom Metazoa; phylum Chordata; class Mammalia; order Didelphimorphia; family Didelphidae; genus Monodelphis; species Monodelphis domestica. The sequence continues at coordinate 222,914,290 of NC_077227.1, read as the reverse complement.
GACCTCCGATCCCTCAACCTCTTAATTCTTTCCAAGACCATCATTCCTGTATTAGAGACATACTTTTCCCTTCCTCATCTAGACCCCTTAGTAAACAACTCTACACTCTTCTTTCAATATTTATCCTTGTTATCCCATTGCTGATCTTGCTCAGCTAAGCCTCAGCCTGGATTATTCCCTCATTGGTAAACTTCATTCCTAAACATAGGACACTGAGGAGTGATGTAAGTGATCAGTAGGATGATCTGCTGAATGATGCTGGGGGGCAGGAATAACAAGACTATATTAGCTGGATTCACTACAAATTTATGTTACATAACCTCATTTGGGCTTTTACTGCAGTAAGACAATCTTTTTATATCTCCCTAATCAGCACATTATCCCTTTCATCACAGAGGCTCTTCCAAAACTTTTTAACTCACCTTAAATTTTGCACAGCTCTCCCAATCCCCCATTCTGAGTTGAATCTTTATCTCATATTTTACTGAAAAAGTGAGGTCATTCATTGTGAGATCCCTGTTCTCCCCTCCTCATTTCACATCATCCAAATGCTTCTGCCCCTTCACCCCTGACTCTTGCAGAAATGGCCTTTCTCCTTTCCAAGTCAAACCACTACTGGTACAAGTGTTCTCATTCCATTTCATCTTCTCCAGAAGATTGTTCCCTCTCGTATCCCTGTTCTTTTACTTATTTTTTCTTCTCTTCTTGTCTACTGGGTGCTTCCTTATTCCCTACAAAAATACCTGAGCCTTCTCCATCCTCAAAAAAACAACAACATTGAAACTCACAATTTACCCCCCTCTAAGTTTCTCTATTATTATTTATGATACTACAATCATTTAATCATCCCAACCTAGGTATTATTTTTGACTTCTTACTCTCTCTTACTCCATATGTCCAGTTCAGTTGCCAAGGCCTCTGAATTTTACCTTCATCCTACTCTGACATTGCCACCACTCTGATGCAGATCTTTATCATCTCACACCTGGACTACTGCAATAGACATTTGGTTGGCCTTTCTGCCTCATCTCTCCCCACTTGACTCTAGCCTTCATCTAACTGTCAAATTAATCCTTTTAAAGCACAAATGTAATCATCACATGCCTCTTCCCCTACCTCCCAGGCAATAAACTTCAGTGGCTCCCTATGGGCTCTAGGTCCAAATCAAAAATTCTCTATTTGGTATTCAAAGCCTCCTCTTATCTTTTCAGTCTTCTCCTACCTTATCTACTGCCACCACCTGCCTCTCACCACTGCCAACACACTCTGAGATCCAGAGACACCGGTCTCCTTACTGTTCCTCACATGAGACACTTGGTCTCCAGATTCTAGGCATTTCCCCTGGCTGTTCACCCTATTTAGAATACTTTCCATCCTCAGCTCTACTTCCTGACTTCTATGACTTCCTTCAAGTCCCAGCTAAAATTCCATCTTCTACAAGAAATCTATTCTGAGCCTCCTGAATGGTAGTGTACTATTGACTATCTCCAATTTATTTTGTTTGTACATAGTTCTTTGCCTGTTATCTTCCCCATTAAACTGTGATCTCTTTTAGAGCAGGAACTGTCTTTTGTCTTTCTTTGTAAACCCAGCACTTAGCATAGTGCCTGGCACATAGTAGGTGCATAAAATATACTTACTGACTCTAGTATTCTGAAATCTTAAATCTACACTCCTAAAGTCTAGGATACATGGCCTGGGAGGCTCTTAACAGTGAAATTCTCGGGACTTCTGGTTAAGATGGCGGCTTAGAGAAAGCTAAAGCTCAGATCTCCGGAAAACCCTTCCCGACCGATCTCAAACGATAAGCTCCTAAGGCGCCGAAATTCAAAACGATCAACAGCACAGACCCTGGGAACCCTCCTCCTGGACCTGGACCCGGTTCAAAAGGTACGGCTCCCCTCAAAAGCCAGAACCCGAGATCACTCGGACCTCAGGGGTAGGAGCGCAGAGTCCAAGGCTCTGGGAAGCCGCAGCCCGGCCCGGCTCAGAGAGCAGGGTCCTCGGAACAACAACCCTCAGGGCCTTCTACCCAAGTCCCAGTGAAAGTTACTGCCTGGGGCTCCCGCTGCAGAGAGCTGGTCGAAACAACAGCAACCCTCAGGGTGGGCAAGACAGCCTCACGGGCTGGATCCTGCTATCCAAGTCTCAGTGAAAGTCCCTGCCCTTGGAGCTTGGGGAAGCTGCAGCCCATCCCCCCGCAGGCCAACGAAACAGCCTCACGGCCAGCGATTCTGAAGGCAACTTCCAGAAAGCGAGCCGGGGGGAGAGTGTGGCCTCGTGGTCCGACCCTTCCATTCCACTTTCAGTGAGGCATATTCAGTTTAACCCAGGGAAAGCTCATAGAACCAACATCTGCCCAGGACTAAAGCCTCTGAACACCAGACAGAGATAAGAAAAGCTAATCCTCCACATTCAGAGATGGCAAACTCCACAGAAGCACAGAAGCCCCAAAATACCAAGAAAAATAAGAAGAAAGGGGCGACTTTGGACACATTCTATGGAGCCAAAATACAAAATACAGAGCAGATAGAAGAAGATATACAAGAAAATGCTCCAAAATCTTCCAAAGGAAATAGAAACTCTCCACAAACCCATGAAGAATTTGAATCAGAAATGACCAAAAAGATGGAAGCCCTCTGGGAGGAAAAGTGGGAAATAATGCAAAAGAAATTCATGCATTTACAAAACCAGTTTGACCAAACTGTAAAAGAAAACCAGGCTTTAAAGCAAGAACTAATAAAGCAAAGCCAAAACACCAAGAAATTAGAAGAGAACATAAAATATCTCACCAACAAGGTGATAGATCTGGAAAATAGAGGGAGAAGAGAGAATTTAAGAATAATTGGACTCCCAGAAAAGCCAGAAATAAACACCAAACTGGACATGGTGATACAAGATATAATCAAAGAAAATTGCCCAGAGATTCTAGAACAAGGGGGCAATTCAGCCACTGACAGAGCTCACAGAACACCTTCTACACTAAACCCCCAAAAGACAACTCCCAGGAATGTAATTGCTAAATTCCAAAGCTATCAAACAAAAGAAAAAATCCTACAGGAAGCCAGAAAAAGACAATTTAGATATAAAGGAATGCCAATCAGGGTCACACAAGACCTTGCAAGTTCTACTCTGAATGATCGTAAGGCATGGAACATAATCTTCAGAAAGGCAAGAGAGCTGGGTCTCCAACCAAGAATCAGCTACCCAGCAAAACTGACTATATACTTCCAAGGGAAAGTATGGGCATTCAACAAAATAGAAGACTTCCAACTTTTTGCAAAGAAAAGACCAGAGCTCTGTGGAAAGTTTGATACTGAAAATCAAAGAGCAAGGAATACCTGAAAAGGTAAATATTAAGGAAAGGGGAAAAATGTTATCTTCTTCTTTTACTCAAACTCTCTTCTATAAGGACTACATTTATATCAATCCATGTATACTAACATGTGGGGAAAATGTAATGTATAAATAGGGGGTAAAGAAAGACCAAATAGAATAATGGTTCTCACACAAAGATTCACATGGGAAGGGGAGGGGAAGAAAACTCCTATAAGAAGGAGAGGAAGAGGGGGGGGTTACTTAAACCTCAATCTCAGGGAAATCAACTCTGAGAGGGAAAAACATCCAGATCCATTGGGATCTTGAATTCTATCTTACCCAACAAGGGTAAGGAGAAGGGAAAACCAAGGGGGGGAGGGGGAGAGGGAGAACAAAAAGGGAGGGAAAGAGAGGGGGGAGGGGGAGGGAACAAAAAGGGAGGGACTAAAAAGGGAAACATCAAGGGAGGGGACAAGGGGGACTGATTCAAAGTAAATCACTGGACTAAAAGGTAGAGCCGAAGAAGAAAAGGTTAGAATTAGGGAAGGCTATCAAAATGCCAGGGAGTCCACAAATGACAATCATAACTTTGAACGTGAATGGGATGAACTCACCCATAAAACGTAGACGAATAGCAGAATGGATTAGAATCCAAAACCCTACCATATGTTGTCTTCAAGAAACACACATGAGGCGGGTTGACACCCACAAGGTCAGAATTAAAGGATGGAGTAAGACCTTCTGGGCCTCAACTGATAGAAAGAAGGCAGGAGTGGTAATCATGATATCTGATAAAGCCAATGCAAAAATAGACCTGATCAAAAGGGATAGGGAAGGTAATTATATTTTGTTAAAAGGGACTCTAGACAATGAGGAAATATCATTAATCAACATGTATGCACCAAATAATATAGCACCCAAATTTCTAATGGAGAAACTAGGAGAATTGAAGGAAGAAATAGACAATAAAACCATACTAGTGGGAGACTTAAACCAACCATTATCAAATTTAGATAAATCAAATCAAAAAATAAATAAGAAAGAGGTAAAAGAAGTGAATGAAATCTTAGAAAAATTAGAATTAATAGACATATGGAGAAAAATAAATAGGGATAAAAAGGAATACACCTTCTTCTCAGCACCACATGGCACATTCACAAAAATTGACCATACATTAGGTCACAGAAACATAGCACACAAATGCAAAAAAGCAGAAATAATGAATGCAGCCTTCTCAGATCACAAGGCAATAAAAATAATGATTAGTAATGGTACATGGAAAACCAAATCTAAAACCAATTGGAAATTAAACAATATGATACTCCAAAACCGTTTAGTTAAAGAAGAAATCATAGAAACAATTAATAATTTCATCGAGGAAAATGACAATGGCGAAACATCCTTTCAAACCTTTTGGGATGCAGCCAAAGTGGTAATCAGAGGCAAATTCATATCCCTGAATGCTTATATTAACAAACAAGGGAGAGCAGAGATCAATCAATTGGAAATGCAATTGAAAAAACTCGAAAGCGATCAAATTAAAAACCCCCAGCAAAAAACCAAATTAGAAATCCTAAAAATTAAGGGAGAAATTAATAAAATCGAAAGTGATAGAACTATTTATTTAATAAATAAGACAAGAAGCTGGTACTTTGAAAAAACAAACAAAATAGACAAAGTACTGGTCAATCTAATTAAAAAAAGGAAGGAAGAAAAGCAAATTCACAGCATTAAAGATGAAAAGGGGGACAGCACCTCCGATGAAGATGAAATTAAGGCAATCATTAGAAATTACTTTGCCCAATTATATGGCAATAAATACACCAATTTAGGAGAAATGGATGAATATATACAAAAATACAAACTGCCTAGACTAACAGAAGAGGAAATAGAATTCTTAAATAATCCCATATCAGAAAATGAAATCCAACAAGCCATCAAAGAACTTCCTAAGAAAAAATCCCCAGGGTCTGATGGATTCACCTGTGAATTCTATCAAACATTCAGAGAACAGTTAATCCCAATACTATACAAACTATTTGACATAATAAGCAAAGAGGGAGTTCTACCAAACTCCTTTTACGACACAAACATGGTACTGATTCCAAAACCAGGCAGGTCAAAAACAGAGAAAGAAAACTATAGGCCAATCTCCCTAATGAATATAGATGCAAAAATCTTAAATAGGATACTAGCAAAAAGACTCCAGCAAGTGATCAGAAGGATCATTCACCATGATCAAGTAGGATTCATACCAGGGATGCAGGGCTAGTTCAACATTAGGAAAACCATCCACATAATTGACCACATCAACAAGCAAACTAGCAAGAACCACATGATTATCTCAATAGATGCAGAAAAAGCCTTTGATAAAATACAACACCCATTCCTATTAAAAACACTAGAAAGCATAGGAATAGAAGGGTCATTCCTAAAAATAATAAACAGTATATATCTAAAACCAACAGCTAATATCATCTGCAATGGGGATAAACTAGATGCATTCCCAATAAGATCAGGAGTGAAACAAGGATGCCCATTATCACCTCTACTATTTGACATTGTACTAGAAACACTAGCAGTAGCAATTAGAGAAGATAAAGGAATTGAAGGCATCAAAATAGGCAAGGAGGAGACCAAGTTATCACTCTTTGCGGATGACATGATGGTCTACTTAAAGAATCCTAGAGATTCAACCAAAAAACTAATTGGAATAATCAACAACTTTAGCAAAGTTGCAGGATACAAAATAAACCCACATAAATCATCAGCTTTTCTATATATCTCCAACACAGCTCAGCAGCAAGAACTAGAAAGAGAAATCCCATTCAAAATCACCTTAGACAAAATAAAATACCTAGGAATCTACCTCCCAAGACAAACACAGGAACTATATGAACACAACTACAAAACACTCGCCACACAACTAAAACTAGACTTGAACAAATGGAAAAACATTAACTGCTCATGGATAGGACGAGCCAATATAATAAAAATGACCATCCTACCCAAACTTATTCATCTATTTAGTGCCATACCCATTGAACTACCAAAATACTTCTTCACTGATTTAGAAAAAACCATAACAAAGTTCATTTGGAAGAACAAAAGATCAAGGATATCCAGGGAAATAATGAAAAAAACCACATATGATGGGGGCCTTGCAGTCCCTGACCTAAACCTATATTACAAAGCAGCAGTCATCAAAACAATTTGGTACTGGCTAAGAAACAGAAAGGAAGATCAGTGGAATAGACTGGGGGAAAGCGACCTCAGCAAGACAGTATACGATAACCCAAAGATCCCAGCTTTTGGGACAAAAATCCACTATTCGATAAAAACTGCTGGGAAAATTGGAAGACAGTGTGGGAGAGACTAGGAATAGATCAACACCTCACACCCTACACCAAGATAAATTCAAAATGGGTGAGTGACTTAAACATAAAGAAGGAAACCATAAGTAAATTGGGTAAACACAGAATAGTATGCATGTCAGACCTTTGGGAGGGGAAAGGCTTTAAAACCAAGCAAGATATAGAAAGAATCACAAAATGTAAAATAAATAATTTTGACTACATCAAACTAAAAAGCTTTTGTACAAACAAAACCAATATAACTAAAATCAGAAGGGAAACAACAAATTGGGAAAAAATCTTCATAGAAACCTCTGACAAAGGTTTAATTACTCATATTTATAATGAGCTAAATCAATAGTACAAAAAATCAAGCCATTCTCCAATTGATAAATGGGCAAGGGAAATGGATAGGCAGTTCTCAGATAAAGAAATCAAAACTATTAACAAGCACATGAAGAAGTGTTCTACATCTCTTATAATCAGAGAGATGCAAATCAAAACAACTCTGAGGTATCACCTCACACCAAGCAGATTGACTAACATAACAGCAAAGGAAAGTAATGAATGCTGGAGGGGATGTGGCAAAGTAGGGACATTAATTCATTGCTGGTGGAGTTGTGAACTGATCCAACCATTCTGGAGGGCAATTTGGAACTATGCCCAAAGGGCGACAAAAGAATATCTACCCTTTGACCCAGCCATAGCACTGCTGGGTCTGTACCCCAAAGAGATAATGGACACAAAGACTTGTACAAAAATATTCATAGCTGCGCTCTTTGTGGTGGCCCAAAACTGGAAAACGAGGGGATGCCCATCAATTGGGGAATGGCTGAACAAACTGTGGTATATGTTGGTGATGGAGTACTATTGTGCTAAAAGGAATAATAAAGTGGAGAAGTTCCATGGAGACTGGAACAACCTCCAGGAAGTGATGCAGAGCGAGAGGAGCAGAACCAGGAGAACATTGTACACAGAGACTAATACACTGTGGTATAATTGAACGTAATGGACTTCTCCATTAGTAGTGGTGTAATGTCCCTGAACAACTTGCAGGGATCCAGGAGAAAAAAACACCATTCATAAGCAAAGGATAAACTATGGGAATGGAAACACCGAGAAAAAGCAACTGCCTGAATACAGAGGTTGAGGGGACATGACAGAGGATAGACTCTAAATGAACACTCTAATGCAAATACTATCAACAAAGCAATGGGTTCAAATCAAGAAAACATCTAATGCCCAGTGGACTTACGCGTCGGCTATGGGGGGTGGGGGGAGGAAAAGAAAATGATCTATGTCTTTAACGAATAATGCTTGGAAATGATCAAATAAAATATATTATAAAAAAACAGTGAAATTCTCAAAGTACAAAGCTTATGATTCTGAGGAAGGAGAAAAAGGAAAGCTGTCTAGAGACAGATGAGGTTGCATACTGATTCAGACTCTAAAAAGATATGGACAGAAGATGCAAGCAAAAGCTATAGTTCAGGATGAATACAAATGAGTTCTAGGGTCTTATCAAAATAATTTCAGTTATGCTAAAGTCTGGAATGAGGTGTGTATTAAATGTTGAGGAAAACAAAAAAAAAGATTTTAAACCAAAGAGAGGCATTTTTTTTCTTTTTTGGGGGGGGGCAGGTAGAGAAGACTAAAGATGAAGCAGGAATGCTGCTTTCAATGACATGATGGAGATAAAGGCAAACCTCAGTCCCTACTTTGCTTCAGTTACATTTGCCCAGGAGCATGGTGTTAAAATCAGGATTGATAAGAAATTGAAAACAAGATAAGGGAGATAGTAAAAACAAAAACAAAAATCATTCAGTTGCTCTCAATAAATTCAAGCAACAGGTCCCAGATTAATCAATCAATCCATTATTCAACAAACATTTATTATGCACCAACTATGAGTTGTCCAGACCCTATACTGGACAGTAGGGGGATGCAATGACAAAAGTAAAATAGTCTCAGAACTCAAGGGGATTACATTTTATAGGCAAAGATAATATGTATACACACATACATACATATATGTTTATATCTCTATCTCTATATAACCTAAATGGATAAAAACCCTTGAGGAAAAGAAGACACCAAAAGCTGAGGGGATCATGAAAGGAAGGTAGAACTTGAACCTTGAAGAAAACTAGGGATTCTGGGAGGAAACTGTATTTCCAGCATGGGAGGCAGGCAATGCAAAGGCATAAACTTCAGAGGTGCAATGCCATGTATGAAGAAGAGCAAGGTGGTCAGTTTACTGGACAGTTGAGTGAATTAAGGGGAATAGTGTATTACAAGCCTAAGGAGACAGCTGAAGCTAAGTTATAAAGGGTTTTAAATTTCAAACAGAGAAATTTATTTCCCAGCTGAACTATACTCCTAGACCCTTAAAGTTGTGAATGTGATTGCTGAATCATTTTCTGTGATCTTAAAAAAATACTAGAAGATTTGAATACTTTGGCACATACAATTTCTAGTATGTTTCTCAATTATATAGACATGCTAATGTACCCCATATTCTTATTTTTGTTGTATAGCATTGCAAAGAATTTTCCTTTTAGTGGATTAGGTTTTGTTTTTATTTTTGAATAATCAATTATTCTGTTTTCAACTAAAAAAAATTTAAAAAGGGAAATGGAAGAGCTGATGAAATTTTTAGATATCAGGAAATGTTTAAATGTTCAAAAAAGCATGTAAGGCTGAGTCTCTAAGCTATAGATATTGGACTTTAATTTGATTCTTGGTAAAATTCTAGGAAACTTTATTAAAGGAATAGTATAAAAATACTTATGGAAGAAAGGAATATCGTCTAAACCCATTTTCTTTGGAAACTGCATCACTCAGAAGCCTATTTGCAATTCTGGGAAGTATTTTATAGGTCTCCAAAAGTGAACATGAGATGCAGCTAAGTGGCTCAGCATATAGAGAGCCAGACCTAGAAATAGGAAGTCTTGGATTTCAATTAGACCTTGGACATTTCCTAGCTATTTTCCTGGGCAAGTTATTAACTTGTTTTCTAGCCCTTACCACTCTTCTGCCTTGGAACCAATACTTAGTATCGATTCTAAGGTGGCAGATAAGGGTTGCTTTTGCTTTTGCTTTTTTTTTTTTTTTTTAAAGAAAGAGGTGAACATATGAGAGGTTCAAATCTGGATAGCCAAGACAAGGATATTTATCTTAACAATATGGTTGTTTTCTTTTCTAGAGAGATATGTAGTCTTTCAAAACAATGAACAATTTTCCATAGGCAATTCAGCCTGTTTTCTCCCTTTTATTAGATCTTGTGTCTGGGTTGTTGTATAGCTATAATATCTTTCCAAGAGATGGATACTTATGTAAGAACTTTATTGTCTATACATCTAACTACATGTCATAGTATAGAAAACAGGCATTCTTTATCCACTTGGTTTTCCATTTTTGAATTAGAAGTCAACCTTCAAAAATATTATAAAGTGTTTTATTGATATCTTTTATTTTTCACAACATCCTCATTTCTCAATATATCCTTCCCTTTTTCCCAACTCAAAGAACTATCCTTTGTGCCAAAGAATAAAAAAGAATGAGAAAAAAGAACAGGTCAGCACAACTAATCAATAAATCAACTGAGTCTAATGGTTTATGCAGTGCTTCACACCCACTGACATTCCTTCCCTTTCCACATCTATAAAGAAAAGAACAAGGCAAATCCTCACATCTCTTCCTTGGAGTCAATCTTGGCCATTCGAATTGCACAGTGATCATATTTTATTTTTAGTAAGTTTTCTTTTCTTTCTTTTTGGTTTATTTCATTTTGAATTAGTTTCATTGAAATTAATTCAGTCATAGATAATGAAAACTTTTCCAAATATACCTTCTTTGGAGTTTTCTCTATCATGCAGTTTCTTTGCTTCTCAAGACTATCATATATATTTATTGGTGTTTCTTTATTTAGTTCTTTGTACTTTTTTGATACCTTGTGTCACCTTACTCCTTTTTCAAGATTCTTTTTTGTTGCCTGTTATTGGTTAATGTGGTATTTGAGTTTTTTACTACCTAAATAATTGATGAAATTTTACAGTGTCCCTCCCCCTCCAGTTACTTCAATAGTTTTCTTTTTGAGCCACTTTTGCCATGGTGTTATTTAATATCTATCTGGGGGGTAGTTTATGAATGCTCCCATTTCCTTCTCATAATTGTTTACTCTGGACCTCCACAGTTTTAAGCTGCATCATTATAGCTGCAACATATGCTATTCTGTAAAGGTCCTGAAATGTTTTTGCATTCCTATTAAATCATGAGCTCCTTGAGGGTAGAACCTTGTGTCCTTGTGTGTGTGTGTGTGTGTGTGTGTGTGTGTGTGTGTGTGTGAGTGTGTGTGTGTGTTTCTTGTATCTCCAGATTTTGGCCCAGTGTCTGGAAGACAGAAGACATTTGATTATAACTGCTGAAATCTGTTTCCAATTTCATTGTGATATAGTCCTGGCACATAATGAAAGAATACACTCAGACCACTTCTAGGGCATTAATACTTTGCTCACTATACTTGTTCCTTCACTGAAGCTTTCCTAGCATGTGAGGATTTGGATTTTCTGATTTGTTACAGTGTTTCTTGACTTTATGTGGTACCAAAACATGGAAAATCACCAGATGATCCACAGTCCTCCATCCCAAGCTGATCATCATGAAATTTGGAGTAGGGTCAGCCTGCATTCCTATGCTACCCTTAGATTTATTTGAGCAATTTATTTGAACAATTACCAACTTGTACCAACTTGAGTGCTAGCATGTGGTGAGTGCTGAGTCTGGAGTCAGGAAGATCTGAGTTCAAATGAGACTATAGTCATTAACTGTGTGAACCTGAGAAAGTCACTTAACTTCTGTCTGCCTCAATTTTCTCAATTTTAAATGAGCATCATAAAAGATCAAACTTATAGAGATGCTGTGAAGATCAAATTAAATTATATATATTTTTTTCCATTTGAATTAGTTTATTTAGCCAATTTAGAACAGTATTCCTTGGTAACAATAATCACATTATTTCCCTCCCTCGCCTCCACCCACCCTTCACACAGCCAACATGCAATTTCATTGGGTATTACTTGTGACCTTGATCAGAACCTATTTCCATGTTGTTGGTTGCACTAGGATGTTCATTTAGAGTCTACATCCCCAACCATATCCCTTCGACCCATATATTCAAGCAGTTGTTTTTCTTTGGTGTTTTTACTCCCACAGTGTTTCCTCTGGATGTGGATAGTGATTTTTCTTGTAGATTCCTCCAGGTTGTTCAGGGTCATTGCATTGCCACTAATGGAGCAGTCCATTACATTAGATTGTACCACTGTATATCAGTCTGTGTACAGTATTTTCCTGGTTCTGCTCCTCTCACTCTGCATCAATTCCTGGAGGCTGTTCCAGTCCGCATGGAATTCCTCCACTTTATTATTCCTTTGAGGACAATAGTATTCCATCACCAAATATACCACAATTTGTTCAGCCATTCCCCAATTGAAGGGCATCCCCTCATTTTCCAATTTTTTTGCCACCACAAAGAGCGCAGCTATAAATATTTTTGTACATGTCTTTTTCCTTATTATCTATTTGGGGTACAAACCCAGCAGTGCTATTGCTGGATCTAAGGGCAAAGAGTCTTTTATCGTCCTTTGGGCATAGTTCCAAATTGCCCTCCAGAATGGTTGGATCAATTCACAACTCCACCAGAAATGAATTAATGTCCCAACTTTGCCACATCCCCTCCAGCATTCATTACTTTCCATAGCTGTCATGGTAGCCAATCTTCTAGGTGTGAGGTGATACCTCAGAGTTGTTTTGATTTGCATCTCTCTGATTATAAGAGATTGAGAACACTTTTTCATGTGCTTATTAATAGTTTTGATTTCTTTAACTGAAAATTGCCTATTCGTGTCCCTTGCCCATTTATCAATTGGAGAATGGCTTGATTTTTTTGTACAATTGGTTTAGCTCTTTATAAATTTGAGTAATTAGACCTTTGTCAGAGGTTTTTGTAATGAAGATTGTCTCCCAATTTGTTGCTTCCCTTTTTAATTTTGGATGCATTAGTTTTGTTTGTACAAAACCTTTTTAATTTGATGTAATCAAATTTATTGATTTTACATTTTGTGATTTTTTTCTAGTTCTTGCTTGGTTTTAAAGTCTTTCCTTTCCCGACGATCTGACAAGTATACTATTCTATATTCGCCTAATTTGCTTATAGTTTCCTTCTTTATATTCAGGTCATTCATCTATTCTGAGTTTATCTTGGTGTAGGGTGTGAGATGTTGATCTAAACCTAATCTCTCCCATACTGTCTTCTAATTTTCCCAGCAGTTTTTATCAAATAGTGGGTTTTGGTCTCCAAAACTGGGAACATTGGGCTTATCATAGACTGTCTTACTGAGGTCAATTACCCCAAGTCTATTCCACTAATCCTCCTTTCTGTCTCTTAGCCAGTACCAAATTGTTTTGATGTCCACTGCTTTATTTATATTTAGTTTGAGATCTGGGACTGCAAGTCCTCCTTCCTTTGCATTTTTTTTCATGATATCCCTGGATATCCTTGATCTTTTGTTCTTCCAAATGAACTTTGTTATGTTTTTTTCTAAATCAGTAAAAAAGTTTTTTGGTAGTTCAATGGGTATGGCACTAAATAAGTAAATTAATTTGGATAGGATTGTCATTTTTATTATGTTAGCTTGTCCTACCCATGAGCAATCAATGTTTTTCCAGTTGCTTAGATCTAGTTTTAATTGTGTGGAGAGTGTTTTGTAGTTGTGTTCATATAGTTCCTGTATTTGTCTCAGCAGGTATATTACTAAGTATTTTATATTGTCTAGGGTGATTTTAAATGGAATTTCTCTTTTTAATTCTTGCTGCTGGAATGGGTTGGAGATATAAAGAAATGGTGAAGACTTATGCAGGTTTATTTTGTATCCTGCAACTTTGCTAAAGTTGTTGATTATTTCAACTAGCTTTTTGTTTGATTCTCTAGGATTCTTTAAGTAAACCATCATATCATCTTCAAAGAGAGATAGCTTAGTCTCCTCATTGCCAATTTTAATACCTTAAATTTATTTTTCTTCTCTAATCGTTTCTGCTAGTGTTTCTAGTACAATGTTAAATAATAGAGGTGATAGCGGGCATCCTTGTTTCACTCCTGATCTCATTGGGAAGGCTTCTAGTTTATCCCCATTGCAGATGATGTTTGCTGATGGTTTTAGATATATACTGCTTATTATTTTTAGGAAAGGCCCTTCTATTCCTATACTTTCTGGTGTTTTCAGTAGGAATGGGTGTTGGATTTTATCAAAGGCTTTTTCTGCAACTATTGAGATAATCATATGATTTTTGTCAGTTTGCTTATTAATATGGTCAATTATTCGGATGCTTTTCCTAATATTGAATCATTCTTGCATTCCTGTTATGAATCCTACCTGGTCATAGTGAATAACCCTTGTGATGACTTGCTGGAGTATTTTTGCTAGTATCCTATTTAAGATTTTTGCATCCATATTCATTAAGGAGATTGGTCTATAGTTTTCTTTCTCTGTTTTTGACCTGCCTGGTTTTGGGATCAGTACCATGTTTGTGTCATCAAATGAATTTGGTAGAACTCCTTCTTTGCTTATTCTGTCAAATAGTTTATATAATATTGGGATTAGTTGTTCTTTGAATGTTTGATAGAATTCATTTGTGAATTCATCTGGATCTGGGGACTTTTCTTAGGGAGTTCTTTGATGGCTTGTTCAATTTCTTTTTCTGATATGGGGTTGTTTAGGTAATGTATTTCTTCCTCTGTTAGTCTAGGCAATTTATATTTTTGTAGGCATTCATCCATATCACCTATATTGCTATATTTGTTGCCATGTAATTGGGCAAAGTAGTTTTTAATGATTGCCTTAATTTCCTCTTCATTAGAGGTGAGGTCTCCCTTTTCATCTTGGATACTGTCAATTTGATTTTCTTCTTTCCTTTTTTTAATTAGACTGACCAGTACTTTGTCTATTATATTTGTTTTTTTCAAAGTATCAGCTTCTAGTCTTATTTATTAAATCAATAGTTCATTGACTTTCAATTTTATTAATTTCTCCTTTGATTTTTAGGATCTCTAATTTAGTCTTCATCTAAGGATTTTTAATTCGTTCACTTTCTAGTTTTTAAATTTTCATGCCCAATTCATTGACCTCTGCCCTTCTTAAATTGTTAATATATGAACTCAAGAATATAAATTTCCCCCTAGGTACTGCTTTGGCTGCATCCCATGGGTTTTGAAAGGATGTCTCATCATTGTCATTTTCTTCAATGAAGTTATTAATTGTTGCTATGATTTGTTCTTTAACTAACCAGTTTTGAAGAATCATATTGTGTAATTTCCAATTAAATTTTTATTTACCTCTCCATGTACCCTTACTAATTATTATTTTCATTGCATTGTGATCTGAGAAGATTGCATTTATCATTTCTGCTCTTTTGCACTTGTTTGCAATGTTTTTATGCCCTAATACATGGTCAATTTTTGTGAATATACCATGTACTGCTGAAAAGAAGGTGTATTCCTTTTTGTCCCTATTCATTTTTCTCTACATGTCTACTAACTCTAATTTTTCCAAGATTTCATTTACTTCTCTTACCTCTTTCTTATTTATTTTTTGGTTTGATTTATCTAGTTTGGATAGAGGATGGTTCTGGTCTCCCACCAGGATAGTTTTTCTATCTATTTCATTCTTGAACTCCACTAGTTTCTCCTTTAGAAATTTGGGTGCTATGCCATTTGGTGCATACATGTTGAGTACAGATATTTCCTCATTGCCTATACTGCCTTTTATCAGGATGTAATTGCCTTCCCTATCTCTTTTAACTAGATTTATTTTTACTTTGGCTTTGACAGATATCACGATTGCAACTCCTGCCTTCTTTTTATCAGTTGATGCCCAATAGATTTGGCTCCATCCTCTTACTTTCACCCTATGTGTATCTACCTTCCTCATGTGTGTTTCTTGCAGACAGCATATGGTTGGGTTTTGGATTCTAATCCACTCTGCTATTCACTTTCAATTTATGGGTGGGTTCATTCCAGTCACATTCATAGTTATGATTGGTGGTTGGTAGTAGTCTCTCCGTAACCAAGGATGACAATTGTCTTTGTGCATTTTCATCTATGGTGTATAGATGAGTGCACAAAGACACTTGTGCGTGAAGGAGATTTAAGTGGAAAAGTCATTGCACAGAGACAGTCCCACTCTCTCGGCGTTGGAAGCCTGGGTCCAATGGCACGAAAAATCGTTACACCTGGAGACTTCCTCAGCTGCATTGGATGCCTGTCTTGTCCTTTGTGCTCCAAGATGCCCTAATCACTCCACAGTGCTTTGCTGCATTGCTATCTCAGCCATTGAACCTTCTTATTGGTTTCTTCCGTCTGTTCAGCCAAAGCAGTCTTCACATGGTGGGAGAGCAAAGCCTTGGTTCACCAGGGGTCTATGACCCGATGGCTACCCTCACAAGGTTTAGCTGGCCTGTTGAAGCCGTTGCCCGGGGTGTGGCCGCTGCCGCATGCTAGCAGCTACTGGGAGCCACAAGTGAGAGCTGGGTGTCAGGTGAGGGTCAGAGGTTGGAGAGCTGCCCTAGGAGGGAATGACAAGCCCTCCATAACAGAGATAGTACCCCTCCCTGAGCTAGCTGTGTATTTCCCAGCATTTTGATTTCTACTCCTGGTCATGCCTTTTCTTCTTTCACTATTTCCTTCTACAGCAATGTTTGTTTTTAATCAGTATCCTAGTTCTCACCCTTATTTTACTTCCCTTTTGACCCCCTCCCTTCTTGTTCCCTTCCTTATTTTCCCTGTAGTTTTTCTAAAAGTATCCCCCCTTCCCTTATACTGATTCCCTCCCCACCAGTACGTTTGTTACCCTTCTACTCCCCTATAAGGCGCAAATCTATTCTCTGCCCCAATGGATTGGATTGTTCTTCCATCTTTGGGTCAATTTCAATGCATGTAAGAATTGAATATTTCCTATCTCCAACCTCTTTACCCTTCCAGGGTATTGATGTTCTCCCCTCTCCCTCCGTGAGCTTCTTTGTGATATATAAATTTACCCCCATTTGTTTCTTTTCCCATTTCGTTTAGTATTAACCTCTTTTTTAAGCTCTAGTTGTATATATATATATATATATATATATATACACACATATACATATGTATATTAATTTATGCATGCATATATCTATATACCTATTTCTGTCTTCTCCTTTCATCCTATACAGTTCGTCACTGTTCCCTCTAAGTGTAATCCTTCTAGCTGTCCAGGTGATAACAACAGTGACCAATTACCTCTTTTCTTGTAGGGATATATAACATATTAACTCATTGAGTCTTTTTTTTTTTTTTTTTTTTTTTTTTTTTTTTTTTTTTTTTTTAAATATATTTTATTTGATCATTTCCAAGCATTATTCGTTAAAGACATAGATCATTTTCTTTTCCTCCCCCCCACCCCCCATAGCCGACGCGTAAGTCCACTGGGCATTAGATGTTTTCTTGATTTGAACCCATTGCTTTGTTGATAGTATTTGCATTAGAGTGTTCATTTAAAGTCTATCCTCTGTCATGTCCCCTCAACCTCTGTATTCAGGCAGTTGCTTTTTCTCGGTGTTTCCACTCCCATAGTTTATCCTTTGCTTATGAATGGTGTTTTTTTTTTCTCCTGGATCCCTGAAAGTTGTTCAGGGACATTACACCGCCCCTAATGGAGAAGTCCATTACGTTCGATTATACCACAGTGTATTAGTCTCTGTGTACAATGTTCTCCTGGTTCTGCTCCTCTCGCTCTGCATCACTTCCTGGAGGTTGTTCCAGTCTCCATGGAACTTCTCCACTCTATTATTCCTTTGAGCACAATAGTATTCCATCACCAACATATACCACAGTTTGTTCAGCCATTCCCCAATTGAAGGGCATCCCCTCGTTTTCCAGTTTTGGGCCACCACAAAGAGCGCAGCTATGAATATTTTTGTACAAGTCTTTGTGTCCATTATCTCTTTGGGATACAGACCCAGCAGTGCTATGGCTGGGTCAAAGGGTAGATATTCTTTTGTCGCCCTTTGGGCATAGTTCCAAATTGCCCTCCAGAATGGTTGGATCAGTTCACAACTCCACCAGCAATGAATTAATGTCCCTACTTTGCCACATCCCCTCCAGCATTCATTACTTTCCTCTGCTGTTATGTTAGCCAATCTGCTAGGTGTGAGGTGATACCTCAGAGTTGTTTTGATTTGCATCTCTCTGATTATAAGAGATGTAGAGCACTTCTTCATGTGCTTGTTAATAGTTTTGATTTCTTTATCTGAGAACTGCCTATCCATTTCCCTTGCCCATTTATCAATTGGAGAATGGCTTGATTTTTTGTACAATTGATTTAGCTCATTATAAATATGAGTAATTAAACCTTTGTCAGAGGTTTCTATGAAGATTTTTTCCCAATTTGTTGTTTCCCTTCTGATTTTAGTTATATTGGTTTTGTTTGTACAAAAGCTTTTTAGTTTGATGTAGTCAAAATTATTTATTTTACATTTTGTGATTCTTTCTATATCTTGCTTGGTTTTAAAGCCTTTCCCCTCCCAAAGGTCTGACATGTATACTATTCTGTGTTTACCCAATTTACTTATGGTTTCCTTCTTTATGTTTAAGTCACTCACCCATTTTGAATTTATCTTGGTGTAGGGTGTGAGGTGTTGATCTATTCCTAGTCTCTCCCACACTGTCTTCCAATTTTCCCAGCAGTTTTTATCGAATAGTGGATTTTTGTCCCAAAAGCTGGGATCTTTGGGTTTATCGTATACTGTCTTGCTGAGGTCGTTTTCCCCCAGTCTATTCCACTGATCTTCCTTTCTGTTTCTTAGCCAGTACCAAATTGTTTTGATGACTGCTGCTTTGTAATATAGTTTGAGGTCTGGGACTGCAAGGCCCCCATCATATGTGTTTTTTTTCATTATTTCCCTGGATATCCTTGATCTTTTGTTCTTCCAAATGAACTTTGTTATGGTTTTTTCTAAATCAGTGAAGAAGTATTTTGGTAGTTCAATGGGTATGGCACTAAATAGATAAATAAGTTTGGGTAGGATGGTCATTTTTATTATATTGGCTCGTCCTATCCATGAGCAGTTAATGTTTTTCCAATTGTTCAAGTCTAGTTTTAGTTGTGTGGCGAGTGTTTTGTAGTTGTGTTCATATAGTTCCTGTGTTTGTCTTGGGAGATAGATTCCTAGGTATTTTATTTTGTCTAAGGTGATTTTGAATGGGATTTCTCTTTCTAGTTCTTGCTGCTGAGCTGTGTTGGAGATATATAGAAAAGCTGATGATTTATGTGGGTTTATTTTGTATCCTGCAACTTTGCTAAAGTTGTTGATTATTTCAATTAGCTTTTTGGTTGAATCTCTAGGATTCTTTAAGTAGACCATCATGTCATCCGCAAAGAGTGATAACTTGGTCTCCTCCTTGCCTATTCTGATGCCTTCAATTTCTTTATCTTCTCTAATTGCTACTGCTAGTGTTTCTAGTACAATATCAAATAGTAGAGGTGATAATGGGCATCCTTGTTTCACTCCTGATCTTATTGGGAATGCATCTAGTTTATCCCCATTGCAGATGATATTAGCTGTTGGTTTTAGATATATACTGTTTATTATATTTAGGAATGACCCTTCTATTCCTATGCTTTCTAGTGTTTTTAATAGGAATGGGTGTTGTATTTTATCAAAGGCTTTTTCTGCATCTATTGAGATAATCATGTGGTTCTTGCTAGTTTGCTTGTTGATGTGGTCAATTATGTGGATGGTTTTCCTAATGTTGAACCAGCCCTGCATCCCTGGTATGAATCCTACTTGATCATGGTGAATGATCCTTCTGATCACTTGCTGGAGTCTTTTTGCTAGTATCCTATTTAAAATTTTTGCATCTATATTCATTAGGGAGATTGGTCTATAGTTTTCTTTCTCTGTTTTTGACCTGCCTGGTTTTGGAATCAGTACCATGTTTGTGTCGTAAAAGGAGTTTGGTAGAACTCCCTCTTTGCTTATTATGTCAAATAGTTTGTATAGTATTGGGGTTAATTGTTCTCTGAATGTTTGATAGAATTCACAGGTGAATCCATCAGGCCCTGGGGATTTTTTCTTAGGAAGTTCTTTGATGGCTTGATGGATTTCAATTTCTGATATGGGATTATTTAAGAATTCTATTTCCTCTTCTGTTAGTCTAGGCAGTTTGTATTTTTGTATATATTCATCCATCATTGAGTCTTTTTTAAAAAAAGGTTGTTGTTTTTTTTGTTTGTTTTGTTTTGTTTTGTTTTTCTTTTCCCCCTCTTTTTAAAAATTACCTTTTGATGATTCTCTTGAGTTCTGTGCTTGGGCATCGAATTTTCTGTTCAGGTCTGGTCTTTTTCTTACAAATTTTAGGAATTTTTCTTTTTTTTGAATGACCATACTTTCTCCTGTAAGAATATAGTCAGTTTTGCTGGGTAGTTGATTCTTGGTTGTAGACCTAGTTCCCTTGCTTTCCAGAATATTATATTCCATGCCTTTTGGTCATTCAGTGTGAATGCAGCTAGATCCTGCATCTGAATGACTTTTTCTTAGCAGCCTTTAATATCTTTTATTTTGTCTGGTAGTTCTTGAGTTTGGCCATAACATTTCTGGGTGTTGTCAGTTGGGGATTAAGTACAGGAGGTGATCTGTGGATTCTTTCAATCTCTACTTTTCCCTCTTCTTCCAGAATATCAGGTCAGTTTTCCTGAATAATTTCCTATGGTATTATATCCAGGCTTTTTCTTTTGTCATGATCTTCTGGTAGACCAATGATTCTTAAATTGTCTCTCCTGGAACAATTTTCTATATCTTCTGTTTTGTCAATGAGATGCTTCATGTTTTCCTCATTTTTTTCATTCTTTTGGTTTTGTTTTATAGTGTCCTGCTGCCTTCTGAGGTCATTTGATTCTAGTTGTTGTATTCTGTTTCTTAAAGACTGGATTTCATCCCTGGCTTTTTGGTCATCCTTCTCCTTCTGGTCTGATTTTCTTTGGAGGTCAACTTTCATTCTCTTTACCTCATCTCTCATTTTTTTGCCTCAACTTTCTTCTTCTTTGCCTCATCTTTCAGCTTCTTTGCCTCATTTTCAAGCTGGTTAATTTTGGCTTTCAAAACACTATTTTCTGTTTCCAGATGACTTTTCTTAGTTTTTAAATTGTTGTCCCAGTTGTCTTCAGCCTCTCTTAGTTGCGTTTTGAATTGTATTTTGAGTTCTTCCATAGCCTGTGTCCAGTTTGCTGGGATTTCTGTTTTATTACCTGTAGCCTCCTATGTATTGTTTGTTCTTGTTTTGTTGCCTGTGCAGAAGCTGTCAATTGTAATTTCTTTCTTCTTTTTCTGTTGTTTGCTCATACTTACCCCTTCTTTGCTCCCCGTATTTGTCTGTGCTCTTGCTCCTCTCATTTTTATTTTTTTTGGTTTTGGGGATTTCTGTCAGTCTCCCCTCTTGGAGCTTTGTCAGATTTCTCAGTGCAGTCTCTGGCAGAGGAGTGTTGGAGTTTGCCCTTCCCTGTCCTCTGGAGGCTTTTGATTGGATTAAAGTTCAGCAGTCAGTGTTGCAGCTCAGGCTTCCCTGAGTTCTGAAAACTTTTTGATGGGATTAAGTTCAGCTGGGTTGGGCTAGGTGTGCTCTGAGACCAAAAACCTCCTGGAAGGCTGGAGCAGTATGGAAGATCTTCATGGCTCTGACTAGGCTGCCAGCTCCCTCTCCAGCTCCTTCCTTGCAGTCTGTGCTCAAAGCTCTGAGCTTGGCACTGCCCTGCCCGTAAGGTACACCCTCCAGACCAGAGCCTTTGCTCACCCAGATGTTCCTGGTGCCTCTGGTAGCCCGCACTCTAGGTGAGGGGGGAATGGGTCCTGGGACCTTCCTTCTGCCTTCCCCTTAAACCTGAGTGTTCTCGGATTCTGGCTTTTTAGGGGGGGGTGTACCTTTTGAATTGAATCCAGCAGGAGGGTTCCTTGGCTGTGTCTTGTCGTTGGATTTGATTTTCAATCCCCTAGGAGCATTCAGTTTGTGATCAGTAAGGAAGGGTATTCAGAGGTCTGAACTTCTGCTCTTTCTATGCAGCCATCTTGACTCCGCCTCTTGAATTATATTTATAAAAATCATTACTATGTGTCTGGCACATATTAGATGCTATATAAATGCTTATTCATTCCTCTCTTTCCAGGGTCTATATTTAGGCTTGTGTGTATCCTGAGAACAGAGTACACAGTACTTAGTATAGAGTGAACACATAATAAATATTCTACCTATCTTTCTAACATGTATATCTATTGTCTATCTATCATGTATCTATCTTTATCATCAAGATCATCATCTTTCAGTCAAAGGCATCTTCAAATCCTTTCCAGTACAATAAAATTGCCAAAGCTTTCTAGCAAAGCCTTTAAGAACCCAGAGTCACCCCTGCATTGTCATGTGGCATTGGAAGAGAATTCTGTGGAAGATTATTACTTTTTCTCATCTTTTTAATAGGGTTCAGTTAGAGAGAGAGAGCTAGGAAAAATTGTTATCTTGATAATATTTTTATTCTTTAATATTCTATGGACTATTGCAAAGGTGGACAAAATAACTACTTTTTGTTAGTTAGATAAAAGTACTACAATGTAAACTCAGGCTCCCTGCAACCTTTTCAATATAGCCCTAGTAGGAGAAATGGATGATAGTAATGGTATACACCTCTTCCTGTTCCCAAATGATTTTGGTCTGTAAGTTCTGGAGGACAGTGAACCTCTAATATATGAGCTTGAGCTTCTAGGTCATGCCTTGCTAGACATTTGGTAGGTTTACATTTTTATAGACTGATGTATGAATTGCAGTCTCCACCATTTCCTTACACAAGTGACACTCACTAAACCCAGATTTCTTTTTTTAACCAAGTTATATTATTATAAAATGAAAAATAAATATTTGCTATAATTGGAGTGGGATAGAACTATTGTAATAGTTTGTCAAATTTACAGTTATTAGAATTATCTAACACTTAAATTGTAAAATTGTTATGGATGAGTCTATGAAATGAACACAAATTGCATACCAACAATACTTGTAGTCTAATAAAGGCTTCCAAATCGCAGCTTGAATTACAGTTAAGCACATTTTTAAGGAGACATAATTTAGACATTTAAATCAAGGTAACTGAAGACCAGACTAAGTCCTTATATTCAAGTCCAATAAATTTAACTCTTCAGTTTTTATAATCATGAATAAAGAATAATGAAACTTTGGAATCCATTTCACCTGTTTTCATGTACTACTTTTCAAGTTGTCAGAGTAATAAAATGTCTTTGTGTTATTGATGTTCTTTATATGTAGGTGTGACAGACATTGTTTATAGCATATTTCACTTCACATTAAAACTGTTAATTCGTACTGTAGGTGAACCCTAGATTAAAACTCAACTCCAATAACCACAGCATTTCAACAAAAAGACTTGAAAGCTCACCAATTTCTGTTTAAATACTTGAGTATAATTCCTTGTACTGGAATCTATCAAAATTATTAGGGATAATTGATTCTAAAACTCCAAAAAAAGGAACCTTAAATTCTTCTAAAACATTGTTTATATTACCAGATAGTCATTTTAATTATATATAAAAATAACTTTTATTCTCACTATCAAATTAAAAGTATTTGTACTTTAAGACTATAGTATCAATGTCTAAAAGAAATAGGGCAATAATGTTATTAAATTGTTCTATATGATAAAATAAAAATAGCATTTTGCTCATGGAAGTTTAATGGAATGTACTTCACAATAATTTTTCTACATTCTTCTTTATATATCATTGAATGGCCACTCTAAGTAAAACCTAGCATGTGTACTAGAATAAGAAAACTTAAGGCCTTTGGATGTTATCTATCATCACTACATAAATTCTTGAATTGAGTAGGGGTAATGCTTCTGTATAATATGAAATAAAAACATTTCTGGCTATGTTTTAGTAGCCATTTCTATCTACCCTGAATCCTGCTCACATTTTGTAATTCACACAAAGGTATTTAAAATGCATTTTTAAAAATTCAAGTTCTATAATTATAAAACTAAATCTCGTCCCTAAAAATAATCATATTCTTAAAAATATTACTTTCTTTTAGATGTTGCCTAAGCTTAGTGAGAAATTTTATTTCAATTATAATGTATTCAAATTGATTCATATTTTTGAAAATTTGATATTTTTTACATACTAGCCTTGATACTAAAGCCTCTTAAAAACTCCATCCTGGGATATTATAGATTCTATGAATAAGGTTACAAATGGATCACATCAAGATTTGAGGATCTTCAATAGAGAAGGTTATTGAAAAGCAATGTAAACAATTTGATAAGAAAACAAAATTTTAAATTAACAAATGACAAAAGTATTGACAAGTAAAAGGCTATGACTAAAGTGATGACAACTTATAAAAATAGATACTTTAAACTATATTTCTGTTATTGGATAACAAATCTCTTAATGATTCTATACTTTTCCCCCTCTCTTCTACATTAAGAAAATAATTATTTTAAATACATGAAAAGAATTTTGTAAGCCAGCAACTTGGGCCATGCCAATCCTCTTCACCTTTATCCAAGCTAGGAGATGAAAAAGTCTTACTCCATTGAATGTAGTCTTAAGAACTGGAATAGTGAACTAAAACTGAGATTTCTTAAAGATAACCATTTTTGGTTTTTGTTGGTAGTGACCTGATCCTTACCTGGCACCACACACCTCTTCATTTCCCCAAACCATGCCATTTATTTGATGCTTTGTTTTCAGGATTTTGTTGGCTAAATTCATGCAGATTTGCTCACAGGGTCCTTTGATTCCATTCTTGGATCTTACTCATTTAAAAGGTAAACCACTTTTGATGACGTACAAGGTCAATGGCATGCATTTGTTACTAGTTTTTACTATTGCTCAGTAAAGTGATATATGCTTGTTTCAAATGAATTCCAGTAGATTTTAGACCTGTTTAACATGTGTTTTAAGAATTTCTATCAATCCTCAAAAAGTATTTATCTTTCCAGGGAAGCTTCAAAGTGATGGTCATAGGCCCTGTGATGCATGAATATTGTATAACTTTTGGTTTGGATGCTTCCTAAATCTGTTACGGCCATTTTTCTACTCTGGAAGCTTACATTAAGACAGAAATTGTACAAGTGTTAATTGCTCTAAATGCGCTTTTCTCATTCAGCTTTGATTTCAGGAAGCCAGAAAGTACCTTAATATATTCCTTTGAAGCCTTTTCTTTGATATCTTTATGCTTGATGTGTTTTGCCTGGAGGAGAAATCAAGGTGTCACCTTTATCCATTGATTCAATGTGATCTCTGGATTAGAGTTAAAAGTCTGTAGCCTATCTTTTCTTGATATATGTTAAGAACTTTACATCTATTGAATTGAAATGAGATTTTGATATCATTAAGGAAAGATTTCATGAGATGGAGGAGCCATTTAAATTGTTTTTCATATAGATTGATGTCATCCATATTCATCTATATTCATCAGTGTTTTGGTTCAATTTCTTTAATTCTAGATCCATATTTAGTTTTATTTAGGAGAAATTATGATGACTATAGGCTTGGGAGAACTATAAAGGGCTTAAATTGCCTTTCTAAAAACATCATGCTTTAGAAAAATTGTTTTTGATAATATTGGGTTGGTGGCCTGTTTTAAGGGAAAAGTAACTTTCCACATGGACATCAATATCCCACCATAGCATTCTGATTATATCTGGGTGTATTTTACTTTTTTTTTTTTTGCAGTGTGTGAATAAGCTGTGAGCAAGCAATGCCTTTGTAATAATCAGCAAAGACAGCATATATGTCTCAGTACTTTTGGGTAGCTTGTTCAATAAGTACTGAATTGATAAAAGAAGTTGCTTGTTAAACCCCTGGGACTTCCAGCAAAACCCTTTTTGCTTTTCAGGAAATATATTTTCTCTTGTAAGTGTTTATAGATTTTTTTTTCATATCAAAAACTGAACATTTTGCATAAAGAACATAAACATGTAATTGGTCTGTATTTGGAGGGGTCACTGTTGTTTTCATCCTTTGATAATAGATATATGATATTGTCTGTAAAGAAAAGTCCAATCAGGCTTGCATCTGAAAGGAAGCTGCTAAGGTACCTTGTTAGTAATTATTTTATTCCTATGAAGTATTTGCAGCAATAATTATGAATAGCATCTGGTTCTGCTCCTTTCTGGTATTGTAGAGAAGCTAGAGTTTCAGTCACCTTTCTTGATTCAGTGGTGAGCAAGCTTTTGATTTCTTGTTATATTTTATGTCTTTTCTGTTAGATTTCTTTGACTCAATAGAGGACAAGATACTTTCTACATCCTATTAACTTAGATTTCTCTTTTGCCTGAGACTTCTTCACTTTTCAAGCCTTCAAAATAATTTTATATTGAATTATTGATTTTTTTGGGTACCATTCTGACTTCTCATATTTCCTTACCCTTTTAACTTTTGACTTTCATTTGCTGACTTAATGAATTTAGAAGTTTAAATGTTCTTTTGTTTTCAAGATTCCTTTACACATGTTTCTTTTTTGTTGTCTTTAATTGGTCAATATGGTGCTCAAGTTTTCTTCTGTGGTTACCAGTAACACCATCACCACAATTATTACCTCTTCCTCCTACTCCTTCTCCTTCTATTATTTTCCTCCTTTCTTCTTTTATAGGTTTTTTGAGAGAATAAACAGTCCCTCTACAATATTTAATTATTTTCTTTGTAGAAGAAGCTGGGTGCCATAGTGAATAGAGAACTGAGTTCCAATTCTGCCTCAGATATAATGGCTGAATAACTCTGAAATGTGTTCTTCTCACCTTCCAAGGTCTTTCTTAATATCTTCAACACCTCTCTGAAGTCACTTCTATCATGTTGGTTTTTGATACCTGTTCTTAGTGGTATACCTAGATAGTAATACCTTTTCTCCTTTTAAAAAAAAAAATAAAAATGGTTGATCTAAGTATTATTGGTTGCAGATCACAAAATGCTACTTTCTTTTAAATACTATGATAGAATATGTCCATTTATGATTGTTTTAGCAAATTTCAGATTTCCTGAATTGCTATTTTACCATAACTTGTCAGTTCATTGCATCATGCTATCTAGTTCCTAAAAAAACATTTTAGGCTTTTACTCTTTTTCAAAATCTTTTTCAAAATAATTTGAGATTTCAGTGCCCTTTTTGTCATCTATAAGTATTAGGTACAAATTTTGAAGTGTGCATTAGGTGGAGATTTTTAATGAACTGAGGTTCTTCAAATTTTCTATTTAAGATTTTAGGTGCTTCTTGATTTCTTCTTGTGTTTCATCGTGTGTGTGTGTGTGTGTGTGTGTGTGTGTGTACATGTGAGTGTGTCTGTGTATGTTTTAAATGATTGCTTCACATTGGCTGATAACATATCTTTGTGTGACTTGGAGCTAAGGCGCTATAGGCAAAATAGTATGTGTCATCTTTGCCTATAGCTGGCAAAATCTGTCTCCAACTAAGAGTTAGCTAACTAGATAATGTACTGAATCTGGGATCATGAAGACAAGTTCAAGTCCAGCTTCAGATACTTGGCACTTTGACCCTGGGCAAGTGAGTCATGTAATAGCTGTCTGTCTCAGTTTCCAATCTGTAAAAATGGGGATAACAGAGCATTTGTCTTCTAGCATTGTTGTGAGAATAAAATGAGATATTTGAAAAGAGTTTTGCCAAACTTAAAGTGCTGTGTAAATGCTGCCTGTTGCTATAATTTTGAAATGAGAAAATGTATATGGAAAATACTCATGTCTTCAGTCCATTTCTATAATGTTCCTAGTTTGCATTTCTGATTAGAGCTTTCTACACTAAAGAATTTTCAACAGGGAGGGTATTGGTAGTTCTGATTTGGTCTGATGTTTCTTGTATTCTTTTGCTAACAGAACATGAATAGGGCATAACTTGCTTTGCTTTCATCTGTATAAAACTGAGCTCTACAACTGGGATTTAAAGTGGGATCAATCTGCAGTTTTGTGCTGCTTCATCTCTTTCTTTGACTCTTAAGAACAGTTATGTTAGCTGCTCTCTTTATGGTGACAAAAATTGGAAAATGAAGGGATTCTCTTCAATTGGGGAATGGCTGAACAAATTGTGGTATATTTGGTGATGGAATACTATTGTGCTCAAAGGAATAATAAAGTGAAGGAATTCCATGGGGACTGGAACAACCTCCAGGAAGTGATGCAGAGTGAGAGGAGCAGAACCAGGAGAACATTGTGGCACAATCAAATGTAATGGACTTCTCCATTAGTGGCAATGCAGTGATCCTGAACAACTTGGAGGAATCTATGAGACAAACCACTATGCACATTCAGAGGAAACACTGTGGGAGTAGAAACACTGAAGAAAAACAACTGCTTGAATACATGGGTTGAAGGGATATGGTTGGGGATATAGACTCTAAATGAGCATCCTAGTGCAAACAACAACATGGAAATGGGTTCTGATCAAGGGCACAAGTAATATTCAATGAAATTGCGTATCAGCTGCAGGAAGGGTGGGTGGAGGGGAGGGAGGGAAATAAAGTGAGTATTGTGACCCCCCCCCCCAAGAAAAGAAAGAAAAGAAAAGAAACATTAAAAAAAAGAAAAAAAAGAACAGTTATGTTACACCCACTGGGTGTTGACAAATCAATATTGTCAAAAGAGCCCAACATACCAGGGGTTCAGGAATCCTTCTAGGGTTGAAAACTGCCATTATCTTTCACACAAAGTCTCAGCTCTAGGGCATCATGGCTATTATTCCTTTACTTTGCCTTTAACACCTTCTGACACTCTTCCCCCTGCCCCCCACAATCCACCTGTAACAATGGCATGGATGATAGATTGGGTTTCGTTACTATTAATAATGATAACAATAATAAAAGCTCCATTTGGTTTCAACAGAGGAACACATTAGCTGTTTGCTTCAAGACATTCCCTGAATTTTTCTCTCAAAGATGAAGAAAGGCCCTGTCTTAATTCTCTAGGTCATTGGAAATTGCCTTGACACTTCCAATATTTTTCAAGGAAAAGGACAGGTCACCCAATATGCTTTGATATTTATAGAGTGCTATAAATGCATATGGTGCAGTACCAGATCAATGCCAGAGAAATGACAGAATCCTTTCCCACAGTCTAGAAGAATAATGCAGAATTTACAGAAATACAAACAATAAAGGTATCTATTGGCCAAGTTGAGGACTCTTGGTCTTAATACCAGACTCTTATTCTCTATGGATTGAGGAAAGCAAACTCTATTATCATAGACAAATTTGTCACATTATTTTGATTGAGAATGAGAACAGAAAAAAGGTCAGTTAGGCAAAGTCAACTGCAAAGATTTCTCTCTTGTTCTACTCTTAGGCAACCATTTTGAGGTGGTGAATTCTAAATGACTCATAGGAAATGTATAGCCATAAATAGACTTTTTTGTTGTCATTCAGCACACTTAGCTACTTCTCAACTACAAAGAATTAGTGCTTACTAAAAGAATTCAAAATAATTTTACTACTGCCCAAAGATAAATTTAACAAGGAAAGCAAATTGATTTAAAAAATCACACAAACATAACCAAAATGATTTTTTTCTTAGATTATTGGCTATTTGATATTACCTCATATCACTGTTCCCCTTCCAGTGGCATTGGCTAATGAAAGTTGAAGATGTCATTGAAGATGTCTTTCTACTATGATCTTGTTAGGGCAAAAAACTTACCATGTTTGATATTAAGTAAGTTCATGTTATAAATAGGTTCTGAGACAAAAGAGGTTGGGAAGATAACGAGCTTATTTCATGACTATAAAACAAGATTAATGGGTTAATAATTCCAATAGGTTGGATGGCAAATCTTTGTTTTTGTTTTGGCAATTTTCATTGTGAGACAGACTTCTTACTACTTAGAAATAATTCAGTTAAGACTGTGTGAAAATATAGCATATAGCACTTTTTTGTGGTGGGGAAAAACTTTCTGTGCAAATTAAATTATTCTTGTTGCTGATGTGACTGTAATTATTTTTAGCTGGGTGAGCAATATTTAGGTTAAATCCTGTACCAATGTGAGAGAGCTTGCCTTTTCTTCCATGAATTATTTTGTGAAGAATTTTAAAGAAGATCAATGCTTATCCCAAGTTGAACTCTGGAGGGGAAAAGAAAATTCAAATCTCCATAGACAGTATTTGAAGTCATTAAGTTTTGTGTGTGTGTGTGTGTGTGTGTGTGTGTTTTTAAACAGCCTTGATTTCAGGCTACAAAGATTCCTTTAAATAGGGCTTTCCTATTTTACTGAATTCTGGTTGATTTTTTTTTTGTGCTTCCAAAGCATTTTGAGATCCATGGATGAGAGGGTCTATTAGATTAAGCATGATTGTTAATTAATTAAGCCTCATGTGGAATGGTGCATGCAGTTCTTGTGTCAAAAAATGCAACTATGCAAAGGAAACTATAATTATCTTAAATTCAGTCTAGTAATCGCCAAGACATTCAGCAAGACTTAGAGGTCAGTGCATTTCATATAAAATCTCTGCAAAGGATACTTATCCTGGTGGTGGTGGTGGTGGCATGTTTAGATAAATTACACTGAGCAATTTTATTGTGCAAAAACACCGAGGAAAAGTTCTATGACTCTCTAAGAATCATAAAAGCTTGTGTTTGTGTTTATTAAGAAGTGGACACCATAAAAAAGGCTTGTCTGCTACATTTTGTTCTTGTTAAAACAGGCTTAGAATCTTTTCTAGCTATCTGGTTTTGGTATCTCAAAATCATTGTGTCCTTCTTAAGGTTTCATTTCTGTTAATCCTTTTTTTGGGTACTCATTACATCCTTTTAAGGCCGGGAAGACAGACTGAATTATTTTCTTTTAAAATATATATCATTAATATTTTATTCACTACTTTCTTAAGCCCACACAACCAGAAAAATAATAAATCAATCCCCTATTTGTGGCATTTGTCGGTTTTCTAAGTATAAATGCTCACACTGAAAATATAACAATTAGTTTTAATGTTAGCTCCATCATAGCCCAACTTCCATTTACTCCCTGTGTAATCTTGGAAATTGTTTAACTTACCAAAGCTCAGTTTCTGGATGGAATAGTAAAAATAAGGACTGGGCTGGGAGTCAGAGAATATGATTCGGGGGTCTAAATTCTAACACTTATTTAGCTATGTGACTGTGGTCAAGCCATTTTCGCCCTCTTCTGGATATCAGCTTTCCTCATATAGGATAAAAAGTTTGAGGATGAGTTTGTCATTTGTTTACACCTGTGTATCAAGTTCCCACACTAATTTAATGAAATCCAATAAAAAAGTATTAAGCCCTTATCATGGGCAAGGCACTATATTAGATTTTAGATATACAAAGACTAAAAAAAATTCACAGTCCTTGCCCTTAAGAAGCTTACATCTCCTTGAGGGATTACAGCATGCACACATTTGAGTAAATGCAAGGCATATAAAAATATAACCCCCAAAACTTCAAATAGGAGAGAACCCAAAAAACTGGCACTTTCTGTTGGAGGTGGCACCTGAGCTATACTGCAAAAGAAGCTAGGGATTCTAAAAGGCAGAGGTGAGGAGACAGCACAGTCTACCAATGGGAAACTATGTGTACAAAGGCAGGAGACACAATTATTTTCAGTGTTTCCATTTTACACCTAGTAATAGAGATGCAATAAATTTAAATGTCACTAAGGGCTCCATCAGTAGAACTAAAACCTAGCTCGCCCAATTCTCAAATTGATTCACTTTCTATTACATAAACCCCTCAAAGCTGGAATAGTATTGAGAGAACATCTAGTTCAACTCATACCTGAACATAAATCTTCTCTATAATATATGTGAATGACCTTTGCCTGGAGATTTCCAGTGAGAGCATCCACTCTGTCCCAAGGCAGCCCATTATACTTTCAGACAGTTTAAATTGCTGGGACGGTTTTCCCTACAATGTGCCTAAATCTGTCTGTCTGCACAATTTGCCCATTTTTCTCAGTTTTGCCCTCTAGGGCCAAGCAGAACAAGTTGAATTCTTCTTCCACCTGGCAACCTTTCATTTTATTGTGGTATCTAAACAGAATTTCCATTTGAAGTTATCAATTATAGGTGATAAATTATAAGGATTAAAAGCAGTAAGCTTGAAGTCTGAAAACCAAGGCTGTAATACTGGCTGATGTACTTAGGCCAGTGATTTAACCTCTTTAAGCTCCATATAATCACAGAATCAAGCTTGAAAGAACTTCAAAGATCATTTAGTTTAACCTTCTGATTTCATAAATGAGTCTGGATAGGTAAAATGACTTGTCTAAGGTCATACAGCTTATTAGAAGCAGAACTGTAATCAGAACTCAAGAAGTAAAACTGTATCCCTGTCTAGAGTTCTTTCTTCTACTTGAGGGTGCCACAGTCACCTCATCTATAAAATTGGAGGATTAGACAAGATAATTTCTAGGGTCATTACAATTCCAACATATTGGGGTATAAATGAATCACAATATGACTACTATCTAGAATGTTCTGCACTAGTTGGGAAAAAAACCACAACAAAAGTTACAATCAAGCTGGCCCTCCAATGAACAGCTTCTTTCTGAGAAGCCTTTCTCAGCTTTGTCCTTGGCATGCTTTAGAGAGCAAGTCACATACTCAGGGTTGAAAAAAACCTATCCATGAGCCACCTAGTTAAATAGGAAATTACCAGTGATGTTGGTCTGAAAGTGAACGAATCACAATAAGATTGCTGACTCAACATTACACAAAATATTGATAGAAGAAGAAAAAAAACTCAGAGAAAATGCTAAAGTCAATTCAGAGAAGACAATTTAATGAAAAGCTGAAATAATACATGAAAGGATTTTGGGGAGAAATCCAACATATTTTATGTTCTTTCACAGAAATGTTACTGACTTCATCTTAATTTCTTAGAACCTTTGTAGAATCCTGGAACTATTTTTATAGTTCTTTTATGTAAAGATTATAAAAAATGACATGGATTTTTCTTCTTCCTTTATATTAACACCTCTTAATACAATTTGATGTGCTTTAGATATATAGCCTTGCCAATAGATAAGAAAATGGAACTCATAAACTTCCCTAAATATTTTCATGACCATTTGATGAAAGCTTGGAATGGTCTCATAATAATTTGTGCTTCTTTGATGATCAGGAAGTGACAGGAAATTCTAAATATCTGGTCTACTTTGGTCTTCAGGGAATTCCGTACCCCTTCTCCAACTCATGAATGCATTGTGCTGCTTCTATTTCATTTAAGTAAAATCAGATGCACCTAAAAGTGTCTTCACAAAAGAACTTCACAGATTATCTACCAAATGTTACATGGACCCTATTTTAATAAGTCAGCTGTTAGTTGGTTGTTTGGAACTCAGAACACATGTTCATGTTACAAATGGTGGCCAAATTCCAAGGCATAAAAAATGTAGATAAACTATAGTACTGTTAGGACTAATGTAAGTTTAGTTTTAAGATCTAAGAATAGGGGGACTCCTGTCAATGGAGGGAGGAGGAAGAGAAAGATTTTACTTTCTTTTTCATGAGGAACAGTCAATACTTGGCAATAGTTTGAGATAAGAGTTTATCTTTGGAATCTCTATTGTCCCAATAGATTAATAGCTGACAGTCTCCTTTGATCTCATCTAATTTTTATAATGAGGAACATGAGGCTCAGAGAGAGAAGGAGGTAAAAAGCATGCATTAAACACTTTCTACATTCTAGGTACTAAGGACACAAATACATGCAAAAAGAAATATAATCCCTGATTTCCAGGGGCTTACATTTTAATGGGGAAAAACAGCATATAAAAGGGAACTCAAAAGCAGAGGTAATGGGAGTATAAAGGTATGCATTTGAGAGTGTGGTGGTGAAGTCCTGATGTTCAGAAAGAAGCACAACCAGAAGCCTGCTTGGGTTTTTGCCCCATCCAACAGAGGAATTTAGCAATAGGAGAAGAGGCCAGAATAGCAGAAGGATTTTCCTCTCTAAGAAAGCCAGTTTGGGGGGGGGGGCATGGATGTTCCATAGGGCCAGCATGATGGAAAGTAAGAAAGGTAAAGCCATTTCCCTAAGGTCACACCGATATGAACTCAAGTCACTTGGTGCTGTCTAGCTTCTTTCTACTATACTGCTCTGTATCCTTCCACTTCCCTTTGGGTATTCCTTTTCTATTTCTCTCAGATCTAGCTACTTTCATCCTTCCCCAAGTTTCTTATTATAATACTTTGGGGCTGCTTTATGTCCCCAAATGTCTGAGTTCCATGATTCTTCACATATTACCTTTGATTAATAGGCTTGGAACAGGGAAGGGATATTTAATCCCAGAAAAATGCATGTGGGATGGGGAAAGAAGGAGAAGAGCATGAGAATAAGACATGTGTGGACTAATGTCTGATATATACTTTTATCCATCTTACTATCTCAGTCATCTTAGGGGTGTACAGAATATTTAGAGAAGTCTAGTTCTGCTGGTGTGAGGGCTTGCCGAGCCCTTTTCATGGCTGCTTTCCTCCTCTGGGCAAGTCAAGTAACCCTGTTTGCTTCAGTTTCCTCATCTGTAAAATGAGCTAGAGAAGGAAATGGCAAACTTATCTGGGCCAAGAAAACCCAAATGGGATCATGAAGAGTTGAACATGACTAAAGGACAACAAAAAATTTCTAAATTGATGGTTCTCTTATCTCCTTTTCTTCATCCTCAATCTGGATATTTGCCTCAAATATCTACTTCATTTTGCTAGTATAAATATATCTCTCATTACTTGTTTTTAGGTGAGATTTACGTGTGAGAGAAATATCTTATTCCTTTAAATAATTATTTTTCCTTTTTTCTAATTTTGGTATTGGTGAAATATGCTGATGATCCAATGAGATTCATAACCTGTCTCCTTACATCTGCCTTACATCTGGGGTAGTTTTGAACTATTATTCTTTCAGAATCCTGTGACTTCATTGAATGATTAGTCTTGGGGAGAATTGTAATAACTGTTGGAAAATATGGTTTAAAAATCATGGAATGAAAGAAAACAAAGACTACTCAGAAAATCCTTGCTATAAATCATTGATACTTTCTTCAAGAAGAGAGTAGGAAGATATTTGATATAGCAATGGCTGATCTTAAGGATAAAAAAATTAAATTTACTATAAAATAGCAGACGATAAATAATCAGTTACCAAAATTGTAGACATTACAAAATCATCAGGTAGCATAAATTGAGATTTTTTTCTTTTTTTTTTATTTGGTCATTTCCAAACATTATTCATCAGAAACAAAGATCATTTTCTTTTCTTCCCCCCACCCCCCACCTCTCCCATAGCCCACGTGCAATTCCACTGGGTATTACATGTGTTCTTGATTCAAACCCATTTCCATGTTGTTGGTATTTGCATTAGAGTGTTCATTTAGAGTCTCTCCTCAGTCATATCCCCTCCACCCCTGTAGTCATACAATGAGATTCTTATCTTGTATGAGGACAGATCAAAGCACTTACTAAATTAGAAGATGCCACTCGATGAGACTACAGTTGTTCCAACCTGTTTAAAGAACCTGCCAATTCTGAAAAATGGGAAATGCACATAATTAAAGACATTAACCTTATCACCAAGCCTTAGAGAAAAGAGATACAAAAAAATCATCATAATGAGGAAGCTAAAAGAGTCTAGAAATTAATTTAGCCAACAAGCACTTTATCTTTTTTAAATAGAGAAATGCAAAAACCTGGGGCAATACTGATTTAGAGGACCTTACTCATTTGCAAAATATCACTAAGGAAAAATATGTGAGACTGAAAAGCATCACCACACACAAAAAAAGGAAAAGAGTAATCAAGTAGAAAATTAGGTTACAGAGAGCCTGGTATGAGATTCACCTAAGTTTGATTATCTTCTACAGCAAAATGATGAAAAGACATTGAAAAGACATGGAAGACCAACAAACTGATGAGAAATGGAAGAGCTCTGTGGTGTTTTCATGTGAATCTATTTTTATTGATGGTAGATGTACCATCAAATTTGTCCCCTCAGTATAAAATATATTACGTGAGAAAATCTAAGAGGCATACAAAATGAAATGGGGAATAGAAATTGAATTTGACCAAATACATATAGATGAAATCTGTCCTTGAGGTGACAAAAATTTAAAGGCATTCATGGATCAAATTTTAACACATTTTAAGGAGAGGAATTTAAAAATAGAGATCAAAGATGGTATTTTTACCAAAACAAAAAATAAACATGATTGAAATTGAAATCAGTAAGTACCAATTCATAAGTCTAGCTTCTTATTTTAGAAACACAATTGAACAATTTAATTCAAGTAGGCTGTCTACATTTCTGATATTTTTCCTTACATTTGGGATATAATTATTCTCCAAATTCTTGATTCTCAAATGAAATGCAATCAAGAATTTGGAGAATAATAATTTCCCAAATAAAATGGGTCAATTCTCTTTTTCTTGGGGTTGAGTTTACCAGCAAAGGGAAAAGATATCATGCCCTGAATTATATAGGACTAACAGTAACTAACATAGCTACTATACAATGAAAAAAGGATTATATCTGATAATGTCTTTCATTGGAGAGGAGATATGGTAGAATATGAATTATAAACAATCAGAGGTTAATTGAAGAGTAGAGGAGCTATTAATTTTATTTGAAAAATGTGATTTTGGGTGCTAAGTGGAAATTTATATTCACATTTTTCTGTGATGTCTTTAATTCTGATATCACAGCTTTTGTTGTTGCTCAATCATTTTTCAGTTGTGTCCAACTCTTTGTGACCCCATTAGGGATTTTCTTACCCAGGATACTAGATAAAAATAAGATATTGGATAAAAAGATTCCTGGAGTCGTTTGCTATTTACTAATCCACTTCATTTAAAGAAAAGGAACCTGAAGCAAATAGGGTTAAATGACTTCCCTAGGGTCAAAGAGTTAGTAAGGGTCTGAGTTCAGATTTGAACTCAAGAAGATGAGTCTTCCCAAACATTGTTAACTGTTGTCACTTAGTAATTCCCAGCCCCAACTCTTCACCAAATCTGTGGGGTTTTAGGCAAGTTGCTCTCTTTGGGTCTTAATTTTCTCCTCTTTAAAATAAAGAAGTTGGACTAGAAGACCTTTAAATTTCCTTCTAATTCTACATTAATGATAATAAATTATAAGAAAATAAAATAGAAAGTATTTTAAGATTACTGCCTGGACAAACTTAGTGTTACATTGGAATGTTCAGATTTCCTTGTTGCAGATTAAAAACAGAGGTAGATCTCTGTCAGGTTACATGCATCTTCTCTGGCAGAGGTTCCTAACTTTTTTTGTGTCATGAAGTCTTTTGGCAGTCTGGTTAAGTGCCTTGTTTCCTACCTTCATAACTGAAATAAATATAAAATTTCAGTCAGAAGCAAGCGAAAATAATGATGTAATTTATTTTTCCCCATCCAACTTCATGTACCTAATTCATAGATCTCTGGTTAAGAATGCCTGTGCTCAATGGAAGGATATAAACAAGATTCCTAAGATTATATGTTTAGAGTTGGAAGGGACTTTGAAGATCATTTGGCCCAACATCCCTACCCTCCACCCTCATTTTCCAAATGAAGAAGCAGGTCTTCTGAAAATAAAATAACTTGTCCAAGGTCATACATTACACAAGTTGTAAGTAGCAAGACCAAAATTCACATGCAAACTTTGAAACACAAGCCTTTTTACAGTTTGACAAAATGGATACAACATTAGCCCATATAACAGTGTCTTTTCCTCTCCTGGAATGAAAAAGTATAGGAATATGTTTCAATTTTTACTGAAAAAAATAACACTTCCCCATATGTGAAGATATTTCAATTAAAATACCCAGTCAATGTTCTCACAGGTAACAGTTACCATTGCATAGTCTATGCTTCAATTGTTGCTGTTCAGTCTTTTTCAGTTGTGTCCAATTCTTAGTAACCCATTTAGGGTTTTCTTGCCAAATATACAGAAATGGTTTTGCCATTTCCTTCTCCAGCTCATTCTATGGATGAGGAACTGAGGCAAACAGGGTTGAGTGACTTGCTCAGGGTCACACAACAAGTAAGTGTCTGAGTCCAGATTTGAACTCAGGAAGATGAGTTTTTCTGATCTCATTGAACTGCCTCACTGCCCTTTTATGCTTGATTACTGTAAGAAATTGCTTGAAGTAGGAGTGGTGAGGGTTAAGGGTGGTCTCTTTCTTTATCCCTTTCTGCCCCTCCCCCATTTCAGTGTTTTAATTCAATTCTTTTATTCTTTCAATTTTTTTAAATTTTGTTTATTTTGACCTTGCCAGACACCAAATACAGTAGTTCCATAGTCAAACATATAGAAACAGGGTTGTACATAAAGCAGCTGACTTTAGAACAAAAAGTATATTATAAGGTTAACATTTTGACTTTAAAATTGCCCTGATTTTCTCTTTCTCCTGATCATCAGTTCTCTCATGTCCAAGTAGTAAAGAATTGTCTGTATGCTCCAAGGTCATTAAATCTCTCCCTCTCTCTCTATCTCCCCCCCCCCATCTCTCTTTCTCATTCTCTCTCTTTCTTTATTTTTTCTTCTTTCCTTCCTTCCTTCCTTCCTTCCTTCCTTCCTTCCTTCCTTCCTTCCTTCCTTCCTTCCTTCCTTCCTTCCTTCCTTCCTTCCTTCCTCCCTCCCTCCCTCCCTCTCTTCTCTTCTCTTCTCTTCTCTTCTCTTCTCTTCTCTTCTCTTCTCTTCTCTTCTCTTCTCTTCTCTTCTCTTCTCTTCTCTTCTCTTCTCTTCTCTTCTCTTCTCTTCTCTTCTCTTCTCTTCTCTTCTCTTCTCTTCTCTTCTTTTCTTTCTTCTCTAAGACAGAAGGGCAAGGGCTAGCCAAATGGGGTTAAATGATTTGTTTAGGGTCACATAGCTAGGAAGTATCTGAGGCCAATTTTTAACCGAAATTCTTTCAATTCTTGGCCTGGCTCTCTATCCAGTGAGCCCCAAGCCATTGGATTTCTTGAAATTCTTCAACTAATAGGAAATTTTCCCTCTTCCATGCATTTCTGCAGTGTCTAGAATGCATAGACTCCACATGTCTATTTGCCTGTTGTGTGAGAGAAGGAAACCCAGAGATTTTTTGGACATGGAAAAAGCCTGGAGTGGCTACAAAGATTCCAGCAGTTGTAGGGGAGACCAGAGAGTTCAGGGCAAGTGGAAAGGATGAATAAAGAACTGAAAACCACTATAGGAAAACTGTGCACAAACTCATCTGAAGTGGACAGAAATTCTTCTACTAGCACTATTTTATCTTAGAACTAAACCCAGAGGAGACTTGCATATCTCTTCTTACAAGATACTTTTTGGACAACCTTTATGGCATGGAAGGTCTGCTAAACCATTGTACATATCCATGCTGGGAGGAGAATGCCAATTACACACCTTTCTAAGAGAAATATAAAATAGGCTGGAAGAATTGAAGAGATTAGGATTATTAGTTCAGAGGGTACCATTAGATTTCTCACTCCATAACAACAAGTCAGGAGATAAAGTGTACGTGAAAAATTTCACCAAAGAAACACCTACAGAACAGTAGAGAAACAGCCCAGAATCCATGCAGACCCGAACGCCCCAAGGAACAACAAGAATTGCCCCTAAAAAACAACCAGCAAACCCATATATCAACACAAGATGTACAGGAAGAAGTAGAAGAAATATTGAATACAGAAAGCCCAAATAATATTGAATTTCTGAAGGAGAATGACACAATAAAACAAACAGAAAAGACAGGCATAAAGTTCTCCATCTCACAAAACCTCTATAGAAAACACATCATGAAAGAAAAAAACATAGCATACACTCACTCATGAAGAAAACACAGACAATCTTTACAAAAAATCTCACTAGCACACACCCAATACAAAATCACTCTTAGCCAACACCAGACCACAACTGCACCTCCCATAACAACTGGAGTCCCATGCCCCATGTGCCACAAAATTTGCTCCTCAGTCTTTGGACTCCAAAGCCACATGAGGGTACACCATAGATGAAACTGCACAAAGACAATAGTCATTCTTGATCACCGAGAGACTACTATATATATATATATATATATGTATATATATATATATATATATATAGCATATATATATAGCATGCACACAACGACAAAATAATTTTACACACACGCATGATCCCATATTTCCAGTTAATCTGATGAGAGTTTGACACTCAAGGTGAAACAATAGGCAAAATGGGTACCAGAAAAGGAGAAGAGCTCAGGACCTGAGAAAACTCCAATCAGCACCAAAGAACTGCAAAGGAAATTTGACTACAGGAAAAGAACTTTCGATCAATGACAATATGGGAAATGAACTTCCATTAAAGGGTCATGTAAGATTAATCGTCGTACACATCAACACCAAACATAGGGAAATGCACACAAATGCACATAAATCTGGCACAAGAATAAAGAAGATGATCTAGCTCATCAGGCAACATGAGAAGAGGACTTCCAGAAGAGTTGTAAGTATATGCATCCACACTACATACTTAGTACATTAACACAAAAATCTCACTGACCTTAGGGGCTGCTTCGTAAATATGAACAGCCCATGAAAAAATGGTACAGTTGTAAATAAGTCTCTGGCAGAACTCATACAGGCTAAAATGGATAATAACTTTTCTGTCTGTATGACTTCAAAACAGAACATATATGTATATATGTAATATGTATGTGCTATATATAATATTTGTATATGAAACATACATGTACATATGTAGAGTTCTAATGGGATAATAACTAACTTAAGATAGTACAGGACTAATATATTAACCCATAATACATAGGGAGAGAATAGTTAGGGAGAAAAGGGAAAATTGAAAACAGAGAGAGGTAGCATTAGGGACAAAATAAATCATAAGAATAGCATATATCTAGAAGGTTATAGACAGGATTATATTGTAAACGAGCATTAGAGAGATAAGGTATAAGAAAGTTTCTGGTATTTAATACTTGCATATGACATTGTTGTGCATACAGATATGCATTATACAAAAAGTTACAAAAATTATTGAACATGAGAGGAAATTGTTACATTGTACAAAACTCATCTAACATATGCCTAACCTACAACAATTTTCCCACAACCCATATCTTAGCTTAGAATAGGTTCAAGTATAGCTCATAGATAGATTGGGCTAAATTTTGTTATTTTGGGAGGAAGATACTAGATGGGAATATCAAATAGAATAGATAGATGAGCATAGAAATAGAAGTAAGGCAAGTAATTTGCATGGGATCAAGATGACGTCATGCAGACAAGACAAAACAGGGAGATGTGTGAAAGAAGAAAACCCAAAGACTTTTTGGACATGGAAATAGCCTGGGGGTGGGGGGGCTGCAGATTCCAGCAGCAGCAGCAGGGGATGGGCAGAGAAGATTTGGAATCTGGCTTTGAAACAGCTACTGAGAAGGTCCAGTCTTGGACTGCGTC
Source organism: Monodelphis domestica (assembly GCF_027887165.1). NCBI lineage: Eukaryota > Metazoa > Chordata > Mammalia > Didelphimorphia > Didelphidae > Monodelphis > Monodelphis domestica. The sequence goes on along the minus strand of NC_077227.1, from coordinate 222,873,093 downwards.
CTGATGCCAAGTAACCTCTTCTTTTCATTGGCTGCTGATCTCTATCCCCCAAACTCGTCCTACAAGTGGACAGACTGAAAAGAAGAGAGTCCTCAAGAAGAACCATCACAGTCTCCTCACCTGAACTGAGGCTAAATCCAGGGTTCATCACTCTGAACCCCTCAGGGGCTTGAGGCCATTAAGCCCAACTCACCTCAGCTTTGGGGGGAGGGTTTTAGACAGCTAGGGACTCCTCCTTCCTCTTCCCCTTTGCCTCAACTTACCAGCTTTTCCTAACTTCATCCTACATTCCTGTTACATTAGAATAAATTCTGTTATCCACTATAACTGGCTAAAGCCTGAATAAAGGGCAGTTATAACTGGGGGAAGGAGTGAGGGAATCTCTCTCTTCCCCTAAAGAAAGAACTTTGCTGGGTAGAAACAGCTTAGCTGTGGGGAGTAACAAGGCAGGTTTAGTGAGAGGTCATCACAGGCTGAAGGCTGAAGGTAGGGAAACCACAGACTCACCCTCCTTCTCTTTCCTGGCCAAACTTCAATATCAGATATTCCTCCTTTGCCTTGCCTTGAGGGGGAGAGGACTCCATTCTCTCTCTCTTATACCATCAAATACATTCCTCTATTACACTGTTGAAATCCTTCCTTGTCCAGCTGAAAATATTTTTCTCTTCACATTTCTGTCAAGTACTTTTGATGTCTTCTTTCCTTTAATAATATTCAATATTGTATATATCAACAAATAAATCTGTCATTAAACATTTATAAAGTATCTGCTTTTTTCCAGCAATTGTTTTGGGCAAGTTCCTATCAGATCTCTACTACTGGAGTATAAACTCTTTGGGAGGAGGAATTGTGTTGTTTTTCATCACTCTGTCCTCATAACATCAGTCTGATACCTTGCAGATAGTAGGTATTTAATCAGCTTTTGTTGAATTGAGTCAACCTGCACTATTTCAGATGCTCTCAAAATATGTCAGTGATGAAATAGGAACAGTCCAGGTTACATAAAGAATTCTATTTGTAACTCTACTCTTCTGGCTTTCTAGCTCTACTTCTTAACAAACTTGTGAATACTTTCACTTGAAATCTGCAGCATTTTAAGTGAGAAAATTTTAGCACAAAGTAAGAAGCCTTACTTTATTATTACTAAATACAGTGTAAACATTTGGTGAAACATGAACTTGAATGTTAATATTCTTGCAGAATTAATAATAATTAACATTAACAGTTGTATAGCATTTTAAAGCTTTATGAAGCAGTTTTCTAGTGTCATTTCATTTGATCCTTGCAAAAATCCTGGGAAGTAGCTACCATTATTTTCTATATTTCACGAAGAAAAAAATTTAGGCTAAGGTTAAGTGTCTTGCTCAGAGTCAAACAGTTAGTGAATGTCTGAGGTAGAATCCGAACTCAAGTCTTCCCAATTCCAAGTTTGTACTTCTTTGGCCCTCAGAGGACTCTCTTTAATATTCAGGGCTTGCCTTTTTTTCCCCCCAATTCCGGCCCTCTATTTTCTTTTTAAATTTTAAACATTATTTTATTTGGTCATTTCCAAACATTTTCCACTGGAAACAAAGATCATTTTCTTTTCTTCCCCTCCCCCCCTCCCCCCACCTTTCCCTCTCCCATAGCCGACGCACGATTCCACTGGGTATCACATGTGTTCTCAACTCGAACCCATTTCCCTGTTGTTGGTATTTGCATTAGAGTGTTCATTTAGAGTCTCTCCTCAGTCATATCCCCTCCACCCCTTTAGTCAAGCAGTTGCTTTTCATCGGTGTTTTTATTCCCATAGTTTATCTTCTGCTTGTGGATAGTATTTTTTTAGATCCCTGCAGATTGTTCAGGGACATTGCATTGCCACTAATGGAGAAATCCATCACCTTCGATTGTACCACAATCTATCAGTCTCTGTGTACAATGTTTTCCTGGTTCTGCTCCTTTCATTCTGCCTCACTTCCTGGAGGTTGTTCCAGTCTCCATGGAATTCCTCTACTTTATTATTCCTTTTAGCACAATAGTATTCCATCACCAACATATACCACAATTTGTTCAGCCATTCCCCAATTGATGGGCATCCCCTTGGTTTCCAAGTTTTGGCTACCACAAAGAGTGCTGCTATGAATATTCTTGTACAAGTCTTTTTCCTTATTATCTCTTTTGGGTACAAACCCAGCAGTGCTATGGCTGGATGAAAGGGCAGACAGTCTTTTATGACCCTTTGGGCATAGTTCCAAATTGCCCTCCAGAATGGTTGGATCAATTCACAACTCCACTGGCAATGAATTAATGTCCCCACTTTGCCGCATCCCCTCCAGCATTCATTACTTTCCATAGCTGTCATGTTAGCCAATCTGCTAGGTGTAAGGTGATAACTCAGAGTTGTTTTGATTTGCATCTCTCTGATTATAAGAGATGTAGAGCACTTTTTCATGTGCTTATTAATAGTTTTGATTTCTTTGGCTGAGAACTGCCTGTTCATGTCCCTTGCCCATTTATCAATTGGAGAATGGCTTGATTTTTTGTACAATTGATTTAGTTCTTTGTAAATTTGAGTAATTAAACCTTTATCAGAGGTTTTTATGAAGATTGTTTCCCAATTTGTTGCTACCTATCTGATTTTAGTTACATTGGTTTTGTTTCTACAAAGACTTTTTAATTTGATGTATTCCAGATTATTTATTTTGCATTTTGTAACTCTTTCTGTCTTGCTTGGTTTTGAGGTCTTTCCCTTCCCAAAGGTCTGACAAGTATGCTATTCTGTGTTCACTTAATTTTCTTATAGTTTCCTTCTTTATGTTCAAGTCATTCACCCATTTTGAATTTATCTTGGTGTAGGGTGTGAGGTGTTGATCTAAACCTAATCTTTCCCACACTGTCCTCCAATTTTCCCAGCAGTTTTTATGAAATAGTGGGGTTTTGTCCCAAAAGCTGGGATCTTTGGGTTTGTCATATACTGTCTTGCTGAGGTCACTTGCCCCCAGTCTATTCCACTGATCCTCCTTTTTGTCTCTTAGCCAGTACCAAATTGTTTTCATGACCGCTGCTTTATAATATAGTCTGAGATCTGGGACTGCAAGTCCCTCTTCCTTTGTATTTCTTTTTCATTTTTTCCCTGGATATCCTTGATCTTTTGTTCTTCCAAATGAACTTTGTTATGTTTTTTTCTAAATCAGTAAAAAAATTTTTTAGAAGTTCCATGGGTATGGCACTAAATAGATAGATGAGTTTGGGTAGGATGGTCATTTTTATTATATTGTCTCATCCTATCCATGAGCAGTTAATGTTTTTCCAAATGCTCAAGTCTAGGTTTAGTTGTGTGGAGAGTGTTTTGTAGTTGTGTTCATATAGTTCCCGTGTTTGTCTCGGGAGGTAGATTCCTAGGTATTTTATTTTGTCTAAGATGATTTTGAATGGGATTTCTCTTTCTAGTTCTTGCTGCTGAGCTGTGTTGGAATTATATAGAAATGCTGATGACTTATGTGGGTTTATTTTGTATCCTGCAACTTTGCTAAAGTTCTTGATTATTTCGATTAGCTTTTTGGTTGAATTTCTAGGATTCTTTAAGTAGACCATCATGTAATCTGCAAAGAGCAATAGCTTAGTCTCCACCTTGCCTATTTTGATGCCTTCAATTTCTTTCTCTTCTCTAATTGCTACTGCTAGTGTTTCTAGTAGAATGTCAAATAGTAGAGGTGATAATGGGCATCCTTGTTTCACTCCTGATCTTAATGGGAATGGATTTAGTTTATCCCCATTGCAGATGATATTAGTTGATGGTTTTAGATATATACTGTTTATTATTTTTAGGAATGACCCTTCTATTCCTATACTTTCTAGTGTTTTTAGTAGGAATGGTTGTTGGATTTTATCAAAGGCTTTTTCTGCATCTATTGAAATAATCATGTGATTTTTGTTGGTTTGCTTGTTGATATGGTCAATTATGTCGATGGTTTTCCCAATAGTGAACCAGCCCTGCATTCCTGGTATAAATCCTACTTGATCATGGTGGATGACCCTTCTGATCACTTGCTGGAGTCTTTTTGCTAGTATCCTATTTAAGATTTTTGCATCTATATTCATTAGGGAGATTGGTCTATAATTTTCTTTTTTTGTTTTTGGCCTGCCTGGCTTTGGAATTAGTACCATGTTTGTGTCATAAAAGGAGTTTGGTAGAACTCCCTCTTTGCTTATTATGTCAAATAGTTTGTATAGTATTGGAGTTAGCTGTTCTTTGAATGTTTGATAGAATTCACTGATGAATCCATCAGGCCCTGGGGATTTTTTCTTAGGAAGTTCTTTGATGGCCTGTTGGATTTTTTTTCCTGATATGGGATTATTTAAGAAATCTATTTCTTCTTCTGTTAGTCTAGGCAATTTATATTTTTGTAAATATTCATCCATATCACCTAGGTTGGTATATTTATTGCCATATAGTTGGGCAAAGTAGTTTTTAATGATTGCCTTAATTTCCTCTTCATTGGAGGTGAGATCCCCCTTTTCATCCTTGATGCTGTTAATTTGCCTTTCTTCTTTCCTTTTTTTAATTAGATTAACCAGTACTTTGTCTATTTTGTTTGTTTTTTCAAAGTACCAGCTTCTAGTCTTGTTTATTAGCTCAATAGTTCTGTCACTTTCGATTTTATTAATTTCTCCCTTAATTTTTAGGATCTCTAGTTTGGTTTTCTTCTGGGGGTTTTTAATTTGTTTGTTCTCAAGTTTTTTGATTTGCATTTCCAATTCCTTGATCTCTGTCCTCCCTAATTTGTTAATATATGCACTCAGGGATATGAATTTTCCTCTAAGTACTGCCTTGGCTGCATCCCATAAGGTTTGAAAGGATGTCTCGCCATTGTCATTTTCCTCAACGAAATAATTAATTGTTTCTATTATTTCTTCTCTAACTATCTGATTTTGGAATATCATATTATTTAATTTCCAATTAATTTTTGATTTGGCTCTCCATGTACCCTTACCAATCAATATTTTTATTGCCTTGTGATTTGAAAAGGCTGCATTTATTATTTCTGCTTTTCTGCATTTGAGTGCCATGTTTCTGTGACCTAGTGTATGATCTATTTTTGTGAATGTGCCATGTGGTGCTGAAAAGAAGGTGTATACCTTTTTGTTCCTATTTATTTTTCTCCATATGTCTATTAATTCTAATTTTTCTAAGATTTCATTCACCTCTTTTATCTCTTTCTTGTTTTTTTTTTGTTTGATTTATCTGAATTTGATAGTGGTTGGTTCAAGTTTCCCACTAATATGGTTTTACTGTTTAGTTCCTCCTTCAATTCTCCTAGTTTCTCTATTAAAAATTTGGATGCTATACCATTTGGTGCATACATGTTGATTAGTGATATTTCCTCATTGTCTATACTCCCTTTTAACAGAATATATTAACCTTTCCTATACCTTTTGATCAGGCATATTTTTGCTTTGGCTTTGTCAGATATCATGATTGCAACTCCTGCCTTCTTTCTATCAGTTGAGGCCCAAAAGGTCTTACTCCAACCTTTAATTCTAATCTTGTGAGTGTCAACCCGCCTCATATGTGTTTCTTGAAGACAACAAATGGTAGCGTTTGGGGTTCTAATCCAATCTGCTATTTGTCTACGTTTTATGGGTGAGTTCATCCCATTCACGTTCAAAGTTATGATTGTCATTTGTGGATTGGCTGGCATTTTGATATCTTCCCCTAGTTCTGACCTTTCTTCTTTAGCTATCTCCTTTTGAACCAGTGATTTACTTTAGGTCAGTCCCCCTAGTCCTCTCCCTTGAGATGCTTCCCTTTCTAGCTCCTCCCTTCCCCTCCCCACTCTCCTTCCCTCCCTTTTTATACTCCCTCCCCCCCCTCCTTAATTTTTCTTTCTTTCTTGCCCTAATGGATAAGATAGAATTCAGGATCCCACTGGATCTAGATGTTCTTCCCTCTCAGATTTGATTTCACTGAGAGTAAGGTTTAAGTAATTCCACTTCACGCTCTCTTCCTCTCCTTCTCATATGAGAGTTCTTCCCCTCCCCTTCCCATGTGTATCTTTATATGGGAAAGTTTATTCTATTAAGTCCCTCCCTATTTTTTGAAGTAAATCTTTGTGTTATCGAAAGTTCCACCCTCCCTTTTCCTTTCTTTGCCCCCACTTTCCCCAAATCTTCTTAATTCCCCAATCTTTCTCTATGCATGTTTCTTCTAACTACTCTTATGATGCATACAATTTTTAAAAGTTACACATAACATTTTCCCCACATATTAATATATATGATTTGATGTAAATGTAGTCCTTATAGAAGAGAGTTTTACTTAAAGAAGAAGATAAGATTTATCTCCTTTTCCCTTTCTTTCATATTTACCTTTTCATGTTTCTCTTGCTTTCTGTGCTTGGATATCAAATTTTCCACTAAGTTCTGGTCTTTTCTTAGCAAATGCTTGGAAATCTTCTATTTTATTGAATTCCCATACTTTCCCCTGGAAGTATATAGTCAGTTTTGCTGGGTAGTTGATTCTTGGTTGGAGACCCAGCTCTCTTGCCTTTCTAAATATCGTGTTCCATGCTTTGCGGTCTCTTAGTGTGTTAGCCGCTAAATTGTGTGTGATCCTTATGGGAGCCCCCTTATATCTGAAGCTCCTCTTCTTGGCTTCTTGTAGGATTTTCTCCTTTTCTTGGAAGCTCTTGAATTTGGCAATTACATTCCTAGGCGTTGTCTTTTGGGGATTTAGTATAGAAGGTGTTCTATGAATCCTTTCTATTTCTATTTTGCCCCCTTGGTCCAGAATGTGTGGGCAATTTTCTTTTATAATCTCCTGTAGAATAATATCGAGTTTATTGTTTATCTCTGGTTTTTCTGGGAGACCGATAATTCGGAGGTTGTCTCTTCTCCCTCAGCTTTCCAAAGCTGTGACCTTTTCAGTGAGATATTTTATGTTTTCTTCTAATTCATTAATTTTTTGGGTTTGCTTTATTGATTCTTGCTGTTTTATGATCTCACTTTCTTCGAGATGCTTAATTCTGGTCATTAGGGACTGGTTTTGCTTTTCCGCTTTGTCTGTCCTTCTATTGGATGCTTCGAGCTCTTTTCCCAATTGAGCAATCTTATCTGTCAGACTGCTGATCTCTTTCTCCCATTTTTCTTTCCAGGTTTCCATCTTTTGGATAAATTACAGTTTGAGATTTTCCAGAGCTTGTTGATAGTTTCCATTTTGGGAGGCATGTTCTGATTTTTTTTTGGATTTCATCCCCATTCTCTTCTTTTCCTTGGGTACTTTCACCATAAAAGTTTTCAATAGTCACCTTTTTCCCTTTCTTCCTGGAGGCTTGATTTTGGGCCATGTGAGCCATCCCTTTGGGGGTTTTATTCCCCTTTCCTTTTTGGTCTGGGGTCTGGGTAATATGGGCGGTTTTTCTTTGAATTTAGGTTGCTTCAGACTCGTTCTTCCCAGCCTCCGAGGTTTCTTAGAGGGCTGGACCCCTGATCATGGCCAAACTGCCCAGGTGTTCAGCTCCGCCCAGAGTACAGGACCTACTGTGCTCAGCACAGGATTCTCCCGTGAAACCGCCCTGAGACGTTTTTTCCTGGCAGTCCTCAGATCCCAAGGACCCTGGAGTGCCCCCCCCCCCCAGACAGAGATGTTCCCCACTCACTTGCTGTCCCAGTGAGTGCTCCGGTAGCTCACTCTGGTTTGGTCGGGGGTTGGGGGAGTGGAAAGGGCGGCTCAGTTCATGTTTTTGTGCAAGCTTTTCCTCCTTCTTATTATAGTGTGGAAATGTTCAAACCCCACGTACCTTTGCCTCTGTGGTGTACTGGGGAGTCCTGGGGAGTCCTTCTGTTCCTCCTAAGGTGATTTTTATGCTCCTTTGATGTAGTCTATTTTGTTCGGTGCCGGGAGAGGAAGCACGTGGCGTCTAGATTGCAGCCATGATTACCCAGAAGTAAGGGCTTGCCTTTTTGAAATTCTCAGTTGCCATTTTGCTCATATCAACCTTTCTTTCTTTAAGGTGCTAATTTAGAAGATAAAAGAAGAGATTTTTTTCTGTGTATATATAAACATAGGGTACTTAGATAGTACACTGGATAGAGTGCCCACCTGGAGTCTGGAATAGTAAATTTCCTGAGACTAAATCTGGCCTTATACACTTACTTACTTGGGGATTTAACTCTGCTGCCTCAATTTCCTCATCTGTAAAACCAGCTAGGAAATGGCAAGCTGCTCTACTCTTTCTGCGAAAAAAATTCCAGATGGGGTTGCAAAATCAGAAACAACTATAAAACAGCAAACAACAACAACAAAATATACAAAGCTGTAAGTGCTGGAAAGTTTCATTTTCATTTTTCTCAGGTTATAATATCAGTGCTTGTTTAAAGTAATTTTGCAAAATGTATCAAAGTTTTGCTTGTCATTTTTGACAGGAGCATTGAATAGCTTGCATTTTAAAGTTTGCAAAAAACTTAAAATATATTACTTCATTTGATTCTCACAAGAACTTGGGGAGATGAATGATAGTTATCTCTTTTTACAAATAAAGAAACGGAGGCTGGTAAAGATGAAGAGACTTGTCCAGTCTTCTACTCATCTCGAAAGTGTTTGAGTCAGGATTCAACCTGTCTTCAGGTCCAGTACTTTATTTATTATACCACCTAAATGTTTATAAAGACTAATAGTAAACATTTACTCTGAGGTTTTTCTTGCACTTGAACAACATCTCTGGGAGGTAAGTGCTACAGATATTATACTTGTCTTATGCATAAGACGGAATTGATGGGGGCATCTGGGTGGCTCAGTGGATTGAGACCCAGGCCTAGAGATGGGAGTTCCTGGGTTCAAATGTGACCTCAGACACTTCCCAGCTGTGTGAGCCTGGGCAAGTCACTTAACCCCTATTGCCTAGCTCTTACCACTCTTGTGCCTTAGAACCAATATCCAGTATTGATTCTAAGATGGCAGGTTTTTTTTTTTTTTAAGATGGAATTGAGCCTGAGAATGGCTTTATGGTTTTCAGAGAGTCAGTCAACTGACTTGAACAAAATTTTCTGATACTAAAATCTTTTATTATTTTCATTATACTGTCCCATTTTTTAGAGGTTTTACTTGTTATGTTCTGAGTTCAGAGCTTGCCCCATTTCTTAACCCACTCCAACCTGGGGAGATAGTATTTTGCTATTTATTCCTCATCCCTTTCACCATTGGCAATTACCTTGCTAAATTGTGTTATTAATTATTTCATGGAATTATATTTGAGTGGGAACGCACTATGAAATTTAGTCTCCCTCATTTTCTAGCTAAGGAAACCAAAGTCTAGAGCAGGGTTGGCAGTTCAAGTGCCCAGAGGGAAAATTCAGTCAGTCTGTGGGCCCCCCCTCCCTACCCCCACCCTCTTCCCACACCCTTCCTATCCTCCTCCCCTCCCCCCATTACCAGAGAGAGTTGTGGGAGAGAGTGCTTGTTTTGGGCTGCTGGATAGAGGGGTGGGGCATGCAAAAAATGTCCTAGGGCTCTGGGAAGGGGTGGGGGCAGAACAACTCCCAGAGTGCAGGCTGTGCATGTATTAGAGGCTTTTGCCAACAAGAGTCTAGTGTTTAAGGCTCTTTCCCGCCTTCAGACAACTAGTTATAGCGAAACATGGACTAGAACCCAAGTATCCTAACTTCCCATCCTGAACTCATTATGCCACCCCTCACCATCTACATTATAAAAGGATTCTACTTCATTATTAGAACTGCTGGAGTCTATTAGGAGGAAATAAAGTATGGGTTGACTATATTACATTAATGGTTGCTCTTAAAAGACAGTTTTCTGGGGTTATTTGGCTGAGGGTTTGATAATCTTAATTATTTCTACTTTATTAGTACTCACCTAGTTTCATGACTAATCTCTTAACAATGAATATAGATTGCAATAACTTCTTGCCAACTAGAAGGAGCAAATGAATAATTGCAATATTTATTAAGGAAGACATTTACCTCTTGTATTTTATTTATGTTGCCCAAGAGTTTCAATTTTGTGGTTATCTTCTGTTGATGGTATTTTTTATTATGTTCTTTATTTAATGTTCAATTTGAATGGCCAGTTTTTTCTTTACCAGGTAAAAAAAATAAGTTAACGGGGCTCTTTACCAATTAATAAATAGTTTTCAGATTGGTATTGTTTTGTATAATGTAGTAGTCTGACCCCTAGTGGCTCTGCGGAGGGGTTGCAATGCTAATTGTAAGTATCATAAGCTTGTTTGAATTTTCTTTGGAAATGCTTCTTAGAAATAGAGTGTACAAAACAAAGGGAGGAGGCAATGGAACATTTGGGCTGGTCAGGACCACCTCAACATTTCCCTTTGCAAAAAAAAAAACAGAAAGAAACAAGCACAGGGAGAGAAATCTCCAGTATCAGGCACATAAAATGTGAAAGAACGATATACTGAATCTCGGGATTTTTCTGGAAATCTTCCAAATTAGTGACTCATTTATTGGTCTTTATTCCTATAATGCAGCTCACATCTCAAAAGAAGAGGATGTTGCCAAATTCCATTGGAACAGGAGCTAGGAACATAGTAAACTTTTTTTTTGTTGTGGTAGAAACAAAATGAATGTCTCAGTGAAGTCTACAACAGCAATAACATAACCCTTATTCTAAAGGAACAAGGGGAATGATAAATGTACTAGCCTGAGTCATAGGTCTCTGGATCAGGAGACCATGTGGCATAACAAGGAGGCAAACTTTCTTAACACCCTGAGAAAAGTAAGAGGAAACCTTCTTGTCTTGGAAAATGATAGATGAAAGCTTTGAAAACACAGGTCATTTTACAGGTCATCTAGTCTAATTTACTGCCTAAAGCAGTCATCACTTCTATAGCATCCCTTGACGGGTGTTCAGTATCTGCTTGAACACTTCCAATAATGGGGAATTCACTATTTGATGCAGTGACTGGTTCCATTGTTTAAATGTCCAATTTTTAGAAAGTTTTTTTTTCTGAAATCTTTTCCCCTCTGCCTTTTAAAAAATGTTTTTATTTTTTCAGTTACATGTAGAACAATTTTTGACAAATTGTTTTTTGATATTTTAAAATTTGTATCTTCTCCCTTGTTACCCTTTTTTTCACCTAGGTGGTGAATAGTCTGATGTAGGTAATGCCCATATTTTCATGTAATACATATTTCCATATTACTCATGTCGTGATAGAAGACACATTTCACACATATAACAGAAATATTATGAAGGATGTATAGTGGAAGATGGCATGTTTAGATTTACACTTAAATTTCAATAGTTCCTTCTTTGGCTATGGATAACATGAATTATTTGTGATAATCTTGAAGACTTGTTTTTTTCATAATGTTTTAGTCCTTCATAGTTGATCATTATATAATAGTTCTGTAACTGTATATATTGTTTTCCTGGCTATGCTCACTTCACTTTGCATTAGTGTAAGGGTTAAATTTAATGGTTCAATAATAATTTTATGAAATTATGTGGTCGCCAATATTTATTATACCTCGAGTCAGAAATTTATTTAAAAATAGAGAAGAAACAATAAAGAAGAGAAATGTGAGGGGTTTAAAGAGGTTATCTATCCTATCTTAATCCAGGAAAAGATTAATTAGCTCTTAACCAGGAAGGCCTGTAGTGAATAACCATGTGGTCTCCTCCAAGATGGAAGCTAGTCTCTCCAGAAACTAGGAAAGGAGTCAGCCTTTAATTCACTCCACAAAGTGGTCCAGGAGTCGGAATCCAAGTTGAAGCCAAGCTCCAAGCCCATAGTCCAAGCTGCAGTCTCTAGAGAAGCTTCCTTGAAGACTCTCTCTGGTCAGAAGACTATCTTCATAAGACTGACTCAAGCCAAAGGATTCATGGCTTTTATGGTGACTTTTTGTCCCAGTCCCTCTTCACGGGGACCAATCATAGTTTCCAAATTGTCTAGCATTGCCCAGGGGGCAGTGTTTGTGGGAACCTGTTCTCACCTTCTGGAGGGGTGAATTCTCATCAAAAGGGTTCACAGTTTCCTGGCTGATTGAGTTTCTGAGGGTGTAAACTCTGATCATAGGATTCACAAGTTTAGGACTGAGTTAAAAAGGTGGAGTTCTCTAAGTAAGTGACTTGTGATTTCTCTAAGTACCTTGCTAGCTTCTCACCTAGTACTAAGAAGGGTGTTCAATCTTTTGTTGATTCAATTCAAAACTAGACAAAGGAGAGTTAATCCTGTCTTCACAATCTAAGTAGGGGTACTTAAGTTAGTGTTAACTAAAGTGTTAACACAAAATAGACACAGGGAATAAAGAATTCCCTTTTATAAGTGTAAACTCAGAAAAGATAACAAAGAATTCCCTTTCGCAGTTAGTTCATGTGATTCTTTCCAGGTATTTCTGAACTCATCCTGTTCATTGTTCCTTATGGTGCAATAGTATTCTATTATAACCATGTACTCAGACTCGTTCATCTAATTCCCAAGTGATAGACAACCCTTAGTTTTCAATTCTCTGCCACTACAAAAAGGGCTGCTAACAATATGTTGATACAGGTAGGTCCTTTCCCCTTATTTCTGGTCTCTTTGGGATATAGACCCAGTAGTGGTATTGCTAGGTCAAAGGATTATATATATATATATATATGTTTGAGGCCATTTCCCCTCTTCCTTTAACTATTGTTTTAAATTCTATTCTCTGGGGGCAGTATAGAACAAATCTACTCTGAAGCAATTGGGTGATATAGTAGATAGGGAACTGGGTCTGGAATCAGGAAGTTTGTTGCTGTTGTTCAGTTGTTTTAGTTGTGTCCAACTCTTTGTGACCCCATTTTGGGATTTTCTTGGCAAAGATACTGGAATGGTTTGCTATTTCCTTTTCTATCTAATTTTATAGGTGAGAAACTGAGGCAAACAGAGTTAAGTGACTTGTGCAGGGTTACATAACTTCTAAGTGTCTGAATCTGGATTTGAACAAATGAAAGTGAGTCTTCTAGAGTCAGGAAGACCTGAATTCAAATCTAGGATCAGATACTTTCTAGATCTGTGACCCTGAACAAGTTACCTAACCACTGGTTGCTTCAGTTGCCTCAAAAACAAAATGAGGATCATAATAGCACCTACTTTAGGAGCAGGGTCTATTTTTTTAATCATTCTTTGTATTACCAGTGCTTCATACAGTGCCTGGCACATAGCAGGCACTTAATAAATGCTTGATGATTTGATTTCTTTGTGATATCATTTAAATATCTGAAATACTTAAAGAGAGAAGTTATGTTCAGCCCTCCCTCTTCCTCAAATATTTTTCCAGGATAAATGTTCCCAGACTCTTCAACCAATTCTCATGTATGATCATCTTTAGTTCTTTTATGATACAAAAAACTGCTTCTGGGTGCTAGTTCAAGAGTTCTTTGTAAAATGGAAAAATATTATAAAATTGGTTTAACAAATCAAAACTTAATATAGTCCTCCAGAAGTAGTTTGGCAGGAGAAGAATAGAATAGGATTATTAGTTCCCTCATTCTGGACATGGTGCTATCTTAATGCAGCCAATGATTACATTCCTTTTGCCTTTCTTCTTGTGTATCATGCCATTTTGTTATCTGATAATGAATTTGTCAAATCCTCAGATATTTTTCAGAAAAAATATTTCTAGTCACGTTCTCCTATTCTGTTCTTACAATATCAATTAAAAAACAAAAACAAGCATTTGGCTCTTCTTTTAATTCTATCAGAGTTTATCCCTTCCTAGAAGATTAAAATTTTTTCTTGAATCTGGACTCCTTTCTGTCCTTGCTACCTTCTGCTGCACATATGCTATTTTTCTGATGTACCTCTTATATAGAACTGAGAGTGAAACTTCAGATTCTCAAGTGAAGTCTGATTAGTGTAGAGTTTTATTACTTATTATGTTCTGGGCACTTACTACTAATGCAAAGTATGTTTTTATTAGCCTTTCAACAGAACTGCATCACATTGTTAGCTGATATTGAGTATGTGATAAAGCTCAGCATTTTTTTTGTCTTTTTTTAATGTCTATTACCAAGTCAGGAATTTCCTTTTTCATATATATATATATAAACATCAAATGTATATATATACATATATACATTTGATGTTTTTAACCTAATGTAAAACTTTGCCACTGTTGCAGTTTATCTTTTTCTACAAGTCTCTTGCTCTGACATCTCATCAAAATATGGAGGTGACCCTCGTTTCCCAAAGGTGATACCAGTGCAACTCAAACTTTGTGAGGTCCTCCCAAGTGAGAAAGGCTCCAAGTACATCCTCAAAGAAGGAGAATAAGCCTTGATCAATTGGGAAAGGCTCATTACCACTAGGTGGAACAGTAAGTGATGAATTCATGAAATCATTTGCTAAGGTCTTGAGGTGTTATAATCAGGCTCATTGCAGGGGATGTTGAAGCTAGTGAAATCATGAATATTGAGGTATTGAACCATGAAAGTATTGAAATGTAATTATCTGGTTGGTTTCAATCCAACAAATGTAATTATCTGGTTGGTTTGTTGGGATTATTTCAACTTGTGGTTATCTCACTTATTGTATTTGCAATCCCTGCTAATTTTGAGTCATTTCTTAAAAAAAAAATACAGCTTTATTTAAGTTATTGTTATAAATGTTGAACAGGCCAGGATCAAAAAGCAGTCCTTTAGGCATTTCTCTCTAAACCTCCCTCTAGCTTGAGAAGAAAATCAAGCTAATTAAGTTTTTTCATACTAATATATGTATATGAATGACTGATATATTCACATCTTTCACTCTTCGTAGGGATGCTGGAATTTCAAAAAGAACGTACTTGTTAAAGTAAATGAATTTTCATTAATAGAATTTCAAGAAGTATAACCAAGTGAAGTGAAAGAATTTAAGCACTATATAGGAAGATTTTTTTAATTAATTTTTTTTTGTTTTCTGATCCATATTGTCTCTCACCTCCCTTCTCCATCAATTGAGAATGCAAGAACAAAGCTCTTGCTCTAAGTGAAACAAATTCCTGCATTGTCCCTGTCTCTTTGTCTCTGTTTCTGTCTCTCTCTACTTGTGAGTTCATCACTTCTCTTTCTGGGGAAACATAACATGTTTCATCTCTAGCCTTTTCGATTTATGATTGGTCATATTGGTCAGAGTTCATAAGTCTTTTAAAGCTATTTTTGATGTTGTTTATTCATTTTTCAGTTGTCAGATTCTTTGTGACCATATTTGAGGTTTTCTTGGCAAAAATAATAAAGCAGCGTGTTATTTCCTTCTCCAGCTCACTTTATAGAAGAGGAAACTGAGGCAAACAAGTTTAAGTAAATTGCTCAGGGTTACACATCTATAAGTGTCTGAGGCTAGATTTGAAGTTAAGAAGGTTCATTTTCCTGACTCCAGGACTGATACACTATCCACTTGGCCACCAAGATGCCCTCAAAGTTATCTATCTTTACAATGTTGTTGCTATTGATTAAATTGTTCTAATTCTGTTTGCTATTTCATTCTGAATCAATTCCCACAAGTCTGGAGAACATCTTTTTGGTGAATCAAATTGGCTCTGCTATTCCTTCCTTTCCTAGAGTTAGTAAGTGACAATGCTAAGACAAATATTTATCATTCAACCTTATGTTTAGTAGCAACTTAAAGTGGACAGAACATTGTCAAATAAATTATCTATGATCTTATGATCCTGTAATCTTATCCTCACATTAATTCTCTAAAGTAATGAGGGCAGATACTATCTCAAGTAGAAATAGTGCCTATTTTCAAGATAAGATTTAAAGAGAGCTAAGTAACTTGTCAAGGGCCACATGGCTAATAAATTATAGAGAGGGATAAGAAATCAGATGTTTTAACTTTAGGTTCATTGTTTTCCCACTGCCCCATGCTGTAAAATGCAAGTAAGATAGATAGGTGAGTTTTCTCATCTTTAAAATAGGAATAAGAATAGCACTGACTTCCCAGAATGGTTGTGAGGATTATAACATTTGAAATATTTGTAAGTCACTTTGAAAAATTTAAGGTGCTATATAAATGCTAGCTTTAATAATTATAATATTATTATTGTTTCAATCTGTTCTCAGACTTTTGGTGATATCATTTTTTTCCTATGGGTTCTATACAGAAGACCTTATTATTTACATTTGTTCTTCATTTGTCTCCCGAGTTTCACTTTCCTATTATCAGCTGAGAAGTTGTCTCTTGGGCAGCTTCTTTGTTGGAATAAAACTGACACTAGCTCTTTGGAATTCCAGAGAGAAGAAAAGAATTTTTTCTTTCTCTCTCTTATTCCTGGCAACAATGACAATTGGTGCATTTGGTGACAGGTACATATGTTTGCTTAGGTGGACCTGAATGGACCTCAATTTCCTCCCTACCTCTTCTGTTTTGTGATTGTTTCCCTGAGACCAGATCACTGAGAAGCAATTATGGGAAATAGTTTTTTTTTAATTTTTGGTAACTTCATGCCATTCTAATTAAGAATTTATAGGTTATATGAACTGATTCAAAGTGAATTGAGCAGAACCAGGAAAAAATGTATGCAGTAACAATATTATTGTAATGATGATCAACTATGAAAGAATTAGCTGCTCTGATTAATACAATGATCCAAGACAATTCCAAAGAACTCATGAAGAAAAAATATCTATAGACAGAGAGAGAATTTATGTACTTTGAGTACAGATTAAAGCATACTTTTTTCATGTACCTAATTTTGGGGGTATTTTTTGGCAATAAGGCTAACATAGAAATTCATTTTGTATGACTTCATACTTATAATTGCTATAATATTTTATTACTTTCTCATTGGGTGGAGGAGGGTCTAGAGGGAAAGAAATAATTTGGAATGAAAATTTTATTATATGGTATTGTTATTTAACACATATTTTCCATTTTATCCACAGAAACTCTGAGATGCTTTATTAAAACTTTGCCAAAATTTAGGTAACTCTTTCCACAGCATTCTCCTCCCCACCTTTTTTTTTTTTACTAATTTAGCAATCCCATGAAAAGAGGAAAGGAGGTTAGCTCTGCATGCTTGTTCTTGATGAAGACATGCTGGCTCACAATAATCCTGGGAGGTAGGTACTATTATCATCATCTTCATTTTCTGTTGAGGAAACTGAAACAAACAACAGTTTAAGTAATGTGCCCATGGTCACTTGGTTAATAAATATTTGTGAACAAATTAGAGTTCAGATCTTCCTGATTCCAGACCCAACACTCTATCCACCATGCCACCTAACTGCCTCTAGCAACCTCATCTTTGTTTCTGTTAAAATCATAGAGTTGGAAATCAGGCCATGAAGAACCATCTCCCTGCCTAGGTTCTCATAACATCTTCTCTCCATAGGAAGCACAAAACCACACCATCAAAATACCCAAGGCCTTAGGAGTACATGCAGGGGGTACCCCTTGAATTCTCTGTTACTGAAAGCACAGTAGGGAGTATCTATTAATAGCATAAAGCCTCTTGAGACTTTTGAAAAAAAATCATAAGATAATCAAAGGCAACTCAGGGTGCTCAAATTGAGATCACTCCTGCTAATAGGGCTTTTGATCACAGCAGTAACAAGTCATTAAAAATGGATATAAATATCAAACCTTTAGCCTATGACACTTAAGGGTAAAGGCTACTTGGGATCTATCTTTGATACCACCTAACATTTTTTATGTCTAATCACCAAATTTTTTGCAGAGGTAAAAGAAAGTGAAGAATGAAGTCAGAAGCAAAAATAATAGTAGGAAATTTGAATGGAGGCTTGGTTAGGAGACAGGAGAAGTTGGTTGTTATGCTTAGAGCTAAAGAAAGATTACTAAAGAGAGTAAGAATTAAGCAAGAAAAACGTCATTGTAGGGAAAAGAGAGAGGAAAGAGGAGGTACATGAATTAAGTGAAGCAGGTAGAATATAAATTCCTTGAGGGCAAGAAGGTTTAGTCTTTCCTCCACATTTCCCCCTAGCTACACTGCTTTGGGACTTCTCTGGAACTATCCATCTTTCCTCTCCCCTTCCACCCCACCATCTGGGTACTTCCTTACCTTCTCCCTTCTTTCCTTTTCAGCTTCCTTTCTTGTGTTGTCTTCTCTTGTTAGAGAGTAAGCTCCTGGAGGGCAGAGACTGACTTTGTTTTTATTTGTCTTTGCATATCCTCTGCTTAGGACTGTACCTGGAACAAAGGAGGTAGCCAATCAATGTTTGTAACTATTCATTATTTACTCTGGTTTTTCTAGTACCTAGAAGTGAACTCACTAGTATAAAGAAATACTAGGTGAAGAAACTACTTTTTCCACTACCAAGAAGCATCTTTTCAAAAACTCAAAGCCTTAGACAATGCCTATAGCAGGAATAGGTTAAGAAACCTGAACAGGATCAATCATTCAAAAAACATTTATTTAGTAAGTACTAGTAGTGACAGGTGCTCTCCAAGGTTCTGAGGATCTTAAGAAAGTGAAATGAGGCAGAATTTAAATTCTTGAATTTCAGGTAAGCTACTGTGACATTTCTCCATCCTGAAAGTCCAAGCTTCCCTTAGGGGTACACAGAACTCCCCTCTTTTATCTTTTATTAAACACTACACTTTGCTTTCATTTTTCACAGATAATAATTGTTTAATTGAAATATAAGTCTGGTTTCAATAAGAAAGAAGAATGTACTGTTCTCATTGGGGTTAGGGTCAATAAACCTTTTCAGTTAATTTATTTATTTCTTCTCAATAAAATTTGTTTCCAGGTATCTCAATTCTTCCCTTTCCTCCCAACACCATAAAAGTCATCATCTGGCAAACAGATATGTATACATAGATTATGTCTTCTTTGTTGCCATTTTTCAGTTTGATTTCTGGAGGTGAATATTCACAAGTTATTCTTCAGATATTAAATCTGTAGATGCATATGTTCTCTTGGTTCTCATTTGACTCTTCAATATCTCAAGTAATTCTTTCCAAATTAAAAAAATTCTGCTTATTGTGTTGGCATGGTTCTCTGGGTTTCCCTTTGCTCACCCCAAATTCTAGGAGTGCTTCATGGCAAACTGTAAGCAGGAAAATTCCTTTTCTTCCTGTAATTCTTGTTATGCTGAGGAGAAGGTGACTTTGGGCTTCAGAGATTCACAATAAGAAAAGACCTCTGAGAGAAATATTCTCCTTGGCTTCTCCTCTAGATTCCAAGATGGACACTGATACCATTGGATTGTATCTAGGACATTCCCCACTCCTGCCCAACCTCATTCCATTACCTCATCCTTTGTCACATAGACCCCTGGTATTATAAGACTATAAAAAGGCCAGAACACATCTAAAATAGGAGGCAGTGTCAATCCCTACACATTGTCCTCCCAGCCAAATTCAACATGACTTCTAAATTAATGAAATTCTCTTTTTATTTCTAAGTTAAGTTATTGAGTCTTGCATTCTTGCAATGGGTACCCATCCTGAACCCAGGGTTTACCTCAGGTGCCCCACAACAGTTTCTTATGGTGCCTATAGAATTCCATCACAATCATATACCACAATTTGTTTAGCCATTCTCTGAGTGATGGACATCCCCATAATTTCTAGTTCTTTGCAACCATAAAGAGAACTGCTAGAAATATTTAAAAACATATAGGTTCGTTTTCTTCTCCCCTAAACTCCTTGGGTCTAAGAGTAGACACAGTTTTATAGTTTTCTGGGCATAATTCCAAATTGCTCTCCAAAATGGTTCCATCTGTTCACAGTTCCACCAACATTGTATTAGTGTCCTCACTTATCCACATCCTTTCAGCATTTGTCATTTTACCCCTTTGTCATTTTGGCCAATCCAGTGGGTATGAGATGATACCTCAGAATTGTTTTGGTTTGCTTTTCCCTCAGTAGTAGTGTTTGAAAATATTTTTCTCATATACCTGTGTATGGTTTTCGTTTCTTCATCTGAAAACTGCCTGCTCATATCTTTTGCCCATTTATCAATTGTGGGATGTGTCTTATTCTCATAAATTTGACAAAGTCCTCTCTGTATTTTAGGTATGAGACCTCTATCTAAAGAACTGTATAGAAAACTTTCCCCCCAATTTTCTTCTTTCCTTCTAATCTTGGCAACATTAATTTTATTTGTACCAAAAAAAAACACCTTTTAAGTATGCTGAAATGTCCATTTAACATCTCACCATGCTCTCCATCACTTGTTTATTAAAAACTTCTTTCCTATCCATAAATCTGAAAAAATATTGGTTTATTTTGAATGGAAGTCTAAAGCTAAAGAACTGGAGATTAGATTTATTTTTTGTTTTTGTTTTCTCTCCTGTGAATATATTCAAGCATGGAATTGGTAACTAGTTTAACCTGGATTGCCATGAAGGGTCTAAGAAGCAAAGCCCACTAGTGCCACTCCTTGGGGAATAAAAAAGTTGGAGGGAGAAAGACAGAGAGAAAAGAAATGGAATGAAACAAAAGGGAGAAATATAGAGAATAAGAAAAGAGAAAACAGGGGTTGCTTATCATGGGAGCAAAATGCAATGCTGCCAGTTCCTTGCCACTCAGGGACACTAGTGTCATAGAAGGCTGAGACCTACTTTATTTAAAGACTTAAAGGGAAAAAGCGCAAAGAGCCTTTCCAGGAAGCAGCCCAGGAGAATACAGCTGCTGCTACTCCTGCTGCTGTTGTCACTTTCTGGAGATTGACTCTGGACACTTAGAAGATCTAAAAACAATTGTCAGGTCATTAACAAGGCCTTCGAACTGAAAGGCTGAAAGACTTGAAGACTCTAATGGGAGGGATTAACCATCATTATAGATCTGCCCTGAGAGGCTGAACATTTATTAGAATAGATAATTGGGTTTCTACAGTCTTTCAAGGTTGTGCATAGTAATAAACTAGCTTGTGCAGAGTCATAGCATAAGATATTTTTAATAAGTTACAAAAGAGAATTTCTCCTGGGGGAATGGTGTAGGTGAAAAACAAACTGAGAAAACAAAATATAACTCAGATTCTTCATTGGCTTCTCACCTTCTAGCTGAAGCTTCTGGGCTTTCATATACGCTTAAGCCCTTTAAAGTTAGGCAGTTAGATAAAACTAGATAGAGCTCTGTACCTTGAGCCAGAAAGATCTGAATTCAAATCCAGACTTAAATATTTATTAGATGTATTGGGCAAGTCTCAAATTCTTCCCTTTTCAGTTTTCTGATATGTAAAATGGGGATGATAATAATAGCACTTACCTCCCAGGGTTGTTGTGAAGATCAGATGAGGCAATGCTTGTAAATTTCTTTGCAAACTTTAAAGTGTTACATAAATATTATCTATTATTATTAAAATACAGATTTGTAAAAATGGAGACTTGAATCCAGGACTTCAATCCCCAGAAGTCCTTGCTCCACTCCCCCAGAATGCTTTGTAATATCACTGAATTTTCACCTGGGTGGAAATTGAGATGGGCCCCTCTCTTTTTTTCTTTCCTGTTTCTGTATTTTCTTTAATCCTTAACCTTTAATAAACCTCTAAAAATATAATACTCCTTACAGAGAGAAACTAATTTCTACCTGCCTCAGTTTCCCAAAATTTTAACTGTTACAGATTGAGTAGTAAATCTGATCCCCCCCCCTTTACACTAAAGTATTCCGCATAAAGATTGGGATGAGCTTTTTCTTCTCTTCTTTGTCATTTCTTTTTTTTTTTCACTCAGCATTATGTCCTAGGAAGAAAGGAATCAACAAGTTGCTCTTAGAAGATACAGATTTCATGAAAAAGATATCCAAAATACACGGTCTAGCTGGAGATCTGAATATAAACAGTATAACAGAGCATCCCTGGGAAAATCATTGGCCATGTGGAATGGCTCCTATGTCTGCTGGGGAAATGCACCAGGGCTATGTAAGAAACAGAACAATGATAATATGTTATAGATACTATATTATTTTGTTTATTCCTTTTGAGTTCCCATTATTGTCTTGCTATTTTTTAGTTACTAAATGTGTATGCCAAATGGCTTCAGGGTGGGGTTGGTCCAGAGCTAATTTTGTAAAATAAAAGTGTCATGATGAATGCTTATTAGCCCCTTGCTTATTTTAGCAAAGAATTACTAAAGTGGGTCACTCAGTGGAGAGCCATTTCTTTTTTTCTGGCACCAAGGATCGGTTTCTGTTGAAGTTGGACTCCCCTAAGTATCTATTGGCAAGAAATTGATATAGCTTCCATTCTGGAACCTATGCAAACCCTGTGCTTAAAATGATTGCTGAGTAGTTTAGCAGATTGAAAGCCAGGCCCAGAGATAGAAGGTCCTAGGTTCCAATCTGTTTTCAGATACTTCCTAGCTGTGTGACCCTGGGCAAGTCACTTGACCCCCATTGCCTAGCCCTTACCATTCTTCTCCCTTGGAACCAATATATAGTATTGATTCCAAGACAGAAGGCAAGGATTTAAGAAAAAAAATACTTGAAAAGCATATTATCATTTAGTCTGTTTCTGTGATTCATATTCAGAGATTTTTTAAATTTAGTTAACAAAAGCAAAAAAAATCCTCCTTGATTTTAACAATTTGTCAAGCACAAATATCTTCCACAATAAGATATTTTATCCATCTTACCTTAATCAAGAGGAAGATAAGTGAAGAACTTTTAGGACTGCTGAAAACACATCTTGTCAGCACTATAATGTTGAGAGGATATCCCTCAGCACCAATTCAGAATAGGAATTTGGGGAATTTCTTAGATAATATATCATTGAATCACCCTGTATTTGGAGTTCATGATGAAACCCTCTGGCGGTACCCCTTGAATAAAACAAATTTTACAAAACCCAAGTTTTGCCCTGGGTGCCATTATAGGATCTAAGAAGTAAAGCCCACTAGTGCTTGCCACTCCTTGGAGAATATAAAATGTTGCGGGGAGGAAGGCAATGAGATAGCAAAGAAATTAAATTAAATAAAAGAGGGAAAAATGGAGAATACTGAGAGAGAAAAGAGGAGCTGCTTCTGATGGGGGCAAAATGCAATGCTGCTAGTTGCTTGCTACTCAGGGACGACACTAGTGACATAGATGAGCCTATCTTATTTAAAGACTTAAAGGGAAAACGCACAAAGACACGAAAGGCACACTCCTTTCCAGCAAGGAGCCCATGGGAATACAGCTGTTTCTGCCACTTTCCGGAGATTGATTTCCACTTTTGACAATTATTAGCTGTATGGTAGTAGCAAATCATGTAAACTCTCTGAACCTTAATTTCTTTATGTATAAAATGGAGACAATAATACTTGGACTTGGAATCATATATCCATTTGGAGTTTTTCTTTGAATAGGGTATAAAATATTGGTCTATACCAAGTTTCTATGAGTTGGATTTCCAATTTTCCCTGTGGTTTTTGTTGAATAGCAAATTCTTACCTTGGGACCTAGGGTCTTTGAATGGATGAATTGATGAAACTCTAGACTATTGTGTTTATTTTCTTGGTTATTTACTTGTTGATCTCTCTATTTTCTGAACTAGAGCCAAATCATATTGATGATTATTATTTGTAGTATAGTTTAAATCTTATACTTCTAGAGCTATGATGGCTGTCTTTTTCCACTCAGAGTTCTAGAATACTCTAAATGTTTTGGGTACCAATGACGTCTTTTCTACTCTCTGCTCAATCCTCCACTGGCTATGATTTTTCCATTGTTAGAAACTATAGGTCCATTTAACTATTTGACATCAAATATCTTTGATTAAGGAATATTTATTTTAAACATGTAGGAAGAACAGCTAATCTCCATTTAAAGTAATTTTTAGAAGAAAGTTGATCAAATTTGTCACTTCATTATTTTTAAGGAAGTGGACAGGTTAAAAGATTAAAGGGTTCATTCAAATTTCTCTGAAGAGGAGAATCACTGAATTCCAGAGTTTAGTTGAAAGAACTTCAGAAGTCACTCTCTTTATCCTTTTTAATTTCTACCTATTCTAGAATCCTTCATTTCCTACTGTGTTCTACATCCTCAGCATGTAGCCAATGGCTGGCATATAACGTCAAGAACAATATAGTAAATATTTACTATGTGCTTGTCATTGTGCCAAATGCTCAGGCTATTAAAAAAAAAGATAAGGGGCAGCTAGGTGGCTCAGTGGATTGAGAACCAAGCCCAGAGACGGGAGGTGCTGAGTTCAAATCTGGTCTCAGACACTTCCCAGCTGTGTGACATTGGACAAATCACTTAATATCCATTGCCTGGCTTTTACTGATCTTCTGCCTTGGAACCAATACGTGATATTAATTCTAAGATGGAAAGTACGGGTTTAAAAAAAAGGTAAAAATCTCTGATCTCAAGTGTGGCAACATGCAAGTAATTTTGTATCTGCAATGTATGTGCAGGATAATCTTAGCAGGACACAGTAAATACTTGTTGATTGATTGATTGAAGGAAAAACTAAGGTGCAAGGAGGTCAAAGACAAGTCCAGAGGAGTGCCAGGGTTGTAATGTCCTCTAGAGAAAAGGCATATTCTGTATGCTAGAAAATGAGAAGAATGTGAAAAGAAGAAACTCAGTATAAAAGCAAGTTTGTTAACAATTGAGTAGCAGTTCCAAAAGTCCTCTACTCTTTGCTAGAAACTATGAAGCTGGAACAAAGAGTTTCTGACACTTTAATTGAGATTGGGATGCCTGTTGGACCACCTAAGGTGCAGATGGCTTGAGGTGGTATTGCCATATTGATCCACTGGGAAAGCATTTTTTCCTGAGTGAATTGAGAATAGAAGAGCCTATAGAAATCTCTTCCCTACAGCCCTCTAGTGTCAATCATTTGACTATACCTCTTGAGAACTCACCAGAGCCACAAAGTTAAATGAACGTAATGTTTCTCTTTTGACCACTCTGAAATCACTGAAACAGCGTCACTTACTTTTTATATACTCACAAACATAACATAAAGAAAAAAGAGCAAGTTTTTATCCTTCTGCATTCTTGGGTGTTCTTTAATTCCTTTCAATTGTCTGTAGTTATATGTGGTAGCGATTTTAGGGTGAGGGAAAATTTTGTATTATATATTTTGGTATTAATTAAGGGTCATGAGAAGTTGCATGGTGTTAAGGAAAAAGCATTGGGCTTATAATCAGAAGCTGTCTTGATTCCAATTCTCCTAAGTTGTGTCATTATAGTCTGATCATTCAATTTCCCATCTGTAAAATGGAGACAAGATCATTTGTTTACTCAGAAGTCATCTAGTTCTAGTGCTCTCATTTTAATGATAAGAAAACAGGCCCATAGAGGTTAAAGAGTTCGCCCAAAATGATGCAGGTAGATGGATACGCTGTGGTACAATTGCATGTAATGGACTTCTCTATTAGCAGCAATGCAATGACCCAGGACAATTCTGAGGGACTTATGAGAAAGATACTATCCACACCCAGAGGAAGAACTGTGGGAGTAGAAACACAGAAGAAAAACAACTGCTTGATCACATGGATTGATGGAGATATGATTAGGGATGTAGACTCTAAATGACCTAGTGCAATTATCAATAATATGGAAATAGGTCTTGATCAAGGACACATGTAAAACTCAGTGGAATTGCACATTGGTTATGGGAGCAGGGGGGGATGTGGGGAGGGAAAGAACATGAATCATGTAACCATGGAAAAATATTCTAAATTAATTAATTTAATTAAAATTTTCAATTAAAAGAAATTAAAAATAAATTTTTAAAAAGTGAAGCAGGTAGTAAGCAAGAAGATTTCTGGTTCAGATCTAGGTCCTCTATCTTCAAAGTTAGCCTTCTTTCGCTTATATTGTGCAATATTGTACTACCTATATGTAATTTGTACTTCTCTGGACATTTCTCTTAACATAGAGAACATAGGCCTGACACGGAGCCTGCTGCATCTCCTTTCATGTGAGTAGGGCTAACCACTTTTGTTTGGCTGCCATTATCTTAAAAACTGAAGAAACTGAGATTTATGTTTTTCTGGTGTTCTCTTTTTCTGCCATTCTTTTATGGGCTGCAGTTAGAGGATAAAGATCCAATTCACTCACAGCAAAGATGTCACTGACTGAACTGGTGATGGGGGAAGGACTTTCTTCTTCCCCCTCTCTGTATCTCCCAGCTGTGGGAAATAAGCCTGATGTGGGAAGGAGGTAGTAGAAAGGAGCTGTTAGTTTCTGTTGTTTTCCCTCCTCAGTTTCAGGTAGTAGAGGAGATGTCCATGGACCTGATAGTTTGAGCCACCATGAGGTAGTGCATCCTTCCATTTGGCATGGCAACTCTGAGAAACCAGGGAGCCTGAGTTTCAGGTCTGAAGGGACTTTTGGACTTGGGAATTGTATTGTATCAACTGAACTAAAAACTTTAAACTTAATCTTCTTTATCTCCCCAGAGACTGAAAGTGTTGCAGAGTGGAGGGCAGAAGAAATATATCTTCCACAGGTTTGGGGAGTAAATTTGTGATTGTGTTTGGAAGTAATATTTCTGTGTAAAAGCTAACTTGACTGTTATCAATTAAATGGAACTGGGGCATGGAAGACCCCCCTCCCCACACTCTTGGGGGAGTACCATTGGTGTAAGCAATTCCATTATCAGGAAACCTAATTTCATTAAAGGTACTAGAGTACCCTGGGAGGAGGAAAAAAATATAACATACCTGGCCTGATGGTAGGGTCCAGAATGACCTGTTACACACAGTTGAGATTGTTTAAGAAAAAGCTTTGTCAGTCATAAAGCACCAATTAAATGCAAACTGTTGTGACTATTTTGATATCGAAGGGCTGCTTGCTCAGAGCCTGTTTTACTGATTCCCAAGTCCACAAAAATGCTTCCACCACCCCTTCTGCTGGTCAAAGGGAACTGATTTAATACTACTAGTTACCATTTTCATCATTCCTGTGTAACTCAGGTGGAAATGTATTCATAGGATTTGTACCTATAATATTATTGGTAGAAGAAAACTCCTAGGTGAGGAAACTTCTTCTATCAGTGTGGATCAGCCACTTTCCCATAATTTAGATTGTCTTAGAGATTTGTTATATCCTACAAGATGAAATACTTGACTTGCCAAAATGCCAGTAGGTTTTAAATGTAGAATCTGAACTCAGGCCTTCATGGTTTTGAAGTGACTCCTCTATGCCACAACTATTTCTGTAGCTCAGATTTAAGTCAAATAAGCAGCTTGAATTCCGAGTTTGAAATGGTAAATATAATTTGGGTTTAAGAAATCTCAATACATTAAGTTGACCATCATAGGTTCCTCTGTTTCCTGGCTTGGTACTAGCATTCAAGTAATAGAATTGGCACATATTTGTTCAGTCTTTTGGATTTTAATATCTTGCCATAAATATCTGAGCCAGCACATAAACAATATCACTGACACAGATAATTTCAGAAGTGTTCATAGTTTGCAGTCACAAGAGAACTCTCCTGTTTCTTTCAAAAGTTTATGTTTAATTTAATTTGGAAAATCTATTCTGATTCCTCTAGTTAGTCTAATTTCCCTTCCAAATTAGCAAAGCAAAGAGAACTTCATGGAGAAGGGAGGAAAGGAAAGAAAATGACCTTTGAATCTGGTCTTGAAGCTTGAAGGGTTGTATTGCTTTTTGTCTTCAAGGAGTTAAGGTTGAATCTGCTCCTTCTGGTTTTAGTCTTTTCGCAATGAGGTCTAGGGCTCATCAGGTCTTAGAACCAAAAACATTCTGCCCTATTTCCCACAGGAACTAATTTGTTTTGTCTAAATTCATCTTCAGTATTCCCTTCTGAGATATGTTATGGTTTCATTGACCTCTAAAGACACATCACTAAGCAGTTAGAATGCAACAACATATAAGCCAAGCCACACCAACTACCTAAATTAGAGACAAGGTTGGAAAGATCAGGTGGGACTACATCAAAGAAAGAGGCCTGTGAGTGCCAGTCTCTGAGGTATTTGGGATATTGCATTAGCAATGAATAATTTTTAGGGTTTTGACCATCAGGATGATATGGGATCAAAGAGTATTTGAAGAGGTGAACAACTTAAATATGATTTCCTAAAGTACCCTCATTTTCGCAGATGAGAAGACTGATGCTCAGAGAAGTTAAGTGACTTGCTCAAGGTCACAGAGGATGGAGAGTTGTGACTTGAACATGAAGCTTGGAGGGACTGCTAACACTTGGGGTGTCAAAGCAAAAAAAAATCCAATAAACTGGTACCTTGGACTCAGTCTAATAAGATTACATTTAATAGGTATAAACATATGTATGTAGATTAAAAAACCAAACTTCTCAAGTGTAAGTTGGGGATGATTGTCATTTATACTCTAAGAGAACCAAAATTATAGCACTCGGTTGGGATCAGTGCATAGTATGACCAACACAAGATGAGGAAATCTTGGCTAAAAAGCAATATTTCCAGAGGTGTGCTGGACAATGTTTAACAACTGACTATAAGGGGGAAAGGATATGTATGACAAATTTTATTTAGTCATTTGTTTATTTTTTCCAGATTACATGTTCATACAATTTTTAATAATGTTTTTCTGACATTTTTTGATCTATATTCTCTCTTTTCCTCTTACTACTCGCCCCTTCCCAAGAAGGCAGGTAATATGATATGTATAGTGTATATGTGTCATCTTGCAATATGTAGCTCCATGTTCATCATGTTGTGAAAGAAGATACATATCACTTAGTTTAAAAAAAAATTCATGGTGGAAATAAACTAAAGAATAGTAGCATCACTCTGTATTCAGATTTCATCAATTCTTTTTATAGAATTCATCATGAGTTCCTTGGAATTGTCTTGGATCCTTAGATCACTGATAATAGTTGTCATTCACAGTAGATCATCCTACATTAATGCAGTTATTGTCTACAATGTTCTCCTGGTTCTGCTTACTTCACTGTGCATCACTTCATGTAAGTCCTTCCAAGTTTTGTTATCTTCTTGTTTGTCATTTCTTATTTAAAATAGTATAACTTTATAATTGATGGACATTTTTTTCTATTTCAGTTCTTTGCCACTATAAAAATAGCTGATATAATAAATATTTTTATACAGGTACATCTTTTTCTCCTATCTTTGATCTCTTTGGGATTCAGATCTAGTGGTAATATTTCTGGATCAAAGAGTATGCACAGTTTTATGGCTCTTTGGGCATGGCTCCAAAGTGCTCTCCAGAATGGTTATATCAGTCCAGTAACACCAACAGTGTATTAGTGTACCAATTTTTCACAAAATGACAACCTTTAAAGTTAAATCTGCATTATTAACATTTTCTCCTTCATGTTCTTAAGTCTAGACAATTAAAATAATAAATAAAGCCCTCATTTGTAACACTGAATCCTGAGGTATAAATTGTCACATTGAAAATTTAACAATTGGCTCTCATGAGCCCTTATGAGGTGACTCCAGCACATCTCTGAGTATAATTGAAAAAGAGTTTTTTTTTTAGTCTGAAAACTTAATATGAGCTAACACTATGGTACTTAAAGGTTCATTGCAATCATGGTTTGTATTAGTAGAGGACTAGAGTATAGAATATAGTTTTATTGAGTACTCCCACACCCCAAGTAAGATTCATTGTGGAACATTTTTTTAGGGGCAAGTCAAGTTTTAGAGAACAAAAGCTAGTGAGAGCCCACAGAAA
Organism: Monodelphis domestica; assembly: GCF_027887165.1. NCBI lineage: Eukaryota > Metazoa > Chordata > Mammalia > Didelphimorphia > Didelphidae > Monodelphis > Monodelphis domestica. The sequence continues at coordinate 222,843,598 of NC_077227.1, read as the reverse complement.
GAAGAATAGGATAACGAAGAACCTTTAAAAAAATGCCATACAAAGACTGGCTAATAAATCAAGGTTATTGACTATGAGAATATTGTGGAACACCTAAGAGTGATATAAATGCTTTTTTCAAGTACTTGGAAAAACTACCTTAAGAATGAAGACCTAGATTTATTTTGGTTTGTCTCAGAAGATATAGCTAGAAGCAATGACTTGAACTTAAAAAGAGGGAAATTTTGGCTAGATATTAAGTAATCTTCCTAACAAATTGGTCTGTACAAAAGGGGAATATTGCTGAGAAGGTAATGGATTCCTCATCACTGGTCTTTATTGATGGTATAGAAGAGATTTGCTTTAGTAGAATGAGCATATCCTAGCATCAGAGAAACTAGGTTCTAATCTTGTCTTTGACCCTTGCTACCTCTGTGACCTTGGAAAAATTACAAAAACTATTTGGGTTTCACTTTTTTCACTGTAAAATGAGGGGGTTGACTAAATGACCTCTGAGCATCGTCCTTTAGCTCTAGTATGCTTGCTTAGACACAGGTTGGTTTAGTTGGCTTCTGATCTCTTTTCTGATTCTGGAATTCTGTGACTCCTTCTTTGAGGGATCTCTTCCTTAAAAAATACTCCCTTTCCTGCTTTACTTAGTATTACTCTGGCGTCACTTAAGAGAGGGTAGGCAAAGGTACTGTTTAAGAGGTTCTGGCCCCAAGAGCCTGAGGAGATATATCAAAGGACCCAAAATGGAGTGACAGTAGCCTAAAAAGAAAGAAAATGAGAGATGCAAGAGATATAGAAGAATTTCTTAAAAAAAACTGAGGCCCCTTATTTTCCTGTTACTAATATTTGTTTATCTTTCTTGTTTATTCTTATTTTTGTTGTGTTTTGTGTTTAAAATACTAGAGTCGTTCATTTTCCACCTAGGGCATATGAAATAGATCTAGAGACTAGAAAGTAACACTGAGGCTCAGAATTATAGCAGATGGTGCTTGATTCTCAGTCTAAGGCATCTGGGTGTTCTCATATCCCTGGATATGGTCAGTTGATTATAGTATAGGCTCCTACTTTTGTGGGCTGCTGGATTTCAACTTATTTCCAATTTATCCTGCTTCTCATCTAAGTTTGAGAGAGAAGCAAAGCCATAACTTCATCCCATCTGGAGCCTGGTTCTAGAGGTCCTAAGCTAATGTCACCACTGGGGATATTTTGGGATCATATTTTTGAGTCTCTGACTAATTTGGCTGGTTAATATGCCATGCAACATCAACTGGGAAATTACTGACTCTTTCTCCCCTTACTCTTGAAGTAAGAATCACTCCAAAATACAACGGTAGCTATTTGGTTTTGTGGCTTATAGATACACGTAAATGAAAATACCAACCAGATAACTCCTAAGGATTGCTGGTTCACTTGAGAAAATAATTGAACACAACTAGCATTTATTAAACACCAACTCTGTGCAAGGCACTAGAGATACAAAGACAAAAATGAAAATCAGTTTCTCCCCTCAAAAAATTATATTCATTTGCAAATAAACTTGGATAAAACATTGAGTAATTAAGTCAGTTATAGAGATGATGTAATGTTTTGTTAGAGAACTTTGGTAGTTTGTTGGATATATGCTATCCTTTAAGTACCTAATCTAACAAACTAATTTCAAATACTTTATGAAGTCAAGAGATGATTTTCTTGTTTTAAGGCTGCAAGATTCATCTCTGATGACAGATACAAAAATGTCCTTTTAATTCACTCTCCCCTAAAATGCATTCTACCTTTCCTTTGGAAGACATAGCTGGAAGAAGCAAACAGTAGATGGCAGAATTCAAATACACTGAGGACTAGTCAAAGAATCTTGGAGAAAAGGCAGTTATGTAGGGGAATAAAAAGGTCCCAATACTTTGCCCATAATGTCTTTTGGAGAGCATTATCTTACTCCTCACTCCTATCTTTTTCATTCTCTTTTTTCCTTCTCTTTGCCTTTGAGCAAGGGCAAACTTTGTGTGTTCTTTATGAGTCACTCAAATTATATGTTTGAGATGATATTTTCATTGACACTTGTTAAAAGCATTTCATTGTATTTTTCCTTTGGAGTGGGTAGCAATTATGTAAATAATCTTCAACTTCCCCCTTTCACATCAATGACACCAGTAGCTCTTGAGATTATAGTGGTAGAAGGGCCATGCTTGTTATAATAATACCATTAATTTCTCTGAGATGAGTGACATGATACAGCCTTAGTGGCTTTACAGAAAAGGAAACATGGGATTTTGGTTTTAGGAATATGTAGATCAAAATAAGCGCCTTCAATATTTGTGTTCAGTGTATCTCAAGAAGTAAAAAGAGCTCAAATGAGGAGCCAGAAGACATGGGTTCAAGCTATGGCTCCAAAATTTAATTTCTATATGACCATGAGCCCATCACTTCAGCTCTTTGGTTCCCAATTTCCTTGTCTGTAAAAGAAAAAAAAGATTCATTCTCTAGAGCTCCTTTCAGAGCTAACATTTTATTTTATACCAAGCAGCTCATTCATAGTAAGCAGTAGTATGACCCATGGTCATAAAATAATAATTTACAGTACACTTTGCCTCAAGCATTTGACTTCCTAGGTTCAAATATTTCAGATATAAATATTGTATACTAGAAAGAGCATGACATTTTTGGACTTGCCTTTAGAGGCTCCTGGGTACAGGAAAATGAAAGTAGAGGGTTCACCTTCTACCTTGAGAGTTATGAGGCAATATGAATTTAGCTTGGGGTATTAAAAGCGTATGAGCTATCATGGAGAAGCCACCTTCCCCTCTACCTTACAACCTCACAACACCAGGATCCTTAAAGATTGTTGTAGTAGGATGGAACAATTGGACTTGGGGAAGTGCCAGTAGAATTTCTGAGAACTGACACTGATGGTTGGAGGGACGATGAACAGAGTAGAGCCCTGGACATTCTTCTCTGTGACAAAGGGAACAGATCCCATGAACTATCCTACTCACTAGGTCTATCTCTGCTCCTTTCTTGTAATGAAAAGTAGCTTAAAAATGAGGAGAAACTAATTCTATCTCTATAGCCAGAAGCTATTGAAACCACTAGTTTCCTTCTATCCAAATGAATTATTTTCCACTTGGTTGCTCACTGTACTTTCGAAAATAGCTATTACTTTTTTTCCCTTGATAAAATAAAAATTTGGCAACTGCTAATCCTTGTTTGTGTGATTAATTCAAGGCTTGGATAGAGACTTAGAAAGAGGTTCTGATTGTGTTAGAAAGATGTGAGACACAAAGAGGAGGGGCAGGTACTGATCTCATTTAGAATCAAGGGAAGCATATTAATATCATACTCCCAGACAAGCATAAGTTTCCAATAAACAGGAAAAGCAACCATTAAGCAGAGAGCCATAATTTTATGTAAACACTCAGAGCCATAATTTTATGTAAACACTCCTAGACTTATCTGGACAATAAGTCCTTGAGGCAAAATCAAGCCAAGGCTAGAGATACTACTCTCCCATGGGTCACTGATACACCATGGAAAAGATACTATTCCTCCTACAGGTTGCTGGTGGGATGCCACATGCTTTGCCACACAAACATAGGATATAAATATCACATAGGCCTCTTCTTCTTACACAGTTTGGTTGTTATCCTTGGTACTCAAAGAGCATAAATTGGATTTCAGCAAGGCATATTTCTTTAAGGTTGTTGGCCTCACTCTCTTCCAGAATCATCCAAGTCCATTGGAAGGTCAAAAGTCAAGACAACTCATGATGGTCAGGATGCAGTTGATGAACTTGGCTTCTTTGATGGTCCTTGAAACAATTTCTCAGCTTGTTCTCTTCAACCCTGTGCCTTCATGGCCATTAGAAGAAATTGTCCTCATCCACCTCTTCCATCAGGTTAAGTCTTCATATTCCTAGGGTAGATACATCACTGACTCACTAATACAGGTTTGAGGCCAACTGGTTATCCTCAACCTGGTTTATTTAGCTTGCCTCCTGAGGAAGTTTACTCAGGCATAGCTGCTAGGCATGCTACAGTTTCTTGGAGCCATAGATCAAAACTGAATGGCTGGAAAGCAGCCCAGCAAAGGACCCAGCAAGCCCTTAAACTAGAGGTACTAGTGTTCCCTAAACATTCTGTACATAGGTAGTATTTGAGTTGAGCATCTATGGACATATAGGATTTCAAAGGGGCACAATGCAGGGGAAATTAGATTCCAGGTGAGTGGACTTAAGTCCAACTGTCATACAAGTTTCATGAGACCTTCTGTGATCACACTAGCAGGAGATCATTTCTCCATTCCTTAGTTTCCCCTAAAACTTTGTATTATATATGTGAAACACTTTATATTGCTTTATATGATAGGTATTCACATGTGTCTCATCTCTGCTATTAAATTATAAGTTATTGGTAGACAAGGATTATTTCTTATATGTTCCTATATCTCCATGGCACCAAATACATGGCAAATGCCAGTTGATAGCATGGATAAATGAATGATTTTGAACTCAATGAACTCAACTGCTATTATTCATTCCAGTTCTAAATCTCCTGTCCTCTTTACTTCTGCATTTGACATTTCTCAGTAAGCTAGCATGTCCTGAAAGGTGTGTGTGGAGGTGCTTTCAGTTCTTGTAAAGTGTTAGAGCTGCTGATTTCTTTTTCCTACACTAGGTAGATGGAGTTATAGAATGGATCAATTAAATCGAATTCTGGTGCTGGGGGTAGAAGATGTGAATATAATGGAAGATAATTGTTCATTAATTACTGTTAGGGTAAAGTAGAAATTCCCTTGGCTCCAAAAGATGATTTCCTGTATGCCAGTAAGTCGTGACCTACAGTATTAGGGAGAGGGGGAAAAAAGTCTCCCTCAGACTTTTGTCTGACTGAAAGGGGAAAATGGGTTTTAATTAACTGGGATCCTGAGATAAATAATTTTAGATGGGAAAAATGAAAGGAAGAACTAAACACCTTATTTAGCCTTATATATAAAAGTAACAATAAAATTTTGATTCTTTAATGACCGAAAAAAAATTAGCCTGGGTGAACCTAGGCAGCCTACTTGTGCCTTAATAGACAGTCTTACTGAGTTCCTGTATTTGAAACAAAATCAAATCAATGTCTGGTGGCAAATCCCAAGTGGTCACTTCCAAACTTCTGTAGGTCATTTTTCAGAAGAGAGGTACACAATTGATTGCTTTGTTCATTCCTTAATGATTTTTCAATTTGGGAGAACCCATCAGGCTTACCCCCATATCACAGTGAGCCATTATAGGAGGTGGGCAGCATTATGATATAATAAAAACAGTGGAATGCTCAATTTTGAGTTATAGGGGCTGAATTAGAATCTTAGCTTTGTCACTCATTACTTGTGTGACATTGGGATAAGTTTCTTAAACTTTCTAAGACTCAATTTTCCCTTAAAAATGAGGGAGTTGGACTAGATGCCCTTTTAAGTCTTTTTCAACTCTCAATCTATGATCCTTGGACTTCAATGATCACTTATGGAAGAATAAAAGCAGGGATGGGAAAAGGAAGATGGGAGGGGAAAAGGGACCTGATCTGATAGTTAATGTAGCTATTATGATCCTCATTTTATGAGTAAAGAATTTTAGGCAAGGAAATGTCCAAACCAAGACTCGAATCAAAGTCTTCTGACTACCAATGAAATTCAGTGGGGTATGTTCTTCATGTACTTTATAAAAGTCGAATCATTCATGAAATCTTATAATTTGCATTTCTATAAAGATCAACCTCGGCAATATCTCTAAAATATCCATTCAAATGAGTGGTTGCACAGGCAGTCCCCAAGGCCACAAGTTTCAATACAGATTGTTTCATAGTAGTTTAAATTTTTTTTCTCCATGCTTTTGTTATTTGAAAATCAGAATGCAATTTCCTCTGGGAATAATGTAGTCTGAAGAAACCCACCAGGCTTACCCCCATACTTATAATGCAGCTGAAATATACTACCAGGCTGTATTTATTCAGTTCTTTCTTTAGAAGATCCTCTCCCCGCTTAAAGGTCTTTCAAATGTCCACTTCCCTAGTGATATGTCTGTCCTTTTTCTTTTATTATAACCTGGTTAGGGCGAAGGATTCTGGGTCAGTCACTTACACTTCAATATGAATTAAAGTGTAGCATTTCCCAGGATTATTTTCATTTAACCTTCTTATTAGTGGAGGAGTGAATGGATTTGGGCTGATAAAGGAAATCTGGAGGATAGCAAGCAGGTAAGGAAGTTTTGGTTTGTTTTGTGAGGAAAAAGGAGCAGGATAGCTTTCTTTGACTTTGAAATAATAGTCTTGTGAATAATATGGAAAAAGTTATCAAGTGATAAATTTGCACAATCCAGTGGATTTGCTTGTTGGCTTTGGGAGTGGGAAAGGAAGAGGGAAGGGAAAGAAAGTGAATCATGTAAACATGGCAAAATATTTTTAAAAGATGAAATTAAATAATAGTTTTGGGGGGATAGGGAAGATAATGGTAGGGGTGGGGTCACTGATGGTGAGGCCAGCACTAAGTATTTTGTAAAACAAAAGAGACAATACTTTCCATTTTGGAATCGTTTGTGAGGGAAAATATTTAAGATACAGCATAGTGTAATGGATAGAGAATATGCCTTAGATCTAGGAAGATGTAGGTTCAAGTTCTGACACTGTATTTTTAAGCAAGCTTCTTAATCTTTCAGAATCTTCAGTTGTTATTTAGCTGTTTCAGTTAGGCCCAATTATTTATGACCTAATTTGAGATATTTTTTCTTTTTTTAATTTTTAAAATTAAAAAAAAAATTTACCAATTACATGTAATGACATATTTCCACATAAGTTTTCCAAAGTTATATGATCCAAATTATCTTCCTCCCTCCCTTCCTTAACCCTTTCAGAGCTGGAAAGCAATTTGATCTGGGTTATATATATATATATATATTATCATGCAAAATTTATTTCCATATTATTCATTTTTGTAAGTGGATGATCATATAAAACAAATACTAATTTGGGGTATTCTTTTTTAATTTGAAAAAAAATAATTAATTAATTTAGAATATTTTTCCATGGTTACATGATTTATGTTCTTTCCCTCCCCTCCTCCAACCCCTTCCTATGAGCAATTCCTCTGGGTTTTACATATGTCATTGGTCAAGACCCATTTCCATATTATTAATATTTGCATTAAGGTGATCACTTAGAGTCTATATCTACATTTATATCCCCTTCAATCCATGTGATCAAGCAGTTGTTTTTCTTCTGTGTTTCTACTCCAATTTATGGTATTCTTGACAGAGACATTGGGCTGGTTTGCCATTTCTTTCTTCAGCTTATTTTAGAGATGAGAAAACCAAAGCAAACAGGATTAAGTGATTTGCCCAGGGTCACATAGCTAATAAGTGTCTGAGGTGAGATTTGAACTCAGGAAGAGCAATCTTCTTGATTCCAGATCCTGCATTCTATCTACTGTGCCACTGAGCTTCTCCCCAGACAAGTAGCTAGAGCCCATCAATTACAGGCAAGTAAATTTCCTAATATATGTATGAAATCACAGGCCAACCTCCTATCCTAGGAAAAACAATTATCTGTGCAGCTGGCAGGCTCTCTAAATTATCCATATCATTGGACAATGCCTGTTATAACATGCAGATTGGGTGCTTTTTGGAAGGAGGTGTGAGTATGTATTCTCTGAGGGGTTTTGTTTCCAATAGATAACCTCTCTTCTTACTAAGAGGTAAAGTCCACCCATTTCCAGTTAGACTGAGTAACCACAGAATAATTTATGAAGGAGACCTCATCAGAAAAGTCACTATCAATTTTGAGCCTTTGTCTCAGTATGGGGGCAGTTGGGAATTTAATTGGTTTCCATTTTTAGCTTTTGTGTCCCTGACTGGTGCTGTTCTGCAGGTAGGTCTATCTACAACTTCCTGAGTGAGAAGAAAAAGTTTCCGTAGCCAAATTTTGATTAAAGTTGGAGATAAATTTTATCAGCCAACGTTAAGCAGCTTAGATCACCTTCAAAGATAAAATCCCTGCATCTAGAAGTCATTGATTTTCAAGGAGCAAGTCTTTGGGCAATAAATTTATAACTCCAGTGAAAGCTGGTAAGATTGTTTTCTGTGTGAAGGTGATGGATATTTAATGCCAGGTATCATATGCAAATCCCTCTCTGGATGGAGAAAAGAGGAAAATCTCCTTGCCACCAATATTGTCTTTACCTTTTTTCACAGTCTGAAACCTAAGCTGTATGTCTTCATTATATTTGTGTGGGGGAAAGATTAAAGACTCAGAAGTTGATAGATTCTTAGTTTTTGTATGGAATTGAACTTTGATGCAGAAAAGTTCTTTTCTCCTTTGACTTGCAATGTTGTTGCCATCAATCATAACTCTGACTGGTCACTGAATGTTTATTGCTTCAATCCCTTTTAGCCTATCTAAAGTCCAGGATAATCAGCCCTATTTCAATGGAGTTTTTGAGAGGAAATTTATATGAGCACCTCCCAGAGGGTTCACAGGTGGATTTCCAGCTGCAATTTGATAATTCATTCTTGCTATCTGAGAAAACACTAATTGTAATGGGCTTGATGGCTGGAAGATTGGGGGATCATTTGTGAAAGGGAGTCAAGACCTTCATAACTAACCCCTGGAAGTCGGAATTACTTAATATAGAGCTGTCTCACTTTTCCTGGCTGAAGATTATATTCCATTTTCATTTGAGACTTACACAGAAGCCTTTTCTCCATCCCATTGTTATTCAAATCAATGTCTTAAAATGAAACTGGAGGGCAGAGCCTACCCAGGGGTATTTCAAATATTCTCTCTCTTTTCTGGGCCTCTTTAGTTTTCAAGAGAATAGGGTAGATAGATGCTTTCATTCTTTTAGTCTGAGATTAGAAAGGAGTCAGGGACAATTGAGTACCTTATTTTTGTTTGCTTTTTTCCAAGGTGTGTGTGGAGGAGCTGGGGGGGGGGGGGAGCAGAAAGTACCTGAACTGGATTTCTTTCCTTTTTTTTAAATCCTTATTTTCTATCTTAGAATGGATTCTAAGACAGAAGGACAAGGACTAATCAAATAGGGTTAAGTCACTTGGCCAGGATCACACAACTATGATGCATTTAAGACCACTTTTGAATCCATTTTCTCCTGACTCCAGGCCTTGCTCTCTATCCACTGTGCCATCTGAACTGGATTTTAATGGAGTTACCATCGCATGAATGGAGGTGGGATCAGGAAACCTAGATTATCATCTTACCTCTCACTAATTTGGTATAAACCCGTGTGGAGTAAAAATTAGTAATCAGTAGTGCATTATTCACAATTATGGTTAATAGTAATTTCTGATCAATTACCCCTGTAACTCTCCTTTATAGATTAGCTCTGCTAGACCCTTCAGAGGATAGAGAAAAGAAGCCTATCTCTACATAACAAACAGCAGAGACATCCTCTCCCTGATGTGAATAGACCCTTCCAGCATCCAAGCTTCTGATTATTAAAGTGACCACTTTTTCTTTCCTTTATTATTAATTCTCGATTGACTTGCAATCAGTATTTCAAGGGTCAAGAAAATACCATCCCATGGAAAATTACAGTTCAAAGAGTCCAGTCAGGAGGCCATGGAGCATAGGAAATAGAGTCCTGAGAATTAGTCCCCCCTCTCTAGAAAGACTAGCTCTGGCCTTGTACATTCCTGAATCATGACCAAAATTGAGAATGTGTTAATTTGAGAAATACTCCCATGATTCAAGGAGAGCTGGGAAACTTTAGAAGGGTAAGACAAGATAAAAAGAATATGAGTTTCAGACATTATGTCACACACAGGTGTTGGGTAACCCAAGGCACCATTGTATTAATATCCTATCAATTCTGAATTCATTTGAACACCTGGATACTGTTACTGAGAGAACATTCCAGATAGGGCTCCCTGAACTCTCCCCATTTCCCACCCCTTCCCTGCTGTTTTCTCCAAATAAAGCTACAACTTCCCAACATCTTATCAAGTCTCCTGTCTGCTCATTAGAGTGATTTCTGGGGGTGCAAGTCCCTTCCCCCAATTTTTTTTACTCCACACATATCCATATAAAGTCACTGGTTATCTGTCTTTTTTTTCTTCATCTATAAAAATAAAGGGAGTGTATTAGATTATTCCTGAAACTTTTTCTAACTCTAGAGTTCTAAGATTCTCTGAGTATTTGGCTCTATAAATTAAAACACAGGCTAATGAGTTTGGGGTCAAAGCCAGTAAGCTTTTCTTACTCCTGTTTCTAAAGACTCTTCACTCTTTAACCTTTGTCAAATGTCTTCCAAATGCACACTGCTGAACATAAGGAGTCCCCAGAGACTATGTCAATGAATTAGTGAAGTTTTTCTATTGAAGTAAAAAGAGAGTTTGACATGGAGTCAGAAAGATCTGAGTTTGAGTCTTGGTGCTTTGACAATAAGCACTTAACTTAATTTCTCTGAGCCTTGAAACAAGATGAATTTCCCCCATCCATAGGAGTGCCTTCTTCCTTAATGGGGAAGCAGTATATATGTAGGAAATATGTGGAAAAGACATATTTATGGAAAGGCACATATGTAGGGGCATGTATACCTCTGAGACTAGGAAGTCTCTGATGACATCATTGCACATCTGGTGATATCCTGCTCTCTACTGGGTATCATTTCGATGTTCCAATAGTGGTTGCTGGGATTATTCTCTATTGGAAGTTTCTCCTCTACTTTTTCACTGGATCACTTTGCAGGTTATATGCTATTCAGCCCTGTGCTACCATCTGCTGGGGTGTAACAGCTAGTAAGCCTCTCCTTTACAAGAGAAAATTGAGCTCTTGAGGGCATAGCCTAGATCTTTGATGTATCACACCAGCTAGGGAGCAGAAAAAGAGTCAGCAGAGGCTGTCAGGCTAAGATTAAGAATATTCTTTGAATTGATGCACTTCCTCTGTAACCTCTCTTACATCTTTCAGTCTGACTTTATCTAAATTATGTCAGATAAGTTCGTATCATATCTCAAGGCTCCACTTTAGCAAACTGACAAAGAACAATATTGAATCCTGGCTAACCTACCTTTGGTGAGAGGAAGGCTCTCTTTTATCATACTTATTGGTTTGTTACAAACACACTGAGGACAATCCTACTTATGGCAAAAATTATGCTTCAGAAAGAAAAGTAAAAAGGTACCCAGTGTTCAAACGTGAATCATGTATGGATGTATGGAACATATAGTTTATTCATATGCAGACAGAAATGCTAAACATGGAAGAATCATAGCAGATATTAATAGAACAGGATTAACAGAATTCAATAGCAATTTATAACTACCATTAGCTTTGAGGATAACATTTAGGCCACTTCATCATATAAAACAGTTTTGCAAGACTACTAAATTAGATATTTTACATTTCACTTTGGTACCACACTGTCTAAAAGCTCCTGTCACTTGTCTTCTAATAACATGGTCCAGGTTTGGGCAAGTCCTCTTATTGATGGCCCTACACTGATGCAGAAGACTACTTTTAGTTATGGCCACCCTAGAGACACTACAACAGGCTTCCCACAACCTTTTATCATTTAAAAATTCACAAGGTTGCCACCAATCCTGGTCATGTCCTTATTTATCTAAGATAAGGAAAGGTAGCTGGTGGGAGATAGGACAATTATCCCTTCCTCTACCTAGTTCTCAGCATGTAGCTGGAAATAATTCATCTGTTTCATAGTCACAATAGAAGAGAGAAATGAGGAAACCACTAGCTTGCTTTTGTACATGCAATGAGTCATCAGCTTTCTGGCTCAGACAATGTGGGAATTTTTTATCATCTCCCATTGGAAGTCACTGAGTCACACATAACTGAAGCAGGTACCCAAACTCCCATATAATCAACTGTACCTGCAGAAGATATCTTTGGAAACTCAATAAAACCATGTGATGGTAGGATCATAGATTTAGAGCTGAAAGGAGTCTTGGAAACCATCTCATCTTTTCCTGTCATTTTGTAGATGGGGAATCAATAGAAGTTAAAAAACTTGTCTAAGGTCATACAGATTAGGAAAGTCAAGACTCTGACTTCAAATCCATTGTTCTTTCTACTGTATAATGAAAATAATAAACCAAGGCCAACGAATGGTATAGGAGGAAGCAGTATAGTCCAGGTCCCCTGCAACTTATAAGAAAAATATCATATTTAGTAGTGATTGGAAAATTGAAGAAAGACAAGAATGGGCCACAATTCCAGACAAAGATAGTTATTATGGTATCCTTTTAAATGCTAGGAGAAATTGAGAAATGTTTTTGGCTTATTGAGTGAATCTCTTCCCCTTGAGTATTTGAGGATGGCTAATTATTAGAGAGTATATAGGTGTTTAAGTGGATAGAGCTAGATCTAGAGTCAAATCCAGCTTCTGACACTCATGAGCTGTGTGGCTCTGGGCAAATCACTTAATTCTGCCTCAGTTTCCTCATCTGTCAAATGAGCTTCTGAAAGAAATGGTGAACTACTCCATTATCTTTACCAAGAAAACTCCAAATGGGGTCATGAAAAGTTGAACCCCACTAGAAAATGACTGAAAACAATTTTTAGAGCCTTTGTTCTCCCTTTCTAATTAGTTTCTATCTTCCCCAGACTTAGGGTGCTATATAGAGTGGGAATTCTTCTAAAAGAGGAAAAACTTAGTGCTTCTAGACAGTTAAGCCACTTTTCCCTCTTATTGGTTCCACCTTCCCTCTGGACTTACCAGTGTAATGAAATGATTATATGGTCTACAGATAAAGATTGTTCCTTAAAGTTATGGTTTCCATATGTGTATATATGTATGTATATATATGTAAATCTATCCATCTATCTATCATCTATCTATCTATCTATCTATCTATCTATCTATCTATCTATCTATCTATCTATCTATCTATCTATCTATCCTTCTTCACATCTCTGTCTGGTGAGAGAATTCTTTGTCTTCTTTAACTCTATCTCTTTCTGTGTGTATCTGAAAAGATCTGTGTCTTCTTCTGGTACTGACTCTTCCTGTCTTGGGGAAGAAAGCATGGTTGCCAGATGAATCATCTAGACTTGTTAGCTTCTCTCTAGGAAATTTGGTCCATAGCCATATAGAATTTTCATATTCTTCTATTCTATTTCTTTCCTGCTAAATTTCCTTTAAAGGTTGAACTCAAAAGCACAGTTTAAGTGTATGAATTACTCAGGTTCTGGAGTCAATTCAGGAGCAAAGGTCTCATCAGAGTGTTAAGGATGACAGGAGAGGGAAGATTCTTTAATTATCTTGGGAATTTATATATTGCCAAGGGATCCTAGGGAGGAGGAGGAGGAGGAAGAGGAGAAAGAGAAGGAGAAGTAGATTTCCTTCCACAATTCCAGGGCATTCCTACCATATTTTGGTTAGGTACTACCTAATTCAAGAATTATAGAAGTAGAGCTGAAAGGGAATTCAGAGAACATCTAGTCCAACCTCCTTACTTTTGAAAGAAGCAAACTGAAACCAGGGAAGAGTACACAATTTGTCCAAGTTCAGCCATGCTATACTTTGCAGAGGAAAAAATTGAATCCGAATCCTAGAGTTCATTCCACTGTGCCACAGCTTTCATTCTGATTATTGACATGTTAACCTTTTATTAAACTCATGGTTTGACATTTTGAGGGATTTGAAAAGCTTTAAATTTGAATTTTAAAAGCCTTAAATTTTAAGAGAAGGGTTTTTGATTTCTTTTTATCAAGGACTTTTCTGGCAGTGTGATGAAAACCTTCTTGGGAAATAAATTCATAAAATAAAATTAATAAGATTGCCAAGGAAACCAATGATATTTAAGCACAGCTATCTCAATGTTTACATATGCATATATGTGACTGCATATGTGCATACATCTATATACACACATATAAATATAATCAATACACATAAATGCATACATATGTATAAATAAGTATGCAAATAAGCATATAAGCAAGAAAATAAATAAATTGATACATGAATAAATTCTGGGGTAAGGACTTCTGCTTTAAGGTTGCTGCTGATAGAGACTTGCTGCCCTGCTTTTCGGGATTAAAGAAAATCTACCTTGTCACTCCCCCTAACCCCCTGGGACCTGAGGGACTTTTCTTCTGTGTTCTCAGTTGCATCTCAGGTGCAGTCCTGGACTGATAAAAAAGGGTAGAAGTGACAAGAAATTGAAATAGCTTTTGAACCTGCTCTATCAGGCAAGTGAATTAATAAAAGCTTGGTTCCCACCTCTATAGCCCTTCTCTTGAGGTATCAAAATATTAGGGCTGTTGGAACTCAAACTAACCCTCTCCAAACAACAGCGGCTTTCCTGAAGTCATTTTGTAAAATGATTCCCCCTCTGATGGCTCTGTGTGAAGTCTTTAAAAGGTAGATGGGAATAGCGAGGTATTTCAGTTGTTTTGCTGTGATTAGACTGAATCGGCAACCTACCTCCTTGTTAAAACATTTCAGAGACTCTCCCTCAGAAAGAGGAAAGCTGAGTTGGCTAAGCTACAGACAGGTAGAAATGATCTTTTAATGAAAACCCAGCTGCCGAGAAAGAATCTATAAGAGCTTCCATTTTACATTGTCTCTTCTGCCCCCTGGGTGGGGTGCCTGACATTGGAGGAGAAAATCATTGGCAGGATTTACTTTTTGCTGTTCTGATAAAATTTGAAGATAAATGGGGCTTCATTTGAAGCACTTAGTATCTTCTGCGGTTTTCAGGATTTAATTCTGAACAGATTAGAAAAACTATCCATGTTAGCTACCAAATAGAGCATGGAATGGTCAACTATCTGACAGTTCCCTCTAATTAGTAGAAAACTCTGTTAACCCCTACTTTTTCCTTCTCCCAAATCATCACCCCTAGAGCCCAGGATCTTGGCAGTATTAACCCTGAAAGGAATCACAAAGAGAGGAGGAATCTTTTTATTTTTATTTATTTATTTTAAACCCTTACCTTCCAACTTAGAATCAATACTGTGTATTGGTACCAAGGCAGAAGAGTGGTAAGGGCTATGCAATGGGGGTTAAGTGACTTGCCCAGGGTCATACAAGTAGGAAGTATCTGAAGCCAGTTTTAAACCCAGGACCTCCTGTCTCTAGGCCTGACTCTCAATCCACTGAGCTACCCAGCTGCCCCCAGGAGGAGTCTTTTAAAATAATTTTTCAGGGAATAGCTTGAAGCAGCTCACCTGTATCTCATTAAGGAAAATTATGTCATTATGACTAAATGGTTGGGGCTGTTTGCTGTACTCTTATTGTGCTGCCTAATAGACACTTTCAAGGGTTTAATGTTTGGGAATCAATCTTGAATTAATTCTGTGCCAATGTCTCTCTGCCAGAGGAAGGGGAAAAGAGGTCTAATTCTCTTCATATATGTGGGATGCCAAGGCTAGCAAATGTAAACAATAAGAAAGACATTAAGATATCCAATGTGGGGTCTGTGCACTTTAAAAATATTTTGATAATTATATTTCATAATTATGTTCTTTCCTGTGATCTTGTATATTTTACTTTATGAATTTTAAAAACATTATTCTGAGAAGGGGGTCCATAGGTCTCAACAGACTCTAAGAGGGGTCCATGAAACAGAAAAGATTAAGGATCTCTGCCCTATGTCAAAATGGGAATGACTTTTTTATGTTGACTGTCATCTCTGTCTGCCTTTTTCAATTCCTACTCATGGTTCAAGCTCTTCAGTAAGGTGGTATGGTGTAGAGCTAATGGAAAAGTGGTTTAAAGGTAGGAAGTCCTAGGTTTCAAATTCTACTTTTGACAACTGCTGGTTGTGTGATCCAAAGGGAAGTCACTTAGTCTTTCAGTTTTCTAAGACCAAAAGTTGTGAGAAGATTCTGATCTGCATTTATAATGGGAATTTCTTTACCCATGGGACCCCTATATCAAACAAATCACAGGTCCAGTCTCAATCCTTTCAACGTCTGACTCATATACTATCTCCTCTGTGAAGTCTTTAATCCCTCTTTCTTATGAGCATCAGGCTTTGTCTCTTTAACATTGAATTTATTCATTATTTATATTTTATGTTTATATATATATATGCATATATATATATATAGCTATATTTCTCCTTCTAGACAATAAATTCTGCCATAGTCCTCTTTCTTTTCTCTGATTTAGTTATTATCAGCTGTTTCTAAAAATCTATATCCAGCCTTAATCTATCTCTGAACTACATGAGTCCCATGTCACCTACTTCTGGCTGGACATCTCTACCCCATGCATAATGTATTTTCTATCAGCATCTCAAATTTAGCAAGTCCATAAGGGAGATGATCAGCTTTCCCCCTAAAATCACTCTTTTTTAGAAGGTTTTTATGGTAGTTCATAGATCTAGAACTCTTTTTTAAAAATATAATTTTATTTTTAAAAATATTTTTCTATGATTATATAATTCATGTTCTCTACCATCCCTCTTCCCCCCCCTGGAGCTGACAAACAATTCTAATGCATTATATGTGTATTATCACTCAAAACACATTTCCATATTCATTTTAGTAATAATCTTTTAAAATCAAAACCTCAAATCATATACCCATATACATAAGTGAAAAATCATATGTTTTTCTTCTGCATTTCTACTCCCACAGTTCTTTCTCTAGAAGTGGATAGCATTTTTTTCATAAATCTCTTGAGATTGTCCTGGATCACTGGATTGCTATTAGTAGTAAAGTCTATTACATTTGATCATCCCACAGTGTTTCAGTTTCTATGTACAATGTTCTCCTGGTTCTGATCATTTCACTCCTCATTAGTTCATGTAGATTTTTCCAGTTCTTATAGAAATCAAGCAGTTCATCATTAATTACAGCACAATAGTATTCCATCATGATCATCATATACCACAATTGGTTCAGCCATTCCTTAATCAAGGGACAACCCTTCATTTTCTATTTATTTTTCCATCACAAAAAGCTCAGCTATAAATATTTTTGTACAAACAGACCCATCCCATTTTTTAGTCTCTTTGGGGGTACAGGTACAAACTTAGTAGTGGTATTGCTAGATCAAAGGGCATACATTCTTTTAAAGTCCTTTGGATATAATTCCAAATTGCCTTCCAGAATGGTTGGACCAATTTACAACTTTGCTAGCAATGCATTAGTGTCCAGATTTTGCCATATCCCTTCCTAAAAATCACTCTTCCATATATTTCCCTTATTCTACCCCCCAAAAACTATTTCTATTCCACTCATCCAGATTTTTGGTGGTAAAATGAAAGAGTTTGACTAACTTTTAAAGTTCCTTTTAAAGATTTAAAGTTCCTTTAAAGATCTTAATCTTTGATATTAGTATCCTTGGAGTTATGTTTGAGCGTTTCCTCATTTTCTTATTCCTCCTCTTCTCCAATGAAAACAGTTGGATGACTCTCATATCCATCCCCACCTCTCTGCTCTCACATTGTACCATCCTAGGGTCACTTCATGCCATGATCACATATCAGAATTAAGCTTTAAGGGAAGAACAACTGTTCACCTCCACTTAATTTCAATGAAATTTCAATTTGATTTCAAATTTCAATCAAATTTGGTTCCTCCTCAAATCCTTGACTGGGGAGAGGGAGCTTGGTACCAAGGCAGCTGTTTTCCCTGAATGTGATTATAATGACTAATTTTGTAATATTGGTAGGAATTATAAGATTTCCCTTCCAATTAGAATCATGCTCAAACAGTATGCTAAAAGGTAGCAATTTTCTAAACAACTCTTTAGGAAGATGGAGATGATGTTTCCTGTTAGAATTTTACTTTGGGTAGAATCAGATATATTGCCATCTATTGGCATTTATTATTCAAAGGGGATTTGAAATGGCTTACAAGAATACTATATAAACCATGGCTAGGGCCTCTGTACCTAAAATTCAAGGAAAGGAATATAATTTTTTTATTGCTTACTCTAAGTTGACTTTTCAAAAATTTGCATTTAGAATAGAGAATTGATATTGCTGAAACACTGAGGAAAGCTATTCTGCATGAGTTATAGGTCATCTTTTCAATAGGGAGCAACATTCTCAATGTATTTTTAGAGGTTGTTAATACATTTTGGCTAATCAGAGGTTTCTCCCAATTTAGTGAATCTGAAAGATCTCAAAACCATATTTGGAGAATATGAGAAAAGGCTAACTTACCCTTCATTGTATGGTTTAGTGGCTGATGTTTTCTATTAGGCTTCAGTTCAGAGTTGGACATGAATACAGCATTTGAGATGGTCTATATAAGAGCCAGAAATACTGATATACTGTTTATACTTTTTATGTGTAGGCTATAGTCAACTTTTACAGTTTTGAAGTGAATTTTGAAACTGTCATCAACACATACACACACAGAGTCTTCACAAGTTGAAACTCCCCTCCTTCCTTCCAGTTTGTTTTCTTCCCTCCTTCCCTCCCTCCCTGCCTCCCTCTCTCTCTGTCTCTGTCTCTGTCTCTCTCTCTCTCTCTGTCTCTCTCTGTCTCTGTCTTCCTCCTTTCCTCTCTGCCTCTCTCTCTTTCCCTTCTTTCCTCCTTCCCTGTCTGTCTCTCAGTATGTGGGTAATCAGGACAGACAGGCAAATGAATATTGGTCTTAGGGTTTATATCTTCTCATTATCCCTTTCATGTGGCTATTCCTCATGTTTGTATAATTATGAAAAAAGCATGTTAACCATAGTATACCTCAGTTTCCCCACTTGTGATGGTGTATTCAGCAAATTTTCTTCTATGAAAATGTTACATGAAAATTTGGCATATATAGATTAATTTCTGATTGTGCTATACATAAATTAATTTATATTTTATTATATCTTCACAATAGCTTTGTGATATAGGCAATACAAACAATATTATCTCCATTTTACAAAAGAAAAAGACTGAGGCCTAGAAATTAAGTTAAATTAACAAGTATTTATTAAATGTCTATCATATGCCAGAATTGTGCTTAGTGCTTAATAAATAAATAATATTTTTATTTTATCTTTGTATCAACCTTGGGAAGTAGATGCTATTATTACTCCATATTCTAGATGAGGAAAATGAGACAGAGAGAAGTTGTGACTTGACTGTGGTCACATGACTAGTAAGTATCTGAAACTAGACTTGAACTCAGGTCTTTCTGATTCCAACTCCAGGGCTCTATCTATTCTACCATCTAGCTACCAGAGAAGTTATAACTTAAAATCACATAGTCAATGGCAAAGTAGAAATTTGAACATAAGTTCTTATTGAATGTAAGGGATTCTCGCTAGAACACATTATATCATATATATGGTCAAACATTCCATAAAAAGGACTTTTCATAATTTTATCAAATTGGTTTTAATACATCAGGATACTGAACTTCAGAGCTGTGACAAAAGAAATGCGAATGGATGATAAATACTAGGTGGGGGAGGAACTTTATAAGAGATCTGGAAATTTATTGCTAACTATTTTGAGTTTATTCTCCTATAATGTAGAACGTCTATTGGAATTGGTAAAAAGGAAAAGGGGATTGTGGGAAATGTAGTTCGAGGTACACATTATAATACAGTGCCATTTAGCAATTTTCTGCCTTAGGGTCCTCAAAAGGCACAACAGATAGGGTGCTGGGCCTGGAGTCAGAAAACTCATCTTCCTGAATTTAAATGTGGACTTAGACACTTAGTGGCTGTGTGATCCTGGCTAAGTCACTTAACACTGTTTGCCTCCATTAAAGTCTTTTTCTACCTGAAAAAAACATACTTTGTATTTATTTTGTATATCCTTATATATATATGTATATATAGTGGTAATCTCTTGGTGACCGAGAATGACGATTGTCTTTGTGCATTATCATCTATTGATGTACCCTCATGTGGCTTTGGAGTCCAAAGGCTGAGGCGCAGAGTTTGTGGCACATGGGGCATGGGATGCCAGTTGTTACGGGAGGTGCGGTTGTGGCCTGGTGTCGGCGTTCACGCGCAGCGGCAAGACGGCGACGTCATTCATCTTCAAAGGTGATGGCGGCATGGTGAATGTGGGTTCGCCAGCTCCTTCTGACAGAGGCAGCGAGTTCTAGTTGCTTTGGTGTAATGCCAGCCCACTTCAAGTTGGACTTTAGCTGATCCTTGAATCTTTTCTTTGGTCGGCCTTGTTTCCTGAGTCCAGCTGACAGTTCACCATAGAATACCTGTCTTGGTATTCGCTGTGGGTCCATGCGGATGACGTGTCCAGACCATCGTAGCTGGGTTTTGAGGACCAGGACTTCGATGCTGGTGGAGTTGGCTCTGTCGAGGACTTCCTGGTTGGTGATTCGGTCCTGCCATCGGATCCTCATGATTGACCGGAGGGAGCGTTGGTGGAATTGCTCCAGCTGTTTCATGTCGGCTATGGGGGGTGGGGAGGTGGGGGGAAGGAAAAGAAAATGATCTATGTCTTTAATGAATAATGCTTGGAAATGATCAAATAAAATATACCTTTAAAAAAAAAAAGAAACTTGGGATCCTTTGGGCCAGTACAGTTTTTGTCATCTAAAGTTTGTTTCAGTTTGACACAAGGTGAGTCATGATTTTAGATAAGGCAGATGGTACGTGTCTTTCATTGTGGTTATATTATGTCACATTTTATATATACATGCTTGAATACATACAGGCTTTGTAGGTGAGTGAGAAGAAACCAATCACATGGGAAAATTCCCATCAAGTCTTCTGTCACTACAGACAATTGGAAATAGACCTTTCTCCTCTCACCTAATAAGTATTCCAACAGTTGTACAGTCAAAGAACCAAAAATAACTCTTTCTAATGAGGATATTCCCAAATTCCATTGTTTGGTTATTGATATGAGTTTGGGCTATTTAGTTAACTACAAATCACTTCAATCTAAGGATGTTCCAAGAAGGTCCCAAAGACTATAAGTTTGAAAGGCAATGCTGATCTGTCTGATAAGAGGGTATTAATCACAGAAAATCCCTTTGTTGTTCAGTTGTTTCTGACTCCTCATGACTCCATGGAGTAGTACTATCTTTGGGGTTTAGTTGGCAAAGATACTGGAGAGGGTTTTCCATTTTCTTCTTCAGTGGATTCAGGCAAACAGAGAGTGAATTACTTCCCTGGTTCACATAGTCAGAAAGTTTTTGAGGCTAGATTTGAACTCAGTTCTTTCTGGACCTGGACTCCAGGCCCAACACTCTATCTACTAAGCCACCTAGCTGCCTCCCTACCCTTATGAACTAAGAGATGTAATCAAGAAAGACACAAGGTCAACTATTAGGATTACAAAAAAACAAAAAAAAACCATTCCTTTAAGAAGTTTACAATCTAATGAGGAGACTTGTTTACCAGTAAGTAAATATGCTATGACAGGATATATTAAAAATAAGTGTGAAACACTTTGAGCAAAGTGCTTTAAGAAAATATAAGAAAGTAGAGATCATATCATCTGAATATTTTCATTTCCTTATCTGTCCAAAGATATGGATACTGTGTGATTGTGCCAATTTGTTAGACATTCCCTGTCCTGGCTATTCTCCCTTAGGCATAGAGAAAATATCTTTTAAATTTAGATATGTAAAATGGAGATGAGAGCAATGAATAGATATTCTTCTGACTCCTTTAAAAAAACTGGAAATTAATTGTTTCTGTCTATGTTTGGTGAGTTGTTTTAGTTTTGTGCACGAACAGACTAAATTAATTGTATAATTGATCATATAAATGAGGTATCTCTTCAATTTCCTGCTTTTCTATCTATTTCTCATTAATTTTTGAGAGTGGGTCAATATTTACCACATTTGGTATGCTACTCAGGGGTGCTGAGATAGTTTTTCCATTTTGTTTGTATATCTTTTTTTGCATCTTTAGATCTTTTTGATCACCAAATTTGAGAGTAGGAAAGGATTTTGGTTACCTACTTGTCCAATCATAAACAAGAGATAATCATCATTATAGCACACCCAATAGGTAGTTGTCTAGCCTCTCCTTGAAGTCCTCCAAGGATGGGGAATCCATATCCTCTTGAAGTACCTCATTCTATTTTTGGATAGCTATAATATAACCCCTCCCAAAGTCCATTGGTATGGGACTTTCTCCTTTGCTGGAGATGAAGGCCTGTAGGGAGGTAAGAGAATACACACTTTTGCCCATATCTTTTGAGTCCTTGTTTTGGGGATTCTCCAAATGAGAATTATATTGTAGGATACCATTGAGTCAGCTTCTAGGTTTGAGAGAAAATGGAAGAGGTCAGCTCTACTTCAAGTTGCTGAAAGAAAAGATTCTGAAAAGAGATGAAAGAAGCAGATGATCTAACATATCCTTATTCCTAGATTGCTGCTCTAGAGATCTAGAGTTCTTTTTCCCTTAAGTGAAATCTATGGCCCTCTTTCTTGGTTGAGATCAATTATCTTGCTCCCAATGGGAAAGCCCCTTCATTCTGTATTGCCTGGTATATACTCACCCATTTATGTCATCTCTGATTTCTGTTTTGCTATGACTTGGACAAATGGGGCTTTACTATTTCCCATGTGTTTTCATTGTGGAACTGATATTAGGTGAGAAAGTAGTCAAGCCTCAGAGAGTTAGATTGGGGCACCCCTTTCCCCAAAATGACAAAGTAATCAAAAGTTAGAGAGAAGCTCATCATATCCCCTAAACCGGTTTTGGTGAACCTATAGCATGTGTACTGGAGGGGACTGCTCCCTTCCACCTTTCCAAGCACACCTAAGGATATTTCTCACATGACCCACTCCTCTGCCCAGTAGCCCAATGGGAATGCTTCCTCCTTACTCAATCTGAGGTAAGAGGGAAGCTCATGTATTATGTGAGGATTACAGTTAGGGCACTGGCTCTCTTGGGTCTCTAAAAGGTTCTCTATCACTGCTCTGGACCAACAATTCTTAAGGGAATAGATAGATGTATTCCTATTCCTATTTTCCCCTCTCTGATGAGAGCAGAATGACTTGTTGACTTAATGATCAATCTCCTTCTTCTCCCTAAAAGAATGAAAGTCTTTATTGGGGATGAATAAAAGGAGAAGAAGCTAGTCTATTCTGTCTCCCTTTGAGTCACATACAAAAACAGCCCCTTCAGCATGGCTGGGGCCCCTCTCTATTGTTACACTAATTATAGGAGGTTTTTCCTTGATATCTATCCCAAATTTACTTTTATGCAACCTTGCAGGTGAGTTTATAACTAAGTTTCTAGGTTGAAGATATAAAAAGAGAATTTCGATTTAGAATTTCAATCTGGAAGGGATTTTAGAGATCTAGTAGTCAGACCCTCTTATTTTACAGATGACAAAACTGTGGATCAAATATCAAAATTGCAATTTACCTTAAATCACCAGTTAATTCATAATGAAAATGAAACAACATATTAAGGACAACCTTGGTACTCACTATATGAAGGCCAAGTATATTATATTTTTCCTCTTCCTCAGGGTTCTCCAGTACTTTTAACAGGGTCTGGGGACATCTAGCTTCTCTGCCATTGGATCCAGCTTCTACCAATAGTGTTCCCCCAATTTATGGGTCTTCTATGCTCCAATTCCATTCAATCCTTTAATAGTTGGATTAGCTTTTATAAAGAAACATTTTCTTTAAAAGTATAGCAAAAGGGGGCAACTGGGTAGCTCAGTGGAATAAGAGTCAGGCCCAGAGATGAGAGGTCCTAGGTTCAAATTTGACCTCAGACTCTTCCTAGCTGTGTGACCCTCGCAAGTCACTTGGCCCCCATTGCCTAGCCCTTACCACTCTTCTGCCTTGGAAGCAATACACAGTATTGATTCCAAGATGGAAGGTAAGGGTTTAAAAAAATAAAAGTATAGCAAAAATATGATAATAAAAATGTTTATATTTATTACTATTATATGTATATATATACATATATATATATACACACACATATATATAAACAAACAATTATATCTCTACAGTTTCTATGGCTAGATTTTGTGTCCAATGATTCTATTCCCTGTACCTTGAACTGAAAAGGGCAAATGAAACAGATCAAACCAAAATCTCAAACTGATTCTCAGAGACATGGGTCCTAAACAAGAGGGAGGTATGGTAGACCTTTCCATAATTAGCTCAGTTAATGATTCCTGAGTTGTGAGTGAATAGAATGTTTACTCTGAAAAAAAAAGTAAAAGAGAAAGTCACTTGCCTCTCTCTGGTTGTTTTTAAAGACTCAGACTGTTCTGGCTACACAGCCAACTGAAAGAAGCTTTTCTTTTGTATAATAAGGAAAATGTAAAATGTCTTCTCCTGGGAACTGGCCACTGGCCTCTACTATGTGGGTGCCCCATGTTAAGTGATCTAGGTGTGTACACCAAAACCCCATACATGAATAATCTCTACTTTCTTTTTCAATAGTAAAATATATCTAGGGAATAGGAAGATACTGAATTTAATTTTAATACTGTCTGGGACAGTTATTTTTGTTGCTATATAATAAATACAGAAAATACCTCTCAAATGATATTCATGAATTGGAATTACATTTTTCTAATATGTTTTATGAGAATTTTGTGTTTACTCTTCATTAGCCAATTATTAATGGTTTATTTTCATTGTTATTAGATTTACTATTGAGTACAAATGATGGGATTGCAGCTGAATAGAACATATCAGATTTTGGATCAATGTAATAGAAGGGAAGTCATGGTCTTCAATAAGTTAATCTACACACTTTTTTCTTTAGAATGAAATTCTTTAGGAAGAATTACCACCATTCTTGCTCATAAGTTTTGTCTATTAGAGATATTTGGCAGAATCAGTAATACAGAAATGCATATGTAGCTTATATTAGAGAGACTTTATAGAGTACTGGATAGTGTCCCAGATCTTGAGCTGGGAAGACCCAGTTTCAAATCCTACCTCAGAAATTCATCAGCTATGTGACCCTAGAAAGCCACTTAACCTCTTTTCTCCTCAGTTATGGGAATTTGATTTCTTGGCGTCTAAGACTCCTTCCAAAGCTGGGCTAGGGCAGGTGTTACCCCACTGTCACTGCTAGAGTTGGACCTGAAGGTCTAGGAGGAAAGAACAAAGAGTTGAGTACCCAGTAGGAGGAGGGAAATCTTTTTCCTTTCCCTCAAGAAATAGAAGGATGGATCTTTCAAGGCTTCCTTTGGGTTAGGAGGGTGCCTTCTTGCAGGAATTCAGGAACTTATGTTTCTCCCTAGACAACAGTAAAGAGTGAGTCAGAAAGCAACTTTAGAGTAGCTGGACCCAGACTGTGGCTTAGAAGAACTATCTGGTCTTGAGGCAGACATTGCTACGGAGTTGTTCCAAAAGGTTTTATTTTTCCAGTCACAAAAGAAATATATATCTTATTTGTCCTGGGAGGTATATATCTT
This sequence comes from Monodelphis domestica, assembly GCF_027887165.1. Classification (NCBI taxonomy): domain Eukaryota; kingdom Metazoa; phylum Chordata; class Mammalia; order Didelphimorphia; family Didelphidae; genus Monodelphis; species Monodelphis domestica. Next base: position 222,818,325 of record NC_077227.1, on the reverse strand, counting down.
TCAATATGCCATATTGTTGGTCCTAGGATACACTGAATGACTGTACCAGAGCCATGGATTATTTACAGTAACATGTATCATCACGTCCAGAATGATGGCCAGTAAGAGCCCGTATGATGAAGGAGAAGAGGAGGAGGTCTTCAGTGGTAAATAGGGGACTCCTGGGAGTCTGGCTGTGACTATCCTTAACACACTAGAGAGAGGCTTCTTGAGTGCCACAAATTCAAGCCTCTCCATTGCCTCCCAGGGGATATTTGAGATTCTGAATTGGCTGGAAGGCTGTGTAGCTGAGCAGCAGGATTGTTGCCATGGCTCATCCACCTACATAGGATTGTATATGCTATTGAATCAGCAAACCTAGCAGTTGACTTTGGCCTCATTATACCAGTGTCTGCCCAAGGTGGACTGGCCTGCTAGCCTTGGCTTACATGAATAGTAGGATTGTGGCTGTGGCTCTCATGTCCCAGGTCTTGGAGTTGCATGACACTCTCCTCCCAGGTTCTGGTGATCTTGGTTGTTCAGCTATCAAATGCCCAATGGAACCCTGATCTCTGTCTTCAATTTCCATTCTACAGTTTCCATCTCATTTTGACAAGATTTATCACAATCTAGTGGGGTGATGAGGCTGAAATCCCTGTGACAGAGCCTTCTGGATACTTTGTCTCCTCCATTACTTCCACCACTTTTATAAGATATTCTTACTTCTTTCCAATCCTGCGCCCTTTGTTTGGAGCTCCAGATAGACTCCCCAACACACCATGACTATCAGCAGATAAACTATACAACCACAAAACATCTCAGTCTCTGTTATTGACCTAGGCTAGCTCTTCTCTAGCCCTGGAGTCCTGTCATCTCTGCTCTCCCCTAGCTACAATAGTCCCTGTCTGGTGTTGTAGATCTGTTCCTCCTCAATTTTTTTTTTAATCTTCTGAGGATGCAGAGAGACTATGGAAATGTATTGAAGGGAATTAGATTGCCCCAGATGATTTATAGGACAAAGCAATTAGATTAAAGCAATTGGAAAAAGGCATTTTAAAATGTGTAATTTAGATTGTCTCTATCTTTCTAGATTTTTTTTGTTTTCTTTACTCTAAGGGAAATATAAATATAAAGAATATATTATTGGTCTTTGTGGCCTTTACCCATGATTCTGTGGTTAGTTGCCACAGAATTGATTTTGTGATGTCACTTGAGAGGGCTTCATCCTAGTGACATGTATTATGTCACATATATAAGACCCAGGGGAGAATGCTCTCATCTTTTGGGGGCTCTTCTAAAGATGATGATAATTTTTACTCTCCTTTTTTTTAAGGTGGAAAGGTATGTAAGGGAATAGGGAGACAGTTTGAGGCTAGTCTATATGAAGTTCCTAGATTTATGATTGATCCAAGGAGAGAGGATAATGCTTTGGAGGGGGAGGTGCTGAAGAGAGAGCCTACCCTATATAGAGTCAAATCTTGGGATTTTCTTAATCTCTATTCTCTGTTTTCCAGTCATATCTTTTTGTGTCTCTTTTCCTTAGTTCTTTCTCTGGACCCCTGGTTTGGACTTAGTTGCTGTTTTTTTCTATGCTATTTCAAAAGAATTTGAGGTTGCAATAAGCAGTGTAAATTGTTTTTTAAAAACCCACCAAAATAATTAAAAACTCCCCCCCCCCAGGTCTAAATCTATGATTCTATTATTCAGTGTTACTCCTTTGTGGCTTTAAAAAAATCTAAGGCATTTTTATAGAAGTAAAGATAATGAATCATTGATTTTGCCTGGACAGCAAAATCACCAACCTATTTTATTTTTAATATAATATTAAATTATTTTATTAAAGATCAAAAACGTTTTTTTCATCTTGGCGTCACAATTAAATGGCCTTTGAATTTTACATGTGGACAATCAATCAATATCCATCTTTTCTAATTTCCTCATGTGGCTTTGGGAATAAAGACAAATACCTTGGATGTTTCTCAGAGATTGGATCTGCATGCATTGTGATCTCTAGCCATGCTACTGGAATGAGTTAAGTACTAAGATTTGAGGGATACCTAAAATGGTATTTTTATCCCTAAATGGCTCCTCCATTGGAAGGACATTAGAAAGATATTAGACTTGACCTGTGATTTCATTACCATGTGAGGAAACTTCTACCAATTTAGGTCAGCATGTTTCCTACAACTTAAAGTCTTATAGAATTGCCTAAAGAATTGAGAGTTCAAACAATTTGCCTAGGATCTCATAGGCAGTGTATGTGGTGGATGAAAGGGTTTGGAGACATAAACATTTGAGCTTAAAGGTGAATTCTAAATCTAGCATTCCTCTATAATAACCACCTTGGACCATTGTAAAATTCAATATTTCAATATTCCATTTACTCTTTTTGCTCTTAAATGATATTCAGATGGCTCTTTACTAAAATGTAAAACTATTACTTGAGAAAAGTTTTAAAAAGCATTAAAAACAGAGGTAGCATTATAACATGGATTAATTTATTTCATGGTAGAGATCAAGAACTTAAGTAAAGGGGATATAGCACAGCTAAGTTTTATTGGGCGACAAAGGTCTAAGAAAAATGCCATCACTCAAACAACTTAAAGTCACTGGGTTCCTAGTTGGTAAGATAAAGGAGAAGAACAGACAAACTTCAAAGATTTGCACAGTGATGGCTAAGGTCATTACAAACCCAGAAACCAGGCCCCATAGAAGTTGAGTTGTCCACACTCTCAATAGTGTAGAGAAATTGCCATTTAGGAAACCAATATTTGGGTGAAGTACAAATATCCAATAATAGTTTGGGATCAACTGTCTTTGCTTGCAGCCTAAGAACTACTGATTATACTTAAGCATGAGAGAGAATCAGAGTTACATGGAGGCTGATGATTGTTAGATTGTCCTAATAGTTTTGATGAGACAGAATGTGTGGGAACATCACAGAATCATAGAACAAAAGACACACACAAACATATACTTGGGAAGGAGTAATGGCAGATACGTATGTTAAATAGACAAGGGAGAGGTGAAATGGCAGGGTATAATGAGATGCATTATAGGGGCGTGATGAGAGGTGGCGAGGCCAAGGTGGAGTAAGCATCATATGTGTGAAGAGAGACATGGAAGCATGTGTAAATGAAAGGATACAATTAGATGCGTCTATGGAAGTAGCAATGAGGTGGCTAAAGGAATGCACATACTTAAAGGGTGCAGTGAATTGTGCACAACAGGGTTGTAATTAGTGGTATAATGAGAAGCTATAAGAAGACTGAGAAGGCGGTCAGCCCTTGTGAGTTCAGAGAACTACTATACAGTATTATAAGCAGAATTCAAATAGCTGGAGTGTTAAAATGCTGCTATTAATGCACTGGGCTCCATTGACCTTGACATTTTGTCTTTTAAATATCCAATAACACCTTAAACAGAATAGTTCTGCTGAGGAAGAGTGTAATAGGAGCATCATTCTAGGCACTGTGATCTACCAATATTGCCCTCTTCTTCTGCTGTGAAGTATAGCTGGTCATTGAAAATCCAACCTTACAAAATAGCTAAATTAATGAGTGACGATTTGATTTGGCTCAGTATTTCATTCTTCATCTACTTGTTTTCTTTGATGGAAAATTATTAATTTCATTCATTCATTCATCTAGTCATCTTTCAACCTTATATTTAGCAACCTTTCACCATTTGTTGAATACCCACTCTGCATGTCAGGTACTGAATTGAGCCAATTTCTCAGATAACTAGCTTATTTTTCTAATCCAAACTGTCTATACAGGCAAAGCATGATAGGCAGAGACCAAGTAAAATATGCAGCCTTATTTCCTTCCTGAAAATAAATTCCATCTCTTAAGATGTGCTATGCATTTAAAGCATTTCAGTGGGCAGTAAAGGATTCATAAAATCTTGTATTTGATTTTTTTTCCTGGCTATCATTTGGAATCAGGGTTTATTGTTTTTAACTACCACAGAACTTTGCACAGAATTTGACTTATTTGCCTTGTAACTATGGCTGAAATAAATTTGGTATTAGCCTCATCTCCTTAAGCTGGCTGAATTAATGCTTCTTTAATTCATGTTCATTTCTACAGCAAAAAAGTGACAGGCTTTATTGAGTTCTGTTACAGATTTAATAAGGAGGGTATGCTCCTGATCCTAGTGGTAGCAATTTAATACACTGCAGAGCCTGTCAAAATTCAATTTAGGGCTGAATGAGTAATGTGTAAAAGTCAATTTCATATCTTAGAAGAGATAAAGCCAGTAGGCTCTTTTCACCAAGCAAATGATAATGCCCTTTGGGGTCATTAGTACAATTGGCTATTAAACTTCCAATATCCTATGTTAGGAAGATGTGAGAGTGCCAGAGATGTATTTACTGGGCTCACAGTGGGTCTCCAAGGAGAAATCAGCTGGAAGATGGCCAGCATTCTTGGCTGTTTCATTACTTCTAACAACTGAATATCTACTGATTCTGAGTTGAGTATCAAACTGGTAGTTTGTCAGGCACTTAGAATTAGCTCTCAAACAATGGTATTTCTTTTATAGTCCTGTGTGTGTTTTTTCCCCTGCAGACACAACTTTTGCCCCAGTAAATATACTTTAGTAATTTGATGGATTCGTGATCTCCTTAATGTAAATGTGCCCCCCAAACATGCCGAATGCCATGCAGCAATGGCTGCTCATACTGTATATTTCTTGTTAGTATCCTTCCCTGAATTTGCTCCAGGGAGTCCTTGTTGAAGATTTTTCTATGGATCTCTTGACATTATATGGAACATACATTATCCATTGGTCATTTCATACTCTTGCTTCATGAGGATCCATTTTTGATGTTTTTATGTGCAATTATCAAGAGAATAAGAGAGGAAACCTATTCTTTTGGTGGAATTGTATGTGTGTGATTTTAGACCTGGCTGTATAGTGCTTGGAGCTGCCATTAAAATCAAATACATACTGTCATTTGTTTCTATGGCAACCATCAAAAAGATAGTAGCTGCAGATTACAGAAGGCCACTGGCAGTTTTTATTTTTTTCCATCTTCACTTTTGTATATAATGCTACTCTTTTCCATTAAATCTAGTAACTAAATGGAGATTGTTTTTCCATTCTTTTGAATGTAGCATATGTGTTTGTGAATATCAAGATCTTTTTTCCTTCATGCTTGTGTGGATATATGAGGTATTTACTGCTAAGATACTCTTTTATGTCAAATATTTGTATAATAGCATACTTTTTGGTTTACCTTCTCACTATTCTCTGAAAAAATATCTTTTTCTTGGTATTTTTTCCTCCTTTATATAAGGATGGCCATTATTAAAAGCAATTTAGAACTATGTTATATATTGATTAAAGTGAAATATTTTTTTTCTGAGAAATGCCATTATTGGCACATTATCTCATGGAAGTCAAAATAAAAAAGAAAAACTCATATATATCCAAATATTTATCATAGCACTTTTTTTCAAGGTATCAAAGAACTAGAAACTAGAAAGCATTTTATTTAAATAAAAAGAATCAAGTCAAATGATAAGGTTGTAAGGCACAATATGCTGGTAAAGTAACAACGGCTTCTTGGAAAAAAAAATGGGTGACACTTTGTTTAATTTGCATTATTAAAAGTTTCTCCATCACTTTCTTGAAAATAGGCAATCCCCAAACAATAAATTAGTTTCCTGGTTTGTGGCATTTACTGATTTCCAAGATATAAATACTCAAGCTAATTTGATTCTTGAGAGTCAGTTTGAGCTGGCTCTATTATCAATGAATGTTTTGATTCTCAAAAGGGGTGTATACTATTACAAGAGAAAAACTTCAAACTGGGTAATTTTGGAATGTTATTTGTTTAAATAGTCATGGTTTTACTTTCAAATTATGCCAAAGATGATATAAATGTGTTTTTTTTTAACCTGTGATTTCTATGGTGTTGGGAACTCCCAGCATGGAAACTTATAGAAATAATTTATATTAGCAACTCCTCTTCAATTACTTAAGTCTTAGGAAGGAGGGAAGGAGGGGGAGAAAGATAGACAGATAGACAAATAAAGAGAGAAAGAGAGGGAGAGAGAGAGAGAGAGAGAGAGAGAGAGAGAGAGAGAGAGAGAGAGAGAGAGAGAGAGAGAGAGAGAGAGATTGAGAGAGAAGCCCATGGTCACATAGCTAGAATGGGTCAGAGGTTGGTTTTGAAACTAGATCTTACTATTTCATGACTGATTGTCTTCCTATTGTGTCAGTCAATCTTTTTTGAGCTTCTTTTATCAGTCAGTAAATTAACAGTATGTATCAAAATTCTACTTTTTGAAGACTTGGATATATTAGGTATAAGGAGGGAAAATATATACAAGAGAAATGGTAAATATAATTGCTGCCCTAAGCAATTTACAACCTAACAGGGATAACAGAATAACAATAGTAATCTCATTTACTTGGAAAGGAAAAATAATAATATTTATACAGTACCTACTATGTGTTCTTCACAATAACCCTGCAAAGTTGGTATTATCTCCATTTTACAGTTGAGGAAATGGAGACAAAGGTTAAGTGATTTGCCAGGGCCACTGTTGGTAAGTATTTCAGGTCAGATTTGGTCTTCCTTAGCATTAGCTTAGCATTCTATCCACTGAGCCACCAGATGCCTAATAGTTCTTTAAGATTCATAAAGTGCGTTCATCAGAAGAATTCTCACTTTTATTTACCCCTATTTTATATCTAATATTAAGAAACTGCTGCTCTATCCCCTGGAGCCAAGTCACTTGCCCTATTAGGATACTGTCCTGCTGCCCCTGGGCATTTGGTGTGGACATGGTTCAGTTAGTGGCTTGTTTCTAATGAGAGGAAACTAGCCTTCTTGTGCTCATATTTTCTGGCTTATTTAAATCCTTTATCCAGATGCTCTAGAGAAAAAGATGCTTAAGATATAGGTTGTGGCTTATGTCTAGGAGTCCCCAAAGTAGGAAGTGAAAAGGTATTGAACATAGACTATGGGTCAGGCATTCAAGTATGGGAAAGATAACTAAATCCTATACACACAGAAATACTAAATGCTGGGCACTCTCATCACACATTAACTGAACAAGTTTCTAACAGCTTACAACTGCTGGTACAATCTGCCAGGAGATTTATACTAAAATGTCTTCAGAATGTAAATTATTCCACAGGACCACTAATTAAGCATTTTACATTCCTCTTCTGCTCTGTGCTACAACTATACTAAAAAACCCGAACCTTTTCTGAATTCTGTGCTCATATGATTCTATAGTAACTATTTTTATCATTACCACAAAATCCTACTCAAATGAACACCAACACCACCATTCCAGTAGATATTGCCACCTCCATACTATTAGACTTTTCAGACTTACAAGGTAACCTCCAGTCCTGGACATGTCTAACGTCTGGTGGCTATTTAATTGTTTCTTCAGGAGACACAAGAATCAGTCTGAAGACAGTGCTGGGTTTGCCTCGGCAGGAAATATCCTTTAGGTGCCATATGCTCATAACCACATAGAATGTGAGGTGGGGAAATGGGCCAGCTGTTCTTTAGCCACCCAAGTTTCAAAAATAATTCTATATAATTCACAGTTTAAAAGTAAAAAAAAGAAAGAAGTTGAAGGGTACAAGTCAGAGAAGTGGATTTGTTTTTGAAATTTTTGTACATCAGTTAGCCATCAATAAGGAGTCTCATCATTTCAACACTTTAGACCCATGGTACAGAGTAGAATCAGTAAAATTTATCTTCCTAAATTCAAATCTGGTCTCAGATACTAGCTGTATGAATCTGGAAAAGTCATTTCTTTTTGCCTCAGTTTCTTCATCTGTAAAATAATGACGAAAATGACCTAACAACAATGTAAATGACCAGAAGTAGTCATAGTAGTTATCTTTCTACTCTTTTATTAGTGCTGATCTGTGGGATTTGGTAGCATATCTCTTTCTTTATTCTTCCACCATATGTCTATTTTGTTCTAGTCTTTTTTGTTGGATCATTATCCATGTTTTGTCTCCTAACTGTGGGTGTTCCTCAAGACTCTAGTCTGGGATAACTTTTTTTCCTCTACTCTACTCTTTCTTGGATTTTATTATGAATTCAATTATCCTTTCCATGCAGATGATTCCTGAATCTCCATATATATCCCTCATGTCTTTCCTGGGTTCAATGAACTTTTGTAGCTTCTCACCTGGAGTTTAATAAGTCTATAACTCCTCATCATTCTCTTAAAACGAATCCCTCCTCTTAATTTCCTTATTTCTTTTGGGGGGAACCACCATTCTTGTCCCTCAAGTTTGCAAACTCAGTCATCCTTGATGCTTCACTTTCCCTCTCTGTTCCCTGCCATTGCTCCATATCTAATGAGCTGACAAGTCTTCCACAATGCCTTTGGCATCTATCTCCTTCATTTCTTTCACATGGCCACCACCTCCGGATAAGACCTCATCACTTCTCACTTAGACTGTTGTCTTCCTGGCTCTTTTCCAGTCTTTCCCCCATATAGTTGCCAAATTAATAGTCTAAAAACAGAGCTTGATACCAAATTATTTCCTGATTCAAAATGCTTTTGTGTCTTCCTTTTGCCTCTAGAATAATATAAGTATAGAATCTCTTCTCTGGGACTTCCAGGTAAACATGGCTGCAATCTAGACGCGAATCATTTGCTCTCCCCCAGCACCGAACGAAATAAACTACCTCAAAAGAGCATAAAAATCATCCTTGGAAGAACAGAGGGATTCTCCAGCACTCCACAGCAATGAAGGTATGTGGGGTTTGAACATTTCTACACTATAAGAAGGAGGAAAAGCTTGCACACAAACATGAGCTGAGCTACCCTCCCCCACCCCACCTATGGAACCAGAGTAGGGGCCAGCACACTCACCGAAGTCAGCGAGTAAGTGAGGGATGTCTCTGTCTGGGGGGGGCACATTAGGACCCTTGGGATCTAACAAGGACTGCCAGGGAACTACCCCTCAGAGCGGTTTCACTGGAGACCCCTGCACACTGTAGAGCTTGCACACCCGGGGGGGGGGGGGGGGCTCTTGCAAACTGCGAACACTGTGAAGACTCTAGAAACTGTAGAAATTGCCTGAGGCAAAAGCTCCACTCCTTGCTGTAGTGGGGGGGGGGGCATGCCAGGGTCCTTGGGAACTGACTAGCGCTAACAGGGAACTACCCCTCAGAGCAGTATGCAGGAGACTCCTGTGCAGGGGAGAGAAGAGACCACAGACCATGGGGTAGGTTGTGCTAACAAACTGCAGAGGCTGGGAAGAATCAGTCTGAGGCAAAAGCACCGCCACTTAAATCCACAGAAAACCCATCCATCTCACACAGACCTCTGACTAAAAAGGAAAGGGGAAACCACCAAAGGGATGGCTCACACTGCAAAAGATCAACCCTCCAAGAAGAAAGGGAAAAAAAGTGACGTGACGATTGAAAACTTTTATGGAGGGAAAAAACAGGCTTCAGAGGAAAAAGAGGATGAAATTCAAACAAAATCAAAGCATGTCCAAAAAATGGAAATTATCCACAAGCTCTGGAAGAACTCAAAATGGAGCTTATCCAAAAGATGGAAACCTTCTGGCAAGAAAAATGGGGAAAAAAATTCAGAACGAGGTCAGCAGCCTGACAGACAAGAACTCCCAATTGGAGAAACAGCTGGAAGCCTCAAATAGAAGGGCAGACCAAACTGAAAAGGAAAATCTGTCCTTAAAGATCAGAATTAAGCAACTGGAAGACAATGATCTTACAAAACAGCAAGAATTAATAAAGAAAAGTAAAAAAATTAATGAATTAGAAGAAAACATAAAATATGTCACTGACAAGGTGACAGATCAGGAAAACAGAGGAAGGAGAGACAACTTGAGAATCATTGGTCTACCTGAAAAACCAGAGGTAAATAAAAATCTCGATGCCATACTACAAGAAATCATCGAAGAAAATTTCTCTGATGTTCTCAAGCAAGGGGGAAAAATAGAAATAGAAAGGGTTCATAGAACACCTCTATACTAAATCCTCAAAAAGAGAAACCTCAGGAATGTAATCACCAAATTTAAGAGCTTCCAAGATAAGGAGAAAATCTTACAAGAAGCTAAGAAAGGAAATTTCAGATACAGAGGAGCCCCAATAAGGGTCACACAAGACCTAGCAGCAGACACGCTAAGAGACCACAAAACCTGGAACACAATATTTAGAAAGGCAAGAGAACTGGGTCTTCAACCAAGAATCAGCTACCCATAAATACTGACTACATACTTCCAGGGGAAAGTATGGGCATTCAACAAAATAGAAAATTTCCAAGTATTTGCAAAGAAAAGACCAGAACTCAGTGGAAAGTTTGACATCCAAACACAAAGAGCAAGAGAAATATGAAAAGGTAAATATGAAAGAAAGGGAAAAGGAGAAAAGTTTTTTTTTCTTTTATTCAAACTCTCTTCTATAAGGTCTACAATTAGATCAAATTATATATACTAACATATGGGGGAAAGGTGATTTGTAATTTTCAAAAATTGTATGCATTAATAGAGCAATCAAAAGAATTACTCATAGGGAAAGATTGGGGAATTAACATAATTTGGAGGGAAATAAAAACAAAAAGAAAGAAAAAGGGAGAGGAGATCAATGATGGTACTAAGATATACTTGAAGAAATTAAATAGAATAATCTTTGTCACACAAAGATACACTTGGGAAGGGGAGGGGAAGAATTCTCTTATAAGAAGGAGAGAAAAAGAGTGCTAATAGGTATTACTTAAATCTTACATTACCCCTTACTCTCAGTGAAATCAACTCTGAGAGGGAAGAGCATCTAGATCCATTGGGATCTTGAATTCTATCTTATCCAACAGGGTAAAGGAGAAGGGAAAACTAAGGGGAGTAGGGGGGAGGGAACACTAAAAGGGAGAGAAGGAGAGGGGGGAGGGGAAGGGAACACAAAGGGAGGGGCAAGAAAGGGAAGCATAACAAGGGAGGGGACTAGGGGGACTGATTTAAAGTAAACCACTGGTTTAAAAGTTTATAGCAAAAGAAGAAAGGTCAGAATTAGGGGAGGATATCAAAATGCTGGGGAATTCACAAATGACAATCATAACATTGAACATGAATGGGATGAACTCACCCATAAAATGTAGATGAATAGCAGAGTGGATTGGAATCCAAAACCCTACCATATGTTGTCTTCAAGAAACATACATGAGACGGGTAGATACTCACAAGGTCAGAATTAAAGGTTGGAGTAAGACCTATTGGGTCTCAACTGACAGAAAGAAGGCAGGAGTAGCAATCATGATATCTGACAAAGCCAAAACAAAAATAGACCTGATTAAAAGGAATAGGGATGGTAAATACATCCTGATCAAAGGGAGTATAGACAATGAGGAAATATCACTAATCAACATGTATGCACCAAATGGTATAGTATCCACATTTTTAATGGAGAAACTAGGAGAACTGAAGGAGGAAATATATAATAAAACTATACTAGTAGGAGATCTGAACCAATCACTATCAAATTTAGACAAATCAAATAAAAAAATAAATAAAAAAGAGGTAAAAGAGGTGAATGAAATCCTAGAAAAATTAGAGTTCATAGATAAAAGGAGAAAAATAAGTAGGGACAGAAAGGAAATCACCTTCCTTTCAGCAGCACATGGCACATTCACAAAGATTGACCATACATTAGATCATAAAAACATGGCATACATGTCTACAGAGGTTGAGGGGATATGACAGAGGATAGACTCTAAATGAACACTCTAATGCAAATACTATCAACAAAGCAATGGGTTCAAATCAAGAAAACATCTAATGCCCAGTGGACTTACGCGTTGGCTATGGGGGGTGGGGGGGAGGAAAAGAAAATGATCTATGTCTTTAACGAATAATGCTTGGAAATGATCAAATAAAATATATTAATTTAAAAAAAAACATGGCATACAAATGCAGAAAAGCAGAAATAATAAATGCAACCTTTTCAGATCATAAGGCAATAAAAGTAATGATCAGTGAGGGTACGTGGAGAGCAAAATAAAAAATCAATTGGAAATTAAATAATATGATGCTCCAAAATCGGTTAGTTAGAGAACAAATCATAGAAACAATTAATAATTTCATTAAAGAAAATGACAATGGCCAGACATCCCTTCCAACCTTATGGGATGCAGCCAAAGCAGTACTCAGAGGAAAATTCATTTCCCTGAGTGCATATATTAACAAATTAGGGAGGGCAGAAATCAATGACTTGGACATGTAAATCAAAAAACTTGAAAGAGAACAAGTTAAAAACCCTCAGAAGAAAACCAAATTAGAAATCCTAAAAATTAAGGGAGAAATCAATAAAATTGAAAGTGATACAACTATTAAACTAACAAATAAGACAAGAAGCTGGTACTTTGAAAAAACAGAAATAATAGACAAAGTACTGGTCAATCTAATTTAAAAAAGAGAGAAGAAGAGCAAATTAACAGTATCATAGATGAAAAGGGGGACCTTACCTCCAATGAAGAGGAAATTAAGGCAATCATTAAAAACTTCTTTGCCCAATTATATGGTAATAAATATGCTAATCTAGGCGATATGGATGAATACTTACAAAAATTTAAATTGCTTATACTAACAGAAGAAGAAATAGAATTCTTAAATAATCCCATATCAGAAAAAGAAATCCAACAGGTCATCAAAGAACTCCCTAAGAAAAAATCCCCCAGAACCTGATGGATTCACAAGTGAATTCTATCAAACATTCAAAGAATAGCTAATCCCAATACTATACAAACTATTTGACATAATAAGTAAAGAGGGAGTTCTACCTAATTTCTTTTGACACAAACATGGCTCTGATTCCAAAGTCAGGCGGGTCAAAAAACGGAGAACGAAAACTATAGACCAATCTCCCAAATGAACATAGATGCAAAAATCGTAAACAGGATACTAGCAAAAAGACTTCAGCAAGTGATCAGGAGGGTCATTCATTATGATCAAGTAGGATTTCTACCAGGAATGCAGGGCTGGTTCAATATTAGGAAAACCATCCACATAATTGACCATGTCAACAAGCAAACCAACAAAAATCACATGATTATCTAAATAGACACAGAAAAAGCCTTTGATAAAATACAACACCCATTCCTATTAAAAACACTAGAAAGCATAGGAATAGAAGGGTCTTTCCTAAAAATAATAAACAATATATATCTAAAACCATCCAATAACATCATCTGCAATGGGGATGAACTAGATGCATTCCCAATAAGATCAGGAGTGAAACAAGGATGCCCATTATCACCTCTATTATTTAACATTGTACTAGAAACACTAGCGGTAGCAATTAGAGAAGAAAAAGAAATTGAAAGCATTAAAATAGGCAATGAGGAAACCATGTTATCACTTTTTGCGGATAATATGATGGTCAACTTAAAGAATCCTAGAGAATCAATTAAAAAGCTAGTGGAAATAATCAACAACTTTAGCAAAGTTGCAGGATATAAAATAAACTCACATAAGTCATCAGCCTTTCTATATATTTCCAACACAGCTCAGCAGCAAGAATTAGAAAGAGAAATCCCATTCAAAATCACCTTAGACAAAATAAAATACCTAGGAATCTACCTCCCAAGACAAACACAGGAACTATATGAACAGAACCACAAAACAATCTCCACACAACTAAAACTAGACTTGAGCAATTGGAAAAACATTAACTGCTCATGGGTAGGACAAGCCAATATAATAAAAATGATCATCCTACCCAAACTCATCTATCTATTTAGTGCCATACCCATTGAACTTCCAAAAAAATTTTTTTTTACTGAATTAGAAAAAACTATAACATAATTCATTTGGAATAACAAAGGATCAAGGATATCCAGGGAAATAATGAAAAAAATACAAAGGAAGGTGACCTTGTAGTCCCAGACCTCAAACTATATTATAAAGCAGTGGTCATCAAAACAATTTGGTACTGGCTAAGAGACAGAAAGGAGGATCAGTGGAATAGACTTGGGGTAAGTGACCTCAGCAAGACAGTCTATGACAGTGGTTCTCAACCTTTCTAATGCCGTGACCCCACAATACAGTTCCTCATGTTGTAGTCACCCCAAACCAAAAAATTATTTTGGTGACTACTTCAAAACTGTAATTTTGCTACAGTTATGATTCAGAAGGTAAATACCTGATATGCATAATGTATTCTCATTGCTACAAATTGAGAGGTTGAGAACTGCTGGTCTATGACAAACCCAAAGACCCCAGCTTTTGGGATAAAAATCCACTATTTGACACAAACTGCTGGGAAAACTGGAAGACAGTGTGGGAGAGATTAGGTTTGGATCAACACCTCACACCTTACACCAAGATAAATTCAAAATGGGTGAATGGCTTGAACATAAAGAAGGAAACTATAAGTAAATTAGGCAAACACAGAATAGTATACATTTCAGACTTTTGGGAAGGGAAAGACTTTAAAACCAAACAAGAGCTAGAAAGAGTCACACAATATAAAATAAACAATTTTGATTACATCAAATTAAAAAGGTTTTTGTACAAACAAATACAATGTAACCAAAATTAGAAGGGAAGCAACAAATTGGGAAACAATCTTCATAACAAAAACCTCTGACAAAGGTCTAATTACTCAGATTTATAGAGCTAAATCAATTGTTCAAAAAATCAAGTCATTCTCCATTTGATCAATGGGCAAGGGACATGAATAGGCAATTTTCAACCAAAGAAATCAAAACTATTAATAAGCACATGAAAAAGTGTTCTAATTCTCTTATAGTCAGAGAGATGCAAATCAAAACAACTCTGAGGTATTACCTCACACCTAGCAGATTGGCTAACATGACAGCTATGGAAAGTAATGAATGTTGAAGGGGATGTGGCAAAGTTGGGACATTAATTTATTGCTGGTGGAGTTGTGAATTGATCCAGCCATTCTGGAGGGCAATTTGGAACTATGCATAAAGGGCAATAAAAGACTGTCTACCCTTTGATACAGCCATAGCACTGCTGGGTTTGTACCCCCAAAAGATAATAAGGAAAAAGACATGTAAAAGAATATTCATAGCTGCACTCCTTGTGGTGGCCAAAAATTGGAAAATGAGGGGATGCCCTTCAATTAGGGAATGGCTGAAAAAATTATGGTACATTTTGGTGATGGAATACTATTGTGCTCAAAGGAATAATAAAGTAGAGGAATTCCATGGAGATTGGAACAACCTCCAGGAAGTGATGCAGAGTGAAAGGAACAGAGCCAGGAGAACATTGTACACAGAGACTGATATACTGTGGTAAAATCGAATGTAATGGACTTCTCCATTAGTGGCAATGTAATGTCCATGAACAATCTGCAGGGATCAAGGAGAAAAAAAAACCAGAGGTCCTCAAACAGAGGACAATCGGTAGGAGTAAAAACACCAAGGAAAGGCAACAACTTGACTACAGGGGTGGAGAGGATATAATTGAGGAGAGACTCTAAATGAATACCTTAATTTAAATACCAATAACATGGAAAAGAGTTCGGATAGAGGACACATGTGATACCCAGAGGAATCACGCATTGCCATTGGGAGGAGTGGTGGGGGGGGAGGAAAAGAAAATGATCTTTGTTTCTAACGAATAATGTTTGAAAATGACCAAATAAAATAATGTTTAAAAGGAAAAAAAAAGAATCTCTTCTCTGAAAGTGGACTTACCATACATGGTCAACACTAGTGGAAAGACAGATAGATAATGGTAGAATTTTTATTCAGAGATAAATCTTTGCATAAGGTATCAAGTGGCATTCAAAACCCAAGCTATTCTAGCTTCATGGTTCCCTTTATTTCCTCTTCCCCTCCCTTTTTCCCTTTCCTCAGATGTGGACAGCTTGCCTTGATTCTTATATAACTCATAGAACTCCTGGTTTTCTAAAGCTTCCAAATTGAAAGTCTTATCTATCACATTCTGCAGTCAGGAACATACCATACTGATTTCATAAGACTTCCATCTTCCAATTATTTTGATCCAGCTTCTACATTAGCTTGTTTAGTCCAGGGTTGAAAATAGAAAAGTTATCATAACTTGCTTATTTAAATTAACCCAATTCTCATTTAAGATTCAAATATTCTTCCTAATTTTTCATAGTCCACAAGAAATATATTCACATTATAAATAATATTGCTTTTATAGAAGAGAATAAAAACCAAAAGATAAATTAAATTTCTTGATTAGTGCTCAGCTACTCAGGTAAAATATGAAAACTATTTCCTAGAGACTTACATCCATTCTGTTAAGGTATGAGTTTTCTTCTGATAAGTCATCAAATATCATGACCAAAGTCACAAAGAGAAAAAAAAAATAATTCCACCATAAGGTGAAGGGTAATGCCCACAATGCCACAGCAGCTAAAAGGAGATAGAACAATTCCAAAAAAAGAATGAAGGTCAGTTTTCATCCTAACTGTAGCCAATAATCACTTCTCGGACTGTTTCCAGGCTATGGAATCTGATGATCACTGGAAATTCTCTATGACATCTTTGACATTACCCTGAACTGCTTCAGCAGCCCCAATGCTTTGATCCTATGTTGCAAGCTTACAATCCTTTAAACATTTCACATGGGTTTTTTGTGTGTTTTCTTTCAATTTTAGGCTCTTCTGGTGTGATGACCATAAGCTGATTAATTCCTTTTTTAAAAAAATGCTCCATTATAACTTCATCGTAAAGCTAAAGTTTTTTTGTTTGTTTGTTTGTTTACAACTTTTTAATGGTAAAATGTTTAGACAGATCAATTCTCCTGGCTCCCCATACTTCTACTTCTTTAAGCTATTGTTAAGATTAAATATTCTCTGGAGAATGTCTTAACTTACAATTATTTATTAAATAGTAAAAAGTTGGCCAGAGAATTCTAGAGCACCTACACATGTGGCCAGCCATTCCCTTAGCAGCATCCTCAGACAGCTTGGTGGGGGGAAGGAGAGGAGGTAGCTGAGAGCCAAGCCTATGCACATCTTCTTGCTCTGGATTCCCATCAAAGAGCCCCTACTTTCTCCCACTACTCCAGTTTATGCTCTTAGTGAGGTCCCTTTCCAAAGCCTCTCTGATGGAAGGACAGCAACCTCACTCTGGGCAAGAGACAAAGTTCTGAATGTCTGCAGAGTGCTCATGCACTCTTTTCTGTTCTATCTTTGCTCTACCTCACTATCTCAAGATACTTATTTACAGATAAACAATGGGCTTTGTCTGCATTCTTATTCAACCAGAAGGTGGGATAAGAAGCAGAGTTATAACTTCAATCTTAATATTAGACCTTTCCCCCATTTTAAAACCCAAAGTTTGTGTTGGGATTCCAAAGAAAGGGGTACAGGCTAGTGTTAAATTTTTGCAGTACCTAAAGATGACAGGAAATTGCAGGTGATTGAATAAACCGAGGATGATTCAAACTTGGGTTAAATATAATATAGACTCTTCTGTTTAGCATTTACAGCCTTTTGCTATCAATATAGTTCCCCTGACAAGAATAGGGATAATAGAATCATAGATTTAGGAGTACTACTCTGTCATTTTAAACATGAGGAAACTTAAAATCTAAAGGAGGGAAATTAACTTGTTCCTTATCAAAGAGTAAGTTAGTGGCAAATTCAAGATTAGAACCCATGTCTTCTTGTTTCTAGTTAAGTACTATTTTCAGTCATGTATTTTCTGTTGCCTGCTCAACTATTTTCTACAATATTAAAAAATTTCTGAATGTTGTTAGTCATTATCTTGGTGGTGGTAGTAGGGCTGTCCATAATACAGAGCTGTCTACAAGTGTTTATCAAAGAGATGGTGTACCCTAGAGAGAAGGAGTAAAGTTTTGCGAAGCAAAAAGGAAAGATGATGGATTTAGTTTTAGACATTCTGAACTTGTGATACTTATGGGACATCCTGGCTTGAGATGTCCAGAAGGTAAGACTGGTGATGTGGAAAATGAAAATATTGTGAGAAAATGGGACTGGATATATAGATTTGGAGTCATCCACCAGAGATGCCAATACTGATATTTGCAGTTCAGTTTTTCCAGGATTATTTCAATTCAGAGGTCATTGGACAAGGATTTCATATTTAGAATACCAAAAGTAAAGGTAATGTTTATACATAGTCTAAAAATTGTATAATTCTTAGGCCACTCTTCCTTTCCTCACAAATTTATCAGTAACTCTGGCAAAAAAAAAATTATTAAGTGCCTACTATGCATTAGGTTGGGCAGCTAGGTGGAATAGTAGAGAGTGGTGGATCCCAAGTCAGGAGGACTCATCTTCCTGAGTTCAAATCTGTTCTGACATTTACTAGCTGTGTAACCCTGGGCAAGTCACTTGACCCTGTTTGCTTCAGTTCTAAGGCAAATTATTCCACTGTCTTTGCCAAGAAAACCCCAAATAGAGTCATGAAGAGTCAGACATGACTAAAATGACAAAATAATAACACAAATGTACTGTTCTAAGTGCTGAGCCTTCAAAGAAAGGTAAAAGACAGACTTCCTTCAAGGAGCTTATATAGGCGTGATGGTGAACCTATAACACATGTGCCAGCACTGATACATGCAGCCATTTTTGATGACAGGCAGTTGCATGTTGGCTCAGTACACCTCAAGGTCTGGGAGCCCCCACCTTACTGCAGCTATGGCCATGACCATGCCCCGGCCTGGCCCAGGGGGTGGGGTGGGGGAGGGCTGCTCCATGTGCTGGCCATGGGGGCAGGGGACTGGAGTGGATGGGACTCTCATGGGAGCTGGGAGGAGGAGTGTTCTTGGGCAGTTATTATCAAAATCAACAAAAGAAACAGATTGACAGATGAAGTTAGTAGTGCTTGCTTGGGCTTGAAGTGTACAAAATACCAATCTTCAATTGAAGATTTAGCCAATGAAATTCAGCAACAAAAAAGTCACTAATAGGCAGGTTAGTTAAAGAATTCCCCTCCCCCTCACTTATCTTAGTTCATGGCACCCCACACAAGTTAAATAATATCAAGATCAACAAAAGAAAATGACTGACAGATGAACAAAGTAGTCACTAAGCAGGTAAGTTAAATAATTCATTTTTGGTTTATTAAATACAGTTATATATTACAATTATACATTTTTGTTATTTCAACCATAGATATCATGAAATTATGGTGGTTTTTTTTTCTCAAAGTGACATACCAGCTGAGTTATGCTCATTTTTTTGGTCAATTTTGACACACCAAGCTCAAAAGTTTGCCCATCACTGTTATACAGTCTAGTGGAGCACATAACATACAACTAACTATTTAGAAATGAGCTACATATGGGATAAAGTGGAAATAATTGTCTGGGGGAAGACCCTAGAATTAAAGGAGACCAGGAAACTTCTATAGAAAGTCAGATTTCTGCTGGTACTTGAAGGAAAGCAGGAAAGCCAAGGAGGTAGAGATGAAGGAGAGAATTTCAAGTATGGAGGAGAGCCAGAGAAAGTGCTCAGAAGTGAGTATCTTATGAAAGAAAAACAATGGAGCCACTTTGTATTTAGCTCAGTTGGTCCTCAGAAAGCAGACAGTCTCTTGCCAAGACAGACCTTACTATTATGAATTTTAAAAGTCTTGAATCCTCAGCTGGACTCAGTGTTTTTTTTAACACTTTCTTCAGGGGGGATTGTATTTCATCAAATCCAAGATTTAAATTTTGTTCTAGATAAATCTTCAGAGAAGAAGCTTCCTAACTAACTGAATCCAGAGAATGAACTGTTTGCAGAAAGCTATCTAAACCTTTTCACTACAGGAAGATCCAGAATGAACCTTGGGGTGTGGTTGATTGAACATTTTTTGAATGTACACTCTTATGCCAAAGGGGACTGCCCCCTAATTGGCTTTTGTCAATGCGCCCAGCAAAACATTGGTTTGCTGTCTTTCTCTCTCCTCTATTTCCCCATATTTACAACTATTATAATTTTCCTCTTAGTGGGAAAAAAATTTTTGTATACACTTACAGTTAGAAATTTTTGGGGTGCAGTATGCTTATGTTTAGTGATCAATTGGGGAAACTAGTCTCCCAATCATCATCAGGGGGGATTGTGAATTTTAAAAGTCTCCATCTTGGTATAGCACCCAAAAATTGTGCACACCCACACTACACGGGCATGTGCTAGTCAATGACAAATCAGAAATAACTAACAGCCCACCTGGGCTGTCCTAAGCCAAGCTAGAGCCAACCATTGGCACTTGTGAGACACAGGAAGTGAGGTAAGGAACAGCCTTTGGAATTCGCTCACTTCCTGTGGAGAGAGTTAGACAGGGGTTGGTGTTAGGAGCTTGGAGGGAGAGGACGCCCGCAGACAGCTTTCCTTCAGATCACTCACGTGAGTTAAGGACTGATTCTTTCCACCTTGGCCCTTTGGGCCTAGAACTCACTCTGCCTTGGTCAGAGGTTGTGTAGCCCCTTTCCCTTATCTCTTCTCTCCTTCTCTCCCTTTCCTTTCCCTACTCCCAGTGTGATTAAACCTCCATAAACTCCATTCTGACTTGAGTGTTTCATTTTAGGAATTTCATAAGTAAATTCCTTGGCGGCCATTGTTCAATATTATAACAATCCCAGAAGCAAAATTTTCCCCATTACACTATCCAGAGCTTATATTCTACTTGTAACCTTCAATAACCCAAGGTTCATCTTCAACACCATGGTAAAGCATCAGAGTAAGTATTTTTGTGTGTTATGATTAAAAATTAGTCTTAGAGATTTTATATTAAGTTTATTTATTAATAAAGAGAAAGAAATAAAGATATTACCAGATCTTTCTAACTACCAAGTTTTCCAGACAAGCTTCTTCAGGTTCTGGATTCTCAACTGGCCCTGACCCATTTTACAAGTGGCAACAAGGGGGCCCAGCTAACCACATGGTTGGGCCAGACAAATTAAGGCCATCCAAGGAGCTGACATGCTCAGGAAGAGACCAGAGAAAAAAAGACCCAGAGTTCTAGTTTCCCCGAGTCTTATACCACCCATTTCATTATACCTAGTTTACTTTTGATTGGACAGTCTAGGTTATGTGTTCTGATTTCCAGGCACATCATTATGCCATGCCACTGCTTCAGAGGCCATTATGGGGGATTCTGCCAGTCCATTCCTTTAGTCAGAAAGATGTCTCCTACTTTAATGTGCATGTGCTAGCTATGAGTTATATTTTTATGTTAGTTTCCCATAAGTGGCATAAAATATTACCACTAAATTCTAAGAACAGAATTAATAGTATTTGCTGTTCTTTTCAGCTCAGATATGGTGATAAACTTTCCAGGTGTTATTGAGTGAAGAAATCTAAGAAAATTCAAATTCAAATGATGGGGAAAGCTAGATGTGGTTGTAAAAACGTTAGATGGGAAAAGTTGGATGTGAAGTTAGAAGGATTAAGGTGGTTTAGTGCTGATAAAAAAGCTTAGCCAAAATGTCAGCAATCTTCATCTTTATAGTGGTAATAATATGTGAGGCAAAAGTTCATTTTGCAGACTGTCTGGTGCTGAATGATATTTTCATTTTCAGTGATGTTATTGTGTGTTACATTAAGGTTAGCACTGGAATAGTTGGAGGATCTCTCAATATTATCAGTAATGTTTGAGAATTCTTAATGTTTTATTAAAGTTGTTATTTGCTGTTGTTATGTGATTTTTAAAAATGTATGTTGAATACATATTAGAGGTGGTATGTATACAGAGCCAACCTCAGAATCAGAAAATATTTGGTTCACATCTTGCCTGTGACATATAATAGCTGTATCACACTCTGCAAATCATTTAACCTCAATGAACCAGGCAACTGTCTAAGACTATAATTTAAGGAGCATTTAGAGAATTGCATTGGAACAGGGAGTTTCCTCACTAGTCATTCACTCTATCAATGAATTCAATGCTATAGAAAAAAAAAGTTGGATTCTTAAGTAGAATCATAGATATATAGTACTAGAATATTCAAACTAGAAGGGAGGAAAGAACCATAGGATTTATGGGAAAGCACTTCTAAGATCATTTGGTTCAACTCACTTGTTTTATATATGAGGGAGTTAGATCACACAAGAGCTTAGACTTAAACATGACTTTCCTGATTGCTAGTTCAGTGTGCTGTCTTACTTAGAACAATGGACAACTTTTCCCTAGAAGAACATGTCTTTGATCATGGAAGTCAAAAGAAAAAACAAGATCTACTCATTAGAAATTCATTTTACAGAAACCTTTTTCTAACTCATGCATTTTTATTAGCAGTGCTTACTGTTCTAGCCAATGCATCTTAAGCATAGTATAAAATATTTTATGTATACTACTACATAGCGTAAAATCCACCCAATGAGTAAAACTACATAGCCTCAAAAAATACCCTGGATATTGAGATTATAATTTGCTCAATTTCGTCTATTTTTCCTCACCTCTTCCCTACCACCACAAGGAGTAGAAGTGGAAATTATAGCAGATGTACAAAGTTGTGGGATTTGTGTGCTTGCATGAGGGCTAAGGGGGGACGTCAAGGACATTACTCCTGAACCTCAACCTCCTGTGTAGAGAAGGCAAAATTTTGAATTTGCTAGGCTTCACAATTCTAGAAGCTAGTCCTTTAGCAGGGGAGATTTCCAGAGCAGCACTGTCTCTGAACACCAGTTGCTTTGTGGGTAACTCCAGCTTTAAGACTTCCTGTGTTTGAGATTTGGAGCTATGGAATTTATAGAAAGAGAAGCTTCCTAGGCAATTCTTATTTTTTTGGAGAAAGTGCAAGACATTCTCTATAATTTCTAAACAATATCCTACTTAGAGAACAAAGTCAATGAGTTAATCATGATGTATCCATCTAATGAGAAGGGAGTCAATTTGTTCAACTATCTCTAAGATGTATTTACTTTTGGGACCAGAGTATGGTACCAAGAAACTTGGAGGTACTCACTGGAATGACAGTCAAATTAGCAAGGACTTATTAAGTTTTTGTTATGGGCCTGGCACTGTGGTAAGCAATGGAGAAGGCAAAAACAATCAGAAAAAAAAAAGACAGTCCCTGGCCTCAAGGAGTTTATATGCTAATGGAGGGGAAAGGGAGCTCTTCCAGAGTCCCTGAGCTTGGATCTGTGTGCTATTGTGTATGACTCTATCTATGTAGAGAGCACTGTCTCTCTTAAACTAGTTAAAACTTCTTTTTAAATGCTTTTGGTGGTTCTGTGTTTTTTAAGGTTGACACTCCTGACTGACTACCCATCCAGTACTATTTTTACTTTCTTCCATTTCATTCTGTTCCATTCTAATCATCACCCGATTTCCTCTTAAGATCCAAAAGAGCATGTAACACAGTGTTAAGTAAATACTAGATGCTCAGGCAATACCAATTGGTTCATTCCTTCTGAAACCTCCAATTTAAGGAGGAGACACAGGCCAAAGATGAATTCATTACACCCCAAACTGCATTGATGAGTCATCTTCACAGGACTTTCTCTACTATGTGCCTTCCCCAGCCCACAACTCCCCACCTGTGTTGTCTTCTCTCTTAGAATGTAAGCTCTTTGAGGGCAGAGTCCTCTTTGGGCTTCTATTTGTATTCTCAATGCTTAGTACAATGCCTGGTACTTAGTCCATGCTTAATAAATGCTTGTTGATTGGTTGCCTGAATGTGAAAGTAAAAGACTTCAAGGTTATTTACAAATATCCATTCTTATTTGGTCAACAATTTGAAAGAAAATGATATTTAAAGAACTGAGTAATTTCCTTATTTTCTCTCAGTACATTGAATAAAAGTAAATCTGGATTAAAGTATGTAAATGAATATCACACACTACTGGAGGCATCACCAAACAAGGAGTTCCATATACTTATCATTGGTCTCTTTTTGTTACATCATAATTGAACAAGGGTGTAATTGGGGAGTCCTCCATCAAGTTGATGAGTTCTAATCAACTTGATTAAATTTCACCCCATTGGATGAAAACATGTACCTGTTTTCTTTGTTTCTTTGTTTCTTTGTTTCTTTGTTTCTTTGTTTCTTTGTTTCTTTGTTCCTTCCTTCATTCCTTCCTTCCTTCCTTCCTTCCTTCCTTCCTTCCTTCCTTCCTTCCTTTTTCTTTCTTTCTTTCTTTCTTTCTTTCTTTCTTTCTTTCTTTCTTTCTTTCTTTCTTTCTTTCTTTCTTTCTTTCTTTCTTTCTTTCTTTCTTTCTTTCTTTCTTTCTTTCTTTCTTTCTTTCTTTCTTTCTTTCTTTCTTTCTTTCTTTCTTCTAGACAGAAGCCATCTAGAGATTAGATGTTTTTAATTCAAGGTATTTTTTTTTAAATTTAATTTTATTATTTATTTATTTATTTTTAATTTATTTTTAACATTATTTATTTGGTCATTTCCAAACATTATTCACTGGAAACAAAGATCATTTTATTTTCCTCCTCCCCCCCTCCCACCACCCTTCCCTCTCCCATAGCCGACACAGGATTCCATTGGTTATCACATGCGTTCTTGACCCATTTCCCTGTTGTTGGTATTTGCATTAGAGTGTTCATTTAGAGTCTCTACTCAGTCCTATCACCTCCACCCCTGTAGTCAGGCAGTTGCTTTTCCTCGTTGTTTTTACTCCCACAGTTTATCCTCTGCTTGTGGATAGTATTTTTTAGATCCCTGCAGATTGTTCAGGGACATTGCATTGACACCAATGGAGAAGTCCACTACCTTCGATTGTACCACAGTGTATCAGTCTCTGTGTATAATGATTTCCTGGTTCTGCTCCTTTCGCTCTGCAACACTTCTTGGAGGTTGTTCCAGTCTCCATGATTTCCTCTACTTTATTATTCCTTTTAGCACAATAGTATTCCATCACCAACATATACCACAATTTGTTCAGCCATTCCCCAATTGATGGGCATCCCCTCGTTTTCCAAATTTTGGCCACCACAAAGAGTGCAGCTATGAATATTCTTGTACAAGTCTTTTTCCTTATTATCTCTTTGGGGTACAAACCCAGCAGTGCTATAGCTGGATCAAAGGGCAGACAGTCTTTTATCACCCTTTGGGCATAGTTCCAAATTGCCCTCCAGAATGGTTGGATCAATTCACAACTCCACCAGCAATGAATTAGTGTCCCTACTTTGCCACATCCCCTCCAGCATTCATTACTTTCCATAGCTGTCATGTTAGCCAATCTGCTAGGTGTGAGGTTATACCTCAGAGTTGTTTTGATTTGCATCTCTCTGATTATAAGAGAATTAGAACACTTTTTCATGTGCTTATTAATAGTTTTGATTTCTTTGGCTGAGAACTGCCTGTTCATGTCCCTTGCCCATTTGTCAGTTGGAGAATGGCTTGATTTTTTGTACAATTGATTTAGTTCTTTATAAATTTGAGTAATTAAACCTTTGTCAGAGGTTTTTATGAAGATTGTTTCCCCATTTGTTGCTACCCTTCTGATTTTGGTCACATTGGTTTTGTTTGTACAAAAACTTTTTAATTTGATGTAATCCAGATTATTTATTTTGCATTTTGTAACTCTTTCTAATTCTTGCTTGGTTTTGAAGTATTTCCCTTCCCAAAGGTCTGACATGTATACTATTCTGTGTTCGCCTAATTTTCTTATAGTTTCCTTCTTTATGTTCAAGCCATTCACCCATTTTGAATTTATCTTGGTGTAGGGTGTGAGGTGTTGATCTAAGCCTAATCTTTCCCACACTGTCCTCCAAATTTCCCAGCAGTTTTTATGAAATAGTGGATTTTTGTCCCAAAAGCTGGGATCTTTGGGTTTGTCATATACTATCTTGCTGAGGTTGCTTGCCCCACTTTCACCAAATCTTCTTAATGCCCCAATCTTTCCCTATGCATGTTTCTTCTAACTACTCTTATGATGCATACAATTTTTGAGAGTTACACAAAACATTTTCCCCACATATTAATATATATATATATATAATTTGATGTAAATGTAGTCCTTATAGAAGAGAGTTTGACTTAAAGAAAAAGATAAGATTTATCCCCTTTTCCTTTTCTTTCATATTTACCTTTTCATGTTTCTCTTGCTTTCTGTGCTTGGATATCAAATTTTCCACTAAGTTCTGGTCTTTTCTTAGCAAATGCTTGGAAGTCTTCTATTTTGTTGAATGCTCATACTTTCCCCTGGAAGTATATAGTCAGTTTTGTTTGGTAGTTGATTCTTGGTTGGAGACCCAGCTCTCTTGCCTTTCTAAATATCATGTTCCATGCTTTGCAGTCTCTTAGTGTGTTAGCCGTTAAGTCATGTGTGATCCTTATGGGAGACCCCCTATATCTGAAGCTCCTCTTCTTGGCTTCTTGTAGGGTTTTCTCCTTTTCTTGGAAGCTCTTGAATTTGGCAATTGCATTCCTGGAGGTTGTCTTTTGGGGATTTAGTATAGAGGGTGTTCTATGAACCCTTTCTATTTTTATTTTTCCCCCTTGCTCCAGAAAGTGTGGGCAAGTTTCTTCAATAGTCTCCTGTAGAATAACATCGAGGTTATTGTTTATCTCTGGTTTTTATAGGAGACTGATAATTTGGAGGTTGTCTCTTCTTCCTCTGTTTTCTAAGTCTGTGACCTTTTTGGTGAGATATTTTATGTTTTCTTCTAATTCATTAATTTTTTGGCTTTGCTTTTTTGATTCTTGCTGTTTTATGATCTCACTTTCTTCGAGTTGCTTAGTTCTGGTTATTAGGGACTGGTTTTGCTTTTCAGCTTTGTCTGCCCTTCTATTGGATACTTTCCGCTCTTTCTCCAATTGTGCAGTCTTATCTATCAGACTGCTGATCTCTTTCTCCCATTTTTCTTTCCAGAAGGTTTCCATCTTTTGGGTAAGCTCCAGTTTGAGATCTTCCAGAGCTTATTGATAGTTTCCTTTTTGGGAGCCATGTGCTGATTTTTTTTTGGATTTCCTCCTCATTCTCTTCTTTTCCTTGGGTACTTCTACCATAAAAGTTTTCAATAGTCACCTTTTCCCCTTTCTTCATGGAGGCTTGATTTTGGGCCATGTGAGCCATCCCTTTGGTGGTTTTATTCCACTTTCTTTTTTGGTCTGCGGTCTGGGTGATGTGGGCGGGTTTTCTGTGAATTTAGGTTTCCTCAGACTAGTTATTCCCAGCCTCCGAGGTTTCTTAGAGAGCTGGGGCCCTGATCACAGCCAAATTGCCCAGGTGTTCAGCTGTGCCCAGATAATCAGCACGTGGTCTGCCCCTGGTGTTTAGCTCCGCCCAGATACTCAGCACAACCACCCTGAGTACTGCTCCGCGGCCCCTGTGCTCAGCGCAGGATTCTCCCATGAAACCCCCCTGAGATGTTGTTTCATGGCAGCCCCCAGATTCCAAGGACCCTGGAGTGCCCCCCCAGACAGAGACGTTCCCCACTCACTCACTGTCCCAGTGAGCACTCCGGTAGCTCACTCTGGTTTGGTGGGGGAGGTGTGTGTGTGTGGGGGAAGGGAGGCTCAGTTCACGTTTTTGTGCAAGCTTTTCCTCCTTCTTATTATAGTGTGGAAATGTTCAAATCCCACGTACCTTTGCCTCTTTGGGGTACTGGGGAGTACTGGGGAGTCCTTCTGTTCCTCCAAAGGTGATTTTTATGCTCCTTTGATGTAGTCTATTTCATTCGGTGCCGGGGAGAGGAAGCGTGTGGCATTTAGATTGCAGCCATGTTTACTCGGAAGTCCCTAATTCAAGGTATTAAGGCTTGTTTAACTCTAGACCTCTCAGATGATCCAGAGTGACTAAATTGCAGAGTTGAACAGTAGGCTCCTGGAAGCATATTTCCTTAGTATACTCCTTAGAAAAGAAGAGAAACTTTTCTGGAGCTGAAGAAATAATGCCATGCCACTAGAGACTGGGACATCTGTACTTTATGTGATAAAGGATGAAAAGGTTTGAAATTTACCAAACTGTTGCAAAAACTGAGAATTGCAAATCTTGGTAGCATGTGACCAAGGTTCACATGGGAGCCTGAGCCTTGGGATCTGGCAAGATTGTATGCCCAAAGGTACTTCTCAGAGTCTTCTCTCCTAGAATGACCTGGTCTGCTCTCCTGGAAGGACCTTGAAGAGGATTTTTGCCTGTGATCAGTGGAGGAAGGAGTTTTCTGGATCTGGCTGCTGGCAGCATCAGTCTGGACTTACTTGGACATCTAACAACATAAGATCCTGGCCCTATTGGATTTGGACTCCTGGTGTGAGATTGAGATATTTTGGAAGTTAAGGTTTTAGCTTAGTAATATAGTTTAGTTAGTTATAATCTTTTAAATTAAGTATAAGAATAAATATATTCCTAAACCCTCATTCCATTCCTACACTTCCCAAACAATAAATTAGAATTTATTTATATGTTTTCCTCTTTTTTTCCCCTTATCTCAAATCCTACCATAACACTTATTATATCTTTATAACATTAGTATGAGTTGCTCAGGTGATGGAGGCCAACCTCTCTCTTGGATGAACAGTGATTATTTCTTTAGCAGTTGCCCAGTATGTCTTTACTTCCGTGGGGGCAGTCTTATAGACTATTTGAGTGCTTAACATGTTCGTATTTGTTTTTGGATTCTTCTGAGTCTTTTAAAAATATGATTTTATTTTCTTTTGGGGAGAAAGTTATGGTTTTTACAAAATCTGATACTCATGTAATAATACATTGAATACATATATGAGAGTTGGGAAACTCATTTTCTATATTTAGGGAAAACTAAACACAAGTCATGCTTTAGTTAGAAGATTTCAATGAGTTTTCCAAGTGTATACAAAAGCCAAAGATGTATTGAACCTCTTGCTGGTCAGTCACCCAGGAGGAGAGTTCAGGCTGTATGAACATATAGTCTTTGCAGCGTAGTAGAGCTTCGGCCAAATCAGAACCAATAAAACAAAAAGGCAAAAGACAGGAAGGTGATAAAACAAGTACTTTAACATTGAATGCAGAACAGAGGGCAAATCATTTGCCATCTCAGATTTAACTGAAAATCATGTGTGTTATTATTGACAATCATAAATGGGATTTGTAGCACAGCATTATGCTTGTGTATTCAAAACCTAATTGTTGATGTGAATCAATATAATGGTCAATAGCATTTCCCTTAAGGAGATTTTTTAAAAGAGCTATTACTGTGATAATTAGAAAACACTAAACCCATGGGCAATTATCCGTTAGATTTTCTGTTGTGCAGAGTTATTGTGAAGGTACCAGAGCAGTTTGGTTATCATGGGGAGGCTTTTTATTTTCAGTTTTTTCCAGCTGTGCCTTGAGCTGCTTTGCCTTTGTTTCAGCACTCAGTTCTAAAATTAAGTTACATTCTATTCAGGGAAAAGACCCCTGAGTGCAGAGAAAAAAATTTTTTTTAAGTAGAAAAATTAGCCCTTTTCTTCCAGGCCCAAAATTAAATTTAAATTCAATTCAATTAACATTTATTGAATGTCTGCAGGGTGCACAGCACTGTACTAGGTGCTATAATTTGAAATATGCCATGTAATTCAAGAGGGTTTTAAAGTTATTTTTTTCTTTTAAAGATGTGTTTGGGGATTGGAAAATCTGTATCATTTAGCCATATAGTTATTTTGAAGTCAAGTCTTCCCATGATACAGTATTGGAAAGGTGTTTAATATGAATGGGGACTCCCTGGGAATAAGAGGTAGGAAAATAGAGATTACTTTACCACCTTGGGCACCAATTTTAGAATGAAAGGGTTTTTTATTTCACTTTAAGAAAATGGAGGTTTTTTTTCCCCCAGTGGAGAAAATAAAGCTTCTTCCTTTCCTGGAACTAAAGTTAAATGAAAAAAAATAGACTTTGGTGGAGTTCGATTTTATAATGGCTCAGTAAATCATAAAAATTGTCTTCATTGTCCATTAACATTTTAAACTTAGTCTTTTTAAAGTTCTGTGCTATAAAATGACATCTCCACTCTTACCCTGTATTGAGTGTTGAAGTCAAGAGAACTGAATTCAAACTCTGACCTTGGCACTTGCTCCCTTTATCACCATAAATGGATCAGTCTCTCTCTAAGCCCCAGTTTTCTCATCTATAAATTAGAGATACTAATATCTCTATTTCTAGGGTTCTTGTAAAGCTTAATTTAGGTTGTGCTTGGACAGTGCTTTGCAAACCTTAAAGCAGTACATAAATATTAGTTATTATAGCTCTATAATTGTACATCTACATATATGTGTATGCTCATTTATGTGTATATGTTTTATGTATATAGATGTATATATTGTATGTGTGTGTACATATTCTATTTTTATATAAATGTATTATTTGGAGTGAGAGACATAATAATGGATATTTGCATAATTTTTCAAGTTTTATAAAGCACTGTCCAAACTGCCTACTTTAATGCTTACAAGTACCCCTAGGACTTATAAGAAAGAATGCTATCCACATCCAGAGAAAGAACTGTGGGAGCAGAAACACAGAAGAAAAACATATGATCGATCACATGGGTCAATGGGGATATGATTGGGGATGTAGACTCTAAATGATCACCATAGTACAAATATTAATAACATGGAAATAGGTCTTGATCAATGACACATGTAAAACCTAGTGCAATTATGTGTTGGCTATGGGGGGGGGGAGAGGAAGGGGAAAACCATGAATCATGTAACCATAAAATTTTTTTTTCTTAATCAATAAAATGTAAAAATTCAATAAATTTGAAAAAAAAAAAATTTGAAAAAGAACCCCCAGGGAGAGAGATTCGTATCCTTGGTTAACAGATGAGGAAATCAAGGCTCAGAGAGGCCAATTTATTTATGATCACATAAGTGTCAGGGATAGGATTTGAACCCAGGTCTCTTGACTCCAAATCTTACACTCCATCCATTACATTATTCTGTCTCAGTGTAGTAATAAATAGAGCATCTCAGAGTCTAACCCTCCTGTATGTGTGGTGGTTACCAGCTATTAAATATCCAAGAACCTCTGAGTATGCTTACCAACCTGTCATACCCACACCAAAAAGTACAGGCAACAGCATGGTGCAAAAGATGGTGTATTGAAATTGTAGTCGAGAAAGCCTAAGGCTTAATCACAAAACACCTTTGGGTCCTAGAAGCTCCTGTTTCAGATTCTCCCTGGATGTGTGACCCAGGTAATTATTTACTATCTCTCAGTCTTAATTGTCCCATCTGAAAAAAGGAAGAAAATAATAACAACTGTGTAGTGAAGATCAAATGAGATAACCCCCAAAAATGTGTTTTTCAAACTTTACGGCAATATTTGCATGCTAGTTATTATTAACAAGGAAAATCCTTAAAACCAGGGCTATGGGTAATCTCTGTCTCAGTAGACAAATTCTAGGGTATGGATCTGGTCATTTATACTGGAATATCAGATGTGATTTTCCCTGTTTGGAATCTATTTCTCTTATATGCTTTCTAAAAGCCCCCAGCACTAATTATGCTTCTTCATGTATGTTTTTGTTTAGTTGGGACCTCTGCCTGCTGACCCTTGTTATCTTATATCTCTGTAGCACTGTTTGGGATGTTGTTTGTACAAAGTAAAAAGAGATTCTGTAGGCTGCTTCAAGAGAGGATTAGAATTCTTATTTCCTCTTTCCTTTAGCATTTTCTTTTGGGATGTGGGTGCTGCATGCTTTTTTAAATCACTCCTTTTTTCTTCAACTCTGAGTGATTTACTTTCTTATCATTGTCATCAGATCCTTCCTGATGGGTTTGTTCTCCTTGAGCATATATATGAAAAACAATGGGGAGACTTTGTGATCTGTAGTAACAACTTGTCCATCTCTCCCTCCTAGGCAGAAACTTTTTCTAGGCTCATCTTTTGCTTAAGGAAAGATTAGATTCAGGCTTTTATCTTGTTTTGGAGCAGATATGGAATACACATTTGTAACATTCTTTTTCATTTTGCTCCAGACAAATTTTAATTTCAACAGTTTGATAGTGCCTTTATGAGGGAAAAAAAAACTTTTTAGGAGAATTAGAGGATAACAGAGGAAAGCTAATGAATTCCATTTCGGAAATGTTGAATTTGAGATGTCAATAAATTGGTGATCTGCTGATATCCAGTAGGCAAATGGTGATTCAGGACCAAATTCTAGAAGAATGATGAGGGCAGATATATAGGACTTATTGATATAGAAATAATTAAATCTGTGAGTCCTGAAGAAATCACTGAGAATGGATATAATAAAGAGAACACAGCCCACAAAGGAATAACAGCAGCAGCAACAACAATAATAATGGCACTTATATAGCACCTCGAGTTTGCAAAAGCATTTAATATTGGCTTCTCATTTAATCTTTACAACAACTCCTAGGAGGTAAGTGCTATTATTATCCCAGTTTTGCATATGAAGTTAAGAGACTTGTCCAAGGTCACATAGCTTGGAATAGAGGCAGAATTTGAGTTCAGATCTTCCAGACTCCTAGTCCAGCACTCTGTCCTCTGTATCAGATTATCTACCCTTCCTTTAAACTCTTGTTTTCCATCTTAGAATCAATACTGTGTGTTGGTTCCAAGGTAGAAAAGCAGTAAGGGCTAGAAAATGGGGATGATTGTGACTTGCCCAAGATAACACAGGTAGTGCCTGTTGTGAAAGGGATATATATATTCTTGCTACTCATCACTTCAACTAGTAAACCCCCACAAATATGCTTCCTGTTTACACAAAATTAGTCTTTATGATACCATTAAATCTTGAAAATAAAATATTTACATAATAATGCAACAGAAATAATGGTTATATCCCCACAATTAATCAATATAAAGCAAATGAAAAAATAATCCTTTCAAACTCATCCTTAGTTGTACTGTCCTGCCAATACATGCTAATCCATGGTGGTGAGTAGGCACATGAATTAAAAAAAAAACAAACAACCAAAACTCATGTATGTAGGTGAAACTCACTACTCTAGCACATAAGCTTAGATATCTTGGGTCTCTTTAGAAATAATCTATCTCAAAAAAGTCACTTCTCTCCTAGCTGAAATCCTTTTGCTCCTCACTGCTTTCCTACTAGTCAAATATACTTACCTTCTGCTTTTGAACCAATGAAATGGGACAAGTTCTTTTAACTCAAAGTTACCCCCAAAAGACCTTGGTGAAGGTATTTTGCTACAATAATGATGAGTATTTCCCTTAAGCCAGAGAAGAGGTTGGCTCTCTGATCAGGGTAAATAAGCCTAGTGTTTTCATTCAAAAGCACTCTAAGTCATTTAAGGAGCTCTAGTTGAAGCTCATAGCAAAACATCTAAAAAACTTGTCTCTCCTTCTTTGATGTTCCCTTTCAAAGCAAGAGAGACAACAGGGAGCAACAAGTCATCTCCAAGAAGTTTTACCTTTCTGAAACTATAGATGGTGCTGAAGGACAAGAACTGAAACAACAGAGTTCAGATCTTCAGTCCTCAGATTCTCACAATTTTTTTTTCAACTAATCTGAAAAGTGATGCTTCTCTTTTCAATAGCCAACTTCCAAGTATAGCAGCTAAAACCTTTTTGTCAGATGATTGCTCTTGCAGGCATAGTTTCACTCAGTTTTAGTCTTAACTGCTCTTATCTTAATTCTTCTGCTGAATTCTTCACTGCTTTTAATGGCTCAAATTAGAGCTTCCTGGTGGTCAATGACTCCTTTTTCCTTTATTAGATAATACTCACAAAATCTAACTTTCTATCAGTTATGTGAGAATTAAAATTAAATCTCAATAATAAAAATAATATATTTGAGGAGATTTATTAATGATCATTAAAAATCAAGGAATATAGAGGATACAAAATAAAGACCATGTGCCCATGGCTGATTAGCCCATTTTAAAATTCCCACTCTTAGCTTACCACCACCACCATGATGGCTGCAAGCCCAAGAAAGAGAGCCAAGAGGACCACCGACTTGCTAATATCCTCTGTCTACAGGAAGCACATAATAACAGGAAGTCAGTGGGCTCTAGGGAAATGTAGTT
This sequence comes from Monodelphis domestica, assembly GCF_027887165.1. Classification (NCBI taxonomy): domain Eukaryota; kingdom Metazoa; phylum Chordata; class Mammalia; order Didelphimorphia; family Didelphidae; genus Monodelphis; species Monodelphis domestica. The sequence continues at coordinate 222,784,500 of NC_077227.1, read as the reverse complement.
TTTTAGAGTAACATATTTTCAATTACACAGTTATGATGCAGTCATTATTTAACCTAGTGATACTCTCCTAACAATCATTTAATTGATCATGTGAATTTTAACCTCTCAAAAGCTTAAACTAGTTACTTGCAAAGCAGTTAAGGAACTATAATGTCCTGTAGCCTCAATAATTTCTATTCTCTTAAACAGGTTCTCTAAGTACCTTATCAGGTTCTCTTAAATTTTATTAATTGATTTTCTCTTATTAAATAAATTTATTAATTTATTATCTCTTCATAGATGGATTTTTATCTTTTTTGTGTGTGTATATTATTTTTTTCTGCCTCTTTCAAGAAACACCGAGGGAATTACATTATATACTTCATAAGTTGGTTTAATCTTTTTTACTTATACAGTATTCATTTTTCCCCTTCCAGCAAGTAAACTGCTCACATACAAAAGGAATAGTATATTGTAAGTTTATATGCTATTTCTCTCTGGTAGAATGTAAATTCCTTAAGGTAAGAATGAAGCACACAGTACACATTAATTTATACTTTGTCTCAGACTCAGGAAAGTTGGCTTAACTTTCCTTCCTTTTTTTTTACCCTTCAGATACCTATCATAGTCAATCTAACTGGATTTTGTAGCTTTATGTTCTCTACTTTGATCTGAAACTCCAGACTATGAATTTGACTTTGCCCTCTGAATTTATGGTACTGCCCCCTTTTTTTCCTATGATAATTGGCTTTTCTGTTGAAATCTCCTACCTCTGCATTGTATTGTTTGACACACTTCTCTCCTGTACCCTGACATTGACTTTTGGTCTCTATTCGTCTGCTGTGTCCTGCTGACATCCACCATTCATGATCTGACAGTAATTCTAATGGAAACACAGCTAGAGCTCCAGAGAGGAGAGGGAGAAATGCATATCCTTCATTTCCTTGTCTGGGTGGGGAATATTAATATAAAATGTACTATGTGCTGTCAGATAAAGTCATTGTGCTAGCTGGTTTTAAATGAACTGTTTTTCTTTCGCATAAAATAAGGTTGGTGGGTAGGTAAGATCTATTTGGAAATAATAATGTATAAACAATCAAAGATATCATTAAAGCAGTAGGAAAAAACATGGTAAAACTGTTTAATTTGGAATCAGGTAACCTAGGTTCAAATACTGGTTCTGCAATTTACTGCTTGTGTAACGTTGGACAAGTCATTTAATTTGGAGGTGGGTTCAGTTTCCTTAGTTTAAAAAAGAAGTAACCTTGAAAGTCTCTTCCAGTTTGAAATCAATGGAACTTGGATCCTTTGAGGGTATTTATGATAGCTGCTATATAAAGAAACCTGAACATTAATCAGTTAGTAAATTAAAGAATCCCATCAACACAATAAGTTTGGTGTCTGAGGACCAACCTACCTATGTCCAGAGAGACTTCTCCATAGCAGTTTGACCATCTGAAGATTCATTATTTAGCTATAACAATCCATGAAAGGAATGAAAAAACTATGACTCATAATCTTGAGTATCCCTTTTTTTGCTTTTACCATGATACTGTTTAAGAATATATGACTTTTTTTTAAGATCACATATAAAGATGAATTTAACTGTAGGTACTCTGAATGTGAACTCATTATACAATGATCAACAAATTAACATACTTATGGAAAAAATGGACTCACCTTAATATTGATTGTTGTTGTTCAGTGGTGTCTGATTCTTGTAAGGGGAGAAACAAAAGGGTTATTTATAAAAGGTTGAACTGGATTATTTAATAGGGTCACCAGGAATTTAATTAATTCCAAAGATATTTATTTAACAATTTATTTACAAAATATAGAAAGAGTGAAGTAAGAAATCAGAGAGAGGATAGGGTAAGATATCTAACCTATGCACTAAGTATTTTGCTCTGACCCCCGGTTCAACCCAGGCAGGACTAATTAGTCTTTAGCCAGAGGGGCCTCAACCCTTGTAGCCAAGAACCTGGGGATGCAGGGAGCCTCTCTGAAGAGGATATGTCTCTCCTGAGGTTAATCTCTTCATAAAATCAAGGAAAGGAATCAGTTCTTTTCACTCAACATGTGTCAGTCCAAAGGGAGAGATTTAAGAAGAGTCTCACCAAGTACAGCCTCAAACTCAAACTCAAAACTCCAAAGAATGAGAGCAGTCAGAAGTCCCAAGCACGAAGAACTCAAGAACTCCCAGAAGTTCCCGCAGGAAGTTGTAACTCCCTTTTAAAGACACTTTTTTGGACTCCATTTTTATGTCTACCAATTATGGCTAAAGCCTTACTTAGGACTTCCCATGGGGCAGTCAGTTTGATTCTGATTTGTCACCCACACATGTGGTCACAGACCTCCCCAACTTGATGATTAAGTGGGATGTGTACACTTTTGGTGATTAAATCTAAAAATGGGCAGAGGAGTTAATTTAACCTTCACACTCTGTAGCTCCATTTGGACTTTTTTTTTTTTTTGACAAAGATACCAGAGTAATTGCCATTTCCTTTTCTAACTCTATAGATGAGGAAACTGAGGCAACTAGATTAAATGACTTGGTTACGGTCATTCAGCAAGAAAGGTCAGAGTTGAATTCAGGATGAATTCTTCCTGACTCCTCATATGGTACTGTACAGCTTAGCTGCTCTTCTCATAATAGATTAAACCAGAAGGCAAAAAGAATGTACAGCCAGATACAAAGTTAGATCCCAAGTTTTCTTTAGAGAGAAAAATAAAAGTGTTTACAAAAGACAAGAAGAAATTGTTTTTTTTATTAGTCATATAATCATCTTACAATTATAATGTTTATAATAAGCAAATCTAAAAATGGCCATTCCAACTCAGGCTCTGTCACATATGTGTTCTAGAGGAGGACAATAGGGAAATTTATGGAAAAGTTGGGATGATCTTCCAGAGTAGGTCAACGTGTATTTTATACTTGGTGTCATTAAATAAGAGAATATTAGCTATTAGTGTGTGGTAAATACCATGTGAATGCTTCTTTGATCCCCTATCCCCCACCCTATTAGCACAAAGTTGTCCTTTAGGGGAAGTTATTGATAAGTTTTTTGTAGAATATCATGTAGGTTTCAGAAATTAAAAAGGCCAAAAAGGCTTGCAAGATATTCAAGAATCCTCATAGTTATAGTTCATATACATTTTTCCCAGATAAAAAGCACCAAACATAATGAAAAATATAACCAACTCTATCTTAATAGATAGGAAATGAGGAACAACTAATGTGAGTTATAATTAAGAATCAGCTGTCTATTTATAATAAGATTAGCAATTATATGGAACAAATATAAAAATTAACCAAAAAATAGAAGAAAGTCTCATTACAGATAAAAAAGCACAATGAATAATTGTAACTATGTCAATCTGATTCATACCATGTACCATACAAGCTGCAAATAAGTATATGATTTAGACATAAAGGCCATCATCAACAAGTTAGAGGGACATGGAAGAAATTACTTGTCAGATCTAGGGATAGGGAAAAAGAGCATGAATAAACAAGAAATGTCATCCACTAAGGGTATTCACCACCGTCTTTGAAGCTGTCTTTTTAAAGCAGCTAGGTGATGCAGTAGATTGAGAGGCAGGCCTAGAGCTGTGAGGTTCTGGGTTCAAATTTTACCTTAGACACTTCCTAGCTGTGTGACCCTGGCCAAATTACTTAACATCCATTGCCTAGTTCTTATCACTCTTCAGTCTTGGAACCAGTGCTTAGTTTTGATTCTAAGATGGAAGGTAAAGGTAAAAACAAACAAACAAACAAATAAACAAACAAACAACCCTTTAACTATATAATATTTATTAATAATAAATAAACAATATTAATATGTTGTCATACATTAATATTAATAATTAACAGTTAATAAAACCAACAGATAATAAAAATTAAAAAGATATCCTTTGAAAAGTCCAAATCCAGAATGGATTGCCTATTGATGGTGAAGTCTCTCATTTTTAATGGGATTAGCCTATAGTGCGTCCTAAATGAGATTCATGATTTCTAGAAGAGAATGATCCAATAAACCATATATGAAAAACTAACTGTCTCCTTTTATGCCTCTTGTCCAGACTATGACACATAGTTGGGTGGTCAGTCAACTTGTGAGTTTATTAGTCCATCTATCATAGGCCTTACAGATGAATAATGAATTGGGCTCTGAATTGAATAAAAGGAAGAAAGTTGACTAGACTTTATGAAACTGCATGTTGTTGTTGTTGTTGTTAATGATTCCAAATTCATTCCTGTACAAAATCTTATATTTTTAACATTAATGTTTTCCCAAATAATTTGTATAGTTTTGAATTTTGGAACACAAAAATAACTCAAAAATCAATATCCTGAGTGATCTGAAGGACCATAGAGAGATGCCTGGCTGGGCACAGTTTAGGCTGAAAGGCATGCATCTGATAGAAAACAAATGAGGGATGTTGCTGAGAATATCAATGCTCAGAAAAGGGGTTAAAAGGAGTATATGTGGGGATAACAAGGGATACTAGATGGATTAATAGTCTGAGCCTCCATAGGTACCCAACATGCTGGAGAGTTTATTCTTCCACTCCTTTCTTTTTGTAGCAGGCTACCTATCAATGCAACTCTCAATGTTCTATCAAATGTTCTTGGTACTGACTAAGTACTTCCTCTTCTAGACATATCCCCAATGATGTCTTCTCAAGCATAGAAATTACGTGAAACTAGATATAAAAAAGAATGCCATAACTGTACATGCTTATTAAACTTTGGACCAGAGTATCGAGGGAAGTCATCATCTTTCCTATATGGCTACAATAACTTGACACAATTAATTGTGAGGATTCATATAAAATAAGAGAGAACATCTTCACTTATACAGGATTCGTAACTTAATGAGAAATATAGGGTAGTCTCCTGGAGAAATGGGCCAGTGATACCATAATAAAATGATTGCACACATTCCAATAGAACATTACAATTTAGAAATCATGCTTCTCTTACAATAGCCCATGAAGTGGGTTACTATAAGTATTATTATCTCTGCTTTTGTAGATGTATAGATTATGGTTTAGAAGTATGCAGTTTATTCAATAATGAATATCAAAGCCAGAATTTGAACCTAGGTTTCTTGAGTTCAAATATAGTGATCCTCAACAAATTTTAGAAATTCTATAGGATGACTCAAAAATTTGGGTGCAGTTTTAAGTAGCTATGTTTTACATAAATATATTATTTATATATAAATTGAGATTATATATGTATGCAAACGGAATGATAACTAGTATATTTATTGTACTTTAAAGTTTGCAAAACACTTCAACTGTGATCTCATTTGATCCTCATTATTACCTTATGTGAGGAAGGTGCTATTTCTATCTTCATTTTACAGATCAAGGAACAGGCTTAGAGAGATTAAGTAATTTGCCCAGGATCACATATTCTGTATTTGTTTGAGGGAGGATATGAACTCAGGTCTTCCCAACTCCAGGTCCAACACTATATTCATTGTACCACCTAGCTATTAATATTTCTAGAATGCCTTGCTGTATCTCATTGTAATCATGACTTTTTTTGAAAGAAGAATACATTATGTTCTGTGTTAGCAATAATAATAAAAGCTTACAACCATGCCCGTAAAATGGGAAGGTCTGTGAAATGGGAAGCGTGTGCTGCTGTTGATAAATAGCTAGACTTCTAAAGCAGAATCCATTCTCCTGTAACTGGATTAGTGCTGCCTAAAGGCAGAGGGATGGATTAAATGACCTCTGGAACTCAATTTCAGTCCAAAGATTCTATAATTCATTATTTTAGAAGGATGACTTGCATATGTGATGATTTGTACCATTAGGAAAGAAAATTGCCTGGATTTCATTTTATTTGAACTGCAAAAATTGGAAAATAGGTCAGCTCTTAATTATCTTGGGTAATAGGGAACATCTTGGATGGATTATCCCAAACCACAGGTAATTAACAAAATGTGCAAATTAGGCACTGATTCATCGAATTCATTAAAATTCACATTTAAACTACTACTTAAGCTGCATACATTTGTAAATGAGCAAATCAACATATGTGAAAATAATTTTAAAATCTATACAGCTCAACTGAAAAGAAAGCATATGTTATAAAGTTGAAATATTCCTGACTGACAGGAATATTTTTCTATGTTTTGAAGGATATAGCTAGTGGCCTGTGTAGTGATGGATAATTTTTTTCCCCTCTTTGGGGACAGGAAAGGGAGAGAGCAACCCTTGAGAACTCAGACTTAATGGCCTGAGATCATGAGAATCTGTTGTCCAGTTCTGGAAACTTTTCTCATCCCTAGTCAACTCCTTTGCATTGGTATTAATAACCAATGAAAAAGCAAGTACATGTATAGAAAAGCAGAAATTTATAGAGTGGAGAATTCTTAAATGAAATAAGCTATACCTGCATAACTTGTTTGTAAATACATTTTCATTCTCACCTTGATTTTACACTCAGCTCTTCAAAACCAGTGATTTAAAGAAGTGATTTGAAGAACCATGTTCTCTTCAGTTTTACCTTAAGCTCAGATGTTTCATTGTCCCAGGAGGGTATAAAATCTTTGAGGACTGGTTCTATATTCTTTGTTGGCTTTGTATCCTCAGCACCTAGTGCACATGACATAGGCGTTTAATAAAAGTTCATTGAATTGAAGCTGCCCTACACATGATATCAATACATCCCAAATCTGGGATTTCAAAGGAATAAATGCAACCATCTCTCATTGTTCTCCAGTGGGTATTAGCATCTACCAATGCCTATTAAAAGTAGGGTGTAGCAAAATGTAAACTCTGTGGAATCAGAAAATCTGGGTTCAAATCTAGACTCTGCAATTTATTATTTGTACTTCCCTATATTACTCCCTGGAATTAGAATTTAGGGCATCTTAGAGATAAGATTCCATTTCCTTCAATAATGACTTTAAGTAATTTAATCTCTTAACACTTTGGTTTCCTCATTCATTATAATGATGGAGTTGGATTAGAAGTTAATTTCTCAGGCCACTCTAAGCTCTATATCCATTGATTTATTAGTAGACTTCCATTCATGAGTTGCTGAGACAAAAGAGGAAAAAAATCTGATAGCCACTCTGGTGCTGAGCTCTTCTAAATTTGGTGAGGCTAGTCGTTAGAAGAAGGGGAGAGGGGCTGTCATACTGTATCTGAGCTTGTGTCTTTGGAAATTTGTATCATGTTTTAGGATTAATAATTGCTCATTTAAGGGTTGCTGCTTTATATTCTACCTCTGTAAACAGCTTTCTTCTGGAAGATTAAGACTATGAACTTCTAAATTACACTCAATCTCCAAATACTGGAGTGGTATGTATGCATTTTCCCAGATGAGGTCTACAAGAGAAATGGAAATATTCAAGTATATACTGACCTTTTAGTACTGTAGGTCTCTAACATATGAACTATGTGAGATGATATCCCTATATAAGACTAATAGCTGGTATTTGTAGAAGTGCTTAAATTTTGCAAAGCACTTTTTATATGCAACAATTTGGGAAGGTTGTCTATCCAAGCCCCTAAATTGTACTTGTGAATTGTGTCACTCAGAGGGCAACTCCTAAAATTATTGCTCGTGAGTTCCATCTTGGGAGCTTACCTTTTAATAGACTAAAGACCACTTTTGTTATTATTGAATTGTTTTTAATTATGTCTATTCATCCTGACTTCTTTTGAGTTTTCTTGGAAAAGATTCTAGAGTGGTTTGTCATTTCCTTCACCAGATCATGTTACAGAGGAAATGGAGGCAAATAAAGTTAAATGACTTGCCCAGCATCACATAGCTAGTAAATGTATAAGGCAGAGTTTGAATTCAAGTCTTTCTAACTCTAGGCCAGGTGCTGTATGCACTATGTGCCACCTAGCTGCCCATTGTAAACCTTAAAATTTCTTAGACTTATAAATGTTGGAAATTTCACCATTGGGAAATTTCATACTTGGAAAATTTCTTATTGATAGTCTATTGGAATGTGAACTCCATTGGCATGGGAGGTTCCTCCTCCTCCCTTCTTAAGATTACTTTAGGACAGAAACCTTTTGCTGAACAATGGAAAGGGCTTTGACCTATGCTTAAGCATAGAACAGGAATTTCTTTGAGTCATGTTTGATTTTAGAATTGATACAATAGAGATACTTGGAATGACAGAACCAGGTCTTGGAAATTACAATCTCCACCCTACTCAGTCCTAACAGGATTTAGGAAGGGCTGCAGCATAGATCAAAATTTAATTATTCCAATCTCTACCCTACTCAGGGTAACAGGATTTAGGAAGGGCTGTAGCAAAGGATCAAGATTTAATTATTTGAGAATATGACCTTCAACAGACATGTGCAAAGCCACAGACCTCTGGGCGGTCCTTTGGCACAGGGAAGACATGGACAGTGATTGGTAGATGTGAGAACTGAGAGGAGGGAACTTGGATGGTTTGCTTAAAGAGAGAGGGGTCTGAGGACTGAGGGGTGGTTGGTTGGAGAGTTTTGGCTCTGAAGGAAGCTGGAGGTGGAGGCCCCTGAGACTGTTTCTCCATTTTGGTCACATGAGTAATAGGGACTGATCTCCTTTCTTTGCCCCAGCTATCTAAGGGCTTGGGCCTTTTGGCCCAGCCTAAACAGAAGGGGTATTTAAGCCCTATTCCCTTCTCTCCCCTTTCTCTCTCCCTCTCTCTCTATCTCTAATACCTTTCTTCATCCTGTTTGTAATTAAACTCCATAAAAGGTTGACTGCTGACTTGAGTTTTCATTTAGGAATTACATAGCTGAATTCCTTGGCGACCTTAAATTAATATATATCAGTCTTTTAAAGTGATTTCCTTGTCACACCATGAAGACTAATTAACTCAAATGAAAGGCATTTACTTATATGGCATCATAATAACAGTGGCTACTATTATTATTATTATATGTTATATTAATATATTATTATATATTATATATTACAAAACTACCACCTGCCTCCCAACCTGTGGCACACTTTCCTACAAGTAAATACAATATTCTTAGAAGGAATTTTCACAAATTTAGAGCACATTGCTCGTGAGACACACTTGTAGGATACACATTAAGCAAAAGCAATTCATGCATCTGACAGTGCAAGATCTGCTGTCCATGGTATCCTCAAGTATAGCATCTCTAGAAGGTGAGTTATTTTACTCGGGTCCCTGGGTCTGCTTCTACCTATATCTTGACTCTAAATTACCTGGACTAGTTTCTCTTTAGTCATCTTTTTTTCTCTGCTGCCAGAAGTCATATTTTTAAAGTAAGATTTCTAATTTCTCCACATCTGTTTCTCTGATTTCTATGGTCTCTCCTCATCAGCTAGTTCTTTGTTAAACAGACACCATGAACAGTGAAGGAAAGAAGAGAAAGTGTCCTCCATTCCTATGATCCAGGGATCATATCATGAATCCCCACCATTGCAATGCCCATTATCATTTATTATTCCTCTCTTGTTTTGATCAATTTGGGTTTGCTCATGACCTGGTTAAAGATAAAGATCATGCAAAATGACTCACTGCATATTCCTAGTTTCCATTACTACAAGAATTTGGTATTTTGTATCTCATTATTCCTCTTTGCAAAATTAAGCTTGGTTAAGTTTTCGTTTGATGAATAAGACTAATATCATCCTGGTGTAAGGAAATACTGGATTTGAGCTCTGAATTTGGAGACAAGAAGACCTGCATTCAAATCTCAACCTAGATAGAGACCATTCTGGGGAGAGGGTCAAGGATAATGACCTCTAACATCTATTTTTGGTCTAAATCTATGATTCTATGTTCTTTATTCTCATATATAAACAAATAATTTTAAAATAAAGAAAAGCTTGGATATACATCCTAATGAAAAATGCTACAAACACATATTTATGAGATCCTTGTTTATGGAAGTAGAAACACAGGCGGGAGTGGTGTCTGTATAGGGAAAGGCTAATTAATGGAGATTTAAGCTGTTATTTGTATGAGCAGTGCTTTAGGTCAGTCTGGGGTATATAGTGCTAATGTCTTCCCCCTACTTTTTCCCAATCAAGAACCATTTTGGGGTGTTCTCAATTATTGAAGTAATTACCTTCACCCTTTCTTTTGCCAATAATTCCCATGCTGTTAATCTAGAAGATCTAGTGATGGATCCTTCTTTCACTATTACTTATTATTTAGCCCACAGTGGTCAGTTAGTCTATGGAACGTAGAGCCTCACACTGGTTCTCTCTTCCACGAGTGCCCAGCTCATAAGATAACAGCTCTTCGCTGGAGAACAACTTACTTGCAGTCTTATCTGTGTGGATTTCACCAGGCTACAGCATGTGCCCTTGAGATCCTATGACAGCTAAATATTCCCTGGCTAGAACTGGTAATCATGCTGTCAGCTCAGTATTTTGCATTTTCAAAACAGCTGGAAACATTTTTTTCTTACTCGTTTCTGCAGAGAAGATGACTTTATGCGGAAACTTTTTTTTGTAATGACTTGCCACATGCCAGGAAGCATCAACAATTACAAAGCTGTCATGAAATAACTGCCTATTCCACCTCTGTTGAAGGGTATGTTTTATCTGCATCAGTCAGTCTATGCTGAACGGTGCCAGCTGTATCTGTGGGCTCATTTTCATACTGAACACATTGAAGATGTGCTAAAAATCCCACTGTGCTGTAGTTAACATGCATAAATAGCAATATTTCTGAATCACAAAATTAGACATAATTGGAAATTAAGCTCAGTTCATACAAAGCATGTTTCTACTTTTGTCTTGTCTTTAGTGAGCATGGCTGTTCTCAGCTCCCAAGGATGCCCATGCAGTTCAGTTTCAATAGCTCAGAGGTGCCACATTACTATAATGCAACCATTATACTGTATGACATATATGTGTAAACAAATCCATCAAAATCTATATCTTTCTAAGAAGGTGACAGATGGATCTAAAAAATCAGGCACCCAGCCCAGATTTTCTTTCTTTCCTTTTTTTTCCTTAGGGGGGAAAAAAAAACATGGACAAGAGTCTTCTAGGATGAGCAGGGATGGAGATCAAGGCAGATTTTTTTTTTCAAAAAAGATAGCATAGGGGCAGTCAAGTGGCTCAGAGGAAAGAGAGCCCAAGCCTAGAGATGGGAGGTCCTGGGTTCAAATCTGCCCTCAGATACTGATGTTGATGGGAAAAATGGAGGGAAAAGGTAGGGAAAGGAAGGTAGCTGGGGGTCTCCCCTTTGCTCCGGTAGGGAAATTGACCAGGCTTTCCTTTTCTAGTATAATTATGGATAGGGAATTAAATTAAATCTTTGGGCTTGGAAAATAAAGGTTTGGGCAAGCTAAAGAACATTTGATCTCCATCCCAGGAGTAAAAGGGTCTCAGGGTAAAAGGGTCTCATGGCAAAAAGGCTCAAAAACCTGCCTCTCTTCTTTTATACTTTCTCAGACACCTCCCACAAAGAAAGTGGGAGGTGTCTGAGGAATTTGGGGTAGAGAGTCCTGGGAGATATAGTCTCCCAGGGTTCAGATCCATTTCAAAATGCACACTTCCTAGCTGTGTGTTCCTGGGCAAGTCACTTCAACACAGTTGCTTAGTCCTTGGCTCTCTTCTACCTTGGAACCAATAATTAGTATTGATTCTGAGGCAGAAGTTAAGGGTTTAAATAAAATTGAAAAAATGAATAAAGGGATTCCTTATTTAATTTTATGTACATATCTTTTCTTAGACAAGGACTGAGTGGAGTTAAGATTAAGGATGCATACTTTGATAGTTATAACTTTATTTATAATAAATACAACTTTATTACAGCATAGAAAATAGCAAAAGTACTCTGTAACCCTGCCTTTATTAGTATAATAGCATTACTATTTGAGAATAAAATCAGTAAAGAAATATTTTTTAATATAGTAGAGAGTAATTATTCTTACTTTTATTGGGAAATTTTAAAAAATGTACAAATGTGTAAGTTGAGGCATATCCGTAAAGATCTTGTTTCTCCAATTTTGTGGAGAAGAAAAGATTAACCCCATTATGACAATTAGGAAATGATTAGTAAAGGGAAATCTGATAAAGTGACACCAGACTAAGTAAAAGTCAGTATACCTTACTTTTATTCTTGGTTCTTCCCTAACTAATTGAGTTCTTTTGGTAATTTCTTGAAAATAAGTTAAATTCAACATTCAGGGAGATCTTATGTGATAAACACCAGGAATACAAAAACAAAAATGAAGCTACTGATATCCTCCTGGGGGAGGATATTGCACATATATATGATGTTAGTATAAAATAGTATACTCTGAAGAGGAGAGTACCAGTAACTGGGTATCAAAAAAAGGTCTCTTGTAGAATATCATACCTGAGCTGTGAATTGAAGGGAGATATGTATTTTAAATGGCTGAGGTGTGGAAGGAGTACACTTCAGATAAGAGGAATTGCTTACAGAAAGTCAGAGAGGTGAAAAATGGAATGCTATGTTTGGGGCATGGTTAAAAGTCCAGTTGGACAGAATGAAAAATTTATAAAGCTCATATCACTTTCTTTCTGTGGACCTCCATTCACTTAGTGGTAATGTGAAGGATTAATATGATTCTTTGAAAAAGTTCTTTCCAATTCCAATGATGTGGGCTAAAGTAACCTGGGAACAATTTGTATAGCAGGTAGAATTAGAAACTGAAGAAATGATGATGAAAACCCTAAAAGATCTGTTCCATTGCACTGTTATTTGTGTTCTTTCCATTTTTGTCTCTATCTGCTCTTGGGATGATCTGGTAAATCTCACACTCAGGCTTCTTTTTCTCCTACACTACTTTTCTCTTTTTTTAGACAATAGAGTTTGTAATCTATTCCCATATTCCATCATATTTTTCACTTGATTTATTATTTTCTTCACTGATGTTGCTTTGGATATGCATTTCTGTTTGCATGGCAAAGAATTCAAGTGTTTTTGGCTGACTACTTAATCTCATTGGGTCTCAGTTTTTTTCATTTGTAAAACGAATGAGTTGGATATAGTGATGTCTAAGATTACTTTCAAGCTAATTTTATAATTCTGCAATTTAACCAACTATTACCGAGTCTTAATAATTCATTTGGGAAACAATAGCTATTGTTCAATTGTGGGATCTGCAAGCAAAGAGTTTCTTGTCAATTAGGTAAAAAGCGAAGGGAGAAACTTATGTGTATATGCTATGTGAAGTTTATTTTATTTATTTATTTTTTGGTGTATTGGTTCCGAGGCAGAAGAGTGGTAAGGTTAGGCAATGGGGGCCAAGTGACTTGCTCAGGGTCACACAGCTGGGAAGTGTCTGAGACCAGATTTGAACCTAGGACCTCTCATCTCTAGGCCTGGCTCTCAATCCACTGAGCTACCCAGCTGTCCCCCTATGTGAAGTTTAAAGTGAGCTTTATTTTTTAAATTAAATTATAATTGTTCATTTGATGAGCATTTATTTTCTCTCCCTCCTTTTCCCCTTTCCCTTCATTGGTGGTGGTGGTGGGACCAAAATGCCTATAACAAATATGTATTGCCAAGTAAAACAATTTTTCTTATTGGCTATGTTCAAAGATGTGTCTCACTCTGCATATTAAGTTAAGGGGAATTTTGCTAAACCAAGGAAGGGATAGAGCAGGAAATTTTTCATGGGATTAGTTACAGATGAATTGAAGCAGGATGAAGTGGTGGAAATAGTTTAGGGTCAGAAGAACTGGATTGACATTTAGCTCTGCCACTTGCTTTTAGCAAGTCCCTTAACTTCTCTGTGACTCAGGCTCTTCCTTTGAAAAATGAAGTAGTAAAACCAGATGTCTTCTAAGATTTCTTCTAGATATAAGCTTATGATTCTATGATACCAAGAAATGTGCTTTAAAGAATGGATAGGATTTCAATAGGTAAAAATGGTGAGTAAGAAGTCAATCCAGGTACAGGAACAGCCAGAAGATGGGCATACAAGTGTGTGTTTGGGGTAATATTTTAATATCTTTCAAGAGTCAGATTAAATAAGGCAGAAGACATAGGGTTTGTTTGGATAATCTTAGTACAATTTGACTGAAGCATAGATTATGGGAAGGGGAATAAGTACTAAAACTGAAGAGATAGGGCAAAATCAGATTGAGTACCAGGAAAAACAGTTTGGACTTCACTTGGTAGGCCCTGGAGATCTGAGAAGAGGAGGCATATAACTTGAGTTATATTTAAAGAAAATTTAGGGGTGAGAGATAGGAAAAGATGGTTTATAGGGAAGATGAATAGAGACAGGAAAATTGTTTTATTAAGAGGCTACTGCAGTATTAGTAATGATAGCCTATAGAATGATGGATGCAGTGGGAAAAAATTAGGCAGCAGGACTATAAGAAGAGGTGGAATTAGGTACCATCTTGGGGAATAGTGGAAGGAAGGAGAGAACATGGATCACTAAACTTCAGCAAATGATTATTCAAGATTGTATCAACATGTTAAAAACATGGTGGAGAGATGAAAATGATGGAACTTATGAACTAGTTGGATTAGAAGTGAGGGATATGGAAGAGTTAAAGATATCTCAAACATTTCAAAAATAGATCCTGGATAGATGGTGTTGTAGAGTGAAGTCAAAAGATGGACTAGGCTGATGTAAAGAATTCTAGATTTGAAGACAGAGGACCCAAGTTTGAATTCACAAGACTTGAATTCAAATTTTGACTATACTTTTTACTTTGGGACAGTCATAGGGACTACCTGGGCTTCAGTGTGCTCATTTGTAAAATGGAGGAAAGGTTGGATTAAGGCAACATATAAGGACAGTGCTGTGGAATGGTCATGGAGCATGCACAAGCATTCTGTAATTGGTTCTGCATGGCTTTTTGTTTAGCTCCTAAGGCTTTCAAAAAGACCTAACAGTTTTACATAACTTCTTTTACCTCATTCTTTTTGGGCTTCATTTAGAGTTTTGGGTTGGGAGAATGAGCCATAGGGATTCAGGTTATGTTTTGCTTCTAGTGAGTACTGATGCTCACAGTAGGAAGGAACACCATTTGGCAATGACCTACAAGGTTCCAACCCAGTGGGAGTTGAGATGGCAGTCATGCTGAATCTGGACATGAATGTTGTGGGATTGATGCTATGGAGGAAGTCAGCTAAGTTTCCAGCCCACTCTCCAGAGGTGCTTTAGGGAGAGGGTACTCTTAAAATGTTAGGAGGGATGGTGTTTGTACCTTTTTATTATATCTTATTATACATATATGGCTTCGACAGGCCGGCTAAACCTTGTGAGGGTAGCCATTGGGTCATCGACCCCTGGTGAACTAGGGCTTTGCTCACCCAGCATGTGAAGACTGCTTTGGCTGAACAGATGGAAGAAACCAACAAGAAGGTTCAATGGCTGAGATGGCGATGCAGCAAAGCACTGTGGAGTGCTCAGGGTGTGATGGAGCACAAAAGACAACACGGCCATCCAATGCAGCTGAGGAAGTCTCCAGGTGTAACGACTTTTCGTGCCACTGGACCCAGGCTTCCAATGCCAAGAGAGTGGGACTGTCTCTGTGCATCGACTTTTCCACTTAAATCTTCATGCACAGGTGTCTTTGTGCACAAAAACACACAAAGACAATCATCATCCTCGGTTCGAGAGACAACCACCACCACCACCACCAACATATATATATAAAACTATATTATAGATATATATGTTAATATATAACATATATATATTAACATATATATCTATATATCTTATTATATCTAATTTAATAAGTAGATATTCTTTTGTAAAAAATAATGGATGTAAAATGGTTAAATGGAATGCTGGTCACTAGCCCTATAACAATGGCAGGAGGGGTGGGGGTTACAGCTGATAGGGACTCTAGTCACTGATAGTAGAGGAAGAGAAAACCCATAAATTCTTCAGAGAACTCTGAAGTCTGAGAGAGACATAGTCTGCCCAGCTATGAGAGAGAGGGCCAGAGCCCACTCATGACATTATTATTAACTTAACCATGATGAAGCCAAACACAGTGGTGCAAATTTATAGATCTTGCTAATTGAGAAGCTGAGGCTGGTTAATTACTTGAGTTCAGGAATTTTGAGTTGCAAAGAGCTAAAGCTTATTGGGTACTTGTTATAAATATATAACTTTATAACCAATATGGTGAGCTCCTAGGAAGGGGAGCCCACCAGACTCCCCAAGGAGAGGTGAAATGGTCCAGGTTGGAAATGGAGCTTGTCAAAGCTTCCTTGCCTACAAAAATGAGATTGACCCTTGCATTTCTAGACTGGGTAAGAGAAGAAGACTCAGTTTTAAAAATCATCCATAAAAACAAACATTTCACCATTCAATGAAGAATAAGAAAAATGGCAATGTATATGCAGTTGTGAATTTCTCTCTGGATAAAGGTTTTTAGAAATGGCTTTTTGTTTGCAAAACTAATTGTGGGAGCTGGGAAGCATGGTGGCAATGGTTTTACTAAACTATTCTTCCATGACATGAGTGGCCTTGTTGAAGCTTTTTGATCATACTGAGCAAACTCTCAGAACATCTTTGCATGCAAATGCCTTGTACAGTAAATCCACTGTAGGCTCCAGATTTATGGGTATCATTACCTTGTTATATGGATAGTAGCTCCATTGAATTTAATAAGCACAGATAGGCCAATGGCTTATTTTAATCTAGAAGGCCCAGGATTCATGCAGGCATCAACATCACAGAACATATGTCCTTCTGTTGTTTCAAAAACCAAAGGTGCCTTTCTGAAAAACAATTATCTCTTGTGGGGAATGGAAGAGAAACTGATTGGAAACTGTTTCTACATTTAGTTCATTGATTGAATGCTCAGCTGTGACAGTTTACCTGTTGAAAAACTATGGGGGAATTTGTGAGATGCTGGAACCATAGAAGATTTTCTCTGATTGATTTTGTCAGACTGCACTAGTTTGGTACCTGGAGAATACCACTGATTCTCTCACCCATATGTTTCTTCTTACTCTTGAGGCACAAATACTTGAAAGAATCTTCTCTTGATCTATATTCTACATGATAACATTGAAAAATAGTAAAACCATGTGTATGATAGGTACCCAAGACTCTATTTATTTTCCCAATAATATATTTAAAGAGGTCTTTTTTATCCTCTCATAACTAACTTAGTATTTTTGAAACTCTAATCAACAAAGAGGAGTAAATGAGTCTTGGGGGAAATAACTATTTAAGTCTGAGAGGGTTTAGGGTTGCACTGGCAACCCCATAGGATTGTCTTGGGGATCAAATGAGATAATATTTGTAAAATGCTTAGAATAGTGCTTTAAATATAGCAGACACTTAATGAATATTTATTCCCTTTTTTCCACTTATACATTCAAGTAGCTAGGTGGTGCAGTAAGACCTGGAATCAGGAAGAATTGAATTCAAATGTAACCTCATCACTGGCTTCAAAACTTTGAGCAAGTAACTGTAAACTCTGACTCAGTTTCCTCATCTGTAAAATAGGGATAATAGAAACTACTTCCTATTATTAATGTTAATAATAATAGCATTTATATTATTCTTTGAGGTTTGAGATATGAGATATAAGATATTTGATTTGTAAAGGACTTTGTAAATCTCAAAGTGCACTATATATTATTATTATTCTTCAAAAAATTAGTAAGTGAAAAAATATTTGAGATAATTGTTCAGGGCAAAGAAATCACATTTGCCCCTCTTACCTGTATAAAGGTCACCCCCAACTTTTAGATATTTTAAAACTTCAATTATGTTCCAAAATTTGTTTTTTTGGGAACTCTGAGAAAGTTTTATCATTAAGTTACTAAGCTTCTATCCTTCTTCCCTTTCTTCCCCCTTCCAATGATATTTTAATATAACAGAAACACTGTAAATGTGTGATGTATAATAGCATATAAAAGAATTCTGTTGTGACAGCAGTAATGAAAGAATACAGAAAAAAGAAAGCTTAGTTTAAGTATTTATAACTGAGTTGAAAGATTTTGCTTTATGAAGCTACATATGACTGATCAGGAATATGGCTTGGCTAATAGAAGAGAGTTGACTTTGTCAATTTGGGTTTTTCTTTGTCCCTATGCCTCCCATTCTGCTTCCATTCATTTACTAAGAAAAACAGAACAGATTTGGACCTAAAAAATGAGGAACCCAGAAGCCCAAAGGTATTTGGTAGCTACTGGATGGATAGTCCTTAAATGGATTATAATCATGAGAATTATTGGAAATAAATAGAAATTTTTGGAATTTTGGAAATTAATATCATAAGATATGAGGAATGTTTACCATAAACTAGGATGAATTCTCTAAAGGAGAGATCCAGTCTTAGAAACAAGAATAGTCCAAAGAAAAGGAAGATTTGGACTGAGAGCAGTTAGCTGGACTATCTCTATTCTCTATTTTAAGCAGTTTGGCACCTGGCCCCTAGCATCCCTTCATGGTAGCCAGAGGCCTCATAGTTCAGACCCTGCAGGAAATCACTCATTAAAGATGAGAAGGTTTCTCCCCTACCTTTATCTTCTACAATATTATGTATCATTTATGGTTCAGTGCCTACTTTTTAAGAGTTAAAATAGCCCCTGGCTTTGAGAATATGGGAGATATTGCCTATTTAGCTAAAGACCAGTAGAATTCAAAAACTGGAAAAAGGAAAGCTCCACACCCATGAACCCAGAGGACCTATATGCATTGTTCTGGTAGCCACTGGGAATTACATGTCTGGCATCATAGCATCAGTGAAATAATGTCCAGCAAAGATTATATGAGTGACCGTGGTAGCATCTCTCAGAAGAGCACCTATTGGATACTACTCCTTCTCCAGGTATGACCACTGGGGAGTGGTCCTGGAAGGAATAGTGAGATGACAGCACTTAAAATTATTAATGGCTCTGAAGTGTTAGAATCATTACCTGCCTCTTCATTTTTATGTCTGTTCAAATACCTTCTCAATCGGTAAGTTCTGACATATAGCTTGACTGTACATGTCCCCATTGTGGGTGCTTCTTTACCTTTATTCACAAGGTGTATCCATTTATAGTTTAGTAGGAAAGAATATGCCCAAGTTTATGGGAGAAATATTTTATTACTATTAAAGGGAGAGTGTTCCATGCCCTTATATCCAATTAATATAATTTCAGAGGGTCTAGATGTCTCTGATGAATCAATCTAGAGTATAAACTAGATTGGAACAAGTCCTGCACATTTCTGTTGTGTCATTCAATTAGAAGTATGATCTAAATATGTACAAATCCTTAATCAGTTTAGGAGGAGTGAAGTACTTTGGAGGAAATGAAATGAATGAAATGGCCAAAAGAGTTTGATACAATGCCAACTATGATCAGCAAAAGATTCCAGCAACAGGACAGTCTACTGTTAGTGGAGGGAATGTCCCTTTGGAGGAGGATTGAGTTCTTTCTCCATACATCCTCCTCACCCTTCATTGACCAGAAGATGACTTTGAAAACTTAAAAAATGTTAAAAAATGGCTCACAGCAGTTTCTTCATGAAGAGCTAGAGATATATCAAGGACAGATTATACATTAAGAAAAGATTTGAGGACTCTAAAAGGCCACCAACCCTCATAGCCCAGTAGAAACTTAAATAGAGACTTAAGCAGAGACTTAATTAGAACTTCATGAGGACTCCACAAACAGAAATTTTATACCAATAACCTTGAACTACAAGTTACTCCTTTGCCAAATGTTATCTCTAGGCTTGAGCACTCTCTTCCCATGGGCTAAATATCTAAGTGTGTGTGTGTGTGTGTGTGTGTAGGAGGGCATGCCACTAACTTTGAGGGGGGATATTATTTGATCCAATCATTGCTATCATACTATTCCTTCCTTCCTTCATTCCTTTGTTCCTTCGTTCCTTCGTTCTTTCCTTCGTTCGTTCGTTCGTTCCTTCGTTCTTTCCTTCCTTCGTTCGTTCGTTCGTTCGTTCCTTCCTTCTTTCTTTCCATGTATACTCTTTTAAAAATAAAATTTATTTTAATAGGCTTTATTAATATTTATTTATTTATTTATTTATTTCTATATTTTCCCCTACATGTGCTTATGAGCTCCTGTGAGTCTTCCGTGTTTTATGTATAATCTGTGGAATAGAATGAAAGTTATACTATACCCAATAAATTCATTGTTACCTTGGGTGATTTTTGTGGAAGCTCAAGAAGTAGTTAACTACATCTGTTGAAACCTAAAACATAAGCAATATTATGAAGTTTCACATGGAGAACTTTGGATATGAGCAATGATTCGAGGAAGTTGGGATCCTGGTTGGGGTCGTGATAGGACTCTATTTAAACAAATCCAGAATATGAAGGCCCTCACTTGCACTTATATTTTAAAATAGAGAAATAGAGGAAGATAGCACATCCATCAAGAAGGCTAAGACCTGGAATAAGCTGAGGATTGTGAAGAATGCTAAAAATAATTATGTTTTTAAAGCTATTCAGCTTGCTTTCTGGAGCATGAAGATAAACCAATGCGAGGAGAAGATAAAGAGAAGACAGAATTATTCAATTCTGTTGATCTTTGGCAAAATTATGGAATACATTATTTAATAATAGTTTTTGAGCATTCAGAATAGACTGAGATAATCACTAGGGGCCAGTATAGACTCACTAAGATCAAGTCATGACAAACTAAACTCATTTCCTTTATTATTGAAAGAGATATTAGATTGGCAGATTAGGATAATGATATAGTCAGAGAGAGTCTTGATTTTTGCAAAGCAAACACTATCCATATATAATTCTTTTTAAAATTATTTATTTTAATGGATTTTATTATTTTCTGTTTCTTAAATCTCCATATTTATTCCATTTTCTTTCTCTTACTCTCTCTCAGGGAGCTATTTCATATGACAAACAGTATTTTTTATAGAAGATTAAAAAGTAAGCAAAATTGATTGACATATTGAAAAAATCCAAAACCATGTGGAAGAAGTAATAATGCCTGTGGATCTCCTGCCTCCATAAAGGAGTAGGTGGGGAGTGTCTTCTTATATCTCTTCAATTGACTTCTTCTTGATCTCTTTAATTTTGTTACATATAGATTGATTTCTTGGTGTATAGTCCCTTTACATTATTGTTGTTACTGTATAAATTCTTTTCTTAGTTCTGCTTACTTCATTCTGAATCAATTTCCATAGATCCCTTTTCTCTATAATCATCACACATATCATTTCTTATACTTTAGTAACATGTGATTATATGCATATACCATAATTTGTTTAGCTGTCCCCCAATTGATAGACATCTACTTGTTTCTAATTCTTAACTATCTCAAAAAGCACTGCTATAAATATTTTGAAATGGGGGCATTTTTTTTCTTATTGATGGCTCCCTTTGGAGATAAGCCCATTAATGGAGTCTCTCACTCAAGGATAATGGACAATTTAATCATTTTATGTGTATAATTTCAAATTGTTTTCCAAAATGACCATGCTGACAATTAGTATATCTTTCCTTCCACAATCCTTCCAACATTGACTCTTTCCATTTTTGGGATCATTTTTGACAATTTGTAGAGCATGAAGTGAAACCTTGGGATTATTATTTATATTCCTCTGATTAGTGATTTTGTTCCTTTTGCAAATTGTTAGCAATTTGCAGTTCTTTTGAGAACTGTTTACATCTTTTGATGATTCATCTACTGAGGAATGGCTATTAGTAATATATATATATATGTATACATACACATATATATTCATTAATTGTTTATCTTTTATACCAAAGTTTTTTTCAGAAAAATCTGATACAAAGATTTCTTTTCCCATTCAATCACTTCCCTTCCTATTATAAATATATCAATGTCTCTGCAGAAACTATTCTTCAAGTAATCAAAGTTATCTATTTTATATTTTGTAATTGCTTTATCTTTTGTTTGGTTAAAGATACTTATTTTACCCACAAATATTGAAGGTACATAGTTTATTTCTGTTTTAAAATTTTAATAGTATGATTTTTAATTTTAAGGTCATGTATACGTTTATATTGCACTATTGTGGAATATGGTGTAAGCCTTACACTGTAAGGTGATGGTCTAAGTAATATCTACCAGGCTGCTTTCCAGTTTTCCCAATGATTTTTTTTATCAAATAGGGAACTTTTTCTTAGAAAATTTGCTTTCCACTTTGCCAAATATTGCATTATTGAGTTCTCTTATTTCTGATTCTCCCTTGCTTTGATCTAGTTTTCTCTTCTTTAATAAATACTACATGATTTTGATGGTATCTGGAAGTGCTATTCTACTTATATCTCTACTTCCTTTGATCTTTTCCCTTAACTTGAGATCTTTTGTTTTTTGAAATGAATTTTATTATTATTATTTTATCAAATTCTGTAAAGTTTCTCCTTAGTAATTTAAAAGTAGTTAGGAAGATTTGAAATTGGTTGAAGAACTATATGCAAGAATGCAGATTAATTAATAAATATCAACCTGGAGAGAACATCTTGTGTTCAGCTAGATTCTTTTCTGGTCCTTTACTTTTCAATATTTTTAACAATGTTATAAGAGTTTAAATTTAGATTTTATGCTAAATGAAAGTTATAAAGTAATATTGTGATCACCGATTTAAAAATATTATAGCTTAAGTCAAAATGACGTTTAGCAGCGTTATTTACAAAGAGGTGGAAAGAGTGAAAGTGGAAAAATGTAAGAAGGTAGAGAATTGTCTAGCCTACCACCATAAGTGCTTCTCTGGTGTCTGGCTGAGCCCTGACAGGGCTCCATAATCCTCAGCCAGAGGTCCAGGTGGTATCTTCAGCCAGAGTTCCACCAACTCAGTCTCCTCCAAAGCCAAGACAGGAATCTCAGTTACTCACCCAGCAAGCCAATGCAGGATCCAGGGAAAGAGTCTTCTCCTCCAGTCCAGCTCACCTAGCAGAGTGAATGACTCAATCCTTGAGCTGGCCTTTTTAAAGCCATTTTCTTGACGTCACTTCTCATCTGTAAAATCTCTTATAGTTTTAAATGTATGATGTTATGATGATATTGCTTCCTATCTGCAAAGCTAGAAGGGATACATTGGCTAAATATGAGGATTCAGAATGAATTTTGTAGTCTAGGCCAGTAGGAAATAAGAAAAAAAAAAGACACTTCACAGAAGTAAACTTAAAATACTTCATTCATTTGAAAAAAAATCAATTATATAAATGTAGGAAAAGATAAAAATGCCCTGTGTGGGATGTTATTTAGGTGATTCCTGCATTAGGAATGATGCAGAATTTGATAAGCGAGGTGGCCCAGTGGATAGAGCCTGGAAGTTATGATTACTTTTCTTCCTGAATTCAAATACCACTTCAGACATTACCTAGTTGTGTGACCCTGAGCAAGGCACTTAACCATATTTGGCTTTGTTTCCTCACCTATAAAATGAGCATGGAGAAGGAAATGGTATACCACTCCAATATCTTTGCTAAGAATATGGCTTCATGAAGAATTGTACAATATTGAAATGACTGAACAACAACTAAGGATTAAATGATTTCTCTTAATTTGGTTTCTATGATTCTATAGTTTGAATAAGATGATAGGCTGGAAACTCAGACACTTAATATGCTGTTGTTTTCATTTTTACAGATTTAGAGAACCAGCTATTTGAGAAATTACTCATAAAGGACCCTTCAGAAAAACACCTCTCTAATGGAAATTTCATAGACTCTGTTCTCAAACTCATGGTAAAATATTTTTCCTATTATTTTTCACAAACTCCATTTTGTGATTAGCTTAGGGTAAATGATTCAATGACAACAAGAATTATATTTGTGCTTCATAGTTGTTTCCCAAGAAACAATTAATAAAGCCATACATTTTACACTTCATCCTGACCATCAGTTGATTTCAGTATCTATCATCTTTTCTTTGGGGAGGCTCCATTTATGATTCTATTAGGACAGAGAGCTCTCAGTGAGGAAACTATGACTTAAAGGCTTCCAGAGTTATCCTGAGGCTCTGAAAGTTTAAATGTCTAGTGTCACATTGCCTGTGACCTGAGATGGGACTGGAACCCAAATTGTCCTGATTCTGAGACTGCACTTCTGTCATTTACACTGTACTACCTCTGATCTTATTTAACTTGTCATATTGAATATCATTTTAATAATGCTGGAATTCCTAAATATGCTACCTACATTATCCATAGAATAAATGGATGTGGGTGCAAGAATGGTAGTAAAAGCAATTCAAAGACTATAAAGAAAATTTGGTCTCAGAATTAGGGTGAAATACAAGGAGGAAATTATTTAGAGTCCAATCTGTAGCATCACCTTTTATATGTCAAATTGGTCATGCAGAATCAGAAATGTTAGAGCTGGAGTACAGCGATCATCTAGATAAATTCTTCTGAGTTTACAAATGAAAAAACTTGATTTCAATAAGGTGAAGTGACTTGCCTCAGGTGAGAATATCTTCTCTTTCTGGCATGGATAAGGTATGAAAACAAATAAAATCACAACTCCTGTACTCCACAGAGCTAATATTAAAGGGAATTTTTATAAAGGACTTTGAAATTTTTCATATAAATGAAAAGTGGTATTATAGATTTATATTTAATGGAAGTCAACTCAGCCATACAAAGTTCAATTCTAAATCACACAAGAAAGAGGTAATTTATGTGTGGACAAGAAGTAACTATAAATTCAACTTAATTAAGCTGCAGTGATTTAGAGAGTTATGGCTATATTTTGAAGTTCCCAGTTGACCACAACTGTTTGAATTCCATACATAAACTAAAATTTTGCTTGACTAATAAAAATCTAAAAGGAAAAAAAAAGTAATGTGACTCCAGGAAGTCAATCATTTTAGGATATTCAAACATGGAACTGCTGTCCAAATTATACAATTGCAATTGAAATATGTGACTACCACCAGGAGGCAATGTAAATATAAGCTAAATTGCAGTTCTACTCACTGTATAGGCCCTCTGGATTTTGACATGTCTAGACATATTTGAGAGTCTAGTAATAAAAAATATTTTAGCTCTGTCCTCACTAACTTTGCGTTTCCCTTTTTCTCTTTAGAGTTTTCAGTCATGGATTAAACTAAAAGGATTTATTATAAAATGTAAATAAAATTTAAATATCTTAGAATCAATAACTGAGTTTCCCCACTTCTACCACAGTAGAGCTTCCTTCTGACTGTCTGGTTTTTATTCAGAATGAAAAAAATAAGAAAGTAAGATTCTTGAACATTTTCTAATTCCTATGGAAAGAGTAAGGAAATGGATAAGGATTTAAATTACTAACAAAATGAATATTCTAGATCATTGACATTCTGGTTCCTCCTTATTGTACCTTAGTATTCTTGCTCCTATGAATTAGATAACATTTCTCTCACTGGCTGTTGACACTGGTTGTGTCACTTGTAGTGACCAACTCTGTTCATGCCAGTTGACTTCTGCATTGACGATAGTGGACATTATTTATGTCTAGAATATTAGGTCTGTGTTTACCTCCACCTCTCCTCTCCTTTTCTTTCTTTTTATTTAAAAACTTTAATCAACAACCATTTATATTCTCTCCCTCTAATTAAAAAAATAAAATAAAATCTTGTACAAATGTTGTCAAGCAAAACAAATTCCCATTTTGTTCATGTCCAAAGTATATGTCTTTAACTTAAAATTTTTTTAATCTTTATTTTATTCCAATAACAAATTTACACCCAAGTTTTCCAAAGTTACATGATTCATATTGTCTCCTTCCCCTCTTCCCTCTGCATTCCTTTAGTTGACAAGCAATTCCACTGGATTATACATGTATTATCACTCAAAGCATATTTCCATATTCATTTTTATAAGAGAATAATCTTATAAAACCAAACCCCTAAGTCATATACCCTAAACATATAACAGTTGATTAAACATACGCTTTCATCAGCATTTATATTCCAACAGTTCTTTCTCTAGTGGTGGAGAGCATTATTTTTCATAAGTCCGTAAGAAATGTCCTGGATCATTGTATTTTTGATAGTAGCAAAGTCCATCACATTTATTCATCCTACAATATTTCAGGTGGTGTGTATAAGGTTCTCCTGCTTCTGTTTATTTCACTCTGCATCAGTCCATGTAGGTGCTTTCTGAAATCATCCTGCTCATCATTCCTTGTAGCATAATAGTATGCAATCACCATCATATGCCATAATTTGGTCAGCCTTTCCCAATTGAGGGTTATCTCTTTATTTTCCAATTCTTTGCCACCACAAAAAAGAGCAGCTATAAAATTTTTAGTACAAGCAGGTTCTTCCCCCTCTCCCATTTTTTATCTTTTGGGATGCAGATGTAATAATGGTATTACTGGGTCAAAGAGTATGCATTGTTTTATAGTCCATTAGGCATAATTCCAAATTGTCATCTAGAATGATTGGATCAGTCCAAATCTCCACCAGCAATATATTAGTGTCCCAATTTTGCCACATTGCTCCATTATTTATCATTTTCCCTATATGTGCTACATTAGAGTTGTTTTCATGTTCATTTTTCTAATCAGGAGTGATTTAGAACATTTTTATATGATTCTTAATAGCTTTGATTTCTCCTGATGTTTTTCCTAATATGAAACCAGCTTTACATTCCTGGTATAAAGTCAGCTTGGTCATAGTGAATAATCCTTGTGATATATTACTATAGTCTCTTTCTAGTAGTTTACTTATGATTTTTGCATTGATATACATTAAAGAAATTGGTCTGTAATTTTCGTTCTCTGTTTTTGGCTTTCCTTGCTTTGGTATCAGCATCATATTTGTATCATAAAAAGAATTTGGCAAGACTCCTTTGCTTATTTTGTCAAATAGTTTATATAGTATTGGGATTAATTGCTTTTTTAAATGGTGATAGAATTGGCTTGTAAATCCATCTGGTCCTGGAGATTTTTTCTTAGGGAGTTCATTGATATCTTGTTCAATTTCTTTTTTTGAGATGGGATTATTCAAGTATTTTATTTCCTCTTTTGTTAATCTAAGTAATTTATATTTTTGTATATATTCATCAATTTTACCTAGATTGTCAGTTACATGAAGAACTACAATAAAATTGAGAACCTGGCTGAGGAATTCTATGAGTCAGAGCTTCTGTTTGGGGCTTTGGAAGATGCAAGTAAGACAAAGAATATTCAACAGACACAAAAAGAAATCACTGTTAGACTGACAGTTTTTGCCTTAAAAAGCTTCAAAATGAATATAGTGTTGTGAGGGTCAAACCAAGCAATCATAAACTCAACTATTTCATTTTATATATGAGTTGAGAAGTAAAATGGAGGAATTGGACATTGATTTTTTTTTCTCTCCCAGTTTACCAAGATCTTACCAAGCAAGACCTAGGCCTATTGTGAAAAGACTAAAGGAAAAATGTAGACTTATCCAGGAGTAGAAGAGACAAGGGACATTTAATTGCAATCTTTAAGTACAGGCTATTTTCTCAAACCTATAGGAAGGAGAAAAAAGTATACTAATTCTACACAGGTATTCCCGAATTGCTCACTTGACTTTGTAGGCAAGTCTACTACACCGAGGCTTCTCTCATCCTCAGATGTTCACATAGGCAACTTCTACATAAAATCCATCTTCCTTCCCCACTACTTCCATTTTTGGCTTCATTAAGAAAGAAAAAGAAAATCCCAAATATACCTTATTCATTGTCAGGCAAAACAAATTATTGTCCCAACCTGCACTCTGAATCCATTGCTACTTATTCAAAGGTAGATAGCCTGCTTGATCACCAATCCTCTGAAATCATGGTTAGTCATTGCATTGATCAAAGATCCTAAATCTTTCAAAGCTTTTGTCATCATAATATTGTTACTATATGGACCATTATTCTCTTGGTTTTACTTACTTCACACTAACAGTTCAAATGAGTCTTCTGAGGTTTCTTTGAAACAATCCCCTTCATCATTTCTTATAGCAGACTAAAATTCCATCACATTTGTATGCCCTAGCTTATTTATCCATTCCCCAATTGATTCCACCCCCCAGTTTCCAATTCTCTGCCAGAACAAAAAGAGGGGCTATAAATATTTCTGAACATGTATAAATTTTGTTTTATATAGAAATAATCCTTCTACTGATTTACTTTATTCTCCCTCTTATTTTGTCTTCACCTTACTATCTTTCCCTCTCATTTTCCTATTGTGTGAAATGCCTCTCAGTACCCAAGTCTTGGTGTATATGTGAGAAAACATATGTAAGTATATGTTTTCCCCTATTTTTTGTGCTGTTCAGATGACAGTGAAGTTTAAGCATCATCAGATAATCCTACCTTTATGGGATTCTCTTAGCCTTCCCTGATTATGAGATAATTTTCCCCATTCTACCTTTTTTCTTCTCCTCAAATCCTTTGCCCTACCCTTTCCTCTCCCTTTCTATTCTCTTTTTTTAAGATTATCTAAAGATAATAGGACTAAGTGATGCAAAGTGAAGTGAGCAAAACCAGTACAATATTGTACAAAGTAATAGAAATAATGTATGATGGTCAATTGTGAGGTTACAGAAGGGAAATACACATTATCTCCCCATATTAGTAGGTAAATATTTTATCCTTATTTAATTGTTCATGATTGTTCAATCATATTTGCCTTTTTATGCTTTTCTTGACTGGGATATACTCCAAATTTTCTACACAATTGCTTTTTTAATCAGGAATGCTTAGATTCCTCCTCTTTTTCATCAGAAATTAATTCTTTCCTTCTTCCTACATGTTATACTCAGTATTCCTGAGAAAACTGTTTTTGAATAAATCTTTGCCTTCTGTAATATTGCATTCCAAACTTCTATTCAGGGGTGGGTTAGTAAATGTTAATAACTGGATCTGAAAAATATATGCATGGTCATGGTATACTTTTAACTTTATTCTGCATTATTACCATTTATCTATTTCTTAAGTAAAGATAATCTATAAAAGAATATATCAAGCTAGGTTTATAGCACTTTCTGATTTCTGAGATATAAATGCTCACAATAAAAATTTAATGATCAGTCATTATGAAAGTCAGCATGAGCTTGTTCTACCATGCCCTAGACTTTTCTTGTGTGATAGCTGCTGAATAATATGTGATCTTGACCATGGTTCCTGGGTTCTTGAATTTTTATTTTTTGGAGATTATTATAGTCTTTTTCTTTGACCTATGCTAGAAGTTCTGAATTTTGACTATAAGACTTCTGGGAGTTTTGAATTTGTAGTGTCTTTCAAGAGGTACCTGGTAGATTCTATTTCCATTTCACCTTTTGCTTCTATGAGGTATGGAAACTTTCTTTTATGACTTCTTGAAATGTGATATTTAAGATTTTTTTTGATTGTTATGAAATACCATACATTTCTTTAAAATTTTTTTTGTTTTTTTTACTTGATTTTTATATTTCTTATTTTTTAAAAGAGTTTTTGGCTTTTAATTTCCAAAGAGTGCCAAGCTATTAATTTTCTTTCTAATTCTTTCATTAATATCTAACATTTCTTTTTCTGTTTTTTCCTCTGCTACTTTAATTTTGTTTGATGAAATGCATTTTAAAATAAACTTCTCCCTGAAACTTTTATTTCTCATCTTTCAAGAATCCTAGCCAAAATTTTGCCCAACCTGTGTTTTCCTTTGAGATTTTGCTTGTTAAAGTTTTGGAGTCATTCTCTTCTGGGTTTGTATCTTGAATACCTCTATTATATAAATAGTTTTTATAGTAGAATTCTTTTTTGTCTACTCATTCTTTTGACTTATTTCTTGACTTAATATTTGATGTTAGGGCAGGGTTCTTTGCACTTTTAGAAAGAAGGTCTGTGGTAATTCTGTTTGTGCTTTCTTGGGGGTGTTGAATGTTGTGTTGTTCTAGGTTCTCAGACCCAGGTGTGGTTATTTGGTAAAGATGAGACATTACCTGTTCATGTAATGTAACGTATTACTACTCCTTAAATTAGAGCAGTATCATGAAGGAATGGTCCATGGACAGATATATTTTGATGAGGAAGAAGTTAGTAACTGTCTTTGGCTAGTAGAATACAGACATAAGAAACTTTGATGACATAAATGGCGGCATGAAGGCATAAAATGTTTGGAAGAGATTGGGAAGATGTAAAAAAAATAGGGGAAATGGGACATTAGAAAGAGTGAGGGAATATATGACAAAGAAAATGTTACATTTCATGAAACTAGAAAAAATGAAATTCATATGAAAGAACAGAAGGTCAAGAATATAAAGGGAATTAATGAAACAAATGAAGGAAGGTAGCCTGACTATACTGGCTCTCAAACTATATTATAAAGTGGCCATCATCAAAATAATCTAGTACTGGCTAAGAAATAGAGTAGTAGAACAATGGAATAGATTAGGCACTCAGCATGCAATACTAAGTGACCACAGTGACCTAGTGTTTTACAAACCCAAAGATATAAGCTTTTGGAAGAAGAAATCACTATGACAAAAACTACTGAGAAAACTGGAAAACAGTATGGCAAAACTAGACATAGCCCAATATTTCATTTTATATACAAAAGTAACTTCGACATGGAGACATGATTTAGAAAGAAAAGGGAGTCATCATAAACAAATTATGGGAGTACAATATGGTGTGCCTATCAGCCCTATGGATAAGAGAAGAATTTGTAACTAAAGACATGAAAAAAATCATGAGTTTTAAAATAGATAACTTTGACAACATTAAATCAAAATTATTTTGTACAAAAAACCCAATGGAATCAAATTTCAAAGGGAAACAACAAATTAGGGGAAATTTATGGCAAATGTTTCTGACATAAGCCTTATTTCTCAAATATAGAGCCAATTTTATAAGACTATAAGTCACTCAACAATTGAGTTCTCCAACAGAGAAATTAAAACTTCCAGATCTTTATTGATTAGAGAAATGCAAATTAAAACAACTCTGTGGTACCACCTCACACATACCAGACTGACTAGTATGGCCAAAAAAAAAAAGAAAAATTTAAATATTGGAGAGGATGTAGGAAAACTAAGACACATAAACTGTTATTGGATCTGGGAACTGATCCAATCACAATATAGAGCAATTGGGAATCATGTTCAAAGCACCATAAAACTGCATATCCTTTGATCCTAAAATACTGCTACTAGGTCTGTATTCCAAAGAGATCAAAGAAAGCACCTACTTATAAAAAATATTCATAGCAATTTCCTGTTGTGGCAAAGAATTGGGAACTAAAGAGATATCAATTAACTGGGGAATGGCTGAACAAGTTATAATTGTGATGGAATACTTTTATGCCATAAGAAATGACAAACAAGATGTTTACAAAATACCTGTAAAGATATATGAATTGATATAAAGTGAAGTGAACCAGAATTCTTGTTTTAAAGTTCATTTATTTATTTGTTTATCTATCTATCCATTTATCTCTCTCTCTCTCTCTCTATCTGTCTGTCTGTCTGTCTATCTATCTATCTATCTATTTATTTATTTATTTATTTATTTATTTTTTGGATATTTTTCCATGGTTACATGATTTATTATCCCTCCCCTCCTCCCTCCCCTCTCCCGTAGCATACGTGCAATTCAACTGGGTTTTAGATATTTAATTGATCAAGATTTTGAAGCATTTTTGTAAATGTCCAATTAGCACATGGAACAAGACCTGTAACTAGACACACATAGAGTTACATAAAACAAACATTAAACATAGACTAAGGGAAGCATGCTTTTAAAAATTAAGGTGTTTACTCAAGATCTTGAGGGGAAAAAAAAGAAGGAATGAGAAAACCTATCTTCCTTTTTCCAAGGTACTGTCTCTATAAAAACTGTGAGAAGTGAAGAAAAGTTTTTGGCTCCAAGAGTCTTAAGCATAAACATTTGAAGAGGCAGGTGACAAGGGATTGACAGATGGACTCCTCTATGCTAGAACTAAGAAACTGGGGGGTTGTGAAGGTGGAGGAGGAGGAGGACATTTATTCCTGTCCATTTATTCCTCCCTCCCTTAGGTGGAGGAGAATTCTTAGGAGTTGGAGGAGGGACTGTCAGTGGCTGTCTAATCTGAAGGGGAAAGTCTGGATCAGGGTTGTTATAAGATTAAAAATCAAGGCCAATTTTCTCCCATGTTTCTAAATCTACCATACCTTCATCAGGGAACCACAGACTACAGATGTGAATAAAATCCAAGAACTTAGTTAACTGTGGCTTGCTTACTTTTACTCCCCTTTTTTGAAGAATGTGCTTAATTATTCCAGTAAATAGCTTTCCTCTTTTTTTTATTTTCTCTGTCCCATAGCTTCCTTTTTAACTTATAAGTTCTGATTTACCCACCCCTCCTCACCTGCACTCACTCACAGAGGGGTCTGTAGCACCCTGAGTGGGATCCTAGAGAGAGTTTTTTAATTTATTTTTTTGGGGGGCGGGGGCTTACCAAGCCACGAGTCCCTGTTTGGGCACCAGAAATGCAGGGGTCCTTGACTGGGTGTGGCAGCATTGGGGGATAATGAATGGGAAGACAGATGAAACTTTCAACCTGTAGCACAGGCATCACAAGGAGCCGCTCCACCTTCATTCAGGCTTGATTTTATTTTATACCCTCAGTGGTTACACAGATACATACTTTGATTCCATGGATTCCAACAACAAATGCAAAGGAGATGATAAACAAAACACTGCTCCTAAGTGTGGAGTCAGAGGGTAGAATCAACATGGTCCAGTTTTAGGTCAGAGAAGCTTGTTCTTGGCCTGTACATAAGGGTGGGGGATTCTGAGCACAGATTTGCCATAAGTTTTTATTCCTAGAAAAGAGGGTAGGTACATAAGAATCATTAGGTTTAATTTTGTAAGTGTGATCTCCTGGTGTTTTTCTGGTGGGGATAGAGGGTGATATGTGTATTAACCCTGCAAGTATGCTACTCTCATCTATTTTTCTCCTGGGGAACAATTCCAATAATAAAGGATATTAGTGAGAGAAGATACACTGAAGGGGGCTGAGTGGGTCTTGCCATCCTTCCTGGGGGCCACTTTGTAACCCCCCAGTTTCCACATGTGACCATGTCAAACAGCTTGGGTTTTATGGCTCCTGGCAGATCCCTAGAAAACTACAATCCCCAGTAAAACTATGATTCTCAGCACCCCTACTCACTCTCTGTCGTGCTGCTGTATACGGGTGTAATAGTTTAAATTGCCAAACTGTTGCAGGTAAAAATTAGTTTCTCTCTGCTAGAAGAATTATATTTTATGAGGTTTATTAAAGATTAAGAATTTGAGAAAGTACAAGTAAGGAAGCATGTGGCTAGGAGGGCCGAGAGGCCCATACAATTTCACTTACATCAGGAGAAATGCGTCGCTTAGAGGCAGAAGTAGGAAGAGCACCCAGTAGGCAGAGAGCTCCTTTAAATAATAATTTGTGATCTCACACTCAGGGAGATTAGAGAGAATTCTGGGAGCTAGTAAGGACTTCTGGGGATTGAAATCTGGGGTTCAAATCACCATTTTTACACAGGATAGAAAATGGGTGTAGTTGCATTTCTCACTCTCTTTACTTTCTGTTGTGGCTTTGGTGGGGCAGGGATTCTTGAGCAGGTAGAAAAACTTAGTCACATGGTTCTGTTTTTGTCAGATAATAAACTTTATAAAAATAACACTTGGATTATTGGACATTAAATTAAATCTTACATCTCCTTAGGAGAGGCCTTCCTGCATGCATGCATGCATGCATGCATGCTCTTTCTACTAAGAAGAATACATTAAAATACCCTTTGCTTTTTTTTTCTTAGTTTCTAGTGTCTTTCTCTACCCCAATTCAACTGTGGTCTTATGGAGTCAGATCCTCAGGAAAATAGTGGGTTGATAGTAACAGTGTGTGATGATGAATTGTGCATGACCCAACTTTTATCAGCAATGTAAAAATCTAAGGTAACTCCAAGGGACTTATGATGAAAAAGTCTATCCACTACTATAAAATGAACTGACATAGTCTGAATGCAGATTGAAGCATATCATTTTTCCACTTCATTTCCTTCATGAGTTTTTTCCTAATATAAGCATATGTATCTTCTTTCACAACATAATGAACATGGAAATACATATTGCATGATAGCACATCTATAACCTATATCATATCTGCCATCTCAGGCAAGGGACAAGAAGGAGAGAGAAGAAGAAAAAATGGATTGCAAAATGTCAGAAAAGCATTAATAACATTTTTATCTACATGCAATCTGGAAAAATATAATAAAAGCAAACAAAAAAGAAAGAAAATTTTATCATTTTCAAAGTCTTGCTCAAGATTGACCTAGGACTCTCTCCTGACAAAGTATTAAACTGAAGGTTGTTCTGTTGTTTTTCAGTCATTTTGAACTCTTAATGATTTCATGGTTTTCTTAGCAAAGATACTGGAATGGTTTTCCATTTCCTTCTTCAGCTCATTTTACAAATGAGGAACTGAGACAAATAGTACTAAATGATTTGTCCAAGGTCATAGACTCTACTTCCTCTATTAGCACCACCTTGGTTAGGGGAAAAGTTTGCATTTAAGCTTTTGGAACTGACAGAAAATTATTCTCACTGATGTCTCTACTTTTAAGAGGTGAAAATAAATTAACTACAGTCTGAATGATCAGGAAGTAGACTTGGAAATCCTTTCATCTTTGTCATTGGTGAAGGAATCTGGGAAGCTTGACATGGTATACCAGAAAGAAAATGGAACAGAAGGGATAGAGTATGCAGTATCATAGGATAAAAAGATACAATATTTATTGGAAAGAACTGATTGAACCAAGACTAATCATTGAGTCTCTCCTAGCACTCCAAGTAAAGAATAGGCCTGGTCACCTTTTTCATTCCACCTGTATGAAGGGAACTCTCACCCAGGATCATGCATGGGGTCCTTTCTGCATCCCTGAGCTCCTCGAGTTATGTTATGTCATGAAGCATGGGTCATACAACTGTAGCCTATGCTCTTTTTTTTTAATGTAATGAGGGAGAAAAAAATATGGGGCGCTGCCTCAAGTCATTGACCTAAGACAGAATGCCCTGGCCTATTCTCTTGATCTGAAGATGATTGAATTTTGCTTGGAAGGGAGAGGGAAGTTAAAAAGTTGGAAACAAAGGGTGATCAGCCAAGAGGAAGGTGGCTGAGGCAGCCATGTTGAGACCACTCATTTGACTAAATAAAATAGGCTTTGATCTCTAACTCTATGCCTTTACCTATCCAAGTAAATTCTAATAAAACTTTGAAAAATAAGGACCATAGTCCTGACTTTATTTTTTACACACCCAATGTATATATTGTCAGATAAAAACTAAATATATAGGTTCAAATAGTTTATAATTTTTTTAGTTCTTTTGTGATGTTGTAAAGGTGCCTGGAATTTAGACCTTTTCTAAATAAAATATTTCAGCATTAAAAAAAGTCTCTTAATTCCAGGCAGGACATTCTACACAAAGTACTGATTCTAAAATGGAGGGGCAAAATAAATGAAAATACAGTCCCAAATAGATAATAATAATTTGTGGTTTTCTAAAACAATATGCACTTGGGATCCATTTCTATTTGAGTTTGATACCACTGGCATGCAATGTCTTCCTTCTTTATCTGAATGAATCTTTATTCCTATCTCTTTTTTTCTTTCACAATTTTTATTTTCTTTTGAATCCATGTTGGTCAGAAGTCATATTGTTCATTTGGTGGTTTGCAGCTATTGTCATTGCTGTATTTTCCCTCCACAATCTGGGAAACTTTGATCTCCTTTCTATTTGTTGTCTTTGTTCTTTGTTAGTGTCATGGTCCCCTCCATTGTGTTTTCACTTTACAAATTATAGCCTGAACCAATAATGGAAACTCTTTCTTCTTCCCAGGCTTTTGACTTCCCTAAGAAAAATGTCTTCCATTATTGATGTGCATAGTGACTACAAAGGGATGCACAGAACCCTAATCCCTTTCAGGCACTTCTGAGCTGAGAGTAGATAGGTTGGTGGTCAGGAAAGAAAAACATCACACTGAAGTCAGTGACAGGGACAGTGCTTACCTCTCAGGATAATTCTAAAATCTCCTACTCTAGACATTAGCAATAATGACACTGATTTTCCTCACTAAGAAAGAGAGCATTTTGTTACACAAATGCTTTATTTTTCTCTAGTGCTCTTAGCTTTCCATGGGTTGAAAATGGATTGGTACTTTGGGGGAATTTATTATGAATGGATGTGCTTTAAAAATTCATTTAGCCAGGTTCTTTTTTTAAAGAAAAAATCACTTTTGTCTTCTATTGCTACTTGTATGTGTGCAGGGGTAGAAAAATTTTTTAAATAATTATTTTTTGGTTTATTAAATATAATTACATATTATAATTATATATTTTTGTTATTTAAACTATAAATATCACAAAATTATGGTGTTTTTTTTTTTCTTGAAGTAACATACCACTGGAGTTATGCTTGTTTTTTGGTGAATTTTGACACACCAAGCTCAAAAGGTTGCCCATCACTGCTCTAGATCTTTTCAGCATGAATAATGAGTATGCCCCTTCCCCTCAATCCAAGTGGCCACACTGCAGGGGTAGAAATTGAGGGGACCTTGGAAATGTCAAAGTTCACTCTCTTTTTCCATTTAATAAACAATATATGAATGTGGATGTCAATCATTTAAAATATAAGGCTTTATTAAGAGAGTGAGACACAGAGAGAGAGTGAGAGAGAAAGAGAGGGAAAGAGAGAGAGAGACAGAGAGAGAGAGACAGACAGAGAGAGAGAGAGACAGACAGAGAGACAGAGAGACAGAGAGAGGCAGAGAGACAGAGACAGAGACAGAGAGACAGAGAAATAGGCAGGAGGATCATTGTTGAACACCCAAGACAGATGCCCCAAGGGATTATCAAGAAAATGTGGGGCACTGCCTCAAGTTGTGACCCAAGACAAATGCCCCATAATTCACAGAAAAAATCCCCTTTTTATAGGAGCCTGATGTAATCAAGTCTCCTAGAAGGGATTATAACATTTTACAATAGTTGGAGACAGTGTTGAATAGTTTTACATTGGCTTTACAATGAATACCTTTAAGATTATTTACATCTTCAAGAGATTGGAGGATAACTTTATAGTGGATACATCAGCAAATCAATATTTTATATATGGTCATTTATAGGAATGACCAGGAAGTTGGAGACAAATACAAAGAGGGGAGGGGTTCAGGACTGGGTTATCTAGGAGGGACTGGGGAGAGGATCATTCAAGCCATTGGTCTTGACTTCTTGTTAGAAACTTCAGTAATCCAAATACAAAGATAAAATAGGACAGTCCTCTTTAAGCAAAAGGGTACTCAAGATTGGTGCTTAAAATTGAGTCATGAGTCCTTCAGAATTATATACCATAAGTTTGGAACTCCTGCCTGAGGCAATTCGCAGGGTGGCTCCCTTAAAGTTACAAAGCTTTGGTAAGAATTTGGTGCAGAGGAAAGGAACAACAACCTTTAGATATTGACTTTTTAATAACTTAAGAATAACACAAATTTCTCAATCCACACATATGTATGAACTTTTCCTTAAAGAGAACTTGAACTATTTTTAATTTGGAAGAGTAACTGACTTATTACAAGAATTTGAATAAGTCATAGATCAAATCATGCCCATTAAAACATAACAATATAGCCAACACAGTCCAACATTTCATGTCATATGATGAACATTGCCCCAAGATATCATTTTGCCAACCTGATGTTAAATTTATGGTTGGACTGAATAATCAATTTTAGTTGATCACCAGGGATTTAATTACTAAATCTCAAATGAATTACTAAAGTTAGAATGGATTTTATGGTAGTTTATTTTATAATAAAGAGAAAAGATATTAAGGAAGAGAGAGAAAGAGAAGAAAAAGAGAGAGATAGCTGCTCTGGCCTCCTCTTGAGCCAGGCAGAAGTTCTGGCCTCCTCTTGAGCCAGGCAGAAGTTCAGAGGTCCCTGCTAAGGGAAAGGAGTCTCAAGATTATGGGCCTTTCTGGAGGCTAGTGCTTCCAGAAAGACCAAGGGAAAGGGAGTCAGACTTGCACTCACCAGAAAGCCAAGAAAAAGGGGTCACCAGGAAAGAGGTCCAGTCAGTACTCTTCTGAATGAAGAAAATTTTCCACTCCAGTAGAACTGCCAGTAGAACTCCAGCAGACCTCTCTCTCATAGGAGGTTCCACTCTACATGAAAGTTCCAAGTCAAACTTCATTCAGACAGTTGTTACTTTCTTTTTAAAGATGTTTTTCTCTTTTGTCACTTTCCCTAATTTTTCCATCTACCAATCACAGTTGACGCTCTGCTCTAGGACTGTCCAGAAATTTGCATCTTTTGTGATTAAATCTAAAATGGGAAGATTTCCATACTCAACTTTTAAGTACCATGTTTACACTTATGGAGATTAAATCTAAAAATAGGGGATTACAATTTAATCTTCACAATTAAGGAAGAGCTAAATTCCTTCACTATTACAATCAGGGAAGAGCCTAATCCAATCTTCACCCTGAATAAAAAAAACTACCAAAGTAATTATAATAAAGTCTTTAATTGTAATAAAAATATTATAATCTCTTTCCTTAATAGTACCATGTACTAATACACTGGATTTCTCCAATGGGATACAGAGAAAGAAGTGGTTAAACAGTCTTGTGGAATAAGGGCAGCCTGGTATGAGTTCACATAGCCAAAGGCTAGGTCAGTGATGGTAAACCTATGGTATGGGTGCCAAAGATGGCATGCAAAATACTCTCTGAGGGCATGTGGTCACCCTCCCAATCCTTCCAGAGTTTGTTACTAGAAAGTCAGAAGGCCTCATAAAGAACTGCTCCCTTCCCCACCTCTACCATGCCTGGTGACATTTTTCCACATCACCTGCTTCTTTGCCTAACAGAAATGGTCTTTTCTAACTGCTTTAGTAGTTCTGCATTTTTCCATGCTAATCAACCCTATGGAACCTAGGTAGGCCTTTCTTTCTCTGAAGGGAAGCAACAGAGAGAGGCTTTGTAGGACCCAATTCTCCTTTTTCACTGTGAGAAGAAAACTGGAGGGAAACCATACCTGTATAAGTCAAGAATAATTTTTATTAAACAGGAATAACACCCATGTGGAATAGTCTAGCCTGTTGCTAAAGAGCTTAGTATAAAATAGTACAAAATGAGTTTATGTAATTTTCAAACAAAAGATGGCAGGCAATGGATGGGCAATGGATTGTTACAGGGAGGGATGTAATGGGTGGTGAGTTTCAGGTACAAAGGGGACTGGGAGGTGGAGAGTGCCAGGAACAGGGGCATTGACTTCTTGGTAATCAGAAAGCTAAGGAGGATGTTTCAGAGGGTCCCAAGGACAGCTCCATACCTCTGGGACTGCTGAGGGCTAGTCTGAATTGCTTTTGTGCAGGAACATTTCCAGGGTTATTTTTAGGGCATATGTCATTATTTTATTGGCTTGATCCTGATGTTTCCCATAAGATCTAGAAACAAAGGGAATTTTAAACAACACAGAACCATGAGAAACCAGAGCATTTTGAAATTTCTTCCTTTTTGGCAAGGAGTCCTAGAAAGGAATTCCAATGACCAAAGAGGAAAGATTTGGTAGGATATAATTTTTAGTCACAATCCATTGCATGTCTTGACACAATATCTTTAAAAACATTAAGGAAAAGAAAAAAATTAAATATATAGACATAATGAAACAAAAAGCTAAGTAATACAATAATGAATATCAACATTTACTAACATTGTGTCTTTGCATTTTAGAAGCCCATTCCCAATGACAACAAATTTTATCTGACAATTTTGTTTATAAAACCCCAAATTTACCTTTGTCCCATGGGAACTTGCCTTCAAGAAACTACCAGACTGACCCTTTGTCTCAGAATAAACACAGGCTATCAAGCATCTGTTGAGCACCCTGGATAGGAATGGTAGAGATCAAGTCGTAAGTACTTTTTTTTTTTGTTTTCTTAGTTTCTCTTATTGTATTTTAGGCCTCTTCAGGCACCCTAGCCACAGGCTATAACTTTTTTCCTAAGTCCATATGTAACCAGTCAGTTGTTTATCTTAGATTATATTCCCTTGGGTATAAATAGAACCCCAAGTTTTTTAGTTTGAAGGAAATTTCCATTCTTGTTATTTTCCCTGAAGACATTGTTCCTAGAGTTTCAGGGCTGCATGGCTCTGTGTGGTATTGTGTTTGTGTGTATGTCTCTGTGTGGTGCCCAAAAGAGCATGATCTCCCTTGCCCTGACTAAAGACATGCTTTTTTAACTGCTTTAGTGGTTCTGTGTTTTTTTCAGGTTGACACATCGAAATGTCAAATGTCCTATGTGGTGGTTTGAACTCCAAAAGCATATCTTCTTGGTTAATTTGGGTTAGGTCTCCTTTCTAATAGATTTGTTGCTATGATTCCAAATTACTTGTTGAGATTCTTTAGATATTTTTGCTTAAAATTTTTATAAAACTAGGTACCAGTTGCTCAGTGGGAAGAAAAAAAATTCTTTGGACTTCATTTCCCAAAGTGATATAGGAGCATCTACAGAATGAAGCATCTGTGGGACTTTGATCCTTGGGGAGACTTCTGAAGAGGTCACTTTAAAAAAAGCAGGGTGGCTGGAATTAAGGATATAAACAGAGAAGCAAGCAAGCAAGCCATGGATTGTGGTTAGATTGAGAATACAGAAATGTCTCCATAAGCATAAGGGGGTAATGTAACTAATATGCTCCTGAACCTAGAAATTTTGACAAAAGCCTTATGTCACCATGAGCAAAGGACAATAGCAAATACCAATCTACCTGAAAAGATTTCTGAAGAAATCTACAAATTGAATTGTTGGGCCCTAACTTTTTTTTTTTTGTCACTGCAGAGAAAGTTTTGAAGTAGATGTGTACCTCCTCTGATATAATAGAGACATCAGTGGTGGTTGGAAAGATTAGATTAGACCCATTTGGCGTTTATTAGGACTTGGGTATACAGAAGCAGAAAATTATTCTACTACTGTATTCTCTTTTGTTATTTAAACTGTTTTTTGTCTTGACTAAATGCTTTTGCTATTGTATAACATGCTTAGTCTTATAATAGAAAATATTGTACTATTGGTGGCTTTTTTCATTATTTGCAAAAGTAATTGTCTCAGAGAGCTAATTCTGGACTTGCTAAATCAAGCATCAACCTCAGAACCAGGCTCAGTATTTAAATGTTTTTTTTTAAAGTGGGTGATATAAAAATAGACTTGAATCCAGGACTTCAATCCCCAGAAGTCCTTGCTCCACTTCCCCAGAATGCTTTGTAATATCACTGAATTCTCACCTGGGCAGAGAGCGAGATGGAGTATTTTACCTGCTTGTGAATAGGCTCTACTCTTTTTTTTTGCCCTATTTCTGCTTTTCGGAGCACACGTGGCTCTCCACCTAGCAGGCAAGATGTGAGTGGTTGTGAATAGGCTCTCTGGGCCTAGACACATGCCTTTCTTACTTGTGTTTTCTTTATATTTTAACCTTTAATAAACCTCTAAAATATAATACTCCTTTCAGAAACAAATTTCTACCTGCCTCAGCTTCCCCTAAATTTTAATCTTTACAGTGATAATCTTCCTTTGTCCTATGTAATCATCATTCAATAAATATTTATTTGCAATGTTATGTGAAGGACACTGCATGATTCCATTTTGCTTAACAATATTGGTATCTTGTAGAGTTCCTTTGGCTTTGTTTTGCAATTCAATCCAATCTGTTTAATTTAGTTCAATTCAATCATGGATCTCTCTCTCTCTCTCTCTCTCTCTCTCTCTCTCTCTCTCTCTCTCTCTCTCTTTTAACAAAATTATAAAAGCAATCACTTATTTGAATCAGTATTGAAAACTCCAAACTAAATTATGTGTTTAAAAGAAACTACTCCAATAGGGATTCATTTAGATGTCTCATTCAAACCTCTCTAGTTCTTCTACTTACAGAACTAATATTGCAAATGTTCTATTGGATACTATAGGAGAAGATGGTGACTCTGCAGTGATTCTTTACTGAATTAAAATAACTGAGAAGCATTAGATTTGTTGTTCAATGATCTGTTGGCAAATCTGGTCTCACCACTAACTTGCTGTTAAACTTTAGAAAGCATCTTCCCTCATTGGATCTTGGTTTCTTAGTCTGTAAAATCAACAATAAGTTTGGACTGGGTGATCTCTTAGGTAATTTCTAACTCTATCTCAGGAGTCCATGTTCCTTTCAATGGTCTTTTCCAAGGGCCCCTTCTTTTGGTTATTGATATTTCCTGATCTATTATATTGTCATGGCTTATAAATATAACAGTGATATAATATCTAAAATGTATAGATTTCTTTCGTGTTTGCAGCCTCTTTACATATATTACCTCATTTGAGCATCATTATCTCATTTCATCACCATTTACTTTTTTGATACGATTGGTTAAGCCAGGCCCTGTGATAAACTATGGGGATTAAAAGATAAAAAGACAAGCAATACCACATTATCAAGGAGCTCACATTTAAAGGAGAGACAACATACAAACAATTATGCACATAAAAGTATGAAGTAAATGTGAGGTAATCTCAGAAGTCAGGCATTGGGATTGCAGTGGGACAGGCAAGGTAGAGCACCATGGGAAGGACTTTAATCCAACCCATTCAATTTATAGATGAGAACACTGAAGATTAGTGAGGTGACATGTCTTACTCCAGTTCCAACATATTTTAAGTGAGATAGCTAGGAATGCCAGGTGACCTGCAGATATCTGGAAGCTATTGGGAA
The DNA here is from genome assembly GCF_027887165.1 of Monodelphis domestica. NCBI lineage: Eukaryota > Metazoa > Chordata > Mammalia > Didelphimorphia > Didelphidae > Monodelphis > Monodelphis domestica. The sequence goes on along the minus strand of NC_077227.1, from coordinate 222,741,900 downwards.
GGAACTATAATGGAAGACATGAAATTACACTAGCAGTAGGAAATGCAAAAGGAGTGTGTGAGAGGGACCTTGTCATAAGGTTCTTATGGACCTTTTGTCAATATTGGATGGAGATTAACTACTTTTGAGCTGAGGATGAGTGGGCTATGTTTAAGAACATTTGCCAGAATGAAATCTTATCAACAGAAGGTGGCACAACAGATTTCAAGCAATTTTTTAAATGGCATGTTATAATTTGGGGTCTTTTTAAGGGGCAGGGATTGGAACCTCTTCACTACTGACATCAGATGATTCTGCCCATTTCTTAATAAATTTTCTTCTTTGTTACATTTTGGCCAGTATGGTTAACAGGCTTTCCAAGTTGATAAGTAGAAGCTCAATTTATAGATGTTTACATAAAGGTATTGACTTTTAGCAATGGATATCTATGACAAAGAATTGTAACATTAATGGACAGGATACAATATAATATAATAAATATTTATTCTGTACTTATGTTTCAGGCACTGTGCTAAGAACTGAGTATAAAAAAATTATGATCCTGCCCTCAAGGACCTTACAATCTAATGCAGAAAGACAACACACATAATGAAGGTTAAAAGGGGGTATGTGGTGAGAATGGTAGAGAAGATACCTAGTGTGTATATTTGTATGTGTGTGTATGACATGATAGTAATGGAGTTGGATTCAAGGTGAGAGATCTATTTGAAGATAGAGGTTTGAACTTTGATTTTTTTAAGCGTTTTCACCAGCAGAGGCTACTGATGAACTGTAAGCACCAAAGCTTTTGCAGTCTTTAGAACAGGAGAATGTATCAAGATTTAATAATCAAGAAGTTCCACACAAACATAGAGTAGGTACAGAGATGTTAGAGAATTTAATGGATTAGGTGTAGCAGGCATTTTCCTGGCCAGCATCTCAATGGTTGGTGCAAAGCCACATATGTGAGAAGAGACAAAGAAGTATAGAGATTTGAAATAGAACATTGAAAGAGAACACGAAAGTGTTGTGGGATTCAGAGGTGAACACCTGTGGCTCGGGAAGGATACCATTTGCAAGACTTTGAAACTTGGCTTAAAAATAAAGAGAAATTTATTAATTTGGAAAGTAATGTTGAATCTGACCAGGAGGCAGCATAGGTGAAAGCCTTCCTCCTAGGTGGAAAGCATGGGTGGAAGAGCTGCTCCTCAGAAGGACAGCAAGACAGCATGAGTGGAACAACCTGGAGGGTTGCTCCCAGAATGCCTGGAATCTAGGATGTTTATATTCTTTTATAGCACTGAGGATGTCACTCTGGGGCAAAGGTTTGGGGAGGAGGTTTGCCCAAAGGCATTTGGAGGACAGATAGATGCAGTGTTTCTCTTTGTCCATCTCAAATCAGTGAGGCAATCAAAGGAGGATCATATGCTCAGGGTCAGATGTTTTGGGTTGGGAATCAGAAGGTATAAGGGAGCAAAGGAATTTCCCTGATAAGAGTTTGCCTGAGTTTCTAGGGGTACAATGCCCATGCCCAAAGGAATTATGTTAGTTGGACACACAAACCAGTTTACCTTTCTCTTGTCTACCATTTGTCTTTGGAGGATTTTGATAGGAAAATAGAACCATTTCTCTGGGAAATACAACATACAGTGTTCTAGAACCAAAGAGGCAGAAGTATAGATTGATGAACTACGTGATCTCCAGGGAGGGAGTTTAGGATAATAAAAAGCTGCTCTAATTCTAAAAACAAACAAACAAACAAAAAACAGAGGGAGAAATTGATGTATGTACTTTATCTCATGGCAAGAAAACTGATAGCAACAATAGATTTCAGAGCACTCTGTGGTCCCTGTACTCAGAAGCTCAATACCAATGATCATCGTGTTGGTTTGTGACTTAACTTTTGATATTCTCTGGCTTGAGAGCAACTGAGAACTGAACTTTTGGGTTTTCTCTTTTCTCTTGTTTAGCAGAAGAGTGGGGTGGGGTGGAAGGAGTGAATGAAGATCACAGTCTTGGGAGCTCACAGTGTGTGCTTTGAGATTAATGTTATGCTTCTTTTACCATTTGGATTAAATGCTTTATAAAGTAATGATCTTGGTAAACTGATTCAGTGAGATACAGTGTGGAGGGATAGAATGGTGGCAGCTAAATAGGTTAGAGTAGAGCTAAATATTTGATTGGTACATATATAACACACCCCTAGAAGAGAGTCAAAACCTAGAGAAAGCACATACAGAGAGGAGAATTAATGGGTTTGTAACAACCAGCTACCTCAAAATGAAAAATCAGCTTGATTGACAAACACCATGTTCTATGATACCAGGAGGTTGTTGTACAGGTATCAGAGGAAGCCTGAGAAGGAAAAGGGAAATGCCATTAAATCATTCTTAGGGGATTGGGCCCTAGGTTGTATAGTCTAATTCACTAGGGTAGAAAAAAAGGAGCAGACTGAATGCAGTAATAGAGATTGTGTAATTGGCTGGACTTTCTTCTCTGCCCTATCTCTTATGATAGGAATACAGAGCTTAGGACACCAAAACATAGGCTAATTTTAGAAACTTGTTGGAGACCTCACTGTAAACCATTTCCCAGAATAAACACTTTGGACTAAAATGAAGGGGAAAATTAATGGACTATAAGAGAAGCCTCAAGATGGCACTAGAAACGTGGGAGAAGAAGGATCAGGACTGGCAGCATCTTTAATCTAACTGCAGTAGCAAATGCACATGTCTCTATTATTTAGCACATATAATACATATATGTAGTCATACATATATATGTATATATATATATGTAATACATAATACTGAGATAGGATTCTATAGTTCTGAAGTTTCAAATAAAAATTATCATTGGTCAGGTAATTTGGGTGTGTATAAAACTCTTCTGAGATGTTATTGGCAGATTATCTTTTAAGTGAATTAGGTATAGAATAGAATCAAGTCATTTTTCTTGAGGCAGTTTCAATAAGGGGAATTCATTCCATAAAAAAAATAGATATAATCACCGTCTTCATGTTCCATCTTGTCCTGATTTGACCTACAGACTTATTACGTGACCATGGCAAGGCACTGTGCTTCCCTTTGTCTCAGTTTCTGTGCCAGTAAAATAATAATTAATCTGATATTTTCTAAGGTTGCTTCCTGATCTAACATTCAATGATTTCTCCATGTTAGTAGGTATTTTAGTTCTCACTATAAATAAAATCTCTCACTAGATAGATCAAATAGCATTTACTAAATGTCTATTTTCAGATAGAACTGTACTATGTCCTATATGTGAGATTTATGTAGACATAGTCCCTGTACATATTTCCTTTTTCAAATTCATAGCCCTTGTCCAAAATAAGAGTTGGTGATTTATGAAAACTAGTTATTAAATGTCCTCCATGTGAAGATATTTTATGGGTGGCTGGGTCACCTTGGGATCCTGGTGACTTCAAATTCTCCTCCTAATTTCCTTTTCTAGTTTGTCAGCTTGGCTGGGTGGCATCAAGCTCTGACAAGCCAAAACTCCAACTGGAAGTTGAAGCTGGGTAGTTTACAAGAGAGTGCCACTCACCCTCCTACTTCACTGTGGATTAGTCATCACCATAAATGGATGAGGAAAAACATCTTAAAATAAATAAGGCCCATTGTTATACCCTTGACAGTATTTCCCCACCTAAATGGCAAGGAATTAGTATATCTCCATGTTGTTTGGATTCTATACTACTGAGATTTTAGCCTCTTGACTTGATTCTATACACATACTCTTCAGCTGAAAATTCTTTCAGTTATCCTCAATTATTCCCTTCCCCTCTTTGCCCTCCATCACCTTCTCCCTAGTCATCCTGTAATGCTACCCACTAGAAGTAGTTCATGACTCTTTAGTTTAACTCAGAGATAGCCTACTAACCCAATTATTGTTCCCTTTATATTGCCCTGAATTATAACCAATAAATAATACGAGGCTATTTCTCTGAGAATAACATTATTTATTAATAGTGGCATGTGGTCTGTTAATAAAGAATTGGTCAATCAAGGGTAGCAAATATTCTCCCTAAGCCTTGACCCTCTTTTTTGTAGAGAGATGTGCTTTCTTTCTGATTGACCTGACAGCTTGTCCTTTAGACATCCCCTGGAAGTCCTAATTGGTGGATATTTTTTCCATGTAGATAAAATTTTTAATAATCACTTTCTCACATTTTGAAATCCATGTTTTCTCCCTTTTCCCCACCCCCACCCTTCCCCAAGGTGGCAGGTATTATAGGTTCTACATGTGTTATTATAAATTACATAATTCCATGTTAATTATGTTGTGAAAGAAGACACATATCACTTACTCTAAAGAAAATTTCCTGAACGTAATAAAGTGAAGGATGGTTTGCTTCAATATACAGTCAGACTTCATCAGTTCCTTGTATGTGTAAAGATAATTTTAGGGTTGTGACTTAAAATCTAGATTAACTTGGTCGCTGGGGAAAATCCCAAATAAAATACCTGTCAGTCTGGAAATTCATGGTAATTTAATTAATGTAGAAGGAAGAAATTTAAGGGAAGAAGGAAGGAGGATATAGGATTTCTCCTGCCTGGCCTATGCCAGGGGGAGTTTTAAAATCCCCACCTCTAGGTCTCTGAAGAAGATTAGCAGCTTCTAAAAGGATAAAGTTGGAAAGTAAAGGAGGAAAACCCAGTCAGAAACTCACCACCAAACTGGACAAATAGCTTGTAGCCACACTAAGATGCCAAAAGGCCCAGCCCACCACTATCAGCCAATTCTCCTCCACCAGAAAAGGTCCCTGAGAGAGGAAGTGAGTCAATATATAGACCTTTCACCCTTGTGCCCCTCCTCTCAATGCCCATTCATATTCTTTGATTAGATTATATCTTTAGAGTTACTTAATACTTCTTTGTTAAGTTCACCTTTTGTTAGTTACTTGACCTTTTTGTGATTAATTTAAAGTTTATAGTTAATTAACATCTTTTTGTGTTAAGATCTTAAAATAGACTTAAAGTTCTAGCTTCACTATAAGGTAAGAGTTAAGTTCATTGTTCAATCAGGAGATTATAAGTTTATCTTCTCCTAAAGTATGGTCTAAGTAGGGTAGAGTTATTTAGAGTTCCCAAGACATTCCTGATTTTGTTAAACAAAGTATCTTCATTGTTACTATCAGGAAATAGCTAAATTCAATCTTCACATATGACAGGGGAGAGTCTTTTTCATCATGAGTCCCTTGGAATTGTACTCAATCCTTGTACTGCTGATGATAGTTAATTCATTCACAGTTGATCATCATTCATTTTTGCTATTAGTGTGTACATTAATTGGTGGATATTTTGAAAAAGAAGATCTTAAAGATGTCAACTCCTCAGCTCTTCCCTTATAATTGCATGGGGGAGGAGTGGATACCTACTTTTTCAGGTGGGTGGATCCTTCAACTTCATTCTGCTAGGGAAACATGACTGATCTGCTTTTCTTTGGGATGTTAAGTAATGGAATACTAGGGAGCTTATGAAGCAATCTTCAGTTAGAAAAATACAAGTTGTCTTATTCATTTTTTTTCAGTGACTCTTTATAGACCTAATCACTCCAAGTCTGGTGATATGCTTAGCAAGGACAAAAATGGCTTATGCTGTTGAATGCCTTTGGGAGAATCCTTTCATCTCTAAAGGGAAAAAATAGAAATCTACCCTGCCTGACAGGTTCAAGTCCAGTTATATGCCTTGAAGCTTAGGTGTTAACCTTAATTTGGGAGCTGCCTAATAATGGGAGTTTATGGGTTTGGGAAAATGAATGGTTTTACATAGAATTATTGCTAATAAATAATATAATTCAACATTTGTTTTCCTCACTGTGATTAAGAAAACATATATCTGTGTTCCTCCAAGTCATGTCTTTTTTATGTTTGGGTTCAGAGCATAGAAATCTTAACTAATATGGGGTGGGGAAAGGGACTTGTTTCTGCAGTCTTCTACTACAACCTAGAGTTGCATATTAAAAACAACAACAACAAGAACAACAAACAGACCAAATCATGTAAGGAATTTTCAGTGGGAAATGTCCTTTGCTAATAATAACTTTTAGTCTTAGAGAGTTTCCTAGAACTCTGAGATAATCAATGGCTTTCCCATGGACACTTATAATCAGTATGCATCAGAGATGGGGCTTGAATTCAGATCTAAGTAGCTTTAGGGCCAGCTCTTTCTCTACTACACTGTGCTGTCTTTCATATTTCATTATACAAATGAGTCTATTTGGTTTTGCATTGTACTGTTTGGTATGAGTTCAATATTAAATGGGACAGTTAGTGAATGGGATGGTAGGATCATAAGACATAAAAGTTAGAAGATAGATAAATGTCACCTAGTTCAATGTCTTATTTTGTACATGAGCAATAAAGTGATCAAAATCACACAGTGCTTGTCTAGAACAATTCTTGTGGTTCCTCTAGTGAATGTATTAATTTATTTGATTAATTAATGAATTTGAAAATACTGATACAAATGCATAGTAGAGGAAAACCACTGTCTAAAATTGCATCTATACTAGCAAAATGTATAGAATCTATGTAGATTTAATCACTTTTTCATAGGCACCAGTGATTGTATTCAAGTTTTGGAAGATTTTTTTTTTATTTTTTTGAAAAACTATGAAGATGTCAGCAAATAAAAATTACCAAGGAACTGAATGTTGCTCTTAGTATTTCACTTTTAGAATAAAGAGGCTAATGATAATACATATACCAATATTCAAATTTTATCAAAATAACTCCAGATCTAAAATTCTATGACATCATATGTAAAATCATTGACAGTTATGGTTTTCAACCATAAAAATAAACCTTAAGAATGGAATAAAATGTGGATAGTATTCTTCCTCATAAATCCCTCTGAGTTTTTCAGGATCACTGCATTGCTACTAATGGAGAAGTCCATTACATTCTATTTTACCACAGTGTATCAGTCTCTGTGTACAATGTTCTCCTGGTTCTATTCCTCTCATTCTGCATCAATTCCTGGAGGCCATTCCAGGTCTCATGGAATTCCTCCAGTTTATTATTCCTTTGAGCACAATAGTATTCCATCACCAACATATACCACAATTTGTTCAGCCATTCCCCAATTGGGAGCAGAAACACAGAAGAAAAACAACAGCTTGATTACCTGAGTTGATGGGGATATGATTGGGGATGTAGACTCTAAATGATCATCCTAGTGCAAACACCAACAACATGGAAATAGGTTCTGATCAAGGGCACATGTAAAACCCAGTGGAATTGCACATTGGTATGGGAAGGGGTGTGGGAGACAGGAGGGAAAGAATATGATTCTTGTAACCAAGTAATAATGTCCTAAATTGACTAGCTAAATAAAATTTTCAAAAAAGAAAAAGAATGAAATTGAGAGCAAATTTAGTGCTAATCATAAGAGGCAAAATTATATTTCCTGTACTATATATTTAATATTTTATTATTTAAATTTTTTTTTCATGGTTATGTGATTCATATTCTCTCCCTGCCCTCTTTCCTACCCCCTCCCAGAGCTGAAAAGCAATTCCACTGGGTTATACATGTATTATCACTCAAAACCCATTTCCATATTGTTCAGATTTAATAGAGTAATCTTTTAAAACTGAAACCCCAAATCATAAACTCATATAAACAAGTTATAAATCAAATGGTGCATTTCTATCCCAACAGATCTTTGTCTACATGTGGATAGTATTCTTTCTCCCAAGTCCCTCCCTCATGATTGTCCTGTATCATTGCATTGTTATTAGTAGCAAAGTATATTATATTTGATTGTCCCACAGTGTTTTGGTTTTTGTGTCTAATGTTCTCCTGGTTTTGCTTATTTCACTCTACTTCAGTTCATGTAGGTCTTTCCAGTTCTTATAGAAATCAAGCAGTTGATCATTTCTTATAGCACAATAGTATTCCATCACCATCATATACCACAATTTCTTCAGCCATTTCCCAACTGGGGAACAACCCCTCATTTTCCAATATTTTTGTCACTACAAAAAGCACAGCTATAACTATTTTTGTCCTGTACTAGATTTGTTAGGCTAAGAAAGTATATCCATATACAAGAGAAGACAGAGACACACATTTATATCTCTAACTAGCCATTTGCATGTACTTTATTAATGTATTATAAATACATGTATCCCTATACATAAATAAACATTTTCATCAGCAAGAATTGAGACCAAATTTTTTTCTGGTTTTGCTTCAGATAACTAGAAACACAGATTAAAATTGTTCTACTCTTGTTCTACTCTCCTATAGGGCGCAAATCTATTCTCTTCCCCAATGGGTTGGATTGTTCTTCCCTCTTTGGGTCAGTTTCAAAGTACATAAGACTTGAGTATTTCCTATCTCCAACCTCTTTACCCTTCCATTGTATTGATGTTCTCCCCCCTCCTGATATGAGCTTCTTTGTGACATAAATTTACCCCCATTTGTTTCTTTTCCCATTTCTTTTAGTCATAACCTCTTTTTTTAGCTCTAGTCATGTATGTATATATATACATACATACATACACATATATATGTATTTGTGCATGCATATATCTATATACCTATTTATGTCTTGTCCTTTCATCCTATACAGTTTGTCACTGTTCCCTCTGAGTGTAATTCTTCTAGCTGCTCAGGTGATACAATAGTTTTTAAGAGTTATCAATGACCTCTTTTCTTATAGGGATACATATCATTTTAACTTATTGAGTCTCTTAAAAATTTTTTTTGTTGTTTTGTTTTTTTTCCCCTCTTTTTAAATTAACTTTTGATGATTCTCTTGAGTTCTGTGATTGGACATCAAATTTTCTGTTCAGGTCTGGTCTTTTATTTATAAATGCTTGGAACTCTTCTGTTTTGTTGAATGACCATACTTTCCCCTGTAAGAATATAGTCAGTTTTGATGGGTATTTTATTCTTGATTGTAGAACTAGTTCCCTTGCTTTCCGGAATATCATATCCCATGCCTTTTGGTCCTTCAGTGTGGTTGCAGCCAGATCCTGTGTTAACCTCACTGTGTTTCCATGGTATCTGAATGGCTTCTTCTTGGTAGCTTGGAATACCTGTTCTTTCATCTGATTGTTTTTGAATTTGGCTATAACATTTCTTGGTGTTGTCAGTTGGGGATTAAATACAGGGGGTGATCTGTGGATTCTTTCAATCTCCACTTTCCCCTCTTGTTCTAGGATCTCGGGACAGTTTTCCTGGATAATTTTCTCTAGTATTATGTCCAGGCTTTTTCTTTTGTCCTGGTCTTCTGGTAGTCCAATTATTCTTAAATTGTCTCTTCTTCAACGATTTTCTAAATCGTCTGTTTTGTGAATGAGATGCTTCACATTTTCCTCAAATTTTTTCATTTTTTTTGTTTTGTTTTATAGTGTCCTCCTATCGTGTGAGGTCACTTAATTCCAGTTGTTGTATTCTGGTTCTTAAAGATTGGATTTCATCTCTGGCTTTTTGGTCATCCTTTTCCTTCTGGTCTGATTTTCTTTAAAGATCGTCTTTCATCCTCTTTACCTCATCTTTCATCTCCTTTGCCTCATCTTTCATCTCCTTTGCCTCATTTTCCAGCTGGTTGATTTTGGCTTTCAGGACAGTATTTTCTCATTTTAGTTCAAGTGCCTCTGTTTCCAGATGACTTATCTTAATTTTTAAGTTCTTTTCCCAATTGTCTTCAGCCTCTCTTAGTTGTGTTTTGAGTTCTTCCACAGCCTGTATCCAATTCGCTGGGATTTCTGGTTTATCATTTGCTGATCTCTCCCCCTCTGTTCCATTTGGTGAGTAGTAGCTGTCTATTGTAGTTTCTTTCTTCTTTTTCTGTTATTCGCTGAAATTCACCCCTTCTTTACTCCCTGAATTTGTCTGTGCTCTTATTCCTCTCATTTTTTTTTGTTTTTTTGGGGGGGACTTCTATCAGTCTCCCCTCTTGGAGCTTTAACAGAAGATCTCTTGATGAACTCTCTGGGGGAGTGTTGTTGGGGGTTTGAGCTTCCCTGTCCTCTGGAGGTTTTTGATTGGCTTAGAGTCCAGCAGTCAATGAGGATGGGTGGGGAGCCTGGGCTTTCCTGCCTTCTGGAGACTTTTGATGCGATTAAGTTCAGCTTGGTTGGTCTGGGTTTACTCTGAGTTTTAAACTTCCTGGATGGCTGGAGCAAATATGGAGGATCTCCAAAGCTCTGGCCAGGCTGCCAGGTCTATGCTCCTTCTAGGCTGCCATCTTGACTCTGCCTCTAGGTTTCTGTTTTTTCAGAAGACCCTGCTCTCTAAGGGGGTAGGGGTGGTGGCCTCCCTGGGCTCTGAGGGCTCCTGATGGGATTAGGTTAAGCTGGTTTGGGTTGAATGAGCCCTGAAGCAAAAAACCTCCTCCTCCACAATCTGTGTTGAATTCCTGGAGACTGGCCCAGGTTGCTTTCAAGGTAAGCCCTTCAGAGTAAGCCCTTAGCCAGCCCTGAGATTTCTGTTCTTTCAGAAGCTCTGAGGGCTCCTGATGGGATTACGTTCAGCTGGTGTGGGCTGAATTATACTGGAACAAAAAAAACTTTTCCTCTACAGTCTGTGTTGAATGCCCTGAGACTACTCCAGGTTACTTTCAAGGTAAGCTCCTAGGAGCAACCCCTTTGCTGGTCCTGAGGTTTCTGTCCTTTCAGTAGGTCTCAGGGTCCTGATGGGATTGGCTTCAGCTGGTGCTCTAAAGCTGGAACCTCCCTTGAGACTCAGATGGAAGGACCCAGCCAGGGGGCTACAGGCTTTCCCCTTCTCTCGCTGTTTCCCGGCCTTCTGTGTTGGGTGCTCTGGAGACTGGCTCAGGTTGCTTTCAAGGTGAGTCCTTCAGAATAGCCAGCCCTGAGGCCCTTTTGCCAGCCCTGAGGTTTCTGCTGCTGCCTTGGGCTCAGCACTCTGGGTTGGGGGGATGGGTCCTGGGACCTTCCTTCTGCCTACCCCTTAGATCCCAGTGATCTAGGGTTCTGGCTTTTGAGGGGCCTTACCTTTTGATCCAGGTCCAAGAGGGGAGTTCCCCCGGTCTGTCCTGTTGTTCAGCTTGAATTTCAGGGTCCTAGGAGCACTCAGTTTGTGATTGGTAAGGAAGGGTTTCCGAGGTCTGAACTTTCGCTGTTTCTAAGCTGCCATCTTGACTGGAAGTCTCTATTTTTGAATTTTTTAAAGCTCCTTTATTATATTTTTCTTGCATGTTCAATATACTTTTCCAGGTTTTTTCTTTTTCTCTCCTTTTTTTATATTTAATGAACTTGTCACCAGTAATAAGATTTTCTTTAACTTTTTGACTTTTCAGTAACATAAGTTGGAAATACATTTGTTAGAGTATGCCCAAAAAACTTGTGTCTATAAAAACGATGCCACTAATTATTTAAATAAATTATGGGACTTTGCTTAATGATTCTGTCTGATTCCAGGACAAGATATACACAACAGAGCCATTGCACAGAGCCAAAGAAAAGCCAATCCAGGATGGATTGATGCACTTCTAGGCAAATACAAAGGTTTTGAACCTAGTGTGAGACTTGGGATTGGGACACTTGACTTATGTTAAGATGTAGGCCTTCCTTGTGTCCACACACACTCTGAAGATACTCACAGATGAGTATCCCCAAAACCTTGGCTCTGATAATCTGGTCCCCTTTTCTGCCTCTCATAGTGTGGTACATTTCTGTAGTCCTGGTTACTGACTGGGTAAATGCATCATTGCTTAGATCATTTTTATTGGGCCCTGATTCAAGGACCTGTTACAGATATATTTTTCTTTTACTTGTAATTTTTACACATAAGACTTTGATAGTCTATATTTTCATCCAGAAATTTTTCTTTTCTTTTGGATTTTTCTGATGTTTTTTTTTTATTTCTCTTACCAATTAATTCATATACCTCATACCTCAACCATGCATCCCTAAGTGATAATGTATTTTTCAATCACCCTCTTAACGGGGAAATGTAAAAAATATCATTATTTAAATTGCAAAGTTTAAATTCCTTTTGAGAAGAATTTTAGGTAAAGAAGATGCTTCCTCTCTGAATCCAGAACTGAATGGTTGGAGAAGATACCATGAAGAAGCCTCCAGACCAGCCAGCTGCACAAAAATTGAACTTTGTGTGTGATTGATTGAACATTTATTTGCATGTATACTTTCATGCCAAAGGGGACTGCCCCCTAACTGGCTTTTTGTCAATGTGTTCAGCAATTATTTGTTTTATTTTTTCTCTTATCCTCAAATTGTTGTAATCTTTAAATTGATTATGTTTTCATGATCCTTTGGAAAAAAAATATTTTTTTCAAATGATCAAATGGGGGTTTCTAAAAATAGACTCGAAATCAGGACTCCAATCCCCAGGATCCTTTTCTCCATGTCCCCAGAGTGCTTTGTAATCACACTGAATTCTCGCCTGGGCAAGAACACAAATGATTATTTAAAGGAGTTCTCCGCCTACTGAGGTCTCTTTTGGGACTTCCATTTTGGATTAGACTTGGCTCTTCCATGATGTGAGATTATCTTGTTTAGGCCTCTCTGGCCTAGGCACGCGTTTCTTATCCTGTATTTTCTTTAATCCTTAATCTTTAATAAACCTCATAAAAATATAATACTCCTTACAGAGAGAAACTAATTTCTACCTGCCTCAGTCTCCTCTAAATTTTAATCTTTACAATCCCCAATCGTTTCTCCTTCAACCCATGTAATCAAGCAGTTGTTTTTTCTTTGGTGTTTTTTTTTAACATTGTTTTATTTGGTCATTTCCAAACATTATTCATTGGAAACAAAGATTATTTTATTTTCTTCCCTCCCCATTACCCCCTCCTCTCCCATAGTTGACATGTGATTTCACTGGGTATCACATGTGTTCTTGATTAGAACCCATTTCCATGTTGTTGGAATCTGCATTAGATTGTTCATTTAGAGTCTCTCCTCAGTCATATCCCCTCCACCCCTGCAGTCAAGCAGTTGCTTTTCATTGGTGTTTTTACTCCAAAGTTTATCCCCTGCTTCTGGATAGTGTTTTTTAGATCCCTGCAGACTGTTCAGGGACACTGCATTGACACCAATGGAGAACTCCATTACCTTTGATTGTACCACAGTGTGTCAGTCTCTGTGTACAATGTTTTCCTGATTCTGCTCCTTTCATTCTGCATCACTTCCTGTAGGTTGTTCCAGTCACCATGGAATTCCTCCACTTTATTATTCCTTTTAGTACAATAGTATTCCATCACCAACATATACCACAATTTCTTCAGCCATTCTCCAATTGAAGGGCATCCCCTCATTTTCCAATTTTTGGCCACCACAAAGAGTGCATCTAAGAATATTCTTGTACAAGTCTTTTTCCTTATTATCTCTTTGGGGTACAAACCCAGCAGTACTATGGCTGGATCAAAGGGCAGACAGTCTTTTATTGCCCTTTGGGCATAGTTCCAAATTGTCCTCCAGAATGGTTGGATCAATTCACAACTCCACCAGCAATGAATTAATGCCCCTACTTTGCCACATCCCCTCCAGCGTTCATTACTTTCCATAGCTGTCATGTTAGCAAATCTGCTAGGTGTGAGGTGATACCTCAGAGTTGTTTTGATTTGCATCTCTCTGATTATAAGAGATGTAGAACACTTTTTCATGTGCTTATTAATAGTTTTGATTTCTTTGGCTGAGAACTGCCTGTTCATGTCCCTTACCCAATTAACAATTGGAGAATGGTTTGATGTTTTGTACAATTGATTTAGCTCTTTATAAATTTGAGTAATTAAACCTTTGTCAGAAGTTTTTATGGAGATCATTTCCCAATTTGTTGCTTCACTTCTGATTTTAGTTACATTGGTTTTGTTTGTACAAAACCTTTTTAATTTGATGTAGTCAAAATTATTTATTTTACATTTTGTGACTCTTTCTAAGTCTTGCTTGGTTTTGAAATCATTCCCTTCCCAAAGGTCTGACATGTATACTATTCTGTGTTCACCTAATTTACTTATAGTTTCCTTCTTTATGTTCAAGTCATTCACCCATTCTGAGTTTATCTTGGTATAGGGTGTGAGGTATTGATCCAAACCTAATCTCTCCCACACTGTCTTCCAATTTTCCCAGCAGTTTTTATCAAATAATGGATTTTTGTCCCAAAAGTTGGGGTCTTTGGGTTTGTCATAAACTGTCTTGCTGAGATCATTTACGCCAAGTCTATTCCACTGATCCTCCTTTCTATCTCTTAGCTAGTACCAAATTGTTTTGATAACCACTGCTTTATGGTATAGTTTGAGATCTGGGACTGCAAGTCCTCCTTCCTTTGCATTTTTTTTCATGATTTCCCTGGATATCCTTGATCTTTTGTTCTTCTAAATGAATTTAGTTATGGTTTTTTCTAATCCAGTAAAGAAGTTTTTTGGTAGTTCAATGGGTATGGCAGTAAATAAGTAAATTAATTTGGGTAGGATTGCCATTTTTATTATGTTAGCTCATCCCTCCCATGAGCAATCAATGTTTTTTCAATTGTTTATATCTAGTTTTAACTGTGTGGTAAGTGTTTTGTAGTTGTGTTCATATAGTTCCTGTGTTTGTCTCGGCAGATAGATTCCTAGATGTTTTATATTGTCTAGGGTGATTTTAAATGGTATTTCTCTTTGTAATTCCTGCTTCTGAACTGGGTTGGAGATATATAGAAATGATGATGACTTATGTGGGTTTATTTTGTATCCTGCAATTTTGCTAAAGTTGTTGATTATATCGAGTAGCTTTTTGCTTGATTCACTAGGATTCCTTAAGCAAACCATCATATCATCTGCAAAGAGTGATAGCTTGGTTTCCTCATTGCCAATTTTAATACTTTTAATTTCTTTTTCTTCTCTAATTGCTACTGCTAGTGTTTCTAGTACAAGGTTAAATAATAGAGGTGATAATAGGCATCCTTGTTTTACTCCTGATCTTATTGGGAAGGCTTCTAGTTTATCCCCATTGCAGATGCTGTTTGCTGATGATTTTAGATATATACTGTTTATTATTTTTAGGAAAGGCCCTTCTATTCCGATGCTTTCTAGTGTTTTCAATAGGAATGGGTGTTGTATTTTATCAAAGGCTTTTTCTGCATCTATTGAGATAATCATGTGATTTTTGTTGGTTTGCTTGTTGATGTGGTCAATTATGTGGATGGTTTTCCTAATGTTGAACCAGCCCTGCATCCCTGGTATAAATCCTACTTGATCATGGTGGATGACCCTTCGGATCACTTGCTGGAGTCTTTTTGCTAGTATCCTATTTAAGATTTTTGCATCTATATTCATTAGGGAAATTGATCTATAATTTTCTTTCTCTGTTTTTGGCCTGCCTGGCTTTGGAATTAGTACCATGTTTGTGTCATAAAAGGAATTTGGTAGAACTCCCTCTTTGCTTATTATGTCAAATAGTTTGTATAGTATTGGGGTTAGCTGTTCTTTGAATGTTTGATAGAATTCACTGGTGAATCCATCAGGCCCTGGGGATTTTTTCTTAGGAAGTTCTTTGATGGCCTGTTGGATTTCTTTTTCTGATATGGGATTATTTAAGAAATCTATTTCTTCTTCTGTTAGTATAGGCAATTTATATTTTTGTAATTATTCATCCATATCACCTAGGTTGGTATATTTATTGCCATATAGTTGCGCAAAGTAGTTTTAATGATTGCCTTAATTTCCTCTTCATTGGAGTTGAGGTCCCCCTTTTCATCTTTGATGTTGTTAATTTGCTTTTCTTCTTTCCTTTTTTAATTAGATGACCAGTACTTTGTCTATTTTATCTGTTTTTTCAAAGTACCAGCTTCTAGTCTTGTTTATTAGCTCAATAGTTCTATCACTTTTGATTTTATTAATTTCTCCCTTAATTTTTAGGATCTCTAGTTTGGTTTTCTTCTGTGGGTTTTTAATTTGTTCTTTCTCAAATTTTTTGATTTGCATTTCCAATTCCTTGATCTCTGTCCTCCCTAATTTGTTAATATATGCACTCAGGGATAATGTCCTGACTTTGGACTTTTCCACATCCCCTCCAGCATTCATTACTTTCCATAGCTGTCATGTTAGCAAATCTGCTAGGTGTGAGGTGATACCTCAGAGTTGTTTTGATTTGCATCTCTCTGATTATAAGAGATTTAGAGCACTTTTTCATGTGCTTATTAATAGTTTTGATTTCTTTGGCTGAAAATTGCTTATTCATGTCCCTTGCCCAATTATCAATTGGAGAATGGTTTGATTTTTTGTACAATTGATTTAGCTCTTTGTAAATTTGAGTAATTAGACCTTTGTCAGAGGTTTTTGTTATGAAGATTGTACCCAGTTTGTTATTTTCCTTCTGATTTTGGTTTCATTGCTTTTGTTTGTACAAAACCTTTTTAATTTGATGTAGTCAAAATTATTTATTTTACATTTTGTGACTATAAGTCTTGCTTGGTTTTAAAACCTTTCCCTTCTCAAAGGTCTGTCATGTATACTATTCTGTGTTCACCTAATTTACTTATAGTTTCCTTCTTTATGTTCAAGTCATTCACCCATTCTGAGTTTATCTTGGTGTAGGGTGTGAGGTGTTGATCGAAGCCTAATCTCTCCCATACTATCTTCCAATTTTCTCGGCAGTTTTTATCAAATAGTGGATTTTGGTCCCAAAAGCTGGGATCTTTTGGCTTGTCATAGACTCTTTTGCTAAAGTCACTTACCCCAAGTTTATTCCACTGATACTCCTTTTTTTTCTATTAGCCAGTACCAAATTGTTTTGATGTTCACTGTTTTATAGTATAGTTTGAGATCTGGGACTGCTAGTCCTCCTTCCTTTGTATTTTTTTCATTATTTTCTTGGATATGCTTGATCTTTTGTTTTTCCAAAGGAACTTTGTTTTGTTTTGTTTTTCTAATTCAGTAAAAAAAGTTTTTTGGAAGTTTGATAGGTAAGGCACTAAATAAAGAGATGAGTTTGGGTAGGATGGTCATTTTTATTATGTTAGCTCATCCTACCTATGAGCAGTTAATATTATTCCAATTGCTCAGATCTAGTTTTAGTTGTGTGGAAAGTGTTTTGTAATTATGTCGATATAGTTCCTGTGTTTGTCTCAGGAGATAGATTCCTAAGTATTTTACATTGTCTAGGGTGATTTTGAATAGAATTTCTCTTTCTAATTCCTGCTGCTTAGATTTGTTGGAGATAAATAGAAATGCTGATGACTTATTTTGTATCCTGCAACTTTGCTAAAGTTGTTGATTATTTACACTGGCTTTTTAGTTGATTCACTAGGATTGTTTAAGTAGACCATCATTTCATCTGCAAAGAGTGATAGCTTGGTCTCCTCATTGCCAATCTGAATATCTTCAATTTCTTTTTCTTCTCTAATTGCTACTGATAGTGTTTCTAGTACAATATTAAATAATAAAGGTGATAATGGGCATCATTGTTTCACTCCTGATCTTATTGGGAATACATCTAGTTTTCCCCTTTGCAGATACTGTTAGCTGATGGTTTTAGATAGATAGTGTTTGTTATTTTTAGGAAAGACCCTTCTATTCCTATACTTTCTAGTGTTTTTAATAGGAATGGGTGTTGTATTTTATCAAAGGTTTTTTCTGCATCTATTGATATAATCATGTGATTTTTGTTAGTTTGCTTGATATGGTCAATTATGTGAATGGTTTCCCTGATATTGAACCATCCTTGCATTCCTGGTATAAAGCCCATCTGATCATAGTGAATAACCCTCCTAATCACTTGCTGGAGTCTGTTTGCTAGTATCTTATTTAAGATTTTTGCATCTATGTTCATTAAGGAGACTGGTCTATAATTTTTTTTTCCTCTGATTTTGACCTGCCTGGCTTTGGAATCAGTACCATATTTGAATTTGGTAGAACTCCCTCTTTGCTTATTCTCTCAAATAGTTTGTATGGTATTGGGATTAGCTCTTCTTTGAAAGTTTGATAGAATTCACTTGTGAATCCATCAGGCCCTGGGGACTTTTATTTAGGGAGTTCTTTGATAACTTGTTCAGTTTCTTTTTCTGATATGGGATTATTTAAAAATTCTATTTCTTTTTCTAGGCAATTTATATTTTTGTAGATATTAGTCCATATCACCTAGATTAGCATATTTATTGCCACATAATTGGGCAAAATAGTTTTTAGTGATTGCCTTAATTTCCTCTTCGTTGGAGGTGAGGTCTCCCTTTTCATTTATGATACTGTTAATTTGATTTTCTTCTTTCCTTTTTTTCTTAGATTCACCAGTATTTTGTCTATTTTGTTTTTTTCAAAATACCAGCTTCTAGTCTTATTTATTAGTTCAATAGTTCTATCACTTTTGATTTTGTTAATTTCTCCCTTTATTTTTAGGATCTCTAATTTGGTTTTCTTATGGGGATTTTTAATTTGTTTGCTTTCAAGTTTTTGGATTTGTATGTCCAAATCATTGACCTCTGCCCTCCCTAATTTATTAATATATGAACTCAAGGATATAAATTTTCCTCTGAGTACTGCTTTGACTGCATCCCCTAGATTCTGAAAGGATGTTTCATCATTGTCATTTTCTTCAATGAAATTATTAATTGTTTCAATGATTTGTTCTCTACCTAACAGATTTTGGAGAATCATATTGTTTATACTTTCCAATTAATTTTTGATTTGGCTCTCCATGTACCCTTACTGATCATTATTTTTATTGCCTTATTATCTGAAAAGGTTGCATTTATTATTTCTACTTTTCTGCATTTGTATGCCATGTTTTTATGACCTAGTATATGGTCAATCTTTGTGAATGTACCATGTGCTACTGAAAAGAAGGTGTATTCCTTTTTGTCCCTATTTATTTTTCTCCATATATCTTTTAACTCTAATTTTTCTAAGATTTCATTCACCTCTTTTACCTATTTCTTATTTATTTATTTTTATTTGATTTGTCTAAATTTGATAGTTTAGTTCTCCCACTAATATAGTTTTACTATCTATTTCCTCCTTCAATTCTACTAGTTTTTCCATAAGAAATTTGGGTGCTATACCATTTGGTGCATACCTCATTGTCTATACTCCCTTTTATCAGGATGTATTTGCCTTCCCTATTCCTTTTAATCAGGTCTATTTTTATTTTGGCTTTGTCAGATATCATGATTGCAACTCCTGCCTTCTTTCTATCAGTTGATGCCCAGTAGGTCTTCCTCCAACCTTTAATTCTGAACTTGCAAGTATTTACCTGCCTCATGTGTTTTTCTTGTAGACTACATATGGTAGGGTTTTGGATTCTAATCCACTCTCCTATTTGTCTACCTTTTATGGGTGAGTTCATCCCTTTCATGTTCAAAGTTATGATTGTCACTGTGAATTCCCTAGCATTTTGATATCCTCTCCTATTTATGTTTTTTCTTCTTTTGCTATACCCTTTTAAACCAGTGGTTTACTTTTAATCAATCCCCCTAATCTCCTCCCTTGATATGCTTCTCTTTCTGGTCCCTCCCTTTTTGTTCCCTTCTTGTTTTTTTATGGTCTGTTTAGTTTCTTCCCCCTCTCTTTCCCTCCCTTTTTGTACTCCCTGCCCCCTATCCCCCATAGTTTTACCTTATCCCTTACCCTGTAGGATAAGATACAAGTCTTTCTTCTCAGAGTTGATTTCACTGAGAGTAAGGTTTAAGTATTATCTATTAACATTCTCTTCCTCTCTTTCTTATAAGAGTATTCTTCCCCTCCACTTCCCATGTGTATCTTTGTGTGAAAAGATTATTCTATTTATTTTATTTATTCAAATATCTCTTGCTACCCTCTTTGATTCCCCCCAACCTTTTTCTTTTTTTTTGTTGCATAATATCTTATATCCCTTAATGCCCCAATATTTTCCTATGAGTAATTCTTTTAATTACTATTATAATGAATACAGTTTTAGAGAGTTACAAATTACATTTTCCACATATATATATATATATATATATATATATATATATATATATATATATATATATATATATATATATAATTTGATCTAATGGTAGCCCTGAAAGAAGAATGTTTGAATACAAAGAAAAAACATTTTTCTTCTTTTCCTTCTCTTTCTTATTTACCTTTTCATGTTTCTCTTGATCTTTGTGTCTGAATATAAAACTTTCCACTTAGTTCTGGTCTTTTCTTTATGAATACTTGGAAATCTTGTATTTTGTTGAATGCCCATACTTTCCCCTGAAGTATATAGTCAGTTTTGATGGATAGGTGATTCTTGGTTGAAGACCCAGTTCTCCTGCTTTTCTGAAGACTTTTAAAGACAGGAAATTCACTTCCTCCTGAGACAGCTCTTTTGGCTAGGAAGTTTCCCCCTTCACCCCCCACCCCTTAGCAGCTTTAACTTTACCACTTTGCAGCTTCTTCCCATTGTTACTCTTTCTGTCTGTTGAGGTCAAACTGAGCAAGACTAATCCTTCTTGCTTATTGCAGCCTTTCAAACATTTGAGGATAATTAGTATGCTAACACTTGCCAGCTAGGACTTTGACTCTGGGGAATGGGATATAGTACTGAAGCCTCCTCCCCAGTCTACCCTATCCTCCTTTATAATACATGAAAGCTTAGGATAAGCTCATTTTTTCCCCTTTTAAGTCCAAAGCAATTGGCGTCAGGAATTCATGTTTGTTCTCCTTTGCTGTTTTCAGGAGCTAGTTATGCTAAATATTCATGGAATTGAATCAGTTCAGAAGTTTACTTTATGGTACTTTCTGCAAAAAATCTCTAGCCACTCTCTTCTCCTTTTTTACCCTCTCCTTAAACAAACAGTCCCTCAGAAGGCTGTAAAAACTGACATATTTATCTAGCCAAAACCATTGCAATAGTAAAAAGGCAATTAAAGTTTAAAAGAATAAGAAACTCTAAAAAGATAAATGGTATTTGCTCACTAGGTAGCTATGAGGCAGGAGAGAGGGGAGGGAAGTGGAGAGTGAATAAATTCACTAGGTCCCAGCAGCTAGGCAAGGCTCCAGCTGCTCCCCATTACAGTGAATCCAAGATAACTGAGTCCTGTCAATCCACTACCTTCCAGGTTGTCTGGACCCAAGGACCAGAGTCCAGCTGAGTGAGAGAGACATCAAGAACTGGAGGGAGAGGCATAGGCATTATGTTTATTATATTCTTCTCAGCAGAATGGCATGCATGCATTCAAGAATTCCTTTCCTAAGGAAAGGAGTCCCCCAGATACAGGGCTTAGCTGACTTTTTATTGCTTCAAAATTAAACAAAGGAAACTAAACAGAAACATCATAGCTCAGAGGAAGGGTGCAACAGTAAATTCTTGGAGTGGGCTTGGGGTCCTGGGAAATGGGGGATGATAGTTACTTTTTCCGGAAATCTCAGAAGTTTCTCCTGGTAGAGATAATGATTGCTTTATTGGGAAAAGTGCCCAAGATTGTTCCCAGCCTGGTTTTAGTTGGAATAGTCAGGTCAGGATTTATAGTTGGTGGTTCCTATTTCTCAAGCTTAGTTTACAGTCATAAAGCATTATTGTTCTTTACCAGAAACTTCTGGGAAATATGGAGGCTTGAGCAAATACAACTAATTATTATAGTCAGTCATTCCTTTTGCTTTTCAGGGGTTCATGTCCATACTCCAGGTCTCTTCTTTATAGAACTCTTATGTTCTGAGAGTACCCCATCCTGCGTGGCTCCTGACTCAACATCCTTAACTTTTTATTTAAGTTCCTAAGCCAAGTTCCCAGTAGAAAATGAGGATGTTTCAGAGCTTTTGTATTCTTCCTAAACACAAAGGATAGAGAGTTATACTTTCTCTTCAATCATTTGATGCAAATATGATTCACAATATTAAAAACTTTAAAGGTGTGCCTTAGAGGGCATTTAATCCAACTTTTCCTTTTAATGATGAAAAACTGAGGTACAGAGAAGTTCAGTAACTCATCACTGAGGGATTTAATTGGTATATGATTAGAAAACACTTAAAAATCAAAGTTCATACCTCTATCTTCAAATAGATATATACACAAACTATCACTGGCTTCTGTTTGCTGCATAGAGAATCTTAGCAGGGAACCAGAGTTCACTTAGTCCAAACTTTAATTGAGAAGGAATCCCTTCCACAAAATAGCTGACCATCGATCCTCTAGTGTTCATCTCTAATGAGAAGATTTTCAGGGTCAGGGAAACTACTAACTCCAAAGTTGTATATTCTGTAGTGCCTTTTTTCCTACTACTCAACAGCACCATCAGGGGACATTTCTCCCTGTAATTGATGCCCATGGGCAGTCCAAACTTGGAGCATTTTAAATAGTGTGTAGGGTCTAAGCATGACTAGGTAGAAGGTGAACCAGTAATGAAGATGGGCTGGCATACCACTGCTGGGTTTATACCCCAAAGAGATGATAAAGAAAAAGCCTTCTTCAAAAATATTTATAACTACACTATTTGTGGTGGCAAAAATTTGGAAAATGAGGGGATGCCCTTCAATTGGGGAATGACTGAACAAATTGTGATATATGTTATTGATGCAATACTATTGTGCTCAAAGGAATAATGGAGGAATTCCTGTGAACTAGAATGACCTCCAGGAATTGATGCAGAGTGAAAAGAGCAGAACCAAGAGAACATTGTTCACAGAGATGGCTTCACTGTGGCACAATCAAATGTAATGGATTTCTCTACTAGCAGTGATGCAATGATCCAGGACAATTCTGAGGGACTTATGAGAAAGATGCTATCCACATCCAGAGGAAGATCTGTGAGAGCAGAAACACAGAAGAAAAACAACTGCTTGATCACGTGGGTCAATGGGGATATGATTGGGGATGTAGACTATAAACAATCCCCATAGTGTAATTATCAATAATATGGAAATAGGTCTTATAAACCCAGTGGAATTGTGCATTGGTGATGGGGGAGGGGAGGAGAGGAGAAAAAAACATGAATCATGTAACCATGGAAAAATATTCTAAATTAATTAATTAAATAAAATTTTTCAATTAAAAAAATGGAACGAACCTGGGCTGCCTCAGTGGCCATGGTGAAGCACAAGCACAGCTGATTCATTCCCCTTCCCCAATTCAGATGGGATTTTTAGTTGAAGGGGCCAGATCATAAAGATGAAGATGGCCACATGACACCTAAATATGTATGCCCTGAGAAGGCTAGTGGTTTGATGGTGGTGAGGTTGGTATTGATGGTGACCAAGTAATGGCTCAGCGAGATGGCCAGTACCTCCCTTGTGAGCCAGGTCAGGAGTGAGCTAACCTACAGACCCAGGAGTTGGGGGTTGAACCTGTCTTCTTTCCCCAGGGCTAAGCCATCCGCCAGGATGTACAAGATAAAAGCCATGGCTAAAATGTAAAGTTGCAGGGCATTGATGATGAACCTAGGGGTCAATGGCATATCCTACCTCTCAATCCTGGGGCAGATAGGGAAACACCAAGAACCCTAGTTTCTTCTTCACATACATAGTGTCCCCACCAAAGAAATACTTTAGCTTTCTGACAGAAATGAAGCAGTCAGTATCCTTGGACTTCTTGCCAGGCTGTTCCCATAGACAACTGCCATATTGGACACAGGTTAATCAAGGAAGTCAGGCTGTGGTGGGGAAGGGTAGCCCAGGCCCTAGGGGTGGACTGGATCCCAGGCCCAGGGGCTGAACTAGTGTCTTGGAAGAGTTGGTGGGGGTCAGTCTAGCTGACCTCTGTCCCTGGGACCTTCCTCTTCATGGGGTGCTGGGGGTTCCCACTACCTCATATCCTCTAGCTCTAGGCTATATCGGGGACCAGGAGAGGCCAGCAGGCTGATGAACACTAAAAAGGTGCCAGCTTGAACCTTACTTGGGAAAGTGAATTTTAATTTTTCAGTGTAAATACACCTGACAAATTGTCTTGATTTCTTGTTTTGTTTAGAAAACCTAGGTGGGGTAGTGGTTAGAGCACCAGTCCTAGAGTCAGGAAGACCCAAGTTCAAATGCGGTTGTCGGTTGTCACACACTTACTAGCATGTGATCTTGGGCAAGTCATTTAACCTTGCTTGCCTCAGTTTCCTTATCTGTAAAATGATCCAGAGAAGGAAATGACAAGCCATTTCAGTATCACTATATAGAAAACCAGAAAATGTGATCATGCAGAGTCTAACATGACTAAACATCAAAAAATTGTTTTATTATCTAGACTTAAGAAAGTGTAAATAATGCAGATTTAAACTTAACAAATATGTTGAGGGGAGTGGGGCACAGCTAGGTGTCTTAGTGAACAGAGAGCCAGGCCTAGAGATGGGAGGTTCTGGGTTCAAACGTGACCCCAGACACTTTGTAGCTGTGCGATTTTGGGCAAATCACTTAACCCGGATTTCCAAGCCCATACACCTCTTCTGCCTTAGAACCATTACATAGTATTGATTATAAGACAGAAGTAAGGTGGATTTTTGTTTTGTTTTGTTTTTGTTTTTGTTTTAAGAAAGAAATGTCTTGTGTATATATTTTTTTCAGTGACCTTGTGGTTAAACATTTACTGAGACATATCTGAGTCTGTTCCACTTTTGTGAATTTTTCACTTTTAGGTAACATTTTATTTTTGGAAATATCAAGTTTCTGCCTCTGTGTCTCTCATCTTTATTGTTCACATGATTTCCAAAGAAGACAGATACAGGTCTAAGTTCTTTTGAACAGCAGACCATTTTGAAAAAGTACCTCGTCCTAAAGGGCAGACTTCTTGTAAATCAAAATAATAATGATAATGATGACAGTGGTGAAAAGGGCAATTTAAAATAATTAAACACATAAAATAATGATAGATTATGGAAGAGCCAGTGTGGGCAATAGGTGTGACACCAAATTCACTTCAAAATGAGGTTCAGTTTTTTTAAGTGCTACAATAGAAGCCATTATTTAATTAAGCCCTCTTCTTTGAATCTTCTATACTATATTAAGAAGTGCATTTAAAACCTCAAATTCAACTTTCCCTCTTTTGCTCAACTCCAGGGACAGTGGATTTTCATGTTCTTGAAAACAAATAAGAGTAAGGATAATTCTTGCCTCTAGATAATGGGCTTTTTTTCTTTTTTGCCCAAGTTCTCATGACCCAACCACAAAGCAAGTTCAATCAATTTCCAAAATAATTTGTATGTCAGACAAATAAGATATTCTAAGCAAGGGGGAGAAACCCCATCATTGTGGTCTAATATAATACCTATTATTACTTACATGATATGTCCTCTGAGCAGGAGCCCCGAGTAATGCCAATTGCAAAGTATTTCTGTATGAAATTTGAAACAGATGTAGAAGAGCTTCAGTTCCTGCCATTTTTGTGGTAATCATGTCAAACTATCAAAATATCATTCAATAATTGAGATAAAATAATCTGGGTAACTTGGGGAGAAAGAAGGTCAGTTTCTTTCTTCTATCTGGACTAGCTTGTTAGTCTATCCAGTTAAGAACAATTAAGCAAGCACTAATTAAACACCCTCTGAATGCCAAATCCTTCTCTTCCTCCTCCCTTTCCAAATTCTTCTCCAGTATTGAAAGAATGAGCTAATGATATCTGAACAAGAATATAGTTACGTATCAAGAGAGGTGTCACTTGTGTCACTGCTGGTTTGTAGATACCTTTTTTGTTTGTTTTAGGGCTATAGAATTGGTTGAAAAATACACTATTAGGCTGCAATATTATACAGATTATTAACTAAAGACTCTCTAGCTACTTCCTTCTACCTTGAAATAAATATCTGTCTTTTGATGTGCGAGAAGTTCAATGGTTGTGCTATTTTAAATATAAATTTCCTCAGGTTTCATTTTTGGGAAAAACCTATATGTCAATGATACATATGAATGATGCTTCAATACACATATAAATTCTAATTTCATAACCTTTCCCTTCTTGAAGGAAAAATATGCAGACTTATACTGAACTGATTTGTTGTATATATGAGTTGGATATCAATATTATTGAAAATGTGAATATTTCATTTAAGTAACAAATTATTAATCACAGAGAGAATACTGGCTTCTCAAAGATAAAACTTTAAACATTAGTCTATATCTTCAGAGCAAAGTAGAGACAAACTTCTGCCGTAATCCAATGTATTTGATTTGCTCTGAGAATTAATTTGGAGAAGTCAGGACAAAAATATCCATTTCTGCAGCAACAGATTATTTTTTGGCATGATGCTGCATGGTTCATGAAAAACAATATGGTATAGTGGATAAAATGCTTGATTTGGAATGGGGACCACCTGGGCAAGTCATTTTATTTCTCAGAACCTTAGTTTTCCCATCTGTAAAAGAGGTTAATATTAATATCTGCAATTCCTATCTCACAGGTTGTAGTGAGATTCAGATGAAATAATACATTGCAAACTCTTTGCTGAGTGGGAAACAGAAAATGTCAGTGATTATTCCTTAAGTGTAGATCTAACATCTGTGGTCTTTTAGTGGGAGGAGGGAAGCATCTAAGAAAGAAGGAATGGAATTGTAATAGGCAGGCAACTGAAAAGGTGAGGAAATCTGAGGATATGCCTGCTAATGAAAATCCTACTAAGCAGCCTTTGAAGTTTGATGATACTTATGTTTCCAACAGCCAAATAGTAGTAGGGGTTTTTTTTCTGGAATAATTTGGTTAGTCATTTTATTTCTGGGAAAATTTGATTAGTTATTTTAATTTACACAAATTCAAGAATATTTAAAAGAGAAATCAAAGCAGTATTGAATGATTATGTGGGGTCTTCACCTTTTATCTCACAATGGTGTATACTCAATGAATTTAGTTGCCTCTTCCACAAAATGTAGGTGTTGGACTAGAGACCCCTTCAGTACTCTTCAAGACCTAACCGTGTACGTTCTAAAGGAATTTAAACACTATATATAGTCAAATTATCAATATTATGCATAAGACAAAGTTACTAAAGGAAGTGATATCAGATTCAAATCAGTCCTGGAGTTCGTACCAATTCCAGAATTCTTAATAGATAGGAGATAATATTTCTCAGTTATCTTGTATCCTGTTCATTGAAAGCATAAATGGTTGGAATAGTAAAACAAAACAGAAAAATGACCAACCCTCCCCACATATATAAAAACATGATTTAGTTAATTTGCAAGATGCCCATATAATTTCTTGGAATGAGGATTGAAAGAAAATGTTTTTGCTACTATATTACTTTTTAAATTGCACAGGCAACCCCTGATTAGACCAAGTAGTCCTGGAATGCAGGAACTGAATTGTAAATATCTTTGTACTACCAGAGCCTAGAACAGTGCCTTGTGAAGCCAGAACTTAAAAATATTTCTTGAATTAAACTATATGTCAAAAATGGTGCAACATTTAAAATATGAAAATCTTGTTTTATATGGTGCTCAGAGTATGAGCTTCTCTATTATATTAACATGCAGAAGGAGTTTAACTTGGAAACCTGCTGAAACTCTCACATTCTGGTCTTCAAGATCAGTTCTTACATGGTATTTTTACAGATTGCCAAGACGGCTGCTGAGCAATTATGCATATCTCCTCTTCTGTCTTCCTTGACTGAAGGGACAAAATAAATTTCTCTTATGGTCCTTGCAGAAATGATAGGTTTTGATGCAGCAAGTAAACAGTATAATTTTAATCAGTGTGCATATATCTGAGGGCCAACTAAGCTAATAGAATGACTGAAATTAAAGTACCAACCAAGGGGTGGAAAGAAAACAAAAATCAGTAAAGTCAGGTACTCCTTTAGGTGTGAATAGCAAAAATGCTATTGAATTGATGGCTGGCAATTCACAGTGACAGTGATAGGCAGATTTTTTAAGTCACAAAGATAAGAAGTTTTAGGCATGTCATTGGCATGGTAGCAATCAATCATTTCTCTGCTTTATTTCCAAAGGCATTTGTGACTTAAATAATACTATTCAAATATATGGTTTGCTCATTGTGGAATTTCTGAGGAAGACTCTGCATAAGTTCTATGGCTAATTCCATAATACTTCTCTATTATCTCTACAGGTTGGTAGTTTTTTGGGGAGCGTTCCCAATTTTTTATTATATATAATTTAAAAACTACCAACAAAAAATTAAGTAATCAAATGTCTAAAAATCATATGTAAAACAACAAACTCCACATTGTTTACAATTTTTTAAAGATATGTAAATTATTTATGTGTGCTAATATAAACATTTGCTGTTTGAGTCCCATTGGATTTGTTTTGATTGGATATTTTTTCCTCTTAATTTTGTGGCTTATTTTTAATGTAATCATATGTATTATTCTTAGTCTTTTTTCTTCACTTTTCATCTTTCCATATGTTTGCCTTTTTATGTTTCCAATATTTGTCATTATTGTTTGTCTAATTTCTAAGCCATTAATTCAAACATCACACTCTATTTAGTCATTTCTCCCATTAATTGTATTTGGGTTGTTTCTCATTATTTTGTTACTACAAACAATAGATTTGAGGTTTAAAAAAAAATCAAACTCATAGTCATCTTGAGTTGGGGGCTCTTTTAATTTGACCATCTGATCTAGTTAAATTGAATATGTAGGTTCAAAAAGGTCTGCTTAATCTATATGAACTAGTGCTACCAGCTACAGACATTAGGGAAAAAGATATAAAGTTAAATAAAAGAAAAACCATCTGAGAAAAGGGCAGGAAAGGGAAGGAAAGAGAATTTGAATAATGAAATTTTAGATAATAATGATCAAAAATTGTTTCTTTACAGAATTTTTAAAAAATAAATGAATGGAAAAAAAGAAAGACCAACAGTAACCAACAGAAGACACATCTAGAATTTGACATAGTCAGAATAATAACAATAAAAGCTTCTATTTTTATAATGCAGTGTGTTATCTCATTTGATTCTTAAAATAACCCTATGAGCCAGGTACTATTATTATTCCATTTTAGAGATTAGTTAACACCTCTAAAATAGTATCTTTTAAGAGATAAAGTCATTTACATAGTGTACCCAACATAATGATATAATGAACATTTATTAAGCATCTACTATGTGCCAGAAACTATGTTAAATGCTGGAACGCAAATAAAAAAATACAGTCTCTACTTCCAAGGAGCTTACAATCTAATAGAAGACAACACGTAAAAGATTACTGAAAAGGAGGAAGGGATACCAGGTGTTACTTGACAGGCTTGGGGACATGATGTTCTGTGGGATGCCTGATGGAAATGGGAGAGTTAGCCAGGAAGCTCAGATTCCAGCTCCACGTATAGAAAAGCTTTGAGGGGGACACATAACAGAGACTGCAGGAGCCGAAAAGGTGTGGAGGATCCAAAACTGAGCATAATGTCAAGATTTCAGATGATAAGTATTTCCTGGATGGAGCATGAAGTTCTGTGGAATCCAATCCAAGCAGAGCCACTCATGGAAAGTAGAGAGTTGCTTAGGAACCTGGGTAATAGCCTGAGACTGAGAAAGGTTAAGTGAGTTGCCAAGGATCACACAGATTTTTTAGTATTAATTAAAAATAAGTTTAATCCCCAATTCTCCTAATCTTTTCAGCTCATGCCCTACCTATTGAGAAGGTAAACAATGATTCCCATTATACATATGAAGTTATACAAAAACTTCCATATTAGCTCTATTGAAAAAAGCAACAAAAAATGAAAAAATATGCTTCAATCTGCAATCAGAATTCATCAGGTCTCTTGCAGTGGATAATATTTTTCATCATGAATCCTTTGGAATTGGGTTGGATCATTGTATTGATCAGAATAGCCAAGTCTTTCACAGTTGATTATTATTACAATAGTTCTGTTAATGTACAATATCATCTTATTTCTGCATGCTTCATTTTGTATCATTTCATATGTCTTCCCTGGTTTATCTGAAACCATCCACTTGGTCACTTCTCATATCACAATCTTATAGCACAACTTGTTCAATCATTCCCCAATTAACTTCTGGTTCTTTGCCACAGGGTCACATAATTAATAAGTATGCATTTAATCATTTTTCAGTTGTGTATGACTCTTCATGAACCCATTTTGTTGGCAAAGATACTGGAATGGCTGGACATTTTCTTCTCCAAATCATTTTACTGATGAGGACCTCAGGCAAACAAGGTTGAATGACTTGCCCAGACTAGTATTTGAGGCCAGATTTGAACACAGGGATATCAGTCTTCCTGGTTTCAAGCCCAGCATAGGATCCACTGAATCACCTAACTGGTTCTAATAAATAGATGAGGTGGGATTAGAACCCAGATCTTCTTGACTTAAAGTTCCATATACTCTTTACCATTCCACCTTAGGCATTACTTCTAAGTTAAAGTATTTCCAGCTAGATTGGACATTGATGATCATTTATTTCTTCTTTTTTTCTACAGATGAGGAAAATATAGTGAGAAATCTTGAAGGACTTATCTAGGATCCTCCATCCATTTGATGGAATAGTCAGTATTAGACTTTATTTCTCTTTTCATTCAGATGGCTTTTCTAAAAGGGAGACATCACTTAGTATAAAGTAGCTAGGCAATATTTCTTTTGGAATCCTTTTTATGATGAGAGAAAATGATAGAATGGGGAAAGGGAGAGGTGTGATAGAGACTTGAAGAGAGAGAGGTTTTGCAGGACAAGCCAAGATGCAAGAAACAAGACTGGAGACCTGTTTGGCAATCAAGAAGAAAGTTCCAATGGAATGTTCCCAGGAGGAGAGGCAATTGGACTTGGCTGAAGGATCCTTGTGGGGCTGGCTTGGCTTTGGGCTATCTGACCAAAGGAGGATCTGATTCTGTATCTCTCTCTGGGAGTTTGACTGACCAAGAAAGGAGGCAAGCTTGACTGTAGGGAGAAGAAGCTGAATTGGTAGCTTCTGTCCCACGCTGAAGGACCCTTGAGGGGGGCTTCTGAAATTAGGCTGAGAGACCTTGGTGACTTTGAGAAGAAGAAAGAAGATTTTAAACAGTTGTCCTCCATCTCTCTAACTGTCCCTCTGAGTCACAGTTGTGACAAGACTGACTATTCCCCAAACCCTCCCAAATTCTCCTGATGGTTTAGGGAAACCATCATCCCCCTTCCCTCAGTTTCCCATCCTGTTGTTATCCCAATAAACCCCTTACCTGAGAAAAGAAAGGAAGAAGTTTTTTTTCTCATAAATATCATAGTCCAGTCAGGGGGGAGGGAGGAAGCCAAAGGCTTCAAGAAGAAACTGGGAGGGAGAGGGATGTAGAAGGGAGGGAATGAAGGGAGGAGGTTAGGAAATAGATTGATCTGTCAGCAATTAGTAGGGATCAGTAGGCAGACCCCAGAGCATTCCCCTGTGGCAACATCTCTCTATCCATGTAGCAGGAACTCTCTGTAGTATCTCTATCTCCATTGCAAATAGGCAGGTGTGTCCCCATACTTAGTAGCAGCTCTCTCTAGTCTCAAGCCAGAGAGCATCCAGTCATTACAACAAGAAATAGTGTCAAACATATTTATATTTCTATTTCAGAGGCTAATTTCTCAATCCTAGTGAGGGGTCAATACCTAGTGTAGGACTTGGATTGAAGGATGAAACAAAGACCACGATTAAAACCACAACTGTGGCTATGCTTTACCTGTTGCCTCCTTTATCACTAGAACTCTGAGCTTTTAAGATTCTTCAGTGCTTGGTAAAACGGACTTTGCAAACTTAATTCAATTTGAATCTTAGCCGTCTCACTATTCAATTGTATGAACTTGAGCAAATCACTTGTCAGTTTTCTCATCTGTAAGATGAAGGTATTGAAAGAGACAATCTTTAAGATCCATTCCATCTCTAAAATTCTATGATATTTTGAAACCAATTTGATGGCTAGGACCTTGAGCATCAGGTTTAGAGGTAATTTTTTGAGAGAAAATCTAGGAATTTGAGTACTACATCTACAAAAGAAGACTTGATTTATTTGCAGCTAATTAGTTTTTAAATGTTTATATTAAATTCTCATTTATCTTTATTGAGGAATAAGGGAATGGTTTCTAACACAGTATCTGTACAGGTCATGAAATACTATACAAATGTATGGTATAATGGTTATTTGGGATCAGTAGTGGAACAACAGTGTAAGTCATTGCTGATATCTTTTGAGATTGATGTGTATTTGGGAAAAGATCTTTTTTTCCAATTTGTACCTATCAAAGTAAAAGCAATACAATATTAGATGGCAAGCTACACTTGGAGTCAAGAAGACCTGGGCTTAAATGCTGACTCTGAAACTAGCTACATGACTTAGTTTCTCTTGGACTCAGGAATTCTCAAAACTTTGTCTCTTAAATTTTAGATGGCTTGAGATCTGTGTTGATGCTTCACCAATGAAATAATATTAATGTCTTTGCTTTATGAAATCATTTGTATTGATTAGTTTTGTGAGATGGAATGAGAGACAGGTGGTATAGTGACTTGGCTAATAAAATTATGAAAATATGGCTTATTATACCCTTGAAAAGTATTAAATAGTAGTTATGTTATAAATGATTTTCAGGAATAGACAGTATTGATGACTAACTTTTAAATGAGGGTTTATTTAATCATCATGGTATTGTAATGAAGTAATCTTTTAAAAACCAAAACCTCACATCCTATACCCATATAAACAAGTGATGAATTTTGTGTTTCTACTCCCACAGTTCTTTCTCTCAATGTGGATAGTGCTCTTTCTCATAAGTCCCTTGGGATTGTCCTGGATCACTGAGTTGATATTACATATAATCGTCCCATATTGTTTCAGTTTCTGTCTACAATTTTCTGATTCTGCTCATTTCACTCTGTATCAGTTCATGGAGGTTTTTCCAGCACATATGGAAGTATTATCCCTCATTGCACAATAGTATTACATCACCATCACATACCACAATTTGTTCAGCCATTCCCCAATTGAGGAACACCCCCTCATTTTCCATTTTTTTTTTTGCCACCACAAAGAGCATGCTTATAAATACTTTTGTACAAGTATTTTTCTTTATTATCTCTTTGGAGGTACAAAACTATTAGTGGTATTACTGGATTTAAGGGTATGCATTCTTTTAAAGCCCTTGGGGTCTTTTCTAATGTTTGGATCAATTCACAACTACACCAGCAGTATATTAGTGCCCCAATTTTGCCACATCCCCTTCAACATTTATTATTTTCCTTTACTATCCTATTGGCCAATCTGCTAGGTATTAGGTGGTACCTCAGAGTTGTTTTGATGTGCATTTCTCTAATCAGGAGGGAGTTAGAACACTTTTTCATGTGATTATTATTAGTTTTGAGTTCTTCATCTGAAAACTGTGTATTCATATTCTTTGACTATTTGTCAGTTGGGGAATGGCTTGATTTCTTGTAGAGTTTATTCATTTTAAAGAAGTTTTGAGTTCCAAATTCTCTACCTCTTTCAGCCCCCCTGAACCACTGAAAAGAGCAAGAAATATGACATTAATTACACATATAGAATCATACAAAATCTATTTCCATATTAGTTATGTTGCAAAAAAGATAAGAAAAATAAAGTGAAAAAGTTATATTTCAATCTATATTTAGTGTTCATCAGTTTTCTTTCTGGAGGTGGATAGCATTTTTCATCATGGGTGCTTTGGAATTGTTTTGGATATAACATTGACTAGAGTAGCCAAGTTTTTCATAGTTGATTTACCAAATTATCTATTACAGTTGACAATGATCTCTTGTTTCTACTGATTTGACTTTGCATTAATTCATATAGCAATTCATAAAGGGGTGCTATAAAGTGGAAGTTGAAGATTTACTGAGGAGAAGGCAGAAATAGTAAAGATCCTAAGTCTAGGCTGGATAAGGCAAACAACTGAACTGGGTAAGCTAAGGGTAGAGTTCAAATTTCTGCTGGGGTAGAGATGGTTAGAGAACAAGACCATGCTGAAGAGAAATTGGAAATTTAGAAATGTATACTCTATCCCAGGTATGACTATAACACTAAATATAAATTAGGGCAGGGTAGAGGGGATTCTGGGACACAAATTGCCAACTTTTCTACCATTCTACTTTTGCCTAGAGCTGACCCTGGTAAAAACGAAACTCAGAATGTGCAAAATGTGTCCCAGATTCTACAAAAAATCTATAGTGTTGCTTTATATCTAGAAATTTTCTAAAGGGGGAAAAAACTATGCCTTTTCTTGAGAAATGGTGAAACTGGTTGTTAAAGGTAATTTTAACTTTGGAGAGACATGAACAGAACAAACATCCCCAAATGGAGAAAATATTTTTGACATGGTTCTGAAATAGCTTCCCTTTTTCATACTGAACATATTCTTCTCTTCTTATTAGCAAACTTCCTAGGAAAATATGTTCTTCTGAATTTTTGGCTACCTTTTTTTCCAGTCTCACATTCTTTCCCTTTTAAAGTACCCAATGCTTTCCTGTTCACTCTTGCCTCCTCTTAAAACCTTCTGTCATCAGGGAATAGAGCCAAGATGGTAGATCACTATTAAATCATTCTCTAAATGACTATGGTATAATGTCTCAAAATGAGTTCTGGAGCAGCATAACCAATAAAAAGTTGGAGTGAAATAATTTTTCAGTCCCAAACAACTAGAAGGTCAGCACAAAAGATCTATTGCACCAGGGTAGAAGTAGAGCACAGACCAAGTCACCAAGGCATACCCCGTTGTGATAAGAAGGCTTGGGGGTAGCTGATCAACAGCAAAGGATTCTCTTTTTTTTAATTGAAAAATTTTATTTAATTAATTAATTTAGAATATTTTCCCATGGTTACGTGATTCATATTCTTTCTTTCCTCCAACTCTCCTCCCATAGCCAACAAGCAATTCCACTGGATTTTACATGTGTCATTGATCAAGACCCATTTCAATATTATTAACATTTGCATTAGGGTGACGGCTTAGAGTCTACATCCCCAATCATATACTCATCAAACCATGTGAACAGCAAAGACTTCTAAAGCTCTCAGCCACACATTGTAAGGAGAGTCAGATAACTGCTTGGCTGGAGATAACACGGGTTCCTTTGCTGACTTTGGGTGCAAGATTCTTGTCTCATTGCCCATATGCAGACCAAGGTAACAATTCTAGGTTGAGGTCCCAGGGAGAGGAGGAACACTAGCATGTGTCAGTACTTGTGGCCTTAGTGAAGTGGGGGACCTTGGTCACAGTTACAAAGATGGAAAAGAGTGCTTGTGGTTGCTTGCAGATCATAGCACAGGCCAGGAGAATATTAAACACGCTTCTTTTTAGATCATACCATCCTTCAGGGGGAAAAATGTGTTTTCAATGAAGTAGAGGACTTTCAAACATTTCTGGTGAAAAGACCAGAACTGAATGGAAATTTCAGATTGGGTATAATGACAGAAAAGGAAAATGACAAAACTTGCAGGAGATGTGGAAAAATTGAGACACTAATGTACTGTTGTAAGAGTTGTCAGTGGATTCAATCATTCTGAAAATCAATTGGACCTATACTCAAAGGGCTATAAAACAGTATATACCCTTTGACCCAGTAATATCATTAGTAGGGTTATATCCCAAAGAGATACCAAACAAAAAGGGGAAGGACTCATATATACAAAAAATTTCAAAGCAGCTCTTTTTGTGGGGACAAAGAATTGGAAAATGAGAAAATACCCATCAATTGGGGAATTCTATGATTGTAATGGAATACTATTGTGCTACAAGAAAAGATGAGTAGGAGGAACTCAGAAAAACTTGGAAAGACTTACATGAACAGAAGCAGAATGAAATAAGCAGAAATAAGAGAATGCTGAACACAGTGACAGTAATAGTATACAATGAACAACTGAATTACCATAGCTATTCTTAGTAATAGAATGATGCAAAACTATCCTAAAGGACTAATGAGTAAAACATACCATCTGCTTCTAGGAAAAAAAATAAACAAACAACTGATGGAATCTGAATCCAGACCAAAGTAAACTTTTTCACTTTATTATTTTTTTGTTTATATCCTTCCATAAAAGGATTAATATAGAAAAATGTTTTATATGATTACATACATAAACCATACATCAGATTATCATCTGGGGGGAGGGAGAGAGTTCAAGACTCAAAATTTTTAAAAAAATATTGAAAACTTTTTATATGTAATTAGGAAAAATATTAAAATTAAGTTAAATTTTAAAATCCCCTTTTCTCAAGGAATGATCTTATTTTAGTTAATTAAGCCTCCATGTAAAAGTTAAATCTATTTGTTATCTGTTATTGGAAGTTTTTTTTTTGTCTTTTCTTTGGCTATGGAAGGAAAGAGCTTATCCTTGTTTAAAGGAATATTAACCCCCCAGTGACCACACACATACACACACACACACACACATATTCTCACATATGGTTATTATTATTATTATCTTTTGAGCCTTCATTGTTTCCTAGTATAAGGGTAGTGACAAGCACATTGCTCCATGGAAAACATCCCATAGTGCCCTTAAAATGTGTCCATATGCTTCCTCCTTTATGTGCTTAGAATGACTTAGACTTCAACAATATTTCAGACTGTATTTACTTTAGATTTTTGGTCATTCTGCAATTTAAGGTTTTAGAGAGTTGCCTCAGGATCTAAGAGGTTATAACTTGCTCAGCATCATACAACCTATCTACATTGGTTAGTGGTCAGATTTGAACCTGGTAATAATGACTCTAAAGCTGATTCTTTATCCACTAAAATGTGCTGCCTCCTAGTTTTTGTACCTTGCAAAATGGGAGAAGCTTGATTCAATGGATGTTTTTGAAATGCCTACTTTGTGCAAGGTCCCATATTTGATGTTGGCAACAAAAAGATAGCTATGATGTTGATGTTACTCCCAGGAAACTTACTATCTAGTGACTATGGTTCAAAGCAGAGGGAGATAACTATTTAGGGGGGATTAAGAAAAATGTTATGAGAAATTAGAGGATGGAGAGATTCTTTTCATTTGGGGATATTAGAGAAGGAAGGAATCAGAAAGGAAAGAAGGAATGAAAGGAGATGGCATTGGAGTGGTGACACTTCATTCCAACCATGAGAGTTAGTGGAAATAAAGGTCTACAAGGGAAGAGAGAGCAGAGTGGAAATTGGGGATGGGGAATGAAGATTAGTATGAGATAAATCTCATCAAGGAGGTGGCATCCTAATGTGGAGGGCCTTGAATGATATTTCAGAAATTTATATTTTATTTTGAAGAAAGGAGTTCTAGTTTGGCTAGAAAGTAGAACATCTAAAGAAGATCAGTATGAGATAAGGTCATAAAAGAAGATTGGAGTCAGTTTGTTGAAGGACTTGAATGTCAGGATCTTTTCATATATTATTGAGTAGATAAGCTGATGGCCCTGGGCTTGGAGTTAAGAAGCTATGATTATATATATATATATATATATATATATATATATATATATATATGACCCTGCACAAACCACTTAGCCTGTTCACTTTATTTTCCTCTTCTAATGTAAAATGGGGATAATTATGGCACCTACCTCACAGGGTTTTAGTAAAGATAAAATGAGATAATATTTGATGTTAAAAGAAAGCACTTAGCACAGTGCCTTGAACATGGTAGATACAATATTATGCTTTTTCTCTTTCCCTTTTCCCAATGAAGAGTCATTAAAAGTCCTTAGCAGCATAAAGGCAAATACAAATAAAGGCTTAATTTAAATTTGTGTTGATTGATTAGACTTAAGAAAGTGAGGTATAAAATGTTTACAATGCAAATTAAACAAGTAGGTGAGCCTATCATTATTTATTATTATAAATATTTACCAACATGCATGCCCCTGCCTGCAGGTTTAAGGAAAAAGGACACTGAATCTGGTATAGGGAACACCCAGGGTTATGTGACTTTTGAAAGATGTCAGATTCTTATAGCCATGAACTACCTTCTAGAAGCCTGATGTGACTGAACAACCCAGGAAGCTGATGACCATTGTTTTTGTTGTTCAGCTAGTCAGTCTGATTATGCTTGATCCCATGGACATTATCCATTAGGTTTTTGTGGCAAAGATACTGGAATGCTTTGCCACTTCCTTCTCCAGGATGTCTTCATTTTTCAGATGAGGATCTGAAGCAAACAGGATTTAAGTTACTCAGGGTCCCATAGCTTTCAGTGTCTGAGGTTGCATTTGAACTCAGATCTTCCTGACTTCAGGCTGTGAAGGATTAAATTTGGGGGGGGCAGGGATTTGATCAAAAGCCAGTGTGCAGTTTATTAAATGCAAAACACTGAGTTTATTATTAGGAAATATGGATAGGAAATAGGAAAGAGGAAAGTCAAAGTAATCTTATAAAAGATTATAACTTTACCCAAGATCCTAATCCTAACTAAAATTTTCTAGAAAACACTACATCTATCTGCTTCAGAGGGTAGTATCTTCTACTAGGCCAAAGCCCTCACCTACTCTCACTACTCTCTATATCTGATAATATAACCACTATCTATCTATCTTATCTACTCAAGTTAATCAATAATCAATAAGGTAATTAAGGCCTTAATTTAGTTCTCTGTCTTCAAGCAGAGGGACTGCTAGCAGCACAACCTCTCCCCAGGAGACCTAGAGACAAAATCCCTTTCCAATGGTCTGTAACTTATAAACCACACTCAGCCACACCCTTCTGTCACCAACTGCCAAGCAGCACAGCAGATGGTTTCTATCTGACAACCTACAAAGCAGG
This sequence comes from Monodelphis domestica, assembly GCF_027887165.1. Classification (NCBI taxonomy): domain Eukaryota; kingdom Metazoa; phylum Chordata; class Mammalia; order Didelphimorphia; family Didelphidae; genus Monodelphis; species Monodelphis domestica. The sequence continues at coordinate 222,703,404 of NC_077227.1, read as the reverse complement.
GGGTCTCTAATTGAAAAATATTATTGCTCCTTTTCCTCTTAAATAGAAAAATGGAGAAATTAATAAAATCTCTCATAACAAGTCCCAGTGTCCACTGTACCCCCTACCAACCCCTATCCATTATTTAGTGCTAGCAGGTGTTTAGTAAATTCACATTCATTGACTACTCTCTCTTGAAAACATGTTGGCTAGTATATAATCCAAGTGGAATTGCTTTTTTTTTCAAACAACAAATCATATTAGAAGGTATAGACATAATAAATGGCCAGAGGGGTCCCAGGTCTCAGAGTTGTCATTCCGTATTGCTACTTAGCTCCTGGGGCAAGGTTTCTGCGTAGGGAGTTACTATCTATTCCTTTGGTTTAGGCAGATTGGTCCCTAGGTTCTAAGACTTTTTGCTATATAGCCTACTTTCTGCTCTTGAGTCCTGGCTGGCTGTACAGACAGAGAATCACAAACTTCTAGCACCCCAGAATTAAAAGATAACTCAGATTATTGTAAAAATTAAAATTAATGTACAGTAATTAAAATATTATATTTTAAGAGATTTATTAATGATCATTAGAAATAAAGGAATAAAAAGGTAACAAAATAAAAACCCCTTGCCCATGGCTAATATAACTATTCAAAAACCCCACTTACCACCGCAATTGCAGCCCAGGAAGCATAAAGAGCAAGACCAGGAACCCCACTTAATTTATCCCTCTGTCTACAGGAAGTATGTAACAACAGGAAGTCAGTTGGCTCCTAGGAAATGTAGTTTTTAGGGTAACAGATTTCTAATTACACATTAGTCCAACTCATACCTCCTGGTCCAATTCATATCTCCTGGTTGGCATCCCTGAGGCAGCTCGATGACTTAGTAGTTTGAATGTGGATCTTGGAGACAGGAAAGCCTAAGTTTAAATCCTATTTCAGTCATTTCCTAGATATGTGATCTTGAGTAAGATATTTACCCTCTCTGTCTTAGTTTTTTTCATCTGTAAAATGGCTATAATAATAGCACCTCTCTCACCGGTTGTTGTGAGTATCAAATAAAGATTTTGTGTCTAAAGCACTTTGAAAAGTGAAGTGCTATATAAATGCTATCATCATCATCAAAGGGGGAAAAAGAACATGGTATAATAGGAAGTGTATTAGATTAAAAGTCAGCAAGCTGGGGTTCAAATTCTAGTTTTGCCACTTACCACATTATGACTTTGGGCAACACTTCACTTCTCTTCACCTCAGTTTCATTCCTTGTAAAATGAGGGAATTGGATGAAGTGGCCTTTAAAATTCCTCCTACCTAAATCTTTCAACCTATATTATGAATAAATTAGGTAAATACTGTATTAATCCTTTTAGTGTGTCCATGACTTCAGTGTAAGTTGTGATAGGAATTCTTACATGTATGGGTCATAATGGAAGGCCTCTAAGAATTTCTTTCTAACACTCACAATCTCTGATTCTATGATTTTATTTTCTGTAAATAACACATAGATGAGCTACAACCTGAAAAAAATATCTTTCTACAAAGAAGCTTTCTTGAGTTGTCACATTTTAAATTTGGAAGAGGTCTTAGAGTTCTTTTATTTCAGAGTTTTATTCTAGAAATGAAGAGATTTGCTCTGAGGGATGGTGTGATTTACCTGAATTCTTGCATCCAATTTGTAGTAGACTGAGAATAGGACTTAGAACTCCTGAATTGCAAACTTATCTTATACCATAGAGATTTTATTTTAACCCTTACCTTCCATTTTGGAGTCAATACTGTGTATTGGCTCCAAGGCAGAAGAGTGGTAAGGGCTAGGCAATGGGGGTCAAGTGACTTGCCCAGGGTCACACAACTGGGAAGTGTCTGAGGTCAGATTTGAACCTAGGACCTCCCATCTCTAAGGCTGACTCTCAATCCACTGAGCCACTCAGCTGCCCCCATACCATAGAGATTTTTAATGGTTGTTTCTACCTAGAAAGTTAAATCTCCACTTTTCTGCTTTAAAATTCTTTTCTATTGATCCAACCATTCTGGAAAGCAATTTGGAATTATGCCCAAAGGGCTAGAAAATAAAGTATACAATATAATCCAGAAATTTAATACCACTACTAAGTCTATATCCCAAAAGGATAAAAAAAGGGGTGGGGGAGGGATCTACTTGTACAAAAATATTTATAGCTGCTCATTTTGTGGTTGCAAATAATTGGAAATTGAAGAGATGTCTATCAACTGAGGAATGGCTGAACAAAATATGTTTATATAATGGTGAGGGAATACTATTGTGCTGTAAGGCATGATGAAGAGGATGATTTCAGAAAGAGTTGAGTAGACCTATGTGAACTGATGCAGATTGAAATAAGCAGAACCAGGAAAACATTATACATAGTAACAGCAATACTGTGGAATGATCAACTGTGGGACTTAGTTACTATTGGTCAGTACAATGATCTTGGACAATTTTGAAGAACTTAGGACAAAAGGATGCTATCCACCTCCAGATAAATTGGTGTTAGAATCACAAGACAGATGAAAGGGTATTGTTTTTAATTGCTTATTTGTATTTATATTTTGTGGGTTTTGTTTTATAAGATTACTCATGTATAAAAATGAACAGTATGTAAATGTTCTGCATAATAATACATATATAACTGAATTAACTGCCAGCAATGGGAGGAGCAAAGGAAGGGAGGGAGGTAAGTTCAATCATATAACTTAGGAAAACATGCATGGAAATTTGTTATTACATGTAATTGGTAAAAATATGTTTATACATAAAATTCTTTTCTATAAATAGTCAAATTATTTCAAATGATTTTTAGAGCATCCAGATGATTGCATCTTAGATTGAGACACTCCCAATATCTCACAAATATTGTTGAACTTTTTTAGTATTAAATTAGAATTTTCCAGTAGTTCTTCTCTGAAGTGCTCATCTACTATTCCAATCATGCTTCCATCTCTGATCTGAGCTCTTTCTACAATGTCATGGTCATCAATACTGCAGGAAACAGGTTAAACCAAATTCCTTTTACTGCCACTATTCACTTCATCCCCTTCTTTTTGTTTCAGTCATTAAAGATGGTTCCTTTTATAAAAATTTGTTTCTAGAATTGTGGTATTCATCACAATTCTGCAAGACAAGTTTATAATCAGATTGCTCTTCTTGACTGCACTGCACATTATTGTAAATATCTGAAGCCTCGGGCTTATTGTCTGGGAGAAATAACCATTTCTTTGCTCCAAAGTCTAATAGACAGAGTAAAACATCACTTAGATGGCTGCCAATTTTCTTCTATTTGGCATATCAGATGCAGATGGAACTTTTCCATTCTGAGTTTTCCTTTGTCTGGCATCATTTAAAAATGTACTTTTTAATCATAAGGATGTGCCTTTCCCCTCCTCTCATTCCAGGGTAACTTCTTTTGTAATAAAAAAGAAAATAATGTTAAGTTAAGAATCATTGACATGACACATTGACCTTATCTGACAACATACACAATATTTGATATACATAATCTCATACCTCTCCAACAAAAAGGACAGGATATATTTTTTTCATTTCTTTGCCAGTTTTGATCTTTATAATAACAAGATCCAGTTGTTTTGTCCTCTATTTAAATTATTATTATCATTTTTTTTGTAAAATCATAAAAATTTATTGTTTATAAAAGTCTTACCATGTTTCTCAGAACTTCTCATATTAATCACTCTTTGTTTCCTTCCTGATGACAATGAAGTATAAGGATGACTTGTGTTTTAGAGGGCTAGTACAGGCTGTTCTTCACCCTGTCTCCTAAATTGGCTCAACCTATGACCTACTAAGCAAGTCTATGTTCAACATGAAGCTACTTCCTGTTTTTGTTTATTTGGGGTTTTGTTAGACCTAAGAAGTTTCCAAGAAAAAAGAAAATAAGTCTTTGGGCTGAGAAATTACTTGCTTGAATCAATCAAGGCTTGGCTCAGTGGACAGCATTTGAGACCCTTGTCTTGTAAGCAAGAGAGTCACTTATCCATTAACTATGCTTCATTTGAAAATGAATTTGGTCATGAGAAGAATGTTTATAGTTATTACTTTATGGTTCAGTCTATTATCTTCAGGGATCAAAGTACAGGAGGGACAGTGTTCATCCATTTTTTAGAGGCAAAGTTTGTGTCTCTGTACCTGCTATATCTTTTATGGTATCAATCCCCTTATATCTTTTACCAAGATAAGATCAAAATGGATACATGACCTGGATTTAAAGGGGGATATCATAAGCAAATCAGAACAGTAAACATATTATTCATCAGATTTATGGATAGGAAAATAATTCATGAATAAACAAGTGATAGAAACCTTGTGAGATATAAAAAGGATAATATTAATAAAATTAATATGTAATAATATATAAAAAGGTTTTTTAATAAATTAAATGAATGTAGCCAAGATTAAAATTTGGAGATAAAAACCATTTTCTCATTTTTTCAGTTAGAGGTTTCATTTCTAAAATATTTATAGCAGCTATCTTTGTGGTGGCAAAGAACTAGAAATTAAGGGGATGTTCATCAATATGCCACTATTGTGCTGTGAGAAATGATGAGCAGGCTAATTTTCAAATTAAATAATTTAATTTTCTTAATTTAAAAAAAGGGAAGATCTACATGAAATTTTTAAAAATGAAATAAGGAGAACCAGGAGAATTTTATATGTAGTATGTAGAGTATATGAATGTACTAGTAATAGAAAGAACTGATAAATAAAATGAAGCAAAACATGGCTTTATATATACATATATCTTTTTGTCAAATTATCCCTTTTCAAGTGTGGAGAAGGGAGGAAGAGAGAGATACCTGGGAACTTTAATGCAATAGTTAAACAAATAAAGAATGAATTTAAAAAGAAGTTCATAATAAATTCAACATGTTACTTTAAAAAATAATAATGAGAATGACTTGAATATAAAGAAGGAAACTATAAGCAAATTAGGTGAACACAGAATAGTGTACATGTCAGATCTTTGGGAAAGGAAAGATTTCAAAACCAAGCAAGACTTAGAAAAAGTTGCAAAATGTAAAATAAATATAAATAATTCTGATTACATCAAATTAAAAAGTTTTTGTACAAACAAAACCAATGCAACCAAAATTAGAAGGTAAGAAATAAATTGGGAAACAATCTTCATAACAAAAACCATTAGACAAAGGTCTAATTACTCAAATTTATAAAGAGCTAAACCAATTGTACAAAAAAAATCAAGCCATTCTCCAATTGATAATGGGCAAGGTACATGAATAGACAATTTTCAGTTAAAGAAATCAAAACTATTAATAAGCACATGAAAAAGTGCTCTAAATCTCTTATAATCAGAGAAATGCAAATCAAAACAACTCTGAGGTATCACATCACACCTAGCAGATTGGCTAACATGACAATAGAGGAAAGTAATGAATGCTGGAGGGGATGTGGCAAAGTAGGGACATTAATGCATTGCTGATGGAGTTGTGAATTAATCCAACCATTCTGGAGGGCAATTTGGAACTATGACCAAAGGGCGATAAAAGACTGTCTGCCCATTGATCCAGCCAAAGCACTACTGAGTTTGTACCCCAAAGAGATAATAAGGAAAAAGACATGTACAAAAATATTCATAGCTGCGCTCTTTGTGGTGGCAAAAAATTGGAAAATGAGTGTATGCCCTTCAATTGGGGAGGCTGAACAAATTGTGGTATCTGTTGGTAATGGAATACTATTGTGCTCAAAGGAATAATAAAGTGGAGAAATTCCATGGAGACTGGAACAACCTCCAGGAATTGATGCAGAGTGAAAGGAGCAGAACCAGGAAAACATTGTACACAGAGACTGACACACTGTGGTACAATTGAATGAAATGGACTTCTCCATTAGTGGTAATGTAGTGAGCCAAACAACTCAGAGGGATCTATGAGAAATAACACTATCCACATTCAGAGGAAAAACTGTGGGAGTAGAAACACAAAAGAAAAACAACTTCTTGAATACATGGGTCAAGCATGGAAAGGTTTTGATCAAGGACACATGTAACAACCAAGGAATAATGTTCTAAATTGACTAAATAAATAATTTAAATAAAAAAATAAAGAGCCCTTTGTGAAAACTAATTGATATTACTGGTTAAATGATATTGGGGTATACTAAATATGAGATACTAATATTGCAGGGAATACATTGGAAAAGAAACAGGCCCATATAATTAAAAAGATAGATGAGCCCCACAGGGAGTGCCCCTAGGACTATGGTAGAAAGCTATTACTCTCAGTACTCTATTTGTCAGTGCTAATGAATATTGGGATAAGTACCTTAGTGTCTAATAGAGTTGCGTATTTATTTTTCTTTATTAAATTTCATCTTGTAACATTTAGCCTAACATTCTAGCTGGTTAGGACCTTTGGGGATACTGACCTTATACAATGTATTAGCTATCACTCCCATGTCACAAATATGATATCAATGCCCTCTACTCCCTATACGCCTTTATCCAAATCACTGATAAAAATGTCAAACAGCACAGGACCCATTAATCAGTCTATGTGCTTTAAGATACATATTAAAGAACATTTTATAATAATGGAATAGAGGGGAAAAGAAAAGTGGGGTTCATGGCTATTTGGGTGACTAAGCCTGGGCAAGAAATATGACAGTAAGGGGAGATCAGGAGATGGTATAGGGTGACGGTAGAGGTGAGAATGGAAGGCAGTTACAAAAAGGTGGGGGGAAGAGATCTTCATTAGGTTTAAAGACTATAAAGGACCCCAACAAAGAAGAGAAAAAATGTATCCCCCTCCTTTCTTGGCAGAAATGGAGAATATGGATGTGACATTTTTCACATCTTGCCAGACTTGGGTATTATGCTAGTTTTAGTTGTTGTTTTTTTAACCCTTACCTTACTTCTTAGAAGTGTGTAGTCGTTCCAAGGCAGAAGAGTGGAAAGAACTAGACAGTGAGGGTCAAGTGACTTGCCCAGGAAGTGACACAAGTGACACAGCCAGGAAGCATCTGAGACCAGTTACATTAGTTTTGCTGAAGCTGCTTTTATCCATTTATTTTATTCTTTGTTACTGTGAATGGATCTCTGGGTATGACAGCAGGGAGGGATATACATAGAAATAAAAGTGATTTAAATGAAAAAAAAAGATAAAATTTTTAAAACAAAAAGTACAAAGAAAGGAGGACTCTTCAGGGGTATAAGGTCTTTGCCTCATCAGAATTCAATGGACTGGAGGTAGAAGAGAGGCAACAAGCCCTTTGAACTTGTTTCAGATTTTTCCTTGCAGTATTTTAAATCTACTATGGTATTTTGTTTAGAGAACGTAAGAGGCAGACAAATGTTTATATAGCCTTGATAGATCTCCAGGAGCCTGTCACCATCATAGACCTTCCTTGGAAAACAGTGCTGACTGACACTAGTATTTTAGAAACCCTAATTAACACATGCATATGCCTCTTTTGACTCTATCATACTTGAAGTACTGAATAGAGATTCTGGGCTCAATGGACTGGACAGTACACTTAGGATACAGAGCATGCTTGAGAAGACTCAGAGAAGTTCATCCATTCTTTGGGAGTATCCTAGTTCTTAGAAATAATAAACTGCAAAAAAAAAAGAAATAATAAACTGCAGAGAAACCTAGAATCTCTTGCAATGACTTCTAGTTGTTGTGTCTAGTGGTTTTATTTTAGTTATCATCCTTTTTGAACTTCCTGCAACATTCGACACTGTTCATCAGTCTCTTCTCCTAGATAAATAATTACTTCTTCCTGGATTTTCATGATACTAGTCTTTCATGGTTCTTCCTTACTATAAATGTTTCTTCTCAATTTTCTTCGATTGATTACCTTCTGTAACATCCAATTCATTCATCAACTTCAACTACCAAAACCCCATTGACAGTATTAAAATGGTAAAAAAAATAGGACACCTGAAGATGAGCCCTTCCAGTTGGAAAGTGTCCAATATGCTACAGGGAAAGAGTAGAGGGCAATTACAAGTAGCTCCAGAAAAAAATGAAGTGGCTTGGCCAAAGCAGAAAGGAAGCTTAGCTACAGATATGTCTAGTGATGAAAGGAAAATCCAATGGTGTAAAGATTGATATTGATCAATATTGAATCTGGAATGTACGATCTATGTAAGCTGGATGTGGTCAAATAGGAGATGGAAAGATTAACCATTGACATCTTGGGTGTCAGTGAACTTGGATGGATGGGAATGGGTGAATTTAATTCAGGTGATCATAATATATACCACTGTGGTCAAGAATCTTTTAGAAGAGTAGCCCTCACAGTCAATAAAAATGTGAGAAAAGCAGTCCTGAGGTATAATCTCAAAAATAATAAAATTATATTTATTGGAATCCAAGGCAAATCATATAATATCAATAATGATATATGTCCATATTCTAATTTTTGATGCTGAAGAGGCCAAAGTTGAACAGTTTTATGAATGTCTATGCCTTTTCTAGAAATACCACCAAAATATGTCACATTCATCATAGGAAATTGGAATGCTAAAATATGAAGTCAAAGATAAATAGAATAATAGGAAAGTTTGGGCTTGGAGTACAAAATGAAGCAAGGTGAGATTAAAAGAGCATTGTCAAAATAACTCACCAATCAGGGCAAACATTTATTTTTTAATAAACAAGAGGCAGCTCTAAAGATAGACATCATCAAATGGTCAATATAAAACCCAGATTGATTTTTATAGGCAAAGGTGGAAAAATTCTGTACAGTCAATTAAAACAATACCTGGAGCTAACTGTGACTTAGACCATGAGATACTAATTGAAAAATTTAGATTTAAATTGAATAAAGGAGGGAGAAACATCAGACGAAGGGAAACTGTAGCCATAAAATTAAAAGTCACTTGTCCTTGGAAGGAAATTTATGGCAAATCTGGATAGCATTTTAAAAAATAGAGGCATCACTTTGATGACAAAGTTCCATAACAATTTGTAACTGTGAGAGGTAGAAAAATGGCTGTTATGGAACTGATGTTTTTGAAATTTGGTGATGGAGAAGATGTTTGAGAGTCCCTTGGGCAGCAAGGAGATTAAATCAGTCAATATTTAAAGAAATTAATTCAGACTATTTTCTGGAAGGTCAAATACTGGAGCTGAAGCTTAAATATTTTGTTCATATAATATGAAAACAAGACTCATTAGGACATATCCCAATGTTGAGAATGAATAAGGGCAAAAGGAGAAGGAGATGGCAGGGGTTGAGAGGGCTAGATAGAGATATAGAGGCAATGAACATGATTTTGGACAGATTTTGGGAGAGAGTTGGAGATACTAGAGCCTGGTATATTAATATTATGGTCCATGGGGTCATGAAAAATTGGACACAACTAAACAATTACTATGAAAATAATTTTGAATTTGAGGACCACTGAAAGGGTCCCAGAATTATACCTTAAGAACTTTTGTGTTAGTCATTAATGTGCTATTCTTCCTCATATAAGCATGTGTATATTTACTATTTTTATATTCTTTCATCATTAGGGCACTGTATGAGCTCCTTGGGGAAAGACATAATCTTTGTTTTGGCCATAGTGACTAGATCTGAAGGAGAAGGAAAGGGAATAAGCATTTATGTAGTAACTAGTATGTTCTTGGTACTCTGCGAACTGCTTTTGTAAATATAACTTTTGGATCTTAACAAGAATCCTGTGAGGTAGATGCTTTTATTTTTTCCCAGTTTATAAGTTGAGGAAACTGAAGCAAACAGAGATTAAGTGGCTTGCCCAGGGTCACAAGCTAATAAATACCTGAGGTAAAATTATTTATATATATATATATATTTCTAGATTATATACAAATATAATTTGTTATTATTCATTTTCTGATATTTTACAATTCAAGTTCTCTCTCTCCCTCCCTCCTCTCCTTCTTACCTAAGAGGTTAGATAATATAATATAGGTTGTACATATATTACCATATAATACATATTTCCATGTTCATATTGTGAAAGAAGACACATATTGCTTACACTAGAGGAAAAATTCATGGAGGAAATAAAGTAAGGAATGACATGTTCCAGTTTGCATTTGAACTCTGTTCCTTCTTTGACGATAGATATCCTTTTTTTTTATTTTTAATGTCACGATTCTCCTGGAGTTGTTCTGGAAATTTACCTTGTTGATAATAGTTTAAGTCATTCATAGTTGATCATCATACATTACTGCTGTTACTGTGAATGGTGTTCTTGTTCTGCTCACTTCACTTTGCATCACTTCATATAAGTCTTCACAGTTTTTTTTTGTTACCATCTTGCTCATCATTTCTTATGGCATATTATTGTTTCATTACAAGTATGTACTACAACTTGATCAGCTGTTTCCCAATTGAGGGGCATCCCTTCAGTTTCCAGTTCTTTGAGAGCTGCTATAAACACTTCTTTACAGTTAGGTTTCTTTCCTTTATCTTTAATATCTTTGGGATACAGATCTAGTGGTGATATTATTGGGTGAAAGGGTACAAATAGTTTCATAAAACTCTGGGCATGGTTTTAGATTCCTCTACAGAATGGTTAAATCGGTTCATAGCTCCACCAGCAGAATATTATTGTCCCAATTTTCCACATCTCTTCCAGCATTTATTATTTTCTTTTTTTATGTTAGTCAGTGTGATGGGTATGAAGTGGTACCTCAGAGTTGTTTTAATTTGCATTTCTCTAATCAATAGTGATATGGAACATTTTTTTCATATGACTAAAGATAGTTTTATTTTTTTCATTTGAGAACTGTCTGTTCTTATCCTTTGACTAGTTGTCAATTGGAAATGAGGTAAATTTTTAATTCATGGCTTTCTCACTCAAAGCCCAGGACTCTACCCACTGCACCTAAAGCAGACGGTGTTGGCTATACTGATAGATGCTTGTTAGATTTACTTGTATTAGATCAAAGGGTATTAGTAGGTTAGTAAATTTGTTTGTTTATTTTGGAAGGTAACTCCCAAGTATTTTGTACATTCTAAAATAACTTTAAATGGAGATTTCTATCTCTTCTTGCATGATTTTATTGCCTTTATATAGAAATACCGATGGTTTTTGTGGATTTATTTTATATTCAGCAAGTTTACTGAAGTTATTAATTGTTTAAATTAATTTTAGTTCATTCTTTAGAGTTCTTTTAAAGTATACCATCATGTCATTTGCAAAGTAATTTTATCTCTTTGTGTAGGATTATTTTCAGAATTTCTTTTTCTTGTTTTATCAGTATATTTATAGAAATACTTGTACCTTGTATTTCTAATACTATGTGAATTTTAAAAAGTATAACAATGGACATTCTTGTTTTACTACTGAATTTATTGGAAAGAGGTCAGTTTATCTCTCTTACAAATAAAGAGAGCTCTTGGTTTTAGATCTATACTATTTGTTATTTTTAAGAAAAAGCAAATGTATTCTTAAGTTTTCTAGTGCTTTATTTTTGAACAGAAATAATTATTGCATTTTTCAAATGCTTTTCCTGTATATATTGATATAATCATATGAATTTTATTGATTTTGTTATTTATATAGTTAATTAAATTTAGTTTTCCTGGTATTAAACCAATTTAGTTTATTTTTTATACACTTGCATTTTAGTACAGTTATTAATAAGATGGAGAGCATTCAAAGGATGGTGATGAAGTGTAGTGAAGAGCTTCAAGATCATGCTATATATGGTCAATTGAAGGAACTGAGGAAGTTTTTAATATAGAGTAGTAGTCTTAGGGAGAACATGTATTCATTTGAAGGTGTCATGTAAAAGAGAGATAAAGCTTGTTTTGCTTGTTCCAGAAGATAGAATTCAGAGTAACTGGTGAAAGTTTCAGGTTGGCCGAGTTAGGCTTCCTGTAAGAAGAAAAAAAATGGTATAAGATAGAATGGTCTTCCTTAGGAAGGGCAGTGGTTTCCCACTCACTAAAAGGTCTTTAAGAAAAGTCTGAAAAATAAATTTTTGGATGTGCTAGATTGTAAACTCTTTGGGGGAAGGAATTCTTCCTTCATTCCTTCCTTCTTACTTCTTTTTTAAAAAATGTTTTATCCTCAATATAGAACAGTGTCTGCAATATAGTAGTTGATTAATAGATGCTTATTAACTATGCCACAGAAAGTTTTTTGCTTGTTTAAATCTGAGTTGGAATAGATGGACTCTGGGATCATTTTCCACTTTCAAATTTTGTACTTCTGTGATTTACTTAATTTATCTCTACCTCAGTTACCTCATCTACAAAAGGAGGAGCTTTAACTAAATTAAGTATTCTTTAACCTTTTCCAGTGTCATTGACCTCTTTCACAGTTTGGTAAAGACTATATACCACTTCCAAAAATAATGTTTTTAAATGTGTAAGATAAAATATATAAGATTATAAGAGAAATCAATTATATTGAAATATAATTATGAAAAAAATTTAAGTCATAGATTTTGGAAATCCATTAATGAATCCCATAAGGTTTATGGAATGACTGCTAAGAATTGAAGTAAATACATTCTAATGTTTCTCTTGGGCCTAACTCTATTTCTGTGGAGATTAAATGAACCCCCCTGTCCCTTTTTAGATTTAATCAACAAAAGTGTAAACATCCCACTTAATCATTGAGTGGGGGAGGTATGCGACCCACATGTGTAATAGTGGGTGATGAATCCGAATCAAACTGACTCCCCCCGGGGAAGTCTTAAGTCAAGCTTTAGCCATAATTGGTAGACAAAAAAGTAGAGAAAGACACAGGAAGTGATGCAAAGGAAACGTCTTCAAAAGGAATTACAACTTCCTGTGGGAGAGAGTTCTCAAGTTCTTTGAACTTGGGACTTCTGACTACTCTCATTCTTTAGAGTTCTGAGTTTGACTTGGAGGCTGGTGAAGAATCTGCTGACTAGACCTGAGACCCTGCACTTGGTAAGACTGTCCTTGAATCTCTCCCTTTGGACTGACACATGGTGAGTGATAAGGGCTGATTCCTTTCCTGAATTTTCTGAAGAGACTAGCCTCAGGAGAGGCCTACCACTTGAGAGAGGCTCCCTGCATCCCCAGGTTGTTGGCTATAAGGGCTGAGGCCCCTCTGGCTAAGGACTAACTAGCCCTGCCTGTTTTTGAGCCAGGGGTCAGAGCAAAATTCTTAGTGTGTAGCTAGATATCTTACCCTATCCTCATTCTGATTATCTTACTTCACTCTTTCTATATTTTGTAAATAAATTGTTAAATAAATCTCTTAGGAATCAATTAAATTCTTGAGGATCCTATTAAATAATAAAACCCCCTTTCTTCCCCTTACATTTTACATGATAATAACTCATTTAAGCTCTAATGTACCTCTAATCTAATGACAACTGACATTTATATAGCACTTTAACATTTAGCAAAGCACTTTATAGTGACACAGTGGATAGAGCATGGGTCTGGAGAAAGGAAAATCCAAGTTCAAATTTGATCTCAGACACTTATTACTATTAGCAAACTTAGTCCAGTTTGCCTCAGTTTTCTCATATGTACAATGAACCTGGAGAAGGAAATGGTAAACCAATTTACTATTTTTTTGCCAGGAAATTTCCCCAAAAAGGCTAGGGGAAAACCCACTAAACTACAAAATAACAAAGAACTTCAAAACTCTTTATATGCCTAATCAAATTAAAATCCTCCAACAATTTTATCAGAATAATTCTACAAGTATTGTTATTGCAATTTTAAAGATTAAGCAATTGAGGCTGAAAGTTTGAGAAGGAATATTACTAGACTGGAGCCACAAAACTTTGTTCCATGGATAGCCATCATCCAGGCAGGTAATGTTTACTCCCTATGGTAATCATCTAGTCCTAATTTCTTTGTTTATTATTCTTCAAAAAGCCTTGTACCCTTCTCTGTCCCCACTGTTGTCATGACACCAAATATCAGAATTTGTCACCTGTCACTTTATTAAAGATGGCAACTTTCTGGAATATAAACTTGGCCACTTGATTGTTTCTTTTCCTATTTGGCAGGTGCTAAATTTTTTTAGCTTGCAGTGATATTTCATATACTTTCTACCATTTCCTTGCAAAATCTGCATCTTTCAGTAAATCTAGGTTTCTTCCTATAATGTCAGATAGCAGTAACCTGATCTTCTATTATTATGATAAACTTTTTCATTATATATATTTCAAACAATGATACATGTATAACCCAGTGGAATTACTTGTCAGATCCAGGAGCGGGGAAGGAAAAGGGGAGGGAAAGAACATAAATCATGTAACCATGGCAAAATATTTTAATTAATAAATTAATTAAAAAAATAAATAATCCCATCCATTTCTTGAAACAAGTTCACATAGTTAATAACTTCTTTGGCATTCCTTTGTCAACATATTAGTTGATTTCCTATGGATATCACCTGTGAAGGACTTTTTTTGGTACCATGCTTAGATGTTTTACATTTTATAAACTCCATCTGACAGAGACAAACTGTATATTCTGATAAACCCAAGGCTCCGAACTATTATTACCCTCCCCTAATGTTCTGTTAAAGTGAAGTTTGTTCCATCTAGAATTATCTCTGTAAATTTTTAACTGTTTTGAGAAAATTTATTAATGGTTTTCCTCCTTTTGACGAGGAAGTGTAAATCTCTTCTAAAGCTGCCTTGAAATAGTAGACCCTGTATCACATTAATATTGTATAAGTTGTATAAGTTCATTTTTGTTTTCAAAATCCATTGTTATCCATTTTCCTATTTTAGGAATACACCCAGATATTAATGGTGGTATAGCAAAATGGAACTTCTAGGCAAATAATCAGAGAAATTAAACCATGATAGTACTTACTATGTGTTCATTACTGTTCTAAGTACTGTGGAGAGCACTAAAGAAGTATTAAAATGTTTCTCAAGTAATTTGCCATGTGTATGTAGAAATAAGAATAATATATATTTCCCATAAATTACATCATCTATCCTTATAAATCATTTTTCACTTATCTGCTTTTCTTCTCTGAATGAAAACTGATTTACTCAAAATCCTTGTGCCTGGGTTGGCCTTTTGATCTAATGTGAGAAAAATATTTTTCTGAGTTAAAAAGTGGTATTTAATGTTTTGAATAACTAATTATCCAATGATGATTAGGAACTTTTATTTCTATTCTTGGAATTCTTTTTTTTAAACCCTTACCTTCCATCTTAGATTCCATACTGTGTATTGGTTCCAAGACAGAAGAGTGGTAAGGGGTAGGCAATGAGGGTCAAGTGACTGGCTCAGGGTCACACAGCTGGGAAGTGTCTGAGGCCACATTACAACATAGGACCTTCTGTCTCTAAGTCTGGTTCTCAATCCACTGAGACACCCAGCTGCACCCCTTAGAATTCTTTTTTACTTGTTTTGGCTATATTTTGGCTTATTAATTTTATCTGTTTGTCACCATTTTCCCATTTTTCTCACATATAAAGTAAAAGGCAAGTTTCCTTTGTGGAGTGTCAGAGGACAAATTCACTCTAGCATTTTATGTAAAGTGTTTTATATTTAACATTAAATGTTAAAATGACTTGAAATCCTTGGAAGGAAAGGGCAGACTTGCTGGATATTAAATGATGTCTCTTGCTATGAGCCTCATCTATATGGATGCAATATGCTATTTAATGATTTCTTATGCATGTTGACAAAAAGAGTATCCCTAGGCCTACTTTTCCTCTCCACAGAAAACTCCTGGTCAAGACAATCAATATACCCTTCAATGATGCAGGTTGTCAAATTTTTGTGTAACTTACCAAATAGTCTTATTTTTTCATCACATGGCATGATTTACCATTTGTTTTACCGTCTTTGGATTTATTGTTTCATGGCAATGTCCATCCTAAAATATTGTCCTTAGAATAATGATTCATATTTATATAGTGTCTCACTGTTTAGGAAGCACTTTACTTCATTTTCATTCAACATAATGTTCCAAATAAGGTTTGATGAAGGAGAATATAATTGGCCTATTACTTCTGGATGCCATGTCTCTGTAATGTAGCCTAAGAATATACCATTTTTTTGGTTGCCATATCATAATGCTGATTTATTGTACTTGCACTCCACTAAAACCTATGTGACTTTGGGCAAATTACCAAACCTATCTAGATACATTTCTTCATCTATAAAAAAGGCATTCAATTTGATGGCCTCTGGTGTTAATTTTTAAAAATATATTCATTTACTTGTTACACTAAAATACCTAGTTAACTCTCTCCCTCCACTCTCCCCATTAGAGAAGGCATCATTTGACAAAAAGACATATGTATATATATAAAATGATGTCTTACTTATTTCTATTCATCAGTTCTCTCTCTGGAGGCAGACACACAGAAATCATTCTTCAAACAATATTTCTGTTGCTGAATATAAATGTTCTCTTGTTTCTGCCCATTTCATTCTTATCAGTTTCATGTAGGTCTTTCCATATTTTTCCAAAATTAATCCTTTCATAATTTGTTATGACTCAGTAGAATACCATCATAATTATATGCCACAACTTGTAATTCCCTAATTGAGGGACATCCCCTCAGTTTCCAGTTCTTTGCCACAACAAAGAGAGCTGCTATAAATATTTTAGAACATATAGATCCTTTTGGTGCTAAAACTATGATCAAATCTAATAGAATCAATTCAAATGAAATAATATATGTAAAGAAATTAATAAACCTTAAAGCACCATATAAATGAACAAAAAGTATTATCAAACACTTTTTACATGCCAAGAATAGTCTTTACCCTTGGGCAGTCCCATTCTAAAATAAGAAAGATAACATATGTTGGGGTATTCAGCTGCAGGTGGATGTAAAGGCCCAGAGTACAATTACAGGACTTGGGAGTCTCTTAGATGCATCCCCATTGAAGCCACCAAACATCTTTGGGATTATTATTATTTCTATAATCATTATGCAAAGTCTCAAAGGAAGATTAGTTTTGGCAGGAGTATGAAAGGTAGACTGAAAGGGAGAAGAGAAAAGATTCAGAAGGATCCATTAAAAATCAATCATATTAGTCTAGACAAGTGATAATTATGATTTGTTCTAGAGTAGTGGCTATAGAAAGAGAGAAGAGAAGGACATGAGAGATACCATAGTATCTCTCAGATAGACTATACCTTACAGCTAATTAGCTATTTCCTCTACTCCTCTGATATTCAAAAGAGTGAATAGTTGGAGCCACTGCCAGAAATGTTGAAATCTGAAGGAAAAATAGATTTTGGAGAGATTGAAAATAAGCACAGCTTCGAATATATTGAGCTTGAGGTGTGTTTTAAAAGAGGTTGTTTAGTTGTATTCCAAGGGGGTTGACTTTCAGTATAGAGAGGGGGAAAGAGAGGAGAACCTCCCTTCTCAAAGCAGGGTTCAAGAGAGACACCTGAATTTTAAGGTTGACTCAGAGAGAGGAGAGGGAGTTTGAATATTTTTCCCTTTCTGCCTTCCCTCCTTAGCTAAGGCTATTCTCTCAAATTCGCTCTTGTCCCTCTTGTTCCGCCCCCCCACTACTAGAGATGAAAAGGGTCTCCCTTTGATCTGTTCACTCACACTCAGCTTGGGGAACAGATAACTTTTAATGTCAACTCAATCAGGTAATACAAAATAAATAATGGGCAGGGAAAAATGGGAAAGGAAAGTGGGAAAAGTGGGTCCCTGTCTCTATCTAAAACCCTTTTCCTCCCTCCTTGAGTTTGGGGGGAATCTCAGGCCTTGGCAGCCTGAGCCCCCTGAGAGAACAACAGGTTGACTTTCCTAGGCAACAGGAGCTGAGGTAAAGTCTGCTCAGGTTTCTCTTCAGAAAGTCCCTTCAATTGGGAAATGTTGGGGGGAAGGATTTCCAGTCACCAGCAGGAAAAGTGGATAATCCTCAGAAGAAAGTCTTTTTTTTTCACCCTCTCCTTTGGCTTCTCAAGACTGAGAGCCCAACTCCTCTACCAGCTGGTGTCTTCTCCTCCTCCAGATTCCAAACTCCTTTGGGTCCCCTCCCCTGGGGAAGTGATCAGTTTCCTATACTCTTCAGTCTGGCACTTTTCTTATGTGCCAGCTTCTCTCACAAATACTAGCACGATATCCAGATGTAAATGATCTTTACACTGTCAGACATATATGTCTGGATGACAAGAAAGAAGTCAGGGCTGGAGCTTGAGATTTGAGTATCATAGGTGGAGAAATAATACTTGAAGCTGTGGGGGCAGAATAAGATTAGCAAAGAAGAAAGCACAGGGGCTAAAGATTTGAAGACCAAGGGTAGCAAATTATAATGTTATAAAGGAACACATAGCACTCTGTAACCAATAAATATTCTGCAAACCCTGTCTTCACCCTGTTTCTAAAGTGCAAGGAAGACATAGAGGAAAATATTTAGCCTAAGCATTTTTTGTGTGTAATAGGCATAGACAGAAAATCAGCAGGCCTGGGTAAATGTCAGAGGAAATCTTTTCTGTGTGTTACTGACATTTCTTGCATTCTGCATTTCCACAGCAACATTTCTCAGTCTGGTACAGACCAGAATAAGCATTTTAAATTAAAATCAATATTCTTGACATTTCCAGAGTTAAGACCCAATAGTAAACTTCTTTGTTTACCAATATTTTACTATTTAATAAGACTAACCCACCATCAATATGATTTCAGAGTGAATAATTTAAGAAACAATTATTCTTAAATGAATATCATTTTTTACTAGTTTAGGCCTTCTGGTCATCTTTGGTTATAATGATTTATATAAGTGAACACAAATGTAGTTGTGTGAATGAATAAGAGGAAAAAAATTACTAAAGTGAATAAAGAAAATATGGTGTGGGAAAAGAGTTTAGAAAGAAAAATGAAAAAGGAGTGAAGAGTAAATTAGTTACCTTCTCCAAGCCTTGATTTCCTCAAATGTAAAATGGGGGAATCTGGACTAGATAGCCATCAAGTTTCCTTCCAGTATTATTCTATGTAGAAGACTGGAATAGACATAGTGAATCATTTGGAATAAGTTATTATCTTCTTTTCAACATGTTTTCCTTTGTTGGTTGGGTTTTAGAGAATCCAGATCTATAAACTTCTTTTTAAACCTTACCTTATGTCTTAGAATCAACGCTTTTTATTGGTTCCTGGGCAAGAGTGATTATGGTTAGGCAATGGGGTTAAGTGACTTGCCCAGGATCACACAGCTAGAAAATGTCTGAGGCCAGATTTTAATCCAGGATCTCCTGTCTCCAGTTCTGACTATCCACTAAATCATCTAGTGTGGGTTCCCCTTCTTCCCCCTAACACTATACTCTTAAGAGATGATCCAGGTGAACTCAGGCTGGAGGTAATAATGAACTTGAACACACTCAAATTAACCCCATCACACCTTCACAACTAGATACATCAACTTCCTCCCCCCACTCCAAACCCCACAAGGTTCTTATTCTTTCAGAAACAGAACATAATATAATTTTCTTACATCAATGATGAGGATTCTGACCTAGAAAAAGAAACACGTGTTTGCACAGAGAAAATAAAAGAGGCAGAACTTCTTGGAATTATAACATTATAATGGAAAGAGCCTTGAATGTGAACCCAGAAGATTGGTGTTTGAGTCTTTGATTTAGTCACTTGCTAGGCATATAGAGTATAGGGTTTTATTAGATGACTCCTGATATTCTTTCCAGCTCATAGATTTTTAAAAATTCTATGCTATGTTCCTACATGATTGTTCCAGCTGTGGAAGAATAAAAATTATGGACAGCATCTGTATGACACTTTAAGGTTTGTGAAGTACTTTGCATATGCTATCTTATAGTTGGTCCTCAGAGACTTGATCATACAGATTTCCCAATTTTTAATAAAGTCTATTGGCAATAGAAAAGGATAGAGTTATGGATTCTGTCAAAACAACATTCTTTGATGCTCAGAACAATAGCTATGGGCTAATTACTTCCATTTGGGAAGGAATAAGTTGGCTTCAGATGAGAGCACAGTACTGTGAAGTGAAAGAGTATTAGATATGAGATAGGTACATGACATGAATTCAAATCCAGACTTTTCTAATTAATGTCCATGACTTGGGTAAAGCACTTAATCCCTGATCACTGGATTATTTGTAGTAATAATATAATTTGTAGTAATAAAAAGATGGATTATTTGTAATAATAATAGATCAAGGACTTCTAACCTGGAGTGAGTCCTGGAACTTGATTTTACAAAATATTTTGGTAACTGTAATTCATTATTAATTGGTTACCTTTATGATATATTTTTTTTCTGCATTTTTCTGAGAATGGGTACATAGGATTCGCCAGCTGGCCAAAATACCCAGTCAGAATCTCTGGAATAGACAATCTCTAAGTTTTTTTCTGACTCGAAATATTGAGATCTTATTATCCAACTGAGTTTTGTCTGTGATATTCAACTTTCTGGGTGCCTATGAAATTTCTCTTCTGTTTCTCCACTGTGAAAGCCAGCTCCATCACCAGTAGACACAGTTCTATCAGAGACTATGCCAGGTGGATTACCTCTCACCAGTTATCTGCCTGCTGTGTTTTTCCCTTGGTGTTTCCCTGTTATTAGCTGCAGTATCTCAGGAATTGACCTATTTCAGGAAGAGCAGTGAACTACCAAAAAAAAAAAAAAAAGAAACAAACAAAATATAGTGGCTTTGTGGGGAGAGCATTGGGGAGATGTGGAGAAGTGCTATTTTCAGGTCTCTCTCTTTGACAGGATCATGGACTTGGAATATTTATTAATCATTTTGCCTTTACATATACATATATACATACACCTTTGTGCTATAGAGAAGACAAAATTGAGCTCAGAAGAAGATGAGTTTAAATTGAACTTGATTAGTCACTTAAACTCTCTGGGTCTCAATTTACTCATCTGTAAAATGACGGAGATAAGTCAGATGGTCTTTTCTAGTTTGTAATCTATGAACCTTTAAACACAAGATTTGCCTGTAGTTTACCTAAAAAGAAGACTACCTTGGTGAAGATTTCTGAAATTCTCACAGTTTAGATTGGGCATGTGTCCCACATAGTTTCATATGATTTGCTAACATATTGATTAGGATTAGTGGTACTGAGGAGAAAGGGTTAAGAACATGACCTTTATTTCATCATAATAAAGTAAATATTGGACATGTTTAAGAGACAAGAGAAAAATAACCTCTTTTGGAAAAAGTTTAAAAAAAGACTTGTCACTCATTTTCATCTTGTATTTGATAAGTTCATATGCCAATTATATTGATTTTCAATGGAAAAAACCTGCTTTAACACCACTACTGTGTTCATTCTGGTGGAAACATATATATTTTGAGCAAGTAGAAAATATTCCTTCGTGTTCATAGATCTAAATTTGGAAGGGATCAGAGAGACTATCTAGTCTAAGATATTATGTAACACTCTAATGAATAATGGCGCAAAAGATAGCTCTGGGGTTCCTATGATGTGTACAGAAGGAGATATGGCTATTAGTTATCAGGGAGAATACTCAGCTTTGCATTGCATATCTTCATGATGAATTTACTCTGCGTTAGTTCCAGACACTTTTTTTTTTTTGAGAAACACATAAAGAAAGGCAGTTTAGGGAGGTAGTGGAGAGAGACTATGGAATAGTGGGCATGCATGGGAAGCCAGCACTATCATCATGTTCCTGGATTTGCTTGAAATTTTAGAGACTTTTGAGAATGGATCTCCTCTAGGTGATAATTCTCTTTCTGCATGGTTGGGCTAAAATGTTATCTCATCCTTAGCTTAATACCTCCTTAAGTCTTAGGGATTCTTTGGTTTTGATTTCTGTTTGCTGTTTACCCACTATGGATGCTATTGATATTCTTTTGTGTAACTAGAAATTGGTGGTTATGGAGTCAAACTGGTCTGTATGAATTAAGGATTGTCCTCCCTCTTAAAAATAACCAGAGATAGTTCCTCTTTTGTTCTGAACTTAATTCTTTTGGGCAGGAGAGAGAGAGAGAGAGAAAGAGAGAGAGAGAGAGAGAGAGAGAGAGAGAGAGAGAGAGAGAGAGAGAGAGAGAGAGAGAGAGAGGATAGCTATAATCCAAGCCCAATAATCCCTCTTGAAGAAACCTGAGAGAAGAAAAAACAAACTTTTAGCCATGTAGAAAAGGCATTATACAATTCTTGCTCCCCTTGTGGTGGATATCAGTAACCTTGGTAGATGGATGGGGCAAATTACAAAAATATCTATTCATTCTATGAGATGAGATTAGGGGAGAGATAAGAGGCAGTATGTACCAAGCAAGTCAACCCCTTATTGCCACCTTGGCCATCACCATTTTCCTTCATATCTTGATGGAGATAGTCCAGGATGCTCAAGTGAAGAATTTCTGGAATAGTACTGCTTTGAGTGTAGCATTCTTGGTCATCATCCCATCTCTAGAAGCAACTTCTATGGAGATGCAGCTTGTCAGTTGCTCCTGCATGTGTTATAGCCACATCTTTAGAAGCCTCTCAAAAGAAAGTTCTTTTAACTAAAGGCCTTGGCACTGTCAAATGGATCACTATCAGAAACTAATATAATTTTATCAGTTGAAATGAAACTGTCTGTCTTTCCCCTCTGTTGTCAGCTCCTTGAGAGCAAGGACTTATGGAAATTTTTCTATTTGTATCTTTAGCACTTAGAATGGTGCTTTACGCATAGTAAATGTTCAAAAAATGCTTTATTCATTCTTGTGAGCCAGTCATAATGTATCTATCAACTATCTAAGTATCTGTTTATCTTACAATTAAAAACCTTAAAATCTTATATCAATGTGTATTATTGACATCACATATTGTTTCTTGAAATAGAATGTAAGCTTGTTGAGGGCAGGTACTATTTAATTTTTCTAGAATATTTTATGGCATGAAGAAGACAGTTAATAAATGCTTGTCAATTCTTTTTGATTTGTTTAATGAATGAAATAAGAAATCTCAAGACAATGTAAATACAGAACTATAGGAGGAATTACTCTGTGAGTAAGTATTAATATAGCAAAGAACTTTTGGGAATGCCAGGTTGCTGAAGAGATTCCCTTTTATAAAGGCCAGTATTTGTTTTTGAAGCAAATTCTGAGAAGACAGCCAGCTGCTACTTCAGGAATCACCTGCTTGACAAGCCTAGTCAGCCCTTCTGCTTCCTCATCCTGGCCAGGAAAATGATAGCTAACACGGATCTGAAAAAAATGAGGTCAGACCTCAGAGAAGTCAGTTTAAAGTCAAAATGTGATCCACTGAAATTCTTCAGGCAATGAAAACACAAGGTCCTAAATTATATCATCCCTAGGAAGCTGGGAAATTAGAAAAATCCAGGGTTCATAGGGTTTCAAGACAGAAGATCCCTTAGAGATCATCCAGTTCAGGGGTTCTTAATATAGAGTCCTTGAATTCAATTAAAAATATTTTGATAACTGTATTTTAATATATTTGGTGTCCTTTGTGACACTTACATTAAGAAAAGGTTCATTGACTTCCACCAACCTTCCAGACTACCAAGAATTCCCTGGCACCAAAAAGGTTAATAAGCTCACATTTAATTAGGCCTCTCTTTTATCTTTTAATAGATTGATGCCTAGAAAAATGAAATGACTTCACAGAATCATAGAATTTAGAGTTGGAAGGGACCTAAGTGGCTTTTAGACCAACTCATACCCTCAAAACATTCCTGATTAATTGCTGGTTCAACTCCTGCTAAAAAGAATTCCAATGAAGAAGAACCCATTGTCTTCTGGAAAATATCAATTCTACCATGGAATAGCTTTAATTGTTAGTAAGTTTTAAAAATTTTTTTATACTTAAGCTTGTCTCAGTGTAACTTCATCCACCACTCCTGGTCTTTGACTTTGGGGGTCAAATAAAAGATGTCTTTTCTTTCTTCCACAGGACATCTTTTCAGATATTGCAAGAAAGTTATCTCATTCCTTTGATTTTTCTCTTCTGCAGACTAAACACCTCAGTCATAGATTTTACTTTAAATCTCAACTATAATACATATACAAAGTACTAGATATGAGATTTGGGCTAAATCTTTGGCACCCAGATCTTGCAGGATTATTAGGTAGTCTGGCCAAATCTGCTTCCTCTATAGATAAGATTATAACACTTTGGGATGAATCAAAATTTGATTTCTCCATATTCCATTTACAATGCACCAGAGTTGATTTTGTACATTTTGGGAGTTGGAGGATATCGTGGAATGCTTCATTGAAAATAGGCATTTAGATATTTTCTGAATGAATGAGTTTAGACAGCAGAGAAAGCCCTGGTTTTCTTTTGAAGACTCTACATATTCAAAGGGATATATAGAAAAAGAATGTTAGAATTGAAAAGGGATTTTTAAATTCATCTAGCCCAGGAAACTAATTTGACAAATGAGAAAACTAAGATACAAAGAGTGAGGAGGCATAGAAAGATCACATGGTTGATAGAAAAGTCTGGATTAGAACCCAGATCTCCTAATTCTTAGTCAGTGTTCTTCGCCTCACACCACACTGAGAGAGCAATCCTACAGAATAGAACCTGGATTTTTGCTTTTGAAAGTTTTTCATTTTTATTGCTTCAGCATGTGACCAATGCTTCATCTCAGAAATATTTACTGCCTTCTGAGAAGACTGACTGTCCCTTTGAAGCTATGACTGTCACTATCCTGCTGCTCTGCTAGAAGTTGTCTTCTTTGGACAGAGTTTATGTCAATTAATTAGATATTAATAGAAGAACATATGGTCAGATCTCCCTGTGTGCCTCCTAGCTTTAGTGAGAGAACATGCCGTGAGGCTAGGGAGGGAAGGAACTGTTGGCATGCATGATGCCTTTGGAGGGAAGTGAAGATTAGAGACATCCTGGATTTTCAAGTCTGGGTCTGTCCAATTTGTTCCTAGTCTTTGCTGGTCTGCTGAACTAGGCTAAAACCTTCTTTCTGACACTCTTCTTTTCTACTCACAGCCATTGTTGTCCTTGAAACTCCCAGAAATAACTCTTAGAGTCAATGATGCTAATTTACTTACATAACCCTTATGCCAGAGGCATTCAGGTAGCATGAAGGGCACCCAGATTACCTTCTGCAAATTGTTCATATTTTCCTTGACTCAAACTAGAAACTGGGAAGCACAATTTCCTGAATATCCCAGTCTTCACAGTCTTTATATATTTACAGATAACATGACCATGGATTTAGAGCCAAGGAAACTGAGGGAGAAGTAACTTGTTTGAGATTCATAAAGGAAGTAAATAGCAAAGATAAGATCCCAATCAAGGTTGTCTGACTCTAAATTCAGCCCTGTGGCTACCCCTGTACTCTTTTGAATTCAAACTTAGAGCATCTATAATTCAAACAACTTTTAATACTGACAAACATGAACAATTATTTTCTGTCACTATTGCCTTCTTCGATGTCGATAAACTATTTAAGTCATGAGAAGTCCAGATTATACTCAATTCTCTCAACTCTATTTCTTAGTTTTGGTGTCCACCACTGGTCCAATCAGACTTGCCCTACTTGACTTCTTTTCAGTCTCCCTTTTATATGCGGTCTTCTCCCATTAGGATTATAAACTACTTGATGTAGGGACTATCATTTTGTTGCTTTTATTTATATTCTCAGTCCTTAGAATACTGCCTAAGATATAGGAAGGACATAACAATAACTCTGTCATCTTTCTTTTTTAATATTTCTATTCCTTCTCTTCATTTTTCCTTTATTTCTATCATATCATATCTAGGTATACAGTTATTTCCCCCCTAAGCTTAAAGAGTTATTTACAGAAGACTTTCCAAATTTCTAGAGATCAGTTACCCAATGCTCCATGTTTGTAGGAGGTGAAGAGTTGATGAGAGCTAGAGAGAAGAGAAAGGCCATCTTTCACAAGACCCTGAGTACTGAGGTATCAGTTTCCACCAATGAACAAAGTCTTATGCAAAGGGCCCTTGTAACCCAAGGATTTCAGAAGCATCTATTTCCCTTAAAAGTTTAAATGTGGCATTATGACTTGGGCAAATGCTGTCAATTATGACCTCTCTGAAGGAATTCCTTTAAGAAGAGTTCAGAATTATATGTTATTGGTAAAATTAAGCATCTTAAAAAATTTTTAAGTTTCCAGGGATTAGGCAAAGAAGGTCTTATTTAAAAGAAACTATAATCAATTTACCTCAGATTATTAGATTATATCTCCATATATTTCTCTACTCATGGGTAGTAAACAATTTTGATACTGGGAAAAATTTCTACTCCAGAGACATTCCTTAGGAAGACATTTTCATCAAACAAAACTTGTTCCTTTGAGAGGAGTGTAGGCTGTGCAACTCTAGCAGTTCTGAAAAGAGTAAATATATGACTTCAGTCATTAATGTGGTAGCAGCTGCTAAGCTTAGAAAGGGATGATCCATTTATTTGAGCAGTAAGCAGCTGTTTGGGGTGTCTCAATACTGTTTTTTATTATCCTTCTATTTCTCACCATAAATATACCTAAACTATAATGGGAGTGTATTTTCCTTTTGGGGAATGAGAAGCTAAGATGGAGATTAAAATCTGAAAAGGGAAATGAGAGAGAAACCATATTTTGAGATTTCCCAGAGTTCCAAGGCAAGGACAAGGTAAAAACTTTGTTATAGATTGCTGAAATGTTATAAACAAAGTATTATCTTGTATTAAAAAAAACCTAGTCTGAGCTTAGAAGAATTCAGTCCAAGGAAAGGGGAATAGATGGTTTCTACAGTTAGGAGATCTTCTTCATTGTCATTTATATAGGTGAGGCAAAGTCTCTATATTTTCTCTACCTATTTTTTGTGATGTGACTAAATCTCTCATCTTATTAAACATTCATTTCACTTATATGACATGGTCAACATTATGTCTACATTAACATCCTAAAATTCATTGATGTATTTCCCTCATCCTCTAATTTGAATTTGGTAAAGGCTCATATATGATATGACAGCCACAGTCTCTGAAATGAACTCCAGGTTTGATGTGATAGCAAATCTGTTAGATTTCTATTAAAGTCAAATGAAAAAATCAATGAATACCTTCTCTTAAATTTTTATGGTTTACATTATAAACTCATATGGGCCAGGTATCAAGAAGATCTTTACTACTTAGCATTCCCGTTTCTTATAGGACTAACCTCCCTGGGCCTCAGTTGTAAAAATCTGTAAAATAAGAGGGTTGCACTAGATTTCCTCGGAGTTTCTTTCTCTAGATCTATAATCATATGATTTTCATGGACTATTCAGTGAATGCTAACTGAATTTGACTTCATGGAATGAATAACCTAATAAAAATTAACTGAATTTAACTTAAT
Organism: Monodelphis domestica; assembly: GCF_027887165.1. Classification (NCBI taxonomy): domain Eukaryota; kingdom Metazoa; phylum Chordata; class Mammalia; order Didelphimorphia; family Didelphidae; genus Monodelphis; species Monodelphis domestica. Next base: position 222,676,196 of record NC_077227.1, on the reverse strand, counting down.
GAAATGAAGGACAAGTGGAATCTGAGGTCTATTGACTTATTTAAGATGTTGTGGTGGTGGGAAATCAGGGAAGGGAAAAAGGACAATGGAGAACCCAGTTATTTTTCTTCCCTTTGAACTTTCTATGAACTTTCTTCAACCCAGAAAGCAAATTGTACTAAAATTTTCATTGTCGAGGAAGGAGCCTTTGTTTAAAGAACTAATGCAAATTCCAAAGCTCCAGCTTATTGAATTTAGTTTAATGGCTGGTGGCCAAAATTTTAATGAGGACTGAAATGACTGATATCTCCCACCATTCAACAGTGCACCGCTGGGACTCGAGATGATGAAAGAAAAAAGTTGTCTTAAGAGTTCAGCACTGAGTTAATACAGTCTATTTGGAATATGCATCAGAATGAAGTCACCTTTGTGCTAATGGATTATAGTAGGATTCTGTCCTCTATGTTCATATTTTTGAGGGAATTTCTAAGGTATAAAAGGCAAAAATATTCCTTTTCTCCAGTTTGATTTCAAAGTAAACTTGACAAAGGTGAGAGGCCCATCCAAACTTTATAGCCATTGAAACTATGAAAGAGAGAGAAGGTGCCCCTTGGCCAATTGTTCTCTTTTTCAGAAGATAAAAGGAGGGTACAGGATATAGGAGTTAGAAAAATCTGCCTCATAATTAGATGATCGTGACAAGTGTAGTTGAGAAGAATTACCTGGCCAGATCTGCCATCTTCATATATATATATATATATACATATATATATATTCATATATATCCACCATTTTCATATATTGAATTATTTCTATATATTAGGGATAATTACTGTGTATTCCTCTGTCTGAGATCTGGGTCAGAGATACCATATAGTCTGATGCTTTTTGAATTTTCTTTGTCCTTAGGATTCTCAAGAAATGTCTTCCTTTTTAATAATTTGGTTAATAAATGAAGGGGACAAAGATTCTTTTCCTGCCTACACATGATCCTAATTATGTTCCCCATGATGTAGGTATGAGGAGGTAGGTTGATGGACCACCTTTTAATTAACTATCAACAATTAAAGATGTCTTGGAATATTTAAGGGAAGGGCTGAAAAATCTCCTAAAATACTGTTTATTAATGTGTGACCCAGCTCCAGTTGTCCTTAGTCATGACAGAGCCATAGATATCTATCACTTTATCCATTATGACACTGGCCTAACTAACTAGCAAACTGATATAATCCATAAACTTACATTCTTAAAGAAAATCAGTCTGGAGAGAGAATTTTAAGTGACACAGCTGCAATCCATTTCCCAGGCTTTGCCAGGACTGATGAGATTTTGATGGATTCAAATCCTAAAACTTTGGGAATCACAGATGCTAAAATCCTGTATAAAGTTTTCCAAGCTTTTGTTTCAGGCCCCAAATGTGAAATTATAATAAAAGAAATTTAAGTGATTTGCTGTGGTGTTCCTCAGATAATAAACATGTAGTTTCCTCAGTCTTTTTTAAATCTTGGTGAACCAAACCAAGGTGAAGATCAGAAATTCTGACTTTATTAAATTAAAAATGATTTTGTAAAATGGTGAGTGAAAGGTTACAAAATTCCTTCTTTAGGAGCTCCCAGTTCTTCGTTCCTAACTATATTTCATTGAACTCAGTGATCTGAACATTTATTGATACTTATTGAATATTATTGAATTAAGCACTACTACCATGTGCCAAGATGATCAGGAAGACCAATTTGTGAGAGCTGGTCCCTGCTACATTGAGTTTTGGTGTAGTGGAAAGAACAATAGATTTGGAATCAGAGAATCTTAGTTTGAATCTTGAGTCTGGTAACCCACTAACTAGGTGACCTGAAATAAGTTGTTTTGCCTCTCTGTTCTCACTTTGCTTTGAAAATGAAAGAGTTGAATGAGATGACATTGAAGGGCTCTTCCAGTTCTAAGTCATATCTTGCCATAATTGAACTTCTATATAACTTCTATATACTACAACTTCTATATAAAGGAAACTATGTGAATTTATGCATTGGGCCCTTTTCTTTTCTTAAGATTTCCAGAAGTCTTTTGGACATCAATTTTTGACATTTTCAGTATGAGATGGAAGTAGAAAGTATTCAATTGATTCAGTTAAACAAATGCTTATTAAATGTAGATTTAAAATCTGATAAGGGAGATAGGATCTGCATAATAAATATGAATAAATATGTGTATAACTATGCATAAGCATATATTTTATATATAAATATACATGAATAACATAAATATGAGATAAGGTAGAGGCTTGATGGGAAATTTTGGAGTTGGAATCAGAAAGCCTTAGGTTCAAGTTCCTCTGACACTAGCTAAAATCCCTGGACAAAAGTTTTAACCTCTATGTGCACTCCCATAAGATTTCACTATGAAGTCATATATTCGTTGAACTGCTTGGGTGGTAAGAGTTTTCATGTGGATAAGGGAGAAGGAGGGTTCTAGATTATAAAATATTTGAGGATTCAAAGATCACTTTTCAACTGACAGGTTAGTGAAGGCTGCATGGAGTAGACATCACCTGAAATAAAGATTCCAAAAGGATTTTAAAAGGCAGATATGACCAGGCAACTAGGTGACTGAGAGGATTGAGAGTCAGACCTGGAGATGGGAAGTCATAGGTTCAAATCTGACCTCAGCCACTTTCTAGCTGTGTGACTCTAGACAAGTCACTTAACCTTAATTGTCTAGCTCTTCCAGTTATTCTGTTTTGGAATCAATTTTTGTGTTGATTCTTAGACAAAAGGTAAAGGTTTTTGTTTTTTAAAAAAAGGATAGATATGAGCCAGGAGTATGTTCTGTGTGGGCCCTGAGAAAATATAAGAGATCTGGAAATTGGTAATAAGTAAATTTGGCTGGAACCTAGTATGAAAAGGTATAATAAAAAACCTGGAATCAGATCAAGGAGGGCCAGTCTAAGAAGGTTGTATGTCAATGATATGGAGGATATTTAGATACTGAAGGTTTTTGAGTAGAGGTGGATCATGATGAGAACTAAAATTAACCAAGATTTAATTGTTCATTGGGTGAAGAAATGACTAAAGAAAAGAGATCCTGGACAAAGGGAGATCTATTAAGAAAATCTAATTGAGACAAAAGAGGAATACCCACATCCAAGTAACTCCCCTGCAATTTATGGTGTCAAGAGAATTACTTGGTGCATGCAAAGGTGAAATGGCATGATGATCATACCATGGTTGTGCTACCAGCATGTTTCAGAGGAACATCTTGAATTCAGAACTTTTAAAGTTCAAGACCAGCCCTCTATGCAACTCATAGGCCACAGTCCTATCATGGTACCTCTTCAAAGGAAGAGCTTACCCAAAGAATAATAGCCAATTTCCTTACCTAAGGCTTTAACTAGCTTTACATTTTTAAAAGTTTACCCAAAGAGGGATAGTTAGATGACTCAGTAGATTGAGAGCCAGGCCTAGAGAGTGAGGTCCTGGGTTCAAATTTGGCCTCAAATACTTCCTAGCTGTATGACTTTGGGCAAGTTATTTAACTCCCATTGCCTAGCCCTTACTGATCTTCTGCCTTGGAATCAATACACAGTATTATTTCTATGATGGAAAGTAACAGCTTAAAAAAAGTTTATCCAAAGGATAACAAGTAGTTTGGTGTCAATGGATAATGTGCTGACTCTATATTTAGGAAGAATTAAATTCAAATTTGACCTCATATACATTCTAGTTGTGTAATTTTAGGCACAAGTATTTGTCTCAGTATCTTCATCTGTAAAATTTAGATAATAATAGCACCAACCTCCCAGCATTTTTAGAAGATAAAATGATATGTTATTTTAAAATTTTATTTTAAAATTTTTATTTAATTAATTTAGAGCATTTTTCCAGGATTACAAAAATCATGTTCTTTCCCTCCCTTCCCCCCAACCCTCTCCCATATCCGACACACAATTCCACTGGGTTTTACATGTGTCTTTGGTCAAGACCTATTTCCATGATATGATAGTTTTAAAGAGCTCTACAAGGCTTAAAGTACTATATAAAATATTTTTTGAAATTTCCAATTATATGCTATCTTTTTAAAGGGTTTGCCTCTTTCCTGAGTAAAAGTCTGAAATCTCCAGTGTGATTGGGCCATAAAATTTTCCACTGGAATTTTTTAATTCCAAAAATGATGATAGGCTCTAGAGTGGGACCACTGAATACTCAGAGTTCCTTTAATTTAATAAGCAATTTAGTTTAGCTTAAATGGACTTTCTGTATTTCAACAGTCAGGTGAATTTGAATGTGAAATTCATTTCATGATTAGCAATGTTCAGTGCATTGCTGTAATTATGGTTATTTGGTGGGGGAAAATGATTCTATCTAATTATCATTGAAAGCCTATGCTCTCTGTGGATTAATGATAACGTTCTCTACTTTAGAGGGAAGCTTAGGTATTAAATATTCCAAACATCTGGTCCTTTCATATTCTTTCTACTCAAGCTTATATTGTCATCTTTTAGGTGTGGCTCTACTACATCAATTCAAATCTCAACCTTGGGTTTGTCTAGTTACTGTTGTTGCTTGTCTTTTGTTTTTGAAGAGAACCAATGACAGGACTAGGTAATATCTTGACACATGCATAAATTGGTTTCAAGTGAGGCAGAGTTGTACAAAGACATCGGCTTCACTTTCTCTTCCACAGCCACCACAGGATAGTTGTAAGACAAAAGTCAGGAGGACTAGTTAACTATGTTAATGGAAACAGCATTCTCCCTCTCTGAGGGATAAATGGGAGACAATATGCTCCCAGGGGACCAGACCACTGCCACCTCCTCCTCCTCTACCACCACCTCCCTTCAAAATGAGATGGAGATAGGCTAGGATCCCTACACCAGGAGCCCTGGGAGTGGTGGTGTCTCCATGTCATTCACTGCTTCCACCTGGCCCTTGTGGCCATCATTGGGGGGACTAATTCCTACAGAGATTTGATCTGGAGCCTGCTTCTGCAGGTACTATCATCCCTGCTTCTTTAGCAATAAAATCACAGGAACTCTCAAACAGTTCCACAACAGACACAAATAAGGTTTTTATTACTAGGAATGCCATTAAAGATGGCAAATTTCCATCTCTTTTGTTGCACCTAAAGGACCAGTAGTCATTTCCATCGACTTGGAACTGGGCTTCATAGATGGGTTTTATTCCCTGTGATTTCATGAGCTCCTTGAGAGTATGGACTGTCTCTACTTTTCTTATTGTATCCTCAAAGCTTAATATAGTGATAGTAAGAGCATTTATAAATGCTTTTTCATTCATTCATTCATTCATTCATTCATTCATTAACTGGATAGTTCTGGCAAAAGTGAATCAGAGGCCTGAATGCTCTGAATATTTGATTTGGTTTTGAGTTATGAGTAGAAAGAGTAATGACTTTGGAGTCAGAAAAGTCAGGTTCAAATTCTGCCACTACTGATTACTACCTACATAAACTTTGAGAAGCTACTTTCCTTGTTTTTTTGCTTTTTTTTAAATCTATAAGGCAAAGATTTGGAGAACATAATGTTTCTTCTAGTTCTAAATCTATGACCCTAACAGTTATCCATTTCAAATTTGATAGAAAAGTCATGGCTTTCACCTATATCTTGATAAAAGTTCTTCAATAGTCATCAGACTTTACTGTTGTTGCTGAGTCATTTTCAGTCAAAACTGGTCCTTTGTGAGTAAACCCCACTGGGAGTTCTCTTGGCAAAGATACTGGAGTGCTTTGTCATTTCCTTCTATAGCTCAATTTGTACATGAGTAAAATGAAGCAAACAGTGCTAAGTGACTTGCTCAGGGTCACACAGAGAATATCTGAATCCAGATTTGAACTCGGGGAAAATGGGTCTTCCTAACCCTAGGCCTAGCACTCTATTCATTGTACCACCTAGCTGGCCCTCAGACACTGACTTTCTTAAAACAGTGTCTTCTCTAACAATGCAGTGAAATTTGTTAGTGTGAATTATGAAATTTCAAGTTTTCAGACCTCTCAAGTGGAAAAGTACTGCTTTATGTATTAACCATGGAGTGGGATACACTGAGGAAGTGGACTGAGTTAAAATCAAGAAATCTGTTGAACAGAATTGTGTTGGATGATAGTTTACTGTTATGAGAAGGTGACCCTGTGATTCTTTCCACTTAAGGATAACTAGATGAATCAGATGATTAAGTATTTACAAGTCATTTTTATTGTATTTGTTTTGAAAGGAAAATGAGTCCCTTTCCAAAGAGGCAAGTTCAAGTTGAAACAAAAACCTGAACATGATGAAGCATCTGGTAAATTTCCATGACAGTTTTAACTTAGGGAAATTATTTTTTTTCCAATGTGAGTTTGTTCCACCTACTTGCTGTAATGCCACATTCAGACAACCATTATAAGAGGTGTTCTAGTTTACGGGAAAATGTGTAGCAGGGTAAAGGAACAAGCTGTCAAGGGAGCTTGTGGGAGGTTATGTGTTTGAAAAGCCTCTCTCTCAGGACCCAACAAATGGAGGGTAAAGAATAGAAAACAATTGAGAGTTTTGAAAAATAATGTAAACCAAAGAACCTTACCTTACTCAATTCTATAATTCTATGTCTAGCAAAAGAACAGACTGGCTGATATATACATATATATATATATATGCACATATATATATACATACAGTGTGTGTATGTATATATATATATATATCTAAAGTATGTATATATAAATATGTATATATAAAGTTTTAGTTCTATCCCTTTTTTAATATTTTATTTCCCAATTACATGTAATAATGATTTTCAACATACTTTTCCCCAAAATTATAAGATCCAAATTGTCTCCCTTCCCTTCTCTCCTCCCTCCTAGAGATGACAATCTATTTGATTGGAGCTAAGCATGTATTATTATGAAAATAGATATAATTCTATTTTTTCTTGAAGGAGCAAATAACAAATCCTATCAAACTGATAGTGCATTAAAGATAAACTGAAAGTTCTTTCCTTATATTTTCTGAACCTTCAGTTTCAATACTTTGGTTTCTTTTTATGTTTCACAATTCTAAAATGCAAGGAAGGTCAACTCTGTAAATAATGTTGTAGTGGGCTATAATGAATGAGGACATAACTAATTCAAATTGAAAATTGTGTCTACTTTTACATTGCTTGCCTTCAAACCCGGTAGAATTTTTATTAAGGATCCAAAAGTGCCCTAGTTAATCAGTCAATTCATCAGTCCAGTTCAGTTCAATTTATTTCCAAACATTTAAAGAATGTTTATTGTGTGCTAAGTTGTTTATCCTTTGTTTAAAATGTTTTTAATAGATTTTCTCAGTTAAATGTAGACGCAGTTTTAAAAATCATTTTTAATATCCTGCAACCCATGTTCTTTCCCTCCTTTCTTCTCTTCTCCTCCCTCATCCTGAAACAGAAGGTAATATAATATAGGTTGTACATGTGCTCTTAAGTAATATGTATTTTCATATTTGTTGTGTTGTGAAAGAAGAAACATATTGCATATGTAAGAAAAAAGCACATGAAAGAAATGATGTTAACAATGATATACTTCCACCTGCATTCACACTTCATCAGTTCCTTCCCTGGCAGTAGGTAGCTGTTTTCATCATGAGTCCCTTTGAGCTGTCCTTGATTGTTGCATTGCTGATAAGAGTAAAGTCATTCAGAGCTGATCATCCTACAATTATTACTTTTATAGTGTACAACATTCTCTTGGTTCTGCTCACTTGGCATTACTTCATATAAGTTTTTAAATTCCCTTTTTTAAAAATGATTATCTTGTTTGACATTTCTTATGGCACAATAGTATTCCATTACAACCATATACCACGAATTGTTCAGTCATTCTCCAACTGATGGACATACCTTCAGTTTCTAATTCTTTGCCAATACACACACAACTGCTATAAATATTTTTGTTGAAGTAGGTCTTTCCCCACTATCTTTGATCTCTTTGGGATACAGACCTAGTAGTGCTATTGCTGGGTCAGAGGTTATACACAGTTTTATGACTCTTTGGATATGGTTCCAAATTATATTCCAGAATGATTGGAGCAATTCCCAGTTAGGATCTCAATTTTCCCACATTCCCTCCAACATTGATCATTTTTTTGTCATATTAGCCAGTCTTAGAGGCATGAGATTATATACCTCATAGTTGTTTTAATTTGCATTTCTCTGATTAATAGTGATTTGGAGCATTTTAATATGACTAAAGATAGTTTAAATTTCTTCATTTGAGAACTTCTTGTTCCTATCAACATTTATCCATTAGTGCATTCTTATATATTTGACTCAGACTCTTACTATAAAAATCCCCCCCCCCCCCAGTTTGTTGTTTCCTTTCTAATCTTGGCTGGACTTGTTTTGTTTGTATAAAACCTTCGTAATTTAGTGTAACCAAAATCACCTATTTTACATCTTATAATGTTCTCTATTTCTTGTTTGCTCAAAAATTCTTCCTTCATCCTTAGTTTTGACAGGTAAACTATTGTGTTTATGGTCATCTGTTTATGGTATTCCCTTCTATTTCTAAATCATGTATCCATTTGGACTTTAATATTGGTATATGGTGTGAGATGGTTGTCTATGCCTAGTTTCTGACATTTTTTCCAGTTTGTTGTTGTTGTTGTTGTTGTTGAATAGTGAATTCTTCTAAATGCTTGGATCTTTGAATTTGTTAAATGCTAGGTTACTTTGGTTATTTACTACTGCATTTTGAGTGTCTCATCTATTCTATTGATCTATTACTCTATTTCTTAGCCAGTAATAGATTGTTTTAATGGTTGCCACTTTATAATACACTTTGAGGCCACCTTACTTCATATTTATTTTTCATTAATTCCCTGGATATTCTTTGCTTTTTGTATTTGCAGATGAACTTTATTATCAATTTTTAGCTCCATGAAATAATTTTTGGGTAGGGTGATTATGTATGACCCTAAATAGGTAAATTAATTTAGGTAGAATTACCATTTTTATTATATTGGTTTGGCCTACACAAGAGCAATTAATGTTTTTCCAGTTGTTTAGATCTGACTTTGTGTGAAAAGGGCTTGTTAGCTGTGTCCATCTAGTTCCTGGGATTGTATTGGCAGATAGATTCTCAGGCATTTTATATTGTCTATTTTAAATGAGATTTCCCTTTTTATTCCTTGCTACTGGACTTTATCAGTAGTACAAAAATGGCGATGACTTATGATTTTATTTTGTATCTTGCAACTTTGCTAAAGTTATTAATTATTTCAATTAGTTTTTGGTTGAATCTCTAGGATTCTCTGAGCACACTATCATGTCATCTGCAAAGAGTAATAGTCTATTTCCTCATTGCTTATTCTAATTAGTTTAATTTCATCTTTTGTTGCTATAGCTAGCATTTCTAGTACAATATTGAATAGTAGTTGTGATAATGGACATTCTTCCTTGAATCCTGATCTTATTGGGAAGGCTTCTAGCTTATTCTCATTACAGAGAATGCTTCCAAATGATTTTAGATAGATATTTATCACTATAAATGTTCCATTCTTTCCAATGTTTTCTAGTGTATTTTTTTTAATCCTTAACGTCCATCTTAGAATCAATACTGCATATTAGTTCTAAGGCAGAAGAGTCTTAAGAGCTAGGCAATGGGGGGCAAGTGACTTGCCCAGGGTCACACAGCTAGGAAGTGTCTGAGGCCAAATTTTAACCCAAGACTTCCCATCTCTGAGCCTGGTTCTCAATCCACTGAGCCACCTAGCTGCCCCTTCTATAGTTTTTAATAGGAAAGTGTGTTGTATTTTGACAAAATCTATTTTTGCAGCTATTGAGATAATTATATGATTTATTTTAGTTTTGTTATTGATATGGTCAATTGTGCTGATAATTTTTCTAATATTGAACCAACCCTGCATTATTGGTATAAAACCCAATTTGTCATGGTGTATTATCCTTGTGATATATTGCTTTGAATTCTTGCTAGTATTTTATTTAGCATTTTTTCACTGATATTCATTAAGCAGATTGTTATATAGTTTTCTTTCTCTGTAATTTCTTTTCCTGGTTTAGATATTAATACCAAATTTGTGTTAGAAGAGAGAAATTTGGTAGAGTTCCTTCTTCAGCTATTTTCCCAAATAGTTTATGTAACATTTTAATTAATTCTTCTTTAAATGTTTGGAAGAATTAATTTATGAATTCATCTAGACTTGGGGCATTTTTAAGAGAATTTATTGATAGTTTAGGGAACTTAATGATGAACTTTTTCTGAGATGAGATTGTTTAAGTATTCTACTTACTCCCCTGTTAATCTGGGCAATTCATACATTTATTTAAAACATTCATCTATTTTTCTTTGATTGTCAGATTTATTAATTGAACAAAAATAACTCCTAATAATTTCTTTCATTCATTTGTTATGAATTCCCCTTTTCATTTTTGACACTAGTGATTTATTGTTCTCCTTTCTTCTCTTTTTAAAAATCAGATTAACAAGTGGTTTATCTGTTCTAATTTTTGTCATGAAATTTGCTCCTTTTGTACATATTAGTTAAATGATTTTCTTACCTTCAAGTTTATTAATTTTTTTCTTGACTTTCAAAATTTCTAACTTGATGTTAATTTGGGCATTTTAAATTTGTTCTTTATATAGTTTTTTTTTAAATTGCATGCCCCGTTCATTGACATATTCTTTCTCTATTTTATTGATGTAAGCCTTAAAGTTATAAATTTTCCCATATGTACTACTTTGATTGTATGCAAAAAAAATTCAGTATGTTGCCTCTTTGTAGTCATTCTCTTTAAATGTTGATTGTTTCTATGATTTATTCTTTGGCCAACTCTTCTTAAGGTGAAGTTATTTAGTTTCCAATTAATTTTTAGTTTCTCTTTTGCAGCCCTTTCTTGAGTGTAATTTTTAAAATATTATTGTTTGAAAAGAATGCATTTCAAATTTCTGTTTTTCTGTTCAGTCAACATTTTTAAAAAAAATTATAGGAAAAAAGAAATGAAGTAAAGCTCAAGGAGATATAAAGATAAATAAGGTTGTCTCTTCTCTCAAGAAATTATCAGCCTAACATAGGAGGTAAGGCAGTTTGTAACAAATATAGTACAAATTAGAATGTAGGTACAGAAGAGAAATACAAACTTGGAGATAGTAGAGTATGAAGGGAGAATCCATTTCCAGCTTGAGAGAATCACGGGAACATAGATTTAGGGTGAAATAGATATTTGAGGTTGTTGAGTCCATCTATCTCATTGTACAGATGAGGAAAATTAAGCATAGAAGATGTGACTTGCCCAGAGTCACACCGAAAATAAGTAGTTGTCATTGATATCTTAATTGTCAAATTGTCTTAAGTAGGGTCTAACCTTAGGTTTTCTGGCCCCAGATCCGATTCCTTGCTGCTAGAATCAGGGAAATCATTTTGGTCACATTTCAGAGACAATGTAAAATAGCTTATTCCTGTCAATTAAAAGGGTTGTCATTTTTAAATATATTGGATAAAGTGGTTTTATAGCCTTATATTGATAAAAAAATCTTCTATAAAATATTGAATCAGGAGGCAGGAAAGTTTTGCTCTGTTCCTGATTTTGTTCCTTTTTTACCTTGGGGAGTTGTCTGTCTTCTTATTATGTTCACTTCCCTATTTGCAACCATGAGGCTATTTGTTATTCATCTTACTAAATGAGGTGTCAGGATAAGCTTCGTTTATATCCCACTTATTACATCAATGATAAATTGCCTGAGTATGTGTGTTCATGTATATGTTTGGGGAAGAATACTGGAAGAGGAGGGAGAGGTTAATTCTGAATATAAATTTAAGAAGGTCTGAGTCAGGGTGGTTCAAGTATGCTCTATTATCTCTCTTAGCTAAAAACCATGACACTTTATTGAAAAAAAAAAATATATATATATATTTAACATGGATTTCTTTTTTTCTAGTTCTCTTCATGGTAAAACCCCTTAATACCATCTCCTACTCTTTTCTCCTTTTGCCCAAAAGTATGACAAAGAAATTGCTATTCTCCTTCCCAAGGTAATTGCCTCCACCTATAAACTTGCTTTTATCCCTAATCATCTTCTTCAATAGATTCCATGCTGTAAAAGTTAAAATGAATGGTTGGACAATGATTATATGAAATTATGTGGTTGCCAGTATATATTATATCTTGAGTCAGAAATTTGTTTACAAATATTTACAAATAGAAAGTAAACAATAAAGTAGAGAAATGTAAGGGGGATAGAGAATTTCTAACCTATCAACTTAAATGTTTTGCTCCAGGTCTGCTTAATCTAGGCAGAGATGAATTATCTCTCAACCAGGAAGGCTGGTAGTGAGTAACCATGTGGCTTCCTCCAAGATGGAAGGTAGACTCTCCAGAAGTTAGGAAAGGGGTCAGTCTTTTAATCACCCAATGAAATAATCCAAGAGTCAGAATCCAAGTAGAAGCCAAGATCCAAGCCCATGACCTAAGCTGTAGTCTCCAGAGAAGCTCTCTCAAAGACTATATAAGACTATCTCCAGAAACAATCTCCTCAGACTATGTTCTCAAAGACAATCTGCCCTAAATGAGTTTGGGACTTGCTTTTCATGGTGACTTCTTGTACCTTCCTCTCTTCACAGGGACCAATCACAGTTTACAAATTGTCTAGCACTGCCCAGGGGGAAGTGTCTGTAGGATTGACTTCTCCCCTTCTGAAGGTTAAGTTCTCATCAATAAGATTCATAGATTCCCAGCTGATTGAAAGAAAAAAGGTTCACAGTTTTCTGATTTGATTTAATTTCTAAGGGTATGAATGCTCTAAGTACTTTGCTAGCTTCTCACCTAGTACTAAGTAAGGTGTTTAATCTTTTGTTGATTCAATTCAATAGTAGACTAGGGGGAGTTAATCCTGTCTTCAGTCTAGTGAAGTATCAAGTAGGGGTACTTAAGTTAGTGTTAACTCAGGATAGACAATAGAGTAAAGAATTCTCTTTCACAATATGCAACCATCCTCTATGCCTTCTCAGATTGTTAGCCTCTATCAACTGGTCTCTTCCCTATTATTTTCAAATATGCCCAAATTTTCCCTATCCTAAAAAATAAAACAATCTTCACTAAACCTTTTCTCTAGATGTTTTTCAGTCATTTTTCAGTCATGTTTATATCTTAGTGACCTCATTTGGAATTTTCTTAGTAAAGATAATGGAATGATTTGCCATTTATTTCTCATGGTCATTTTAGAGATGAAGAACTGAGGCAAACAGGGTTAAGTGACTTGCCCATGGTCACACATCTACTAAATGTCTTAAGTTAGATTTGAATTCAGGAAGATGAGTCTTCTTGACTACAAACCCTGAACTCCATTGACTATTCCTATCTGACTGATCCTTTTCAATTTTCTTTGTTGGCTTATCATTCACATTATGTCCTCTAACTGTGGGTGTTTCCCAAGGATCTGTTCTGGGCCCTCTTCTCTTTTTTAGTTATACATGCTATCTCTTGATAACCTCCTTAGCTCTCATGAGTTTAATTGTCAGATTGAGTGCAGACTGAACCAGATTAAAATGTAATAGGGATGGGGGGCACCTACTGGCTCAGGGACTTGCAAACCAGCCTAGAGATGAGAAGTCTTAGGTTCAAATCTGGGTTCATACACTTCCTAGCTTCTGTCTTGGAACCAATACTTAGTTTCTGTTCTACAACAGATGGCAAAGGTTTTTGAAAATGTAATAGGGAAATAGTAAAATAAACTAAAATACAATATAACACTTAGCTTTCATCTAAAAATAGAAAACTAACAAGTTAAATGACTATTCTGTAAAAAAAAATCTGGAAATTCAAATCATTGAAGGAAAATAAAGTCAAATAAATTATTTGGAGTCACACATACAAAAATCCTTTAAAAATTACTTGATGAAAATTCTCAGCTTTTAACTAGTTGACTAGATTCCATCATAGGCTAAAATACATTTTGAATATGTTGTGTAATTGCTAATTTACATGGTCTTGATTCACTTTTAAAATGTTTTAAGATAGTAAAATTGCATGGTTGATTCTGATCATAGAGATGATAAGATGATGACGTTGATAGCAACTTGTTTTTATTTATTTCAAGTTATATACATTATTTAATATGACCCTACAGATTGATACTTTAAAAATTTTGTAGAGGTATAAGGATATAGTATAAAAAATTGAAAAGTGTCTGGATGTAGCTTTACCGTTTTGCATTCATTGAATGGTTCATATTCATGCCCTTTTCCCTGCTCAAATTTTCACATTTCCATAATTAGCAAAACCAAAGGAACATAATGGACAAAAAAAAAAGCACCAATGCCTTGGATTAATGAACAATTGTTCTTGTATTTGGGTCTGCATTTAGATTGTTCCTTTTTTAGGTCTCCACATACTAAATTTTTTTTCCCTCTCCATATAATTTTGTTGTGAATACTCTGTCTTTTTCTCTCTCTTTGTATTCTTTCTTTCTCTGTTACTGTCTCTGTCTCTCTCATCCTCAAAACATCCATGTAATAATAAAATTAGGTAGAGAATTCTCCCTGTTTTACAAATGGGCAAACTAAAGTACAGAAAGTTTAAGAGGTTTATCCAAAGACAAGTATATTTTAGAGCCTTCTTTTGATAAAAGACACTGCCGTGGGGCTACTAGATTACTCCAGGGGAGGATTTGAGGACAAAGGTCTTTCTGTGTGTGTCCTACCACATAACTGCTCATTTAATTTTAAAACCTTTAGTTTTACAGCTCATTAATTGCTTCTCAGAAACAGGTTTCCAGAAGTGATAGTGAAACCTCAAATCCAGTTCCCCTACTATCTCATGTATTCAGCTTCTTGGTGCTGAATCAGTGTTAAGACTCTAAAAAGTAGAAGGACATGTAATACTTTTATATATTGACACATCATCCTTACTATTAAAAGATGACATTCCTGAGTCAGTTATACATGTCTTTTGATGTAATCTTTCCAGTTGTGATGGATTTGCCTTGCCCAATTGGTCACATTCTCTAATTCAGATCTCAGTAACTAAAAGTATGCATTTAGGAATTGATGGGCTAGATCTGAAGACAGACTCAGTGTCCACCGAGAGGAAAAAAAAATCTAACGGGCTGCAAGCATATTGAAAGCATGACCTTTGTTTCACCGGAAAAAATGTTTTACCTGTAAGTGCTCAATAAAATAACTCTATTGATTTTTTGCTTCTTGCTCTAAACAGCTGTATCCTAGCTTCAAATCCTAGAATTTAGAGCTAGAAAGGACCTTAAAAAATGACCTAATCCAAGAGTCTTCAAACTGCAGTCTAAGGACTCCAGAGAATCCCAAGGCCCTTACAGAGGTCTGCATGGTAGCTACTATTTTTGTGAAAATATCAAGATGTTTACATTTGAATATGGCAAATCATGATAGATATAACTCATATAAACAAAAGTTATTTAGAATCTTCAGTAATTTTACTAGTGATAAGGGATCCTGAGACTAAAAGAATTCAACAGCAACTGGTCTAATCCACTAATTTCTTTTTTTAGAATAAGAAACTAAGGTCCAGATACATTAAGTTTCTCAACACAGTGCTGGCACTTAGTTGGCGTTTAATAAATGTTTATTGACTTTTTTTGCATCATGTAGGTGGTAAATAGCTGAGTAGGAATTAAAATCTAGGTCCTTTGCCTTCCTACTACAAAGCAGAGTTCTTTACCTAATACCAAATATCTCTCAATCCTATTATCTTCATTTGTTCTAATCCAGATTTGATTAAACATCTATTCCTTCAAGAAAGTTGTAACCTTTAGTATTCTAAAGCCTGACAGATTTTAAAAGTACTTATTCATTTATTTATTCAGTTGCACAGTGAACTTAGCCTTAGAACTTTAAGGAACATTATTGGATTTTAGCTATAGATAAGTTTAAAAACTCAATGAGACCATGTCATACCCTTTCCCCCCCCTAATTTTGCTTTATCACCATAATTTTCATAGAATAAGTATGTAATAAATGTATTTAAGCATTTTTTTTGTGTTTGTATTTGTGATGGGGCTTCTTTTATAGGACTTTTTGATTTTCTGATTCAGGAAAAAGTCAAATTGGTTTCTCTCAGCTCTCTCCTCCCTCTCCACCCTCCTACCTTGCCCTTGTCCCCCCATTGGGCAACTAGGTGGATCAATGAATAGAGTGCCTGTGACTTTAGTCAGGAAGACCAGAATGCATCCTTCCTTCCTTCCTTCCTTCCTTCCTTCCTTCCTTCCTTCCTTCCTTCCTTCCTTCCTTCCTTCCTTCCTTCCTTCCTTCCTTCCTTCCTTCCTTCCTTCCTTCCTTCCTTCCTTCCTTCCTTCCTTCCTTCCTACTACTTCCAGCTCTACCCCTTTCTACTTCATGGTAGAACCACAAGTGTTGAGGGTTAGCCATTTGATAAGTTTCATAAAAATGTCAATCAAGCTTGATGCCTCTGGTCTGTGAGCTTCCTGTTCCTGTTTGGTATGGTACCATAAACTTATTTATAGAAAAAATTCCTCATTGCCTTTAGGATAAAATAAAACCCTTTATTTGTTATTTAACATTATTCACAACTGGACCCCAACTTACCTAAAATGAATTGAAATCCATTTATTTAACCTGTTTGCTGAACAGGTTGCCATACTTGCTGTTCCCTGTATAAGGTATTTCATTTCCTATTATGGTTCCTTTGAGCATGCTGGCCCAGAATATTCTTCCTCCTCTTCTCTACTTCTTGGAATCTATACTTCCTCCAAGACTTAATTCAAAAGCCATCTCCTAAAAATGTTATTTTGTATTCACTTTTTTTTACATATGATGTACTCACTTATCTATGTAAATATCCTTCATTTTTTCCAGTAGAATGTAAACTCTTTATAGCCAAGAATTATTTTCATTTTTGTTTTTGTGTCCCTGGCACTAAGTTCTTTGTCTCGCATGTAAATATATTTTTAATTGAATTGAAACAAGACCCTAAGCATAGCCATTCTCTGACTTTGAAGAGAAGTAAATGCTTTTTGAGTTTGTAGGAAGACAATTTATTTTCCACGGGCCAATATTCACCATGTATTTGTCATTTGCAAGGAATAGTATTAAGAATTTGAAGGCAGGTAGGGGCACAGACAACAGAGCTTAGGGCTTGGAGTCAGGAAGACTCATCTTCCTGAGTTCAAATCTAGCTTCAGACACTTATTAGTTATGTGATCCTGGGCAAGTCATTTATCCTTGTTTGCCTCAGTTTCCTTATCTTTAAAATGATATGGAGAAGGAAATAGCAAATCAATTCTATATTTTTGCCAAGAAAATCCAAGTGAGATAATTAAGAGTTGGACATGACTAAAAAATGGCTGAACAATTATAAGACCTTCTGGCCCAGAGGAATTGGGTATGGCAGAATGAAAAAATATATATATATATATATATATATATTTTTACACATACATACATGAAAATACTGGAGAATAACACTTTGACAGACTGATACAGTAAGAAAATGTACATTAAAATGGAAAAAGAAAAAATGAATAGATATTTAGAGCAGTAGATGCATGAGTTCTGAATAGGTACCAAAGTGAATATTGAAATTCCAATGTCTTAATTAAGTGAATTAGTTTTGTCAGTTGATTCTTTTTTCCAGAGATTTGCACTTTTTTGGTACTTGTAAACTTTTGCTAAAATCTATAATATACATTTATTTTTTATTATTTTTTAAAAGCCCTTACCTTCTGTCTTAGAATCAATACTGTGTATTGGTTCCAAGGCAGAGGAACGATAAGGGCTAGGCAATGGGATTTAAGTGACTTGCCCAGGGTCACACAGCTAGGAAGTGTCTGAGGCCAGATTTGAACCAGGAACCTCTCATCTCTAGGCCTGGCTCTCAATCCACTGAGACACACAGCTGCCCCCTCCAATATACAACTATATAAAGAGAGAGAACTGTCCAAAGTTCTCAGTGAGTTTTAGAATTTCCATGAATTCTCTGCCCTGATGGATGTAATATGCACACCACACCACACACACACACACACACACACACACACACACACATACACACACACACACACCACTCTTATGGAGACAACTTGACACATTGGAACACATATTGCTTTTGGAATCAGAGGACACAGGTTTCAGTTCTTGCCTGTTAGACTTATTACCAGTATGCATTTGACTAAGTCACATCACATCCCGAGGTCTGTTTCCTTAGTCCCAAAATGAAAGAGGTTGGACTGTATCCTTTCTAGAGTCCCTCCAGATTTAGATCTATAAATGAGGATGTCTCTGATAGGAGGCAAAAGTTAGTTTGGAGGGAGCAGATTATCAATATTATAAATGGCACATTATATTTAAGAGGAATCAGTCAGTCTTAAAGATCCTTTATAATAAGTCAATTTGATAGCTTTATTTCTTAAAGCCCTTGTTCTCAGCTAGAAATTGCCTGACCCACCATTTCAAGTATAGCAGAATAATTGGAGCCTGATTCAATACAAGAGACAATTACAGAGTCTACTACATCTCATGGGAAACTTTGAACTGGCACAACCCCTACTAAATTCTCCTCTCCATTTCCTATTTAATAAGTTGTGCCTTTTGAGAAGCCCTGAAAATGGAGCCAAGCTCACCAATTTTTTTCAACCAGTCTTGACTCTTCTCTTGTGTCCTAATTTGCCCTCCCCAGTTGCATCTCTGAACTCAGAGGGCAATGATGATGTGGACTGCCCAACCATGAAGATTACAAGGTGCTTCTTTCTTTTCTTTTTGACAGTTCAAAACATGCCAATTCAGCTTAGAGTGCTCCAGTCTCAAAGCTAGAGTGAGTGATCTCATAACTTTTATGAAGTGAAGGGTCAGAAGTTCATGGAGGAATGTGAATGATGGACTTTTTTTCTATGGTGGTAAGGAAAAAATCTGCTGCTGGATGAGGGCTTGACTGTAAGATTTTCCCTGGAGATCAAACCCACAGAGAAAAATGAGTGATGAAAAAAGAAATCCATGAAAGAAATCTGAGAATTTTAAAGAGATAATAAAAGCTCAGGATAAAGGGTCATTAGTATAAGCAGGACAGTTGAACTATGGAAGCAGAAAGTCAGCAGGGGCTGCCAACAGTTCTGACAAGTGCATCAGTCTCTCTTCTCTTTTGAGACTTCCTGCAGGCAATAGATATGAGCATGGAAATTCAGAACCTCTGCTGATTTCCTTAAAATGGTCCTTACACTATGGCTCCAGAGTTGATTGTAGTGACAAAAGGGAAAACAAGAAAGCTAGGAGACAGACTGCTCTTTGAGACAGATTAGTAATGCTTCAGGTGGTTTTCTGCATTTTTTACATGTTTTTCTTTCTCTCTGTGTTTATGTTTTAGAGTTGATATTGGATTCAGAGTCAGAGAAGATGGGCTCAGTTCTCCACACTCACATTTTCTAGGTGTATGACGTTAGAGAACTCACTCTGCCTTCAACCGTAAAGTTGCCTCAACTATAAAATGTGGGAATTGGACCAGAAGACCTTTGAGATCTATTCCAACTTTAACGCTATGATCTTATCATCCTGTGTTGTGGGAGTTTTCAACTGGGCATCTTTGATTTTGTTTTAAAAATATATTTTGGTAACAATTTGGGAACAATTGGATTCTTCCGGAATTCTATCTTATTTTATGCATTAATAAACAATCTGAAAAGAGGTCCATAGTTCTGAACAGACTGCAAAAGTGTATCCATGATATGAAAATGGTTAAGAACTCCTTGCTCTATTGGGTGTGTCCATGGGATATTTTGTATTTGGATTGTGCTACAAGTTGATTAGGGCAACTAGGTGGTACAGTGGATAGAGTGCAGGATCTGGAGTCAGGAAGATCCGAATTTAAATCTGGCTTCAGACACATAGTAGCTGTGCAACTTTGAGTAAGATTCTCAGTTTCCTCATCTATAAAATAAGCTGGAGAAGGAAATGGCAAGCCATTTTAGTCTCTTTGCAAAGAAAACCCCAAATGGGGTCACAAAGAAAGAATCAGACACAACTGAGTGAATTGTAAGCTGACTTAAGACTTAGCCATGAAATTTGAATGATGATAATGATGATGTCTTCATGTCATGGAATCAGGAGTTTATAACTCAGAACAAGAAGAGGTCAGTAATCATCTTTGCCTCAGAGAAGACAGTTTGGGGGTAACATTGAAAGCTTGTAGGTACAGACCTGAAATCCTTGAAGGACACAGCACTCATGTCTCAGAGAAAGCAGTAGCAGGACCCCAGAGAATACATATGAGGACCAAACAGAATTCAGACATTCCTTCCAGAAGCTTGCAGAGCCAGGACCTAATGTAAAGTCCCAATTCAATAAGTAAAGTCAGAAGAGTGAATAAACAAAATATTTAGACATAGAGACAAGATTTGCTGATTGGAAAGCATTGGGAAACAGCAAAATTTTCTTGAGTTACATTCAAAGGTTTAAAATATTAGTGGAGATTTAAAAATGATTAGTATACCATTTGCATATTCTAAGGTAGATTTCAAGTTTCCATATTGAAAATTCTCACCCATTGTAAGTGCCAAGTAGGAAATAAAAATGGATAGCCAGAACCAAATCATTATAACTCTTGGTTAGGTCATTTAGGCCTGTGGCTTGGGTATTCAGATTGTTGTGTCTAAATACAGAGATAAATATGTCAACAGAAATAATTCTTCTCTCACGTTGATTCTTTAAGCAGAAATAGGTTACTGTGATCATAAAAGTTAATGTCTTGGTCTGAATTTCTGATGTTATGATACCTAGCTGCAGTATAGGGCTAAGCAATTCAGTCATATCCACCTTGGACTATTATATGACATAGGTAGGCATATGAGCTGAACTTTTAATGTAGAGCTTGATACTATGGCAATAAGTCTTATGTGTGAATGAGTAAAAGGCATTGCAAGGTTGTTTTTTAGAGGGGCATCATAAATCAAAATCGTTCATCTTCGAAAAGTTGTCTGGAGGAAACACAGTATAATTCATCTTTATCTCTTTTTAAGGGACAGGGGGAGCTGGAGTTTACAGAAGCCTGGAATATCATTATAGTCTTGTCTACTGTACATCAGGAATCATTCAGATGCTGGGGCTGTCAAAGCTAGTTGTTCTTGGAGCATAGCCAGGTCTGGGAGAATAACAACACTTGTATTGAGGATGAAAATGAAAATAGTTCCATCTGAGTTGAACCTTAGGAATAGAGTATTTTAAACATTTATAAAGAGATTATTGGGTCTATTAGGAGGTTATCTTTAGGGAAAAAGACAGTTTGGATAAATACCCATTGATTTTGTTTGAAAGGAAGACTTTAAAATAAAGTTCAATATCAACTTGTGCCAAAATATTTGGTTTTTAACCCTTGACATATTTTGTTTGGATACAAGGGTCAAACAAATGACTACGGATCATATTCTCTGAAGACAGAAAAACAAAATAATAAAGAAAACTGTTGATATTTAATGTAGACCACAGCTTTCAATCAATCAATTGACTAGCATTTATTAAATGTTTAGTCTATGCCAGGCAGTGCATTAGACAAAAGTGAAAAGGTCCCTGACTTCCAGGACTTCCTGAAGATGAGAGGTTCTTAAGCTTTTAGAGTGTCATGAACCCATTTGCAGTCTGGACCCATTATGGACCATTTGTCAGAAGGTTTTAAATGTTTAAAGATAAAATTATGAGATTATGAAGAAAACCAATTGTATTCAAATATAATTATTGAAACATTTTTAAAAAAATGTTTATAGACTGCAAGTTAAGAACCCTTGAAGGCACTTGAACTGTCTTGAGGGAGGCTAAGAGGCAGAATAGAGAGAATGCCAACACAAAGACCCAGAGCCAGTAAATAAGAGTTCTGCATAAAGGAACAGTAAGAACGCCAGATTTTCTAGACAACAGAGTGCATGAAGGGTAATTGAACATAATAAGGCAGAAAAGAAAGATTGGAGTCAAATTGTGGAGGGTTTTAAATACCTTTAATTCAGTTTCATAATGGGAAGAGAGAGGATTTAGCTGTGAAAGCTGCAAAGAGAGCAGGAGATACAACTCTACTCATATGCCACTTCCAGTTGCCTCTCCCCCCACCAACTGTCAGTCTAGTTTCCTTTCCACAGAACTGGCTGCCCAAAGGCCTCTTTCTTGATGTTCTTGGAAATGGACGGCATCTCCAGGACCCATGCTAACAATCCTTAGTGTAGTGTTCACCTATGAAATCCAAAATCATTTGCTTTGGGATATTCCTTGTTGCTGAGAGATAGACATGGCTTAGTGAATAGAGAGCCAGCCTCAGAGCCAGGAAATCCAAGTTTTGAATCTGTTCTCTGACACAGTCTGACTTTGTGACTGTGGGGAAGTGTCTTAACCTCATCACCATAAGCAATGATCTAAAACCAGGTGACTTGGAAGAATTAGATTAAAATGTAATTGGGAAATATCTAAAAATTAAAAAAAACATGATATAATATAAATAATCTTAATTTGAGGTTTACAAAGCCACTATGATGCTCTCATTACAGAGCACATATCAGCTTGCATTGGTGGAGGAAGTTCTTTCACTGATATTTCCTGAAACCAGTGAAATGATAGGTTTGGTCTTAAAACTTTTTGGGTTACATATTTGGGTTATATATGTTTATTTATGTTTAATTAATTAATTAAATCTTTGTTTTTAAATAAGAAAAGAAAAAGCCTGCCAAATAAATAAACAAGTTATGCTCAAAATATTTTTTAAATCTAAGTGTCA
Source organism: Monodelphis domestica (assembly GCF_027887165.1). Taxonomy (NCBI): domain Eukaryota; kingdom Metazoa; phylum Chordata; class Mammalia; order Didelphimorphia; family Didelphidae; genus Monodelphis; species Monodelphis domestica. The sequence goes on along the minus strand of NC_077227.1, from coordinate 222,653,514 downwards.
GAGGGCTATAATACATATGATAGAAAATATTCATCCCAAATCAAAAGTCCTTATCGAACATTTCAATATTTAGAAACATTTTAAGGGTTGCCTTATGAATGATTAAAACAGGAATGAGAGGGACAGTGAGGTATCTCAGTGGATAGAAAGCCATTTCTGACAATAGGAGGTCCTGGGTTCAAATTTGATCTCAGATACTTCCTAGCTTTGTGATCCTGGGCAAGTCACTTAAATGCAATTTTTTTTATCCCTTCTCATTATCTGTCTTGGAATCAATACTCTTAATTCTTTTGGAAAGGATGGGAGAAATGTGGAAGGTCCCTCTTTCAAGGCCAAATTCAGGATAGAACTGATCTATATTAGGTTCTGGGGAAAATATCTGGGGAAATCTACAGTGGTCCTTTCAAATGTTGTACTCATTGACATCACAGAGAAAGGGAAAGTGTCTATGTGGAGAAATCAGATACCAAAGTAAGACTATTTGCTGATCATCCTTCTAGCCAAATATCATTTTTGAGAATCAGGGCTGTCTAGCACTGGAGAGGTAGTAGGCTAACATAATAAATTTCAATAGATTAAATCTGAATACTAAGCTAAAAATGTGTTATTTCTAGAATATTTTTTACAAAAATAACTTATAAAATTGTTTTGTGTACTTGGCTTTTCAAGTGCTTTCCAGAGTTCTATAACATGTTAATTCCAAACATATATTAGAAAAGTGATGTTACAGTTCTAGGGACCTTTTAGTCTCCCTAGAAAATAATATATGATTTGAGAAAACCTATGTAAAATGTTTTTTAAACTTAAAAGTGCTAAATAAATCTTTGCTATTTTTATTGTTATTGTCATTATTATTATTTCTTATGGTAGATTTTTAAATGGAAGTTGATGACCATTTTTGAGGATTTCATAGAAGAGATTCATTATTTAAGGACTAGAGTAGATGACTTCTGACATCAGGGGACTTGGAGACTGAAGGGAACTTAGAGATCATTTAATCTCAAACCTCTCATTTTGCACATGAGCAAATGGAAACCCAAAGATGTTAGATAACTTCTTACCCAATCTGTCTGATATTTATTTCTCAGTTTCCTTTACTGAGTCATCATGTATGTCTCCCTCCAATTGTGTATCCAGTGCTCTATCCTGAGACTTCTTCTATTTATATATACCCTGTCATATGGTGACCTCAGTGGCTTCTATGGATTCAATTATTATCTCTAAATAGACATCTCCTAAAGGAGCATATTTAACCTTCTCTTTCCTGAGCTTTAGGCTTATACCACCAATTGTCTGCTGGACACCTGAACTCTGGATGTCCCTTAGGAATCTTAAAATCAATATATTGCCTCCCAACAGAATTAATTATCTTCCTTCCTAAGCTCTTCTTTCTTATTTACTCCCTCCTCCATATCCAATCAGTTGCCAAATTCTGTTAATTTTAAATTAGTATTATTTTTTTCTATCTATTTCATTCTTTCCACACATTCACTATAATAATCTAGTTCCTCATTACCTCTGGCCTGGATTGATTCATTAGTTTCTAAATTGGTCATGCTTTTTTTAGAATCTTCTACCTCCAGACACTCTACAAATTGGCATTTGCAAAGAAAAACCTGACCATATCAATCGTCTGCCCAAGTAACTTCAAGGATTCACTATTGTCTAATACTAAGAAAAAAAACAAAGCCCAAAACCAAAAAAAATTCTGTGGTGGGGAAGAAAAACAACCTTATCATTGGAATGTACTATTTGGATGATTCATTCTGATACATACTGAATACTCTAAATCTACCTGAAGTGCAACCCCTTCCCTACCCCATTTTGCTTTGAACTGAATACCCCCCCCAACTTATCCAATTCTATCTTAGCCTTAATGAATAGACATTTGCTGCACTATCATAGTTGTTGTACCTAACATACAAGTAAGAACTTCCCTCACCAATTTCCTTACTACAAATTGATCCAATCAAAAACTTTGGAATGTTGTTGATTGGTTATATACTCTGGCCTGAAAATGCCATTTAAACCTAGTCTCCTTAGGAAGCTGAAACCACTACCAGCAAGCACTTTTTTTAGTATGCTAATAAAATTTTAGTAGGTAAGATTATCTCTTGCCTCTCAAGAATCTGAGCTAAGAATAACACTGGTGTATAAAGACAATATTACAATCTTGTAGATTGATTTCTCATTATTCATCTTCATTAAAAAACTAGTTTTAGCCAAATTTGCCTACTTTCTCATACTGTACACCATATTCTATCTCCCATCCCTGTGCCTTTAAAAAGGCTGCTGGCCCTCTGTTTCTCAGATACCACTACCAAAAAAAAAAAAAACAAAAAGCAATCTAAAATTTAACTCTGTCTCATAGAATACTTACCTTCATTCAAAAGTATAACTCAGACGCTACCTCTTATACATGCCTTTGCCTAATCTTTTGTTACTCTTCCTCTGGACCTCCATTAATTTGCTTTTTCTATATTTCGTATTTATTTATCTGTATTCTATGATTTTCCCTAAATAAAATGTAATTTTTTTGAAGACTTGGACCATTTATTTTTGTACTTTAATATCTAGTACTGTGATGCTACACAATCAGGGGTTTAATTATTGCTTGTTGAATTGAATTAACTAAAATAAGAAATAAGTCAACTAGGTGGCATGTGTTGAGTGCTACTCATGAAGACAGAAAGACTCATCTTCCAGAGTTCAAATCTCATCTCATGCACTTAACTAGCTTGTTACCCTGGGCAAGTCACTGGATGCTGTTTGCCTTAGTTTTTCATCTGTAAAATGAGCTGGAGAAGGAAATGACAAACTGCTTCAATATTGTTGCCAAGAATCACCAAATGGGGTCACTAAGTATTGGATATGACCAAAAATGACTGGAAAATAATAAATAACAGTCAAGTTTCAACCCATATCTTCTGATTCGTCATTCTGTTTTCTTTCTAATATATCATACTGTGCCCCTTTGAAATATAACATTTGGTTAGACTCTTAGTTAATGCCAAATTTAAAAGCTACAATAGGCTAATATTGTCCAATCTTCTCCTCTTATAAGTAAAGAAATTTTGGCCGTAAAATGTGAAATTAATCCAAGTTCTTATAGGTGAGAATTGTAGCTGGGAAAAGAGAAGTTATTGTCTTATTACTAACTAGCTCCATTATTTCTTGGAAATAGTTTCTTTGTGTTCATTAAAGTTCATTTCAGAAGATTAATTTTTCAGGCTTCCTAATGGCAACAATTTGCTAACATAATGATAATAAGCTAATACTTAATGGTTTACAAATTGCTTTTAACATATCATTTTATCCTCTCAACAATATTATGAGGAAGATGTTATTCTCATTTTGCAGATGAGGAAACCAAGGTAGTGTGGATGAGACAGACAGACAGATAGACAGACAGAGATTCATGAAATTAAAAATTTGAACACAATCAAAACATACTCAAAACCTTCTTACAAACAGAGGAAAGTACAAAGAGAAACTAGAACATGCGTCTTATGCCACAGGGTTGGACATCTCATAAAAGATTGCTATTTCAAAAAGAAATATGAAATAAATAACAAAAGTACATGAGAAAAAACATTACAAACAATAGAGAGACATGTGCTGCAAACATTATACTTTAAAATCAACTCAAGAAGCTTCAAATATTGAGGAAATGCATTCAGCTATTAATTCAGGGGCTAAACCCATGTACTCAGATGTACTAACTCATAGGAAAAAGGATTTATGAAGTCAGAAGCATAATTTATTTAGTTTGATACATGGAGATAGAGAAAGGATATTACCTGACGTAGCAAGCAGTGAGAGACAGGCTGGAGCAAAACAAAAGCAAAAACAGAAAAAAAGGAAATACAAAGGTTATGCAGAAACTAAAATTATTAAGTCTATGAGAAATGATGATGATAAATAAAACAAAATATTAAATGAATAGCAGAGAAAAGTACATGAGTTAGATGAAGAGATGAAAAATATCATTGCACAGATACAAGCTGAAATAAAAGACTCAGACAGAAGGAGCATAGTAACAACTCATGAAAAAAGCAGAAAACAAGTAAAAACATATTTAGAAAATTTTTTTTCAATGCAGATTGGGCACAGGGATTGCATTTTGGACAAAAAGAAGTCATAATAATTCACATAAACCTAATCAGGAGCTGTTGAAAGATGCAGTGAAACAAAATTTCAATTCCCTGCAACAAAATGACTGTGGGAAATCACATGGAAAGGTTACTATTACAATGTTACTGGATCCATACAAAACTTACAGAAACTCACAGAAAAACAGAAAACCCCACATGAACCAGTTAAAACTTCAAAAAGCTATAGGGTACAAACTTCCTTAGGAAAAAAAAATATCTGTCTTGAACCCAGAATCTGAAATTTTTCATCCTACAGTAAATAATTTGGAAATTACAAATTTAAATGAAAATAGAGCTGAAATTACAATTGAAAATAATAATCATATTCAATGTAATGGAAGTGAAATATCAGTTAAACTATAAGAGATTAAAGACAGCTATGTTTTAAAATTCATATTCCAATGAAGTAGAAAACATAATACAATCAAACTTAGATGAAGATTACTTAAGAAATGATTTAAGCCAAGAAGATTTAACTAGTTCAACCATACAAATGACAGAAGGTAAAAGAGCAATGCAAAGTGGATCACTAACAATTAATTCAATAGCTACATAAAAATCAGAACCATATGTATATATTAAAATGGGAAAGAAAAAAGACAAATCTCTCGTGGATACTGGTGCTTCATAATCAGTCCAAAAGACATGCCTTTAGGGTGTATGGTTTCTGTACCTGGAGCTACGGGACAGGTACAACAGGTCCCCAAGCTCAAAAGCACAATGGTTAAATTGGATCCTCTCACCATTGATCATACATTCCTATTGATCCCTTCATGTCCAGATAACCTTTTAGGAAGAGACTTTTTATGTAAGATCGGAGCAACTTTGCAATGTGGACGTTCTGGGAAGATATACTTACATTTGCCCAATCACTCTCTGAAACACTACCTATTATTATATCTGGAGAAATTGGAAGAAGAACCTGAGAAAATCCAAATTTTAACATCTATGTATGAAATACCAAAAGATATTCCACAAGGGGTATTTGCTAAACATCAGAATGATGTTGGTGAAATAAGATCAGGTACACCAGTAAGAACTGAAGTCAGGGAAGGGGTTCCTCCTAAGATACCTCAGTATCTTAGTAAGCAAAGAAGCAAAAGAAGGCATAACACCAATCATAAACAGCTTGTTGGAACAAGGCATTTTAAGACCTACAGTGTCTGAATTTAATAGTCCAATTATGGCTATTAAAAAGAATAAACTTAATGAAGATGGAAAACAATCTTGGAGATTTGTGATGGATCTTAGGGCAGTGAACAACTTAAAAAAAAAGATATCATCAAATGGCATAATCACACAGATACCTTCAGATGCCTGGTGGTACACAGCATTGGATTTGAGCAATACATATTTTACTATACCATTGCACTCTGAATCCCAGAATATTTTTGCTTTCCAATGCAGACAAACTCAACTCTATTAAACTAGACTAGTGCAAGGATGTTGTATATCGGCTTCCATATTTTGTCAGCTTCTACAAAGAGATCTAGCTAACACAACTTTCAAACATAGCAAGCTAATATATTATGTAGATGACTTTCTGTTAGTATCACCTGACCCAAAAACATATTTGGAAGATTCAAAGAAATTATTAATAGAACTTTATAAGCTAGGCATCCCTAGGACCAAGAAAGAACTCAGGGCATTTCTAGGGGTTGCTGGTTTCTCAAGACAATACATAGTAGGGTATTCTCACATATCCAAGTGTTTAACTGACTTGACAAAGAAAGAAGTTAAAGAACCTTTGCAATTAAACAAGGAACACTTGCATGCTTTGTCACAGTTGAAAGGAGCCATTTTAACAGCTCCAGCTTTGGGAATACCAGATTATAAAAAGGAGTTCCACTTATATGTCCATAAAGCTAAAGGTATCACTTCTGGAATGCTAGCACACTATTTTGGGCTAAATTTAAGGGCTATAGCATTTTACAGTTCTATCCTCGATCCTGTTACACAGGGAATGGTGCATTGCCTGAGGGGCATTTTGGTTACTGCTCTCATGGTGAAGAAAGCATATGATAAAGTACTGTGATGCAAGTTACATGTGTTTTCTGCAAATCAAATAGAAAAAACTGCCAAGATCACAGAATATGCATTCTTTTACAGATGCAAGAATATCCCAGTATGAAATCATTTTGCTAGGGAATGATAAAATCACTATTCATAGATGTGCACCATTAAACCCAACTACTCTGATCCCAGATTTGCCACTAGATGGAGAGCCACTGCATGACTGTAACCAAGTTGTGGAAATGATGCATAAACCTAACAAAGGTCTTAAAGATACACCTCTTAGTGATCCAGATATGGAGTTATACACAGATGGATCCTCGTACATTCACGGAGGACACAGGGTCACAGGAGTTGCTGTAGTTAACCATGACAAAATGCTGAGGCACAGTTCAAAGCCCTGCTCAAAGCTCTAGAGTTATCAAAAGGCAACAGAGTGAATGTATTCATAGATTCAGCCTATGTGTTCACAATGATTCATTCATCTGCATTTATTTGGAAAAACAGAGAGTACAGAACATCAGCTGGGAAACTAAAAGCATATGGCAAATTAATAGACTGTTTTATAAAAGCTTTAGAACTTCCAAAGGAGGGGCCATAATCCAATGCAAGGCACATACTCATGGAATAGACAGAATATCCCTAGAGAATAAAAGAGCAGACATTACTGCAAAACACACTGCAAGGTTTGGTCCCCATTGTGTGCTGAATTTCTCTCTGGTTGATAATCATAATCTCACCAAAGCTTACAGTGGAAATCAGTCATGGAAAGAGTGACTGGGCGCTAAATTAATCAAAGGCATCTGGGTTGCTCAAGGGGGAAAACCAATTCTCCCTAGAAAATTATATCAACATAAATGCATTGTAATTCATGCAAGAGGACATTATAAGGTCCAGGGTATTCTGGATATAATACAGAGTTTTTTTGGATGGCACCTGGAATAACAACAAATGCCATTAGAACTTGTCAGGCATGTGAAACATGTAGGAAATATTATTAAGGTCATTTTAAAAACATAGCATTGGGAGGCAGTCCTCTCAGCTACATGCCTTTCTAATGTATTCAAATAGATTATATTAACATGCCCAAAGACAAGGGATACAAGTATGCATTGGTTATTGTGAATAGACTGATGAGATGGATTGAAGCATATCCAACCAAGAAAAATGATACAGCCATAGTAGTAAGATTTCTGAAAAAAAAAATCCAAATATGGCATTCCAGATACCATAGACTTGGAGAAAGGGTCTCATTTCACTTCCCAAGTTCTACAAGAAATATACAAGAACTTGGGTATCAAATGGAATTATCACAATGTCTATAGACCCCAAAGTTCAGGCCAAGTGGAAAGAATGAACAAAGAATTAAAAACACAAATAGGAAAACTCTGTTCAGAAACACACTTGAAATGGACAGATGTTATACCTATTGCTTTATTTCACGTAAGAATAAGACCTAGAACTGATTTGCATGTATCACCGTTTGAAATGCTGTATGGTCAATCACTTTGGTATGGTAAGGCAGTAAAGCCATCATATCTGTACATGTTAAAAGGGGAATGTGTCCTTCATGAATAGTTAAAACAAATACAGGATAGGCTGGACAAACTAAGAAAACTAGGATTACTTGTGCAAAGAATACCATTAGATTTTTCATTGCATAAGATAAACTGGGAGACAAAGTATATGTCAAGAATTTTAATAGAGAATCTCCTATAGAACCAAGATGGATAGATCCAGCAATGGTCATAATGACAACTCCCACATCTGTAAAGGCTGAACAAAAGGATCCATGGTTCCATGCTTCACAGTAAAATTACATCATACACATATGAAGAGAAATAAAAAAGCATCTGAAACAAATAGCCCTAGCAATAGTTAACAACAGTCCATGTAGATGGAAAGCTATCAAAGAGAAAACATAAAGAACACACATGAAAGCATTGCACAGGTTAATATAGAGGAAAAACATGAGAGTACAAATTAAAATAGAAACAAGCTCTGCAAAAGCAAAATGGAATAACTCCAAACAGACAGAAAAAGAAATACATGCACATTAGAATTAGCTCCAATGAAAAAAAGTCTCTGCCAACAATTGTAACAGGGAAAATGTAACAAAATTACTTGAATGGGAAGACATAACTACATGAAATACATTATATCATCATTCATAAGCTAAAAGCATAATTCTATATCCAAGAAAACTTAAAAGTCAAGAAAATCTCTTAACCGGAAGATCTTAGAGAAGCAAACTATACAAATAAAACCCCCTTGTGAAAATCAAATATCAACTGATATAAGATAATATCAGATTTAAAGTCATAACATAAATCCAAAAAACTTATGCAATACAACATACTATATACACCCATACATGAAGATGATCATATGAAAACATACCTCCACACATGAAGAACCAACTTATGAACACTGACAAGCATGCATGAAGAATTCAAACCTTACTTTCATGCACAATGAAACAGAATTCAATCTTATATACGTGTACATATACATCTTACACACATGCATGTTCCTGTATGTTAAATAACATGGGACTTCAATCAAGGTGAGACAATAGTCAAAACATATATGTAGCACAGATGAAAAAACCAAGACACATATGTTTCTACAATAAACATCAAAGACATGGAAGGACTTTGAAATTTTGAACTGATGGTCATACATTCATGTATGAATATGACATACATGTTAATTTCACATATAGGTACATACATACACATGCAATTAAACATAAGCACAACATGGAAGACAATCGCATGGACTGGGTAAATATACAACACAGTGCATAATTGCAACACACAAAATTCATACTGATATACTTATAAATTTCTGTGGAAAATTCAAACAGACAAAGAAATTTCTTATCTGCATGAGTTTGCACAGAAATCACAACATTGTATTATGGTTGTCCATATTTAAAATCCATAGATATAGCTTATGTACATATGTAAATACTAATGTACTAACAAACTAATAAGGTTAGGGTAATTTATTCATGTTCTAATTATTAACACAGATAGGGAAAGCTTAGAAAATTTGGTCAAATTCCTAGGTGATGTAGGGACAGATATATAGTATTAATTATAGAAGTTAAGTTACATAATAATTTTAGTAACAATTATTTATATAAACTTTTACTTAGTACAAGTTATAGACATTAGGAGACAAGATAGTTGCATTGTCAAAAATATTGTTTAAATTGTTACATTGTTTACTATTATATTAAAAAACCATATTAATGTAATGAATCCCTATTACCTAAATCATTTCCTACTCCCTAAACTTAGCATAGAGTTAGTTAGGCAGAATAGTTAAGACAGACTAAGGTTTATTTTTTTGGAGGGTAATGGAATAATTTAACATAGTATAGGGTTAAAAATTAGTTAGGAATTCATCAAGATAAACTTATGAGGTAAGTAACATTAATACAGGATGTAGGTTGCATCCTGGCCAAGATAAAAACAAAATGGGGGATACTGTGGATGAGTAAATTGAAGAAAACCTGCAAACAGAAACAATGGATGAAGATTTGCAGAAGCTGTTAATCAAGGAGCATTCTGGAAGAGAATGTGACTGGAAGGAGACTATTAAAAAGGAAACAGCTAAACTATTGGAGGTCTCTTTCTCCTGAGATAGGAAGGAGTGAGGACTGAGAAGATCCTCTTTTTACTGATTTCTCTCTATTGTATCAGAAAAAGACTCAAAGATCCTCAACCCTGTTAGCCACATCCCTCATCCAAGACTCTACAATATTATTCTCAATATAGAATTATTTGAGATCGGGGACACCCTAAACCCTCTCTCCCATCCAATTTCCTTTTCCTCCCCCTTTCCTTAAATAAACCCCTTGTTCCAACCACTCAAAGAATGAGTTATCTATTAGATATATCAGGAAACTTACTCAGACCTGACTTCCAGTTGTCACCAACTGAAGAGACTAACTGAAGGGGGAGGGAACAGGTAGGAGGGTGGCAGATCTGATACCTCATTTCCATAATCCTTAAAGATCAACCACCTAATACATTAGGGAGCATTTAAGTGATGTGTCTGGGGTGGGGGTGGGGGACTGGTCACACAGCTACTAAGTGTCTGAGGTGGGATTTGAACTAAGTTCTTCCTAAATGAGTCAAACACTATCTACTTCACCACCTAGCTGCCCAGCATTGCACACTATAGAGATTAGACCAGGAGTCCAAAGACCTTCCTTTGCTTCCTGCTCTCCAAGTGACCTTGGGCAATGTGGATAGCACAATGAAGAGGTAGGATGTAATAGATAGCAACTGACAATGGATCAGTAGTGAGAGGAAGAGAGAGGGGAAAGATAGCTGGAAGTTGATCATCTTTGTCAGATCATCTTATAGAATACAGCTATAAGGAATTTTCTTGCCATGATTATCTCAGTCGTCTCCAATTGCTTCCAGTCTCTTCTCTCTGAAATGCATTAATCTCCTCTTCTCCAACAACTTGATGTATGTAGTTACTATTTATATTAGGACAGTAGCAGGATCTTAGTCATTGCAGACCAAATATACCTGGGCAAATAGCCCCAGAAGAGAAAGAAAAGTCAGGAACCCAATAAAAATCAGTCCTAAATACAAAGATGATTTGTTATAGCAGGTGACCATTAGAGTTAGCAACAGAATAAGTAGGAAATTGAGTAGCTCAACTCCAGCAGGCAGTGAGGATATTGCAGGTGTTTTAGTGACATCAAGAAAAATTCCATTAAATTTGATTTTTTCCAATAAATGAATATGTATTAAGCTTTACTCTATGACAGACACTATGCTAAATGCTAATAATACAAAGACAAGAATTGAATTTGTCCCAACCTTAAGGAGCTCATATTCTAACTTGATAAACAATATGTACAGATATGAAGTAAGTAAATGCAAAATAAATACAAGGTTTTTGGAGGGAAAAACTAAGATGTGAGTGGATTGGAAAGGCCTTACATAGGAAAGAATCATCAAATTGAACTTTGAAAGAAGCTAGAAATTGTAAGAGATGGAGATAAGGAGGACCTGAATGAGGGTAGAAAAACAAATAAGGAGACTCAATCCCATGTGTAAGGAGCCAGAAAGTAGGCCAATTTGACTGGAAAATAGAGTATAAGGGAATAATGTATGATTCTAGAAAAGTTGGCTAGAGCCGGTATTCATTCTTCTTCAGGCTACATTCCTGCTGTAAACCTTAAAATTTCTTAGACTTATGAATGTTGGAAATTTCCCCATTGGGAAATTTCATACTTGAAAAATGTCCTACTGATAGTAAGAACTCTATTGGAATGTGAAACTCCTTGGCATGGGAGGATCCTTCTCCTCCCTACTTAAGACTACTTTAGGACAGAAACCTTTTGCTAAACAATGGAAAGGGCTTTGACCTATGCTTAAGCATAGAACAGGAAGTTCTTTGAGTCATGATTGATTTTAGAATTGATACAATAGAGATACTTGGAATGACAGAACCAGGTCTTGGAACTTATAATCTCCACCCTACTCAGAGTAACAGGATTTAGGAAGGGCTGCAGCAAAGATCAAGATTTAATTATTTGAGAATATGACCTTCAACAGACATGTGCAAAGGAAACAGACCTCTGGGCAGTCCTGGGTTAAGCTAGAGCCACCATTGGCACAGGGGAGACATCGACAGTGATTGGTAGATGTGAGAACTGAAGGGAGGGGACTTAGATGGTTTCCTTAAAGATAGCGGGGTCTGAGGACAGGGGGAGGAGGTTTTTTGCTCTGAGAGGATGCTCTGAAGGAGGTCTGAGAGGAGAGAGGTCCTGGAGGGAGAGCTCCTGGAGAGGTCTTGAAGGAGGCTGTGGAAGGAGAACTCAGGAGGAAGTCTGAGAGGAGAGAGGTCCTGGAGGGAGAGCTCCTGGAGAGGTCTTGAAGGAGGCTATGGAATGAGAACTCAGGAGGAGTCAGGAGGAGAATTCTCTGGAAACATTTCTTGAAAGGAGGCTCTCTTGAAGGTGGAGCCTGAGGATGGCATGAGAAAGCCTTACCTAGAGAGATCTTGGGTGAGTGATAAAACCAACTGACTGATTTATTCATTCTTATTCCTTTCTTACTTTCTCTCTTTTTCTATTGATTAATTAGTGTATTATAAATTAAATTTCTCTATAAAACCCAGTTGGCTTGGGCATATTCATAAATTGGGAATATATTCCCTGGCGACCATCTTATATTTATACAAAACCAAGACACAGTAGAAAACATATTTCAGTGGTCATAATTGTTATATATATTTATCTTACTCAAACATTTTAATTATCACAGTTTATGGCTCCCACTCTCTTATCTACAACAATTTAACACTCAAAACTAATTTAAATCTAACACTGCCCTGTCAAACTTTCTCTCCAATGTCCTACCATGGACTTCTTACACTGAAAAAACCTTCCACATCTGTGACTTCTCCCTTTGATTAACTGATTTCTTCCTCCAAATTCCATTTTAAGGAGAATGCCAGGACTATCATGTCTTCTTTCTCCAGGCTATACTCCTAACAGTGTAGCTTTCTTAAAAATCATGAGACTGAGTATGTTTATCTCCACTCCCTTCAAACCCAACTTCCTTTTTGGTTTCTTTTTTGTATTGTCTTCCCCCATTAGGATAAAAGCTCCTTGATGGCAGGAATTATCTTTTTCTCTCTTTCTATTTGTATTACCATTGTTTAACACAGTGCCTCATCTATAAAAATCATTGGGTTTTTGTTCTCACATTTTATTGTACATTGTAATTATTTGTGTACATTGATATATCACCCCAGGTTTACACTGGAGGCTCTTTTAGACTGTGATTTGGCATTTTTCATATTTTTATCTTAACCTCTAACACTCATTGTGTTATGTATAGTAGGTGCTTATTTGGGGGTGGGTCATAAGGAGAAGAGACTACATTCCCTCCACACTTGCAGATGAGCAAATTTTCTATACTTTATAGCTATAAGAAATGATGAGCAGGTTAATTAAAAACAAACATGGAAAGACCTCCATGAAATAATGAAGAGTGAAATAAGCAGAATCAAGAGAAAATTATATAGAACAACAGAAACCCTATTTGAAGAATGACTTCTCAATGATTACCTTCAAAGAAAGAACTAATAAAAAGAAACAAACAAGACCTAGATTTCTGTATACGTACATCTTTTTGTCAAATGATTCCTTCTCTGGTGCAGGGGAGGGAGTGAGGGAGATTCTTAGGAATTTTAATGTAACAAACAAATAAATTTTAAAAAAATTAAAAATGAGTGTTGACTTGGGGTATTGAGAATTTAGTGCCCATAGTCCTAAAACTACTCTATATTAGGTATCAGAGGAAGGCCTTGAATCCTTATTCTCTCTAAACCTATTCTTCAGAATTTATATTGTGTCTATAGGTTGAAGGATAGAAGAGTGTGATACAGAGGATGAAGGAAATGGTAATAAATTAGCATTGTTATGCTAACATTTTAACTGACCTGTGATTTTATTGTAGAGAATTCCCAATAAGGAAATAGCCTCTAAACATGCAAACTGGCAAATAGTAGGCAACATATGATTTTAGAGCATTATCCATGGAACTGAGAGGTTAATAGAGTTGCGTAGGATCACATAGCTAGTATGTGTCAGATTGGATATGGGTTATCATGACTTTCTTGGGCAGAGAGGTGACCTCTATCCACTCTACTGTTATACACTAATACTAGTGTTAATAATACTGTGTAGACCTGGCATGGTGAATAGAGCACTTGTCTTGGAATCTGGAAGATCTGAGTTTCAGTCCTGCCTCAGACAGTTACTAGTTGTGAGATCCTGGGTAAGTTCATTTAACCTCAGCCTCATTTTCCTTATCCATAAAATAGGGAAAACACTAATACCTTTTTAACAGAGTTGCCATGAGGAACAAATGAAATAACATATCTAAAAATTTGGCAAAAGCACTATATAAAGGTCAGCTGTAAGTATTAAGAGGTGACATTAGAGAGAGGAATATTTCATTTCATATCTATACTCCAGCACATACTGGCTGAGTGATCCTAAGCAAATCACTTAATTTCTCAGTGACCCAGGCATGTCAGGAACCAATCTACATTGTTAGAAGATATTTCCTTTCTTAAAGATTTCAATGCCAATGAAATTATAGATATGCTTTAAAATATAGCTAAAATAAAAGAGAAGATAGTTGACATTGATATAGCATTTTATTAAATACCAAAAAATACATTTTCTCAACAGATTCTTGAAGTATTATCATTAAGTAATAGGTTTCAAATTCTCCATAGATTATGGATCTGTACTCTTTTAAGAACTTCTTATGTTCCAAAGAATGGTGATAAGAAGCCATAGATTTTTCCAAGAGAGACAATATGTGGCACATGTCACAAGAAAAGTCCTAGTCATTGATAGATCTCCACTGAGTGATGCTGACCTGTGTTGACCTAGCATTAAGAAATGGCATGATATGCTATTTTCATGTATAGGTGACATGACAGAAAATCTTTCAAAATCTATAAGATTTTATAACCAACAGTCATTGTTTGTGATTCGTGGGAGGCTAAACTACCACCAGATAACCAGATAAAATAAACCTCCAAGTATTATGAGGCACCTGGAAGGAAACATAAGATATTAAAGGCCCTAAGTGATAGTTTTATCATGGCTACTGATTGAAGGTAGGGGATTCCTCCCCATAAAATAAGGCCCTATAAGTGGGGCCAATAAGCCTAATAATACCCAGAAAGTGAAGAGCTGGTTAAAAACATGTAGGAGAAGGAATGATTTGGCCAAAGATGGAATACATTTTAAATAATTTTTTCATTTATTCATTTTTAGCTTTTTTTTATTTTTAATTTCAAATTCCATATACTCACCTTCCTTTCATCCTCCCACCCACTGGAAAACAAAAACAATGATATAAATTATACATTTGAAAACATGTAAAACATAATTTAATATTAGCCATATCACTAGAAAAGCAAACAGAGAATTAAAAAAGTGAGAAAATTATATTTCAGTTTGTACTCGGAGATTATCAGTTCTCTCTCTGGAGGTGGATAGCATTTTTTAATCATGAGTACTTTGGGATAGTTGTGGACCATTGTATTGATCAGAATAGCAAAAGTCCTTCACAGTTGATGATCACTACAACATTGCCACAATGATCTATCAGTTCTGACTTAACTTTGCATCAGTTCATCTAAATTTTACCATTTCTCCCTCATGAAACAATTCTGCTCATCAATTATTATACATAGTAGGTAGAGTACATTTTATAAAGTTAGGAGAGGAAATTGTCATCCATCTTAGATATGAACAAGAGAACTCTAAACGTAAAATTGAAGTGGAGACATAAAACTGTCTCAATATAGGTGACAGATGTAACAGAATAGCAGATAAGACATAAGAAGAAAAATATCCAGTGTTAAACCTGCCAAATCCCATGAGACAAATATTCTGAAAGGACAGTAATTATATTTTTTGTTGTTTAGTCATTTTCAGCTGTGTCTGACTCTTCATAACCCCATTTGGAATTTTCCTGGCAAAGATACAAGACTACTTTGCCATTTCCTTCTCCAGCTCATTTTATAGATGAGGAAACTGAGGCAGGTAGTAAAGCGACTTGCTCAAGGTCACACAGCTAGTAAATGTCCTGAGGCCAGATTTGAACTCAGAAAGATGAGTTTTCCTGACTTCAGGCCTGGTACTCTATCTAGTGTACCACCTACCTGCCCTAATAACACTATAATATTAACACAAAAATAATAATATTAATATCATAGGTATCAACGAATACTGGGTGGGATATGATTCTCAGCTGGAATATAGCTAAAAAAAGCATACTTTGTTCAAGAAGGACGCATATATTTGATGAAAGGAGCAGTGGAACAGGACCCTATAAAAATGTATTCCTGTAAGGAGAGTCACAATTCACATTTGGGGAGCATGGGGAGAACATCTGGATGGCCAACAGCTGAGAAAAACAGGCATAGCATTGTTACAGGAATTCTCATTCAGAGTAAGAGAGAGAAGGAATTCCTGAAGGAAGTCACAATGCAGGTACTGACATAAAACTTACTAATGTTGTGGGACATTCACTATTTCTATCTGGACATCTGCTAGAGCTCTGCCTCTGCTAAAAGTAGAGCAGCTGATAGATTCTTGAGTTTCCTTAATGACCATCTCATTCTTTAAAAAGTGACAGAAACCATGAAAGAAATTGCTACTCCAAGCAAAGTTGGAATGCTGAGAACCTTCATCTTAGAATTTGTGATACAGTCATAATAGTGTCTTCCTTCTAAGCTCTTTAAAGCAGCACTTTCTTTAAAAAATCCCATAAGGTAGATAATGCAAATAATAGATAAAGAAGAGGAAAACCAAGAATTATCAGATGAGGGATCTTGGTTTTGGGAGAGTGGATTTCAAATTTCAGGATAAGGTTCCTGTGGTGTGCAATAGGTAGCAAACTGATAAAGCATATAAAACCCTGGATTTGGAGTAAGGAAAACGCAAGTTCAAATTTGGCTTCTTGAACCTATTAACTGTGTGATGCTGGGCAAGTCACTTAGTTTTTACTAGCATTAATTTCCTCATCTGTAAAATGGTAATAATAATAATAATAATAATAATAATAATAATAATAATAATACCTATCTCCCAGAATGGTTGTGAAAATTAAATGAGATAATATTTATAAAGTATTTTTAAAACCTTTAAATGTCATATGAATGATAGCTATCATCTTCATCATTATCAACATTTTCACCACAGTTTTTTAGAGCAAGAGATTGCGTTTCTTAATCTTTCAAATGAGAAGGTTTGCTAGCTGACCTCAGCAGTCTCTTCTACCTTAAAGAGACATTTTCAAAACAGTTCCAATGTCACCACCTAATATAGATTTTCATTAATGAGCTGAAATTTTTAGGAGCCTTAATATCTGGGGTTAAGGAGCATATTAGCATAGATCAAAAGTACAGTGGACACTAGAGATAATCTATTCCAACCCCTTTATTTTTTAGATAAGGAAATTGAGGCCAAAGGAAATAAAATTACTGGCTTACAGTCACGTGGTGATGAATGGAAAAGCTTGGATTTGAACTATCAACCGAAGACTTGAAATTCAAAAAAAAGTAGTATGATCCTTTACGAACAATATAAGGGGTACTAAAGCACTGAACAAACTGGGTTTATAATGATGCCAAGGATGACAACAGCAAAAGAGTCCCTTTTATAAAGTTATGCTGAAAATAAAAGGAATATCAAGGAAAGGATAAATTTTGAGGATTATTGTAATAGATGATGGAATGAATGTGGGATTATTTGAATCTTGTTTTGTTTCTATTTTTCAGTGTGTAAAAGATGATTTTCGCATTGGAGAATTTCACCAAAAAACTAACGGAAATAGAAAACTACAATTAGGAAAACCATGCTAAGAAAGTACCAAGTGTAACAGTTAAAATTTAGGGAAACTGATGCAGGTAGATATTAGTTTCTCTCTGCAAGGAGTATGATATTTTTAGAGGTTTATTGAAGGTTGAGAATTTAAGAAAAATACAAGTAAGAAAAGCACGTGCCAGGTGGGCCGAGAGGCCCAATTCAATTTCACTCACATCATGAGATGCATCTGCTTGTCAGCAGAGACAGGAAGAGAAGAGAGGCCCAGAAGCCTTTCCAATCAGGTTAAATACCCCACCTCAATCTTGGCCCAGGTGAGAATTCAGTGATATTACAAAGCATTCTGGGGAAGTGGAGCAAGGACTTCTGGGGATTGAAGTCCTGGATTCAAGTCTCCATTTTTATATTTCTCTGTTTGATCCTCTGGGAAGAAGGACTTCCCCAAAGGATCATAAAAACATAATCAATTTAAAGATTACAATAATTTGAGGATAAGAGTTAAAAAACAAAAACAAAACCAATAACTGCTGGATACATTGACAAAAAGCCAGTTAGGGGGGCATCCCCTTTGGCATGAAAGTATACATACAAATAAATGTTCAATCAACTACACCCAAAATTCATTTTTGTGCAGCTTGTGGTCTGGTGGCTTCTTTATGATATCTTCTCCAACAGTTCAGTTTCTGGATTCAGGGAAGTATCATCTTTCTTTACCTAAAATTCTTCTAAAAAGGAATTTAAACTTTGCAATTTAAATGATGATATTTTTTACATTCCTCATCAAGAGGGTGATTGATAGTCTATATTTTCTTCCAGTATTTTCTTTTTTATTTGGATTTTTTAATTTCTCTTACCAATTGATTCATATACCTCATACCTCAGCCATGTATCCCTAAGTGATCCTGTATTTTTCAAAGTCTTATGTGTAAAAATTCTAAGTAAAAGAAAAATAAATCTATAACAGGTCCATGAATCAGGGCCCAATTAAAATGATCTAAGCAATGATGCATTTACCCAGTCAGTAGCCAGGACTATAGAAAGTTACCACACTATAAAAGACAGAAAAAAGGGACTAGATTATAGGAGCCAAGTAGGAGACAAGTTTGAGATATTTGGTAGAATGTGGAACAAGGAAGACCTGCCTTTAACACATGTTAAACAGTCTCAACCTCGAACCCCAAACATTTTCAAGTCCTCTTTGTCTAGGCTCAAAATTATATCAATCCCACCAGGATTGGTTGGTCTCTTTGACCTTGTGCTCGATTGGCACTATGCATTTTAGCTTTGTGCTTCTTTGGCATTGTGCAATGGCTCTTTTGTGTGTATCTTGTCCTGGAATTAGACAGAATCATTAATTAAAGTCCCATAATTTCTTTAAACAATTAGTGGCATCATTTTTATAGTCACAAGCTTTTGGGGAATGCATTAGCAAATGTATCTTAAACTTATAGTACTGAAAAATCAAAAGGTTAAAGAAAATCTTAATACTGGTGACGTGCTTCAAATATAAAAAAGAGAGAAAAATTAAAAAAACTGAAAAAGTATATTGCACATGCAAGAAAAATATAATAAAAGAGTTTTAAAGAATTCAAAAATGTAGCTTATAATCATTGACACACTGTGTCAGCTAAGAAAATATAGAATACAAGGCTTTCTCACCAAAAATGAGATCCATTTCCTCTTCATATCTGGCCATGATCCACTGTGAGTATAAGCAAATGAATTCAACAAGGTAACATTTTTCATTTTTAAAGAACAGTAGTACAAATATGCTGGATATCAATATCCCCAAAATTCTCAATAGCCCAATTAATTACAATAGCAAACAAACACACAGTCATATTTTACATAAGTTGTTGTATGACATTTAAAGAACCTATGAACTGATGGATATTTGTCACAATTTTTACAAACGTAGCAATCTTTTAATCTTGGTAATAAACATTTTTAAACAAAGTAAAACTCATTTTGGGTTTAGAACATAATTCTATATATCATTCTGATGGAAGTAAAGTAGTGTGCTGAAGAATATAAATGAGAGGTGCTCCTTTTTTGGAGGCTTTTTAGGGGTACAAATGCCCTGAGATTAACTGCCCCAACTTCCACTCACATATTTAGAAATGTGGGAAGGTTGGGGGTAATAAAATGTATTTCACTTCAGCTACTAGAATGGGCCTTACCTCGTGGTAGGGGCAGGCAAAAATGACCAGAGATTGTAAAAAAAAGTCCCAAGAATCATGTTTAAAAAACCCTTAAAATCAGTTGAGATATTTAGCACATTAAATTTTCCAAAGGTTATTATAGCAATTGTAACCAGTTCTGATGAAGTCCATCTATCCTCTATGTGACAATTTACAAAGTCAAAATAGAAAGGCTGTTTTTATATATGGGCTTATTCAATAATATTTGTTCAGCACAGTTATAGGGGAAAAGCAACAGAATATAACAGCAGTTAAAACCCAGTACATGAAAATGAACAGTATAACAGAATAATATTGAATGCAGTAATATATGAATTTAAAATCACAAAGTTAAACCTTAAAGAAAGCAAACAGTAAAATACAATAGAATACAGAGATTTGTATAAACCATTGGAGTCTGAAATAACTTAAATATATATATATATATATAACCTCCTGTCTTTTTAAAGTTCCTTAAGGTTTTTTTTTTTTGTTTTTAATTATCCATTTAGATGTTTATTGTCCAAAGGCAAATTGATAAGGGGTAAGCAATGAGGTCCAAGCGATCTGCTCAGGGCCACATGGCCATGAAGTGTCTCAGGCCAGATTTCAACCAGAGACCTCCCATCTCTGGGCCTGGCTCTCAGCCCACTGAGACAACCAGCTGCCTCCCCAAAGTTAGCTAAAAGGTTGTACAGAGCTGAATATTTTCCCTGACAAGCAGGTGAAGTCAATAAAAGGATCAATGCAATTAAAAGATATCCTAGTAAAATAGCCATTCTTTTAAGTTCCTGTTTGAAAGTCTCTTCTCTCCCTTTTTCTCTCTCCCCTCTGATACTGCCCATGTGGAGGCCAATACCCCCTTTTTTACCAGCTAGTAGAAATGAGTCCTGAGTGATGAGTGATCTGCTCCAAGGCTAGAGTTTGTTGGGTAGGCAGGTCACCAGGTGGTCAAGATCTGGGTTAAACAGGGACCGGGTGAGCAAGAACACCAGTTTGGGCAGGGCAGGGACAGGAACTCAGGCAAGCAAGGCCGGGAGCCAGAGCAGGCAGCCAGGGTGGGCAGGTGAGCTGCAATCTGGGTCAAACAGCAAACCGGTCTGGAGTGGATGGCTGCAGACAGGCAGGGAAAAACAGCCGAGCCGTGTGGGGTGAGCTATCTAATGGCTGGAACGAGCAGCAGCTTTTCAAGGGTAAAAAAACCTTGATCAGGAAAAAGTGGCTTAAAAAAAATTCTAGGCTAAAAAATTTGAGAAGTTCTCATCCAATCTATTGGTCGCCATAACTGTAACAGTTAAAATTTAGGGAAACTGATTCAGGTAGAAATTAGTTTTGCTCTGCAAGGAGTATGATATTTTTAGAGGTTTATTAAAGGTTGAGAATTTAAGAAAAATACAAGTAAGAAAGGCATGTGCCAGGTGGGCCGAGAGGCCCAATTCAATTTCACTCACATCATGAGATGCATCTGCTTGCCAGCAGAGACACGAAGAGAAGAGAGGCCCAGAAGCCTTTCCAATCAGGTTAAATACCCCACCTCAATCTTGGCCCAGGTGAGAATTCAGTGATATTACAAAGCATTCTGAGGAAGTGGAGCAAGGACTTCTGGGGATTGAAGTCCTGGATTCAAGTCTCCATTTTTACACAAGTTGTCCCCAGTGAGTCTTAATTTCCAGATGAAGTAAAACCCAGGGCACTGAAAGAAATTATGAATGTAATAAAAATTATCCATTTTACATTTTATAATTCTCTGTTAGTTCTTGTTTTGGCCTAAATTCTTCCCTTAGTCATACATTTGACAGGTAAATTATTCCGTACTCCCCTAATTTGCTTACAGTATCATCCTTTATGTTTAGATCATGTACCTATGTTGAGTTTATCTTGGTATATGTATAAGAAGTTGATCTACTCTCATTCTGCTAGACCACTTCTATATCTTATTCTGCTATACTATTTTCCAATTTACTTACCATTTTTTAAAAAATAATGAATTATTGTCCCAAAAGCTTAGATCTTTTGATTTATCAAACACAAATTTACTTGGGTCATTTGTTACTAGGATTTATATACCTAATCTATTCTTCTGATCCACCACTCTATATCTTAGCCAGTACCAGATTGTTTTGATTATTACTACTTTGTAATACAGTTTGAAATATGGTACTATTAGGCCTCATTCTTTCACATTTTTTTCATTGATTCCTTTGATAGTCTTGATTTTTTTGTTCTTCAACATGAATTTTGTTATTATTTTTTCTAGCTCTATGAGATAATTGTTGGACAATTTCATTGGCATGGCCATGAATTAAAAAAATATTAGTTTAGGTACAATTTTCATTTTTATTATATTTGTTCAGCCTATCTTTGAGCAAGTAATAGTTTTCTAATTGTTCAGTTCTGACTTTATTTGCATGAAAAGTGTTTTACAATTAAATTTATGCAGTTCCTGGGTTTGTCCTGGCAGATATATTTCCAAGTTTCTTATATTATCTACTTTTAATTTAAATGGAATTTCTTATTCTATCTCTTGATGCTGAGCTTTGTTGGTAATATGTAAAAAACACTGATTTACATAGGTTTATTTTATAACCTGCAACTTTGCTAACTTGTTAATTATTTCAACTAATTTATAGTTGATTCTCTAAATATACAATTATATTATCTGCAAAAAGTAATAATTTTGTTTCTTCATTGCTTATTCTAATTCCTTAAATTTCTATTTCTTATTGCTATAGCTGACTTTTCTGGTACCACATTGAATAGTAGTAATGATAATAGACATCCATGCTTCACTCGATCTTACTAGGAAGGTTTCAAGTTTGTCCCTATTGCAGAGAATTCTTGCTGATGGTTTTAGACAGATACTATTTATAATTTTAAGGAAAGTTCCATTTATTCCTGTGCTTTCTAGTGCATAATAGGAATGTGTATTTTATTTTGTCAAAAGTGTTTTTGGCATCTATAGAGATTATCATGTGATTTCTGTTGCTTTTGTTATTGATATGGTCAATTACACTGATAGTTTTCCTAATATTGAACCAGCCCTGCGTTCCTCATATAAAACCCACCTGATCATAGTAAATAATTCTTATGATATATCACTGTCATCTCCTTATTAGTTTTTTATTTAAAAATTTTTTTTGGAATTTTCATTATGAAAATTGGTCTATAGTTTTCCTTCTCTGGTTTTGTTATTCCTGGTTTAGGTATCAACACCATATTTGCATCATAAAAGACATTTGATAGGGCTTTTTCATAGCCTATATTCCCAAATAGTTTAGATAGTATTAGAATTAATTGCCTTGAAATATTTGGTAGAATTCACTTGTGAAACCATTTGGCACCGGTTATTTTATCTTGGGGAGTTCACTTATGTCTTGATTAATTTGTCTTTCTAAGATGGAATTTAATATTCTGTTTCCTCTTCTATTAATCTGGGTAGTTCAGTTTTAATATATATTCATTCAGTTCACTTAGATTATGAAATTTATTGGCATACAGTTGGTTAAAATAATTCCTAATACTTGCTTTAATTTCCTCTTTATTGGTGGTAAATTCACCCTTTTCATTTTTGATACTGGTAATTTGATTTTCTTTCCTTTTAAAAATTAAATTAACTAGTGATTTATCTATTTTACTATTTTTTCCCTAATACCAGTTTTTAGATTTTAGTTTTATTCATTATTTCAATGTTTTTCTTACTTTTAGTTTTATTGTTCTCACTTTTGATTTTCAAGATTCCCAATTTATTGTTTGAAAACAAGTTTTTAATTTGTTGTTTTCTAACTTAATTTTTTTTTAATTTAGTCAATTTAGAACATTATTCCTTGGTTACAAGAATCATATTCTATCCCTCCCTACCCTACCCCTACCCTTCCCGTAGACCATGTGCAATTCCACTGGGTATTACAGGTGTCCTTGATCAGAACCTCTTTCCATGTTGTTGATGCTTGTACTCGATGTTCATTTAGAGTCTATATCCCCAATCATATCCCCTTCAACCCATGTAGTCAAGCAGTTGTTTTTCTTTGCTGTTTCTACTCCCACAATTTTTCCTCTGAATGTGGATAGTGTTCTTTCTCATAGATCCCTCTGGGTAGTTCAGGATCACTGCATTGCCACTAATGGAGAAGTCCATTACATTCAATTGTACCACAGTGTTTCAGTCTTTGTGTACAATGATCTCCTGGTTCTGTTCCTTTCACTCTGCATCAGTTTCTGGAATTCATTCCAGTTCACATGGAATTCCTCCATGTTATTATTCCTTTGAGCACAATACTATTCTATCACCAACACGTACCACAATTGGTTCAGCTATTTCCCAATTGAAGGGCATCCCCTCATTTTCCATATTTTTGCCACCACAAAGGACGCAGCTATGAATATTTTTGTACATGTATTTTTCCTTATTATCTCTTTGGGGTACAAACCCAGCAGTGCTATGGCTGGGTCAAAAGGCAGACGGTCTTTTAGTGCCCTTTGGGCATAGTTCCAAATTACTCTCCAGAATGGTTGGATCAATTGACAACTCCACCAGCAATGCATTAATGTCTCAACTTTGCCACATCCCCTCCAGCATTCATTACTTTCCTTTGTTAGCCAATCTGCTGGGTGTGAGGTGGTACCTCAGAGTTGTTTTGATTTGCATCTCTCTGATTATGAGATTTAGAACACTTTTTCATGTGCTTATTAATAGTTTTATAATTTTTTTAGTTTGTGCCTGATTTATTCTTTATTTAATTTTCTGATGTAAGCATTTAAAGTTACAAATTTCCCCTTAAGTATTGCATTCACTGTATTCCATAAATTTTGGTATTTTGTCTTAATGTTGTAATTCTCTTCAATGAAATTATTGTTTGTTTCTTTTATTTGTTCTATGCCTTGCTAATTGTTTATAATTAGATTATTTAGTTTCCAATTAGTTTTTATTCTATCTTTCATGGCCTTTTATTGAATGTAATTTTTATTGTGTCATGATCTAAAAAAGATGCACTTAATATTTCTGTTTTTCTGCATTTGTATCTGAGATATTTATGTCCTAAAATGGCTATATTTTGTGTGTTATATACCACTGAGAAAAAGGTACATTCTTTCTTTTCTCATTCATTTTTCTCCAAAGATGTATCATTTCTAATTTTTCTAAAATTCTATTTAGCTTTTTGACTTCTTTCTCTTTTATTGTTTTGGTTAGATTTATCTAGTTCAGAGAGAGGAAAGTTGACATCCTGAACTAGCATAATTTTACTTTCTATTTCTTCCTCTGGGTCATTTAAATTTTCCTTTAAAAATATGGATGATATATAATTTTATGCATATTTATTTGGTATCAATATTACCACATGGTATGTGATACTTTTTAGCGAGATATAATTTCCTTTCTTATCTCTTTTAATTAGGTATATTTTTCTTAAGCTTTGTCTGAAATCATGTTTGCTTTTCCTGCTTTTATTTTATTTAAGCTGAAGCATAATAGATTCTACTCTAGCTCTTTATCTTTACTTTCTGTGTTTCCCTACTTCAAATATCTTTTTTTGTAGAAAGCATATTGTAGGATTCTGGTTTTTGATCCATTCTGCTTTCTACTTACATTTTATGGGTAAGTTCATCCCATTAATTTCACTTTCACTTTTACAGTTATGATAATCTTCTGTGCATTTCCCTCCATTTTACTTTTACTCTGTTTATTCTTCTCTTTCATCTCTCTTTTAATTATGTTACTTCTAATAAGTGTTTTACTTTGAGCACCATCTCCCAAAACTCATTTCCCTTTATATTAGTCTAGTTACCCCCTTTTTCTTATCCCCATCCTCATTTACTTCCCTGTAGAGATTTCTATATATTTCTATATCCAACTAAAGTTGTATGTTATTCCCACTTTGAGCCAAGTCTGATGAGAATAAGGTTCAAGCATTGCCTATCATTCCCTATCTTTTCCTCCATTGTAATTGCTCTTTTGTGTCTCATTCAAGATAATTTATTCCATTTCTCAAAAGCCTTCCTTCCCTCTTCTCACAAAGAAGCCTTCCCCCCTCTTTTAATTTTTCATAGCATCTTACTATAGTTAATTCATGTCCACATGCTCTATGTATATTCCTTCTCATTGCGCTAATACTGATAAAGTTCCTTAGAGTTACACGTATTATCTTCCAATGAAAGGATATAAATGGTTCCATATTACTGAATCCCTGATTTCTCTTTTTTTCTGTTTACCTCCTATGCATCTCTTGAGACTTCTCTTTGAATGTCAGATTTTCTATTCAGTTCTTGCCTTTTTATTAGGAATGTTCAAAAGTTCACAATTTCATCAAATATACATTTCCCCCCCAGAGGAATTATGCTCATTTTTACTTGGTGAGTGATTCATGATTGTAATCCTATCTCTTTTGCCCTCTGTAGGTCCTCTCATCCTTTAAGGTAGAAATGATTAAATCTTGTGCCATTCTGACTCTGGCTTCATGATATTTAAATTGTTCCTTTCTCTTGGCTTGAAGTATTTTATCTTTAACCTAGGAACTCTGGAATTTGCTTATAGCAGTGATAGCTAACTTTGAAGAAACTGAGTGCCCAAACAGCAACAATAATACCACTTGTGAGCCCTCTGCCTTACCCCAGACCAATGAGGGAGAAAGTACTCCAATTGCTGGGCAAAGGGGTTGGTGAAGTAAGAAATGTCCTCAGGTGTGCATGGAGAAGGGAAAAGGAGAGGCTCCCTCTGTCATGTGTGGCATAGGTTAACCAATATGGGCTTATAATATTCCTTGGATTTTTAACTCTGAGATCTCTCTCTGAAGGTAATAAATGGGTTCTTTTCATTGCTATTTTGCTCCGTGATTCTAGGATATCAGAGCAATTTTTCTTGAAATATGAGATCAGGTTATTTTTTTATTATACAGGCAATATAGTAATTCTTCAATTATTGCTCCTGGATCTATTTTCCAGGTTAGCTGTTTTCCAATGAGAACATTAACATTTTCTTCTATTTTTCATTTTTTTAATTTTGTTTCATCATTCTTTATGTCTCAAGGAGTCATTAGTTTCGATTTGCCCAAATATTATTTTTAAAAAATTATTTTCTTTGACGAGTTTCTATACCTCTTTTTTTTAGTTGGCCAATTCTAGTTTTTAAGAAGTTTTTTTTTAGTGAATTTCTGTATATCTTTCCCCAATTTTTCCCTTCATTTTTCAAGCTCCTGACTCTTATTTCATGGTGTTCTTGCATTACTATCATTTCTTTACCCCAATTTTTGTTATATCTTTTTTATTTGTTTTTCAAAGTCAATTCTTTTTGGGTTTGACTCTAATTCTGTTTCTCTTTGAGATTTCACTTATAGTTGTTGTGATGTTATTTTCTTCTAACTTTGTGTCATAACCCTTCCAATCACCATAATTACTTTATGTAGTTAGGCTATTTTTTCTCATTTTTTCAGTTTATTATGTAAGTTATAATTTTATATTAAAGTTGGGCTTTGTTTCTGGATTGGAGATGTAACTGTCCTAAGCTACTTTGTTTGGGGCTTATAGCGTTGCTTCTAACTTATAGGAATAATAGGATCTGGCTTGCTTAGGTTTGTGGACTCTCTGCTTTTGGGTGGGCACTCACCCTTCCCCCACTGGCGTGCAGCCTATCCTTGCTCTGGCTGCTTGCTCAGAACTATACTTTCCCTCCCACCCCAGATAGTCAAACCTTCTCCTGCTGATTCTCTAAGCTTTTTTGAGGAGGAAAGTTGCTTTACTACTCCAAAATTTAGAAAGAATCTTTGCTTTAAAGTGGTTTGGAGGGGAATTTGGGAGAGATCAGTCAAGTTCCCTCTTTATTCTGCCATCTTAACACCAGAAACCTAGGTATTCAGAATTGAAATGTTTGCCACTAGTGTTAAGGAATTCATGAGAATCTTCATGCATAGTAGACAACTCCTTGTCATGTATGTTGTAGAAGAGTTTTACTCAGGTGTGAATTGAATGAGATGTTTTCAGAGGACTCTTTAACTCTGAAATATTATGATATCCATATTTTTTTTACCTAGTTATCAAAGTTGTATAGATGGGGCTTTGTTAGTTTAAAGTCTTACACAAGTATAAACTGTATAAGAATACTGCATTTATTTTAGAACATCTCAGTAACAAACTCTTGTGTGAGGAAGGTCACTCATTGCCTTTCTGAGCCTCAGTTTCCTTATCATTTAAATGAGAAGATTGGATTTCAAAGATTCTGAGGCTTTGTGTTATTGGACCCAGGAGTCTAGAAATAAGGGTCAGAAGTATGACATGTCAAAGAGAACTCAAGTAAGCTCTACCCCTTCCCATGGGGAGATGATGACAGCCATATCTACTTAATACATTTGTTCTCAAAGGACTGCCACTGGAAGACAGCAATGTTTAAATTTAGTCAATTTACACCCATGACTTTAAGCTACTGTTTAAGCCTTTGTCCCTATTTATGGGCCTCCCTTTGCCTTTCCTTTTAGTTTATATGAATCTGGAAGCTGTTTTATGGTTTCAGTGTGGCAGCTAATTTAATTGCTATGTGCTTCCCCTCCCAGGGAATTTAATTCTTTTATTGCTTGATTACCAATCAGTGCTTCTTCCTTCACATAGACAAAGGTTATTAACAATTGATCTGGGGCATTTGGATGCATTTTAGCATTGACTAATGCCAGACATTTCATTATTTCTTCTAATTCAGATTAGAGACTAAAGCCCTGGGGCTGACTTATTTAGACAGTTTAGTTTATAAGATCTTTGCCTTTACAGGAAATTTGCAAACAGTTATAGCACATACACTCAGTTTCTCCCCAAATGGAGATTTTTAGGATAGATATATACAAAATGAAAAAGGCATAGGAAGGAGAAGAGTATATTAAAATTTTTTATAGCAAAACTAGGAATTTTATTTTAATTAAAATCATTTACAAAAACCCAAAGACATACTTCATGAAACTTGTACAAATTATTTTTTCATGTTATTCATTTTTGCCCCAAAGATCACAGCTGAAAAATACTGTATAAAATAAAAATAGGATTGAATTCAGGAAAGTACTCTTCTCATCTAATTTCCAATTGATAGTATTTATAGAAATACTTACAATGGAAAAAAGTTACTTTAAAACTTTAGTTAATTTGCAAGTCATCCTCAAGAACTCTTGAATGAAAATTTCTCTGAGGGTTTCAAACAAAGATTTATTAAACTCATAGAGGGGCATGTTAAATGGTAGAAGGGCTGGGCACAACGATATAGACCGATTAAAAATTGAGACTCTCTAGGTTCTAAAAATTAAAGGTGAGAGACTATATAATCAAAATGTGTAAAGCAATGAGATAGACTGGAATATCAAGCAGAACCCAGCACTTGGAATAAGAAATACCTGGGTTATTATCCCACTTCCCAAATATATAAGCAGTGTAACATTAGGCAAATCACTTAACCTCCTTTAGTCTTAATTAAAATGGGGATGAACTACTTATCTACTTCAAAGAGTTGTGAGGATCAAGAAAGATAATGGATATTTTAAAAATGCTTTAAAAATAGCTCCAGACAGCCTTGGGCAATATGACAAGTAATAATATTTATTGCAATAGAATGTAATTTCTCTGGAAGAATGTGAGCTCTTTGAGAGGTAAAGACTATTTCATTTTTCTCTTCATTTCCACAGTGCTCACTACAATGTCTGATACATGATAGTTGCTTAACAAATGCTTGTTCAATTGAATTATGACTTTATTTATCAAATATTTGAATATTATGGCATGTAGAAAGTTTTAGCATGTATTAAATGTATTAAATAAGAAAGCATGTATTAAAAGTTTTAATAAAGCAGATTTATGCCAAATAGAAGTAATTATTTTCTAATGACTGATGTTTTTATGGAATTGTGGTTTCATTGGTCTAAATCCCACCTTAATTTCATAAATTGAAACCTATAGGCAATCATTTCATATTATGTAAATCTTGTATATATTTTTCTATCAATCTTCTCTCTGGGTTCTGGAGATTTTTGATTATTTTTGTAGAATTTAGAGGAAACCAGTGTGTCGCTAAGATTGCCCATCTATTTTTTTTTCTACTTTACTAGCCTTTGACCATTTTAATTTTTTGCCACATAGTGGGCTCTTTAAAATTCTTATTGATTAATTTTTATATTTGATAATATAGTCTACATTTGTGTTAGTAATTAACAAAATACAAAAGACTATATCCACAAGATCTTTCTATTGTTATCTGTATTATCTGTAATATTAATGTTTAGAGGTCATGATATTTTATTATTATGGATTTTTGCTACATTGGACAATATAGGATTCCTGGCAGCATGGTACAAATTTCTAAATGCTTCTTGCTAATGAATATATTTCCAAATTATTCATTTGTAATTTTTGTACAAGATAAAGAAAATAGTACTTTGCACAGTGGATAATAAATCCATGAAATTAATTCATTACCCTGTCATAGTACTGGCAGTGAATATATTCAATCATTAAGAACTTATTAAATACCTACTTTGTTCCAGACACTAAAGAATAGGTTTAACATTGACAAAGATTGGATCCTACATATTTCATAAGAAAGCCAATAATTCTTTGACTTTAAAAATGGCACCAGAAAAGACAACTATGGTAACCCTTTACATTTCCCTGTAGGCTGTGGTTCATGAGGAAGTGCTTGTTAAGCAACTACTCTGTTAGTCAGTATATTAAGGGTTAAGTGTTAATAGAAATGTACAAAAGGATGCAATTCCATTCCTCAATGAACTTATTTTTTAAAGGAGTAGACAACATACATATACTAAACAGATACAAGTAACCTTGGTGAGAGAAGCCACTAGGTAGTCAGAGAAATCAGGGTACATAGGTCTCCTTCATCTGAGTTCTTGAAGATAAGTAAAGACCTCAAAGGGTAGAGATGGGGAATGTATTCCAAGGAAAATAACAAAAGTGACAATATCCTTTGATAAATATATATAATAACTAGGTCTTCCTTGTTGTCTATTTATTAGTTCTTTCCATGGCAGTAAACATACTCGTCATTCTTCAAACAATATTTCTGTTGTGTATAGTGTTCTCTTCATTTTGCTTATTTTATTCTTCATAACTTCATGTAGATCTTTCCATGTTTTTTTAATTAAAATTTATTTACTTGTTTGTTACATTGAAATACTCAGTGAACTTCTTCTATCCTTTCCCTCTTCCCATTAGAGAAAGTATCTTTTAACAAAAAGATATGTGTATATGTAAAACTATGCCTTAATTATTTTTATTTATCAATTCTTTATCTGGAGGTAGACATACCCAAGTCATTCTTCAAACAATATTTCTATTGCTGTATATAATGTTCTCTTGGTTCTGCTCGTTTCATTCTTCATAATTTCATAAAGGAATTTCCAGTTTTTCCAAAATTAAACTGCTCATAATTTCTCATGGCATAATAGTATTCCACTAAATCACAAGTCACAACTTGTTTATCCATGTCTCAATTGATGACCATCCCTTCAACTTCTAATTCCTTGCCATCACAAAGAACTGCTATAAATATTTTAAAACACTTAGGTATTTTCCTTTCCTCTGATCATCTTAGAAAATAAACTTAATAGTTGTATTGCTAGGTCAAAAAATATAAACAGTTTAAAAATTCTTTGAAACTAATTCTAGATTACTTTTAAAAACAACAACAGCAAAAGAAATGACATTGTCCTTTGGGGACAATCAGAGAAAAGGCATGGAGATAAGAGATGGACATTATATGTGAAGAACTGAAAAGAGGGTCAATTTGCCTTTGTGTGTATGGTAGTCTGGAAAGATTGGATGGGTACTGATTATGAAGAGATTTAAATCCCAAATAGAAGATTTTACATTTGATCATAGAGGTAATAGAAAGTCTCTGGAGTGTGTGTGTGTGTGTGTGTGTGTGTGTGTGTGTGTGTGTGTGTGTGAGAGAGAGAGAGAGAGAGAGAGAGAGACAGAGACAGAGAGAGAAAGAGACAGAGACAGAGAGAGAAAGAGACAGAGAGAGAGGTAGAGGCAGAGAGACAGAGACCATGTATGTGATGGATGAAGGTGATTTGATTAAATGATTAGCTCATCCTTTTTTTTATTCAAAGATATTTTATTTTCCCAATGACATGTAATGATAATTTCCAATTTATATTTTCCTGAAATTATAAGATGTGAATTGTCTACTTCCCTCCCTCCTCTGGGAGATGATAAATAATTTGGACTGGGCTATACATGTATTATCATGCAAAACATACTTCCATATTGGTAATTGTTGTAAGAGAATACTTACATAAAAACAAAGTCTTAAAATAAACTAATATGAAAAATAGATTTGCATCTAACTGCAAAAGATCTTTTTCTGAAGGTGGATAGCATATTTTGTCATAAGTCCTTCAGAATTATACTAGATCATTGCATTACTGACTAAATCATATTTTTTAGAAAATCACTGGTGACTAGGTAGAATATGGGTTAGTTTGGGGAGTGACTTTGTATAGTTATAGTAATTGGATGGCTACTGCAAAAGGAGGAAGTGATTAGCAACTTAACTAAGGTGGTGAACTAGGCTATGGTAAACTAGTCCTGAGCAAGAATCTAAAATAGAGCCTATGTATGTTAGAAAGATTGTGGAGGTAAAATTAACAAGATTTTCCAATTGATTGGATTGGTAGGGTGAGAAGGAGGGTGTTTGAGAAACTGGTTGACTAAAAGAAGGATGATATCCTAGACATTAAGCAGAAATTCAGAAAAGAGAAAGATTTTTGGGAAAAATAACATATTTTGTGCATGTTTGAGTTTTAGGTATTTAAAGAACCTTCTGCTTAAAATGTTCAATATTGAGGTGAATTTGTAAGACTAGACTTTGGAAGAAATTATAATGATGGATGTATAGCTGTGAGTCATTGGCATAGAGGTGATGATTAAAGCCTTAGGAAATGGCGGTGTCATCATGTGAGAGAATATATATATATATATATATATATATATATATATATATATATATATAGAGAGAGAGAGAGAGAGAGAGAGAGAGAGAGAGAGAGAGAGAGAGAGAGAGAGTGAGAAAGGCTTAGGACAGAGCCTCAGAGTACACTACCAACAGAGTTATCAATCACAAGTCTTTGACTAGGCAAGGAGAATATAATCAAGAAGCACCACTCAGATCCACCACCCTGGGAGGATATTCCTGTGGAAGCACACAGAACTAAAGTTCTGGGACTTCCTGCTGAATTACAGAAAGTAGAGAGCTTAAAATAATTTATGAAGAGCAGGGTTTCAGTCTGGTTATATGAATTCACTAAAGGTTGGGAAAGACATGATAGCTAAAGCCTCAGTTATCTGGGAGAGGCCTAGATGCATTAAATAGAAGTTAGGGTGATTGGACAAGTAGTTAAGAGTTGATTATAGGTACTTAAGAGGTTGTTGTCTTCTTTAATACTCAGTTCTTGGGAAAGTGGCAAACCCAACTCATAGTTAATTCAGCCTCTGTCTTTTGTTTTAGCTCTCTTTGAATGAGTCAATCCGGAAATTCCTTGAAGAGGATGTTGTCAACATGAATGATGATGCAGCAAAGAAGATTGAGGGGAAGTAATAGAGGTATGGTTGTTTTTTATCCTTTGTTTTCAAAGAGTACCAATGACATCCCAAGATCATGTCTTGACTTGTATATGAGCTTGATTTAAGTCTGGCAGAGTTGAACGAATTCATCAGCCTCACTTTCTCTTCCAGAATCATTGAAGTCCAGAGGCAAGACACAAGTTAGGAAGAATACTGATGATCTGAAATGTAGTGGTTGACCTTTGGTGTCTTTCCTGTATGACAAAGCTCAAAGTGCTCCACATCACCTGTTTCAGTCAACTTAATGGACATTGGAACATATTGTTTTCATTCTCCCATTTGCAAAGGGAACTTTTCACATACTTAGGGTAGATATCCTACTAGGTAAGTTTAGTAGAATTTGAATCAAGAGATAAGTGTTATAAAAATTCAGAGAGGACAGGACACAAGAGTTTTAGTTAACCACTGGAAAGAGAAGTCAAGGATGTTTGTAAAAAGCCCATAAGATTTGGAAATGGAAAGATTAGTGGTTATTTTGGAGAAAGTAGTTTCAGTTTAGTGAAGAATACAGGAATATCTAGATGATGATCTGCTTCAGTGAGTCAATTTATATGCTCTTATAATTTCAGCTATGAGAGGTAGCATGGTAAAGTGAATAGAGAAGTGGACTTGGAGTTAGGGATGTCTAGGTTTGAGTGCTACATCTGGCTCAAACTAAGGAAGAGAAAGGAATACACATTTATATAGTACCTTCTATGTGCCAGGCATTGTACTAAGTGCTTACAAATACTATCTCTTTTGTTCCTCATAACAACTCTGAAAGGTAGTGGCTATTATCTCCCACATTTTAAATGTGAGGAAACAGAAAAGCAGAGGTTAAGCAACTTGTTCAGGGTCACACAGCTAGAAAGTGTCTGAGGCTGGATTTCAACCCAAAACTTATTGACTCTAGCTTCTGTGATACCTACTGTCTCACCTCTAGCTGTAAACCCATGAACAAGTGATAGAAATGTTGATCTTTACTACTGCAAGAAGTTGCTACACTGGGATATCTCTATATGGGTGAAATCATAGAACTGAACTGAAAAATTCAATTATGAATTATTGTCCATGGTTGTACCAGTCAATTATTCTGTGGAACAATACTAAGTAGGAGAATCATATAATTGCCAACTTTAACAGAAAAGATTTTGCAATGTTCTTTAGAGCAACATTTCAGTCTTTAACAACTCCTTGAGAATATTTAACTTTGTATCTACTATAATATACCTTTCAGCATTCTTGACTCCTTTGCTCTTCACTTCCACAAACTTTTTTGTTCTGATTATTCTCAGAAGATATGGAGAATATCTTACTCCATACCATTTAGAAAAGGAGAAAATTAATAAATTTCCGAGTCTTGGTTTAACAAATGGTTCCTCTATTTTAATCAGGGGTATTATTTACCAATTCTTCAATTACTTCTGTGACTATGCACTACATTTTTCAAGTTATAGATCACTCAGGGGCAGCTGGGTAGCTCAGTGGATTGAGAGCCAAACTTAGTGATGGGAGGTCCTAGGTTCAAATCTGGTCTCAGACACTTTCCATCTGTGTGACCCTGGGCAAGTCACTTAACCCCCATTGCCTAGGCCTTGCTACTCTTCTGCCTTAGAACCAATACATAGTATTGATTCCAAGATGGAAGGTAAGGGTTTAAAAAAAGTTATAGATCACTCAACTAGACTCAATGTTCAAATAAGTGATTGAAGTGAAGCCATTACTGTATTATTTAAACATTAAATTTTGTTATAATTTGGGTCAAATAAGGCCTTGTATGAGAAACTGCTTTTATAAACCCAAAAGTGCTATTAAAATGCGAAGTATTTTATTATAGTCCCAATGAACACTTCACAATGTTTTTCTGTTTCCATATATACATTTCTTCATACTTTAAAATGCTGATAAATCTGTGATCTTATCAATTTTAGGCATTCCCTTAGTTAATGCAGCTCAGAACTAATTCATAACTTTTTGTATTGTGCTATCCTTACAAATATTCTCTTAGATTCTTCACAGAGAATGCTCACAGTGTGTTGGAAGTTTTCTTCAAAGTCTTTTTAATGCTTCATCATTTCTATTGGTATATTATCCCTCATTCTTCATAAGTTATACATTTCCTTTTGAAATTATTTATTTCTTCAATGACCTTTTATTTGCCATGTTGTTATAGAATATGTGATTGATACAAATGAATACAACCCATACATCTCATATTTGTATCATAGGGCTATAGATCTAGACCAAGGAAAAAAAAACCCAACAACTCAGAAACCCTATAGATCAAGTTTTCCCATTAAAATTTTTTTGATAAAAAAATTTCTTACCTTCTGTCTTATAATCAATACTGTGTATTGGTTCCAAGGCAGGAGAGTGGTAAAGGCTAGGCAATGGAGACTTAGTGATTTGCCCAGCTAGGAAGTGTCTGAGGCCAGATTTGAACTTGAAACTTCCTGACTCTAGGCCTGGCTTTCGATCCACTGAGCCATCAAAGTGCCTTCATTTTAGAAGATAAAACAGAGGTCTCCAGAGATCAAGTAATTTTCCAAAGGCAGAAAATGTCCAGGGTGGGATCTAAACCCAGGTGCTTTACCTCCAGAACTGGAGGCAGCACTCATATTATAATGCCTCTACCCTGTACTCTCATCTTTCATTTGTGTATCTCATTATAATTTTTAAATTTGTGTATCTTATTTTCTGTTTCCTTTTATACTTTCATTCCTTTTTATTTGGGCATCTTTGTACCTTTTCTTATCTATAATATTTAGAGATGAGATAGACTTTGTTGTTGTTTAGTCATTTTTAGTACTATATGACTGTGCCCCTATTTGTGATTTTCTTGGCAAAGATACTGGAGTGGTTTGCCATTTTCTTTTCCAGCTCATTTTATAGATAAGGAAACTGAGGTAAACAGGGTGATGTGACTGACTCAGGGTCAAACAATGTGTGTCTGGTATTAGATTTGAAGTCAGGTCTTCCTGACTCCAGGCCCAACACTATCCATCTAGTTGCTCTGGAGTACACCTTAGAGGTCAAATTCAACTTTCTCATTTTACAGATGAGTAAACTGAGGCTGAATTTTAAGAGACTTAAGTGACTTGTCTAGGGATACATGGCTAGTAAGTGTCTTGAGATTACATCTCTGGTCTTCCTGACTTGATGCCCAGAATTCTATCCACTGTCACAAAAGTGCCATTAATATTCTTAGACCCTTTCAGCATTCACAAATTTCTGTGTGATACTGAAGAATGGAAAGGGAATTTCTAACTTTTTAGAGCTCTGGTATTAGTAGCTGTCTGTCAGAATCCCAAGACTGCATTCCAGAAATACTTTCTCCTCTTTCAAGGGTTCCTAACTCTGTGTCTGTGTGTGTGTGTGTGTGCGTGTGTGTGTGCATGTGTGTGTGTGTGTGTGTGTGTGTAAAAGTGTGTGAGTGGGTGTGATGCCACTCTTACTTGCACAAACTTGTTCCTATCCCCCAGAACTGTCACTAAATTCTGTCAGTTTTATATACTGTCAACTCTGTCTTCTATGACAAATATTTGTATTTTTCCATGCAGAATTTTACCAGGTTTGTAATCCAGCATTGTTTAAGTGGTGAATATATGGAAATGTCCCTGTAGACTTTTATTTTGTTCAATATGTGTCAAAAGGAAGACAGATGAAGACAGAGTTTCCACTTATTTTTCACTAGTTTCATATCATTTGTTGAGCCCTTCACACATGGGACAAGTCCATGTTCTTAGTTGGATATATGGTCAGAATTCTTGTCAGACCTACTCTTTAGTATCATGGTTTGACAGGGTTGATGCTTTGTAGAGTCAGTGACCCCTTAGGCACAAGTTATGATACTGTCTTCATGTATCTCCCTTTCTACCCTGCCAGACTGACAAAATCCCCAGAGCCATTGTTATTAGTTTGGATTAAAACTGTACAGACACAGAATTACAAATATGTTCCTTGAGAAGTAGCACTTTAAGTCATTAGCAATTGTTACCACATTAGTAGGGGTGAATTATTCAGCCAAGACTCTGTCCTGAAGGAATAGGGCATAGTCCAGGTAGGTTTTGATGGAGATTGACAAGATCTTAAGGGGGAAAAAAGCATTGGTCTGAGTAAGCAAGACACTGAAGTCCAGGTACTTTGGGTGGTAATGGGGCACTTTGATGACTTTAGTCCACCGAAAAGGAGAAGGAGTAAGAGTAAGAGATATGATGGACAGTCTATTTAATTTTGCCTACAGGTCACAGTGGCTTATTCACTTGGGGAACTTTCTTGGAAAAAAATTTCTATTGGTCTTTGTTTACTGGCTGCTGGTGGGTAGGATGTTTATATGATATTATGTCTGCTCCTAGACTCCAGGTTATAGGCAGAGATAAGACTGATTTCTGAACATGTTCAAAAAAGAACAAAACTATTAGAGTCAGCTAATCCTGAGTTTAGGTCACACAGGGATTGAATAATACCTGTGTGACATTGGGCAAATTACTTCCAATTTATTTTGCGTATATTCATTTATACAAAATTATTTTCCATGTTGTCTCCACCATCAGACTGAGATCCTTGAGGGTGAGAATTGATATTTTTCTTTCTTTCTGTGGTGATTAGCACAGTGTCTGGCACATAGTTTAATAATTTTTTATTAACTGATTTCCATTCTCAGTTTCTTTATCTAGTAATTGGGAATATTATTTCCATTCCCTGTCTCAGAAAGTTGTTATAAGGAAAGCATTTTATAACCTTCAAAATATTAATGAGTTGTTCTTCAGGACCTTAGAGAATGACTAGTTCCCAGATGTGGCCAGGAGGTGGCACAGAATCTCTGCCCTTAGTCATTTATTTGGTATCCTCATAAAAAATAACTTGGTCCTGAATCCTGGAATCCCTGGGATTGCAGGAGTCTGAACAAATCTGGAGAGTTGGCAAGTATATCAATTGTGGGAGCCAGGACAAAACTACAGTGAAGTTGTACCTTCCTGGAAGCTTATTCTAATTCTAATTCAGCAAACCTTTGTGAAATCCTTGCCATGCAAATAACTGTGCTAAGTGTCCAGAGGAAAATACAAAGTTTAAATAAGGTAATATTTGGCCTCATGAAGCTTTCATTCCAAGAGGAATAAGATAGAAAGGCAGATAGTTATAATATACATAATTGCTAAAGACATTTTGCTATTTTCATTATTGTGTGTAGAGTAAAAGTGTAGCAGGAGGTCTGAATTAGGGAAGACTTCATGGAGGCAAAATCATTCAAATTGGACTTTGAGGATTGGTTGAAATTCAATAGCTAGAGAAAGGAAATAAAACATTCCATGCAGAGGGGTCAGAAAAAGATTGGAAAGGTCAAGATAAGGGAGAAAGTTAACCACTTTTGTTGAACTGGAAAAACATGAAAGAGTGCTTTGAGATATGGTTAGTAAGGAGGCATAGTTGGTATTGTTAAAGACTATGAATGTTAGAATAAAGAGTGTGTTCAGAGCTTGGTAGGCAATAGAAGGTCATCAAAGAATGGTAAAGTGAACAGATCTGTGAGTGATAAAGGTTGTTCTAGTAGTTATATCTTTCTATCTATCTATCCATCCATATATCTCTCTCTCTCCCTCTCTCTCTATCTATCTATCTCTCTGTATGTATGTATAAATGGAAATTTTGAACCTTTGACTTCATTTCCCAGAAATCCTTAGTATCTCCCAAAATTCCCTATAATCTCTCCTGCATCTCCACGTTGGTAAAATCACATTATTGGTATTTAAGTGGATGTATGTTCCTCCCAAGTTCTCTTTTTGATCTGTGACCAGGCTAAATTCAGGCAATTCTTTTGATTTAGTTATTATTAATAATATTTTGTAAAATATAATATTTAGTTATTGTATATTAATTTTAATCTTTATATTTCTAACTAGAGGGGTGATTAGAGGAGAGAAAGAGAACAGGCAAAAATATGTCAGGAGGCCACTGAAAAAGCCTAGTTGATTAATAATGAATGTCTCTTTTGTGGTGGTGGGAATACAGTGGGAGAATGAGTTTATTCAAGCAATATTGTGGAAATGGAAGAGAGAAGATTTGCTAACAGATGGTATGGAAGAGATGAGAGACAGTGAAACTTCAAAGATAATACTGAAGAAATCATGAAAACAGAGGGGAAAAAAGTTTAGAGGGAATATAAGCTTATTCATAGATTTATTGGTGTTTGAGGCACTAATAAGAAGTCCATATTTAGATCTCCACTTGTAGAAAGTTGAAGAAGCAGGTCTGAAATTTAGAAGAGGAGTCAGGCCTAGAGACAGAGATATCAGTCACATGAATTGAAATAGTAGGTGAAGCCTTTGGGGGTAAAAGAGATTATTACCTAGAGAGTGAAGAGGTAGCAAGGTCAAGAAGAAACCCTTTTGTTTTTATGGAAATAATAAGCAATTAATAATGGAGACAGAAATATTAAGTATGGGTGTAGGGGATGAATCTGGAAAGTATAGTCTAAGAGAAGGAACATATACAATAGGAGGGAGAAAACAAAAAGGTAAAGAGCTTTAGAGAAAAAATGTTTAATAAATGTTTATTGATGGTGATGATGAAGAAGACTTACAAATGTCATTAAGAGGTCATAGATGACCTCTGATAAAGCAATTTCAGTAGAATGGTAAAGATGGAACCCTGAAAGAAGACAAAATCCTTAAATATGACAAACTGGAGGTTTTAAATATAGAAAACCTTTTCAAAAAGTTTATCAGTGAAGGAAAAAAGATTATTATTCATGTTAGATATAAGGAAGATGTTTTGGGTATGGAGAATCCTGAGGATATATTCAGGCAAATGTGAAGTCTGAGGGATTAAGAATGATGAGAGATGGGATAATTTCTAGATTTGAAAAATGATCTAACAAAATTAACTTTTCTGAAAAGCAAGGACATCCTTTAAAGTTTTGTATAGAACTTTATAATGATAATTTTTATCCTCACAATAATCCTGGGGGTTACTTGTTATTATTATTTCTATTTTACAATAAAGAACTGAGTCAGATAGAGGTTAAGCAAGTTTCTGAAGGTCATACAGCTGGCATATATCCAAGTCCAGACTTGAATCCAGGTCTTCCTGAATCTAGGCCCAGTACTCTTTTTCACTATTCTCCTAGCTGTTTCCTGTGA
Source organism: Monodelphis domestica (assembly GCF_027887165.1). Taxonomy (NCBI): domain Eukaryota; kingdom Metazoa; phylum Chordata; class Mammalia; order Didelphimorphia; family Didelphidae; genus Monodelphis; species Monodelphis domestica. Next base: position 222,613,049 of record NC_077227.1, on the reverse strand, counting down.
CAAGACAGAAGGAAAAATTGGCTGATGATAATAATAATTGCCGAAATGTATACAGCATTTTAAATTGCAAAGTACTTTAAAAACCCTGTCTTTTTTGTTCTTCACACAAATCTTGTGGGATACATGTCACAAGTATTGTAATCTCCATTTTATAAATGAGGAAACAAAGGCTCTAGGAGGATAGATCATTTATCTAGGGACACAAGACTAGTTAAGTGTCAGAGGAAGGATGATTAAAAGAAATTTTGAGAACTAACAGAGGAGAATTGAAGGATATAATTTCATGTGGTCTCAATATCCACAAATTTATTTGGAAATTAGACAATAGGATTATAAAGAAATATATCTGTTTTCCAATGAGGATTGTGAAATTACTATCCCACTTATATCTTATATATACTTCCTAACTTGGATTACTGACCTGATTCATTTCAACGGAGAACACTGTTGAAGCATCTGGAGGGCTTACTTGTTGTTAACAAATTTTCAGTGAAGCTTCTGGTGGACTTTCCTTTTTTTAATAAATGTGCAGTGAATGGTGGAATGAGAATGAAGAAGGTTGAATAAATTCAATTTCTCCAAAAATTTGCAGAAAAAGCTCAGTAAGGTTAATTGCTTTTGCTATTGAGTTCATTTATTCATCCAACAAGAATACATTAAGTATTTTCTTTGTGCCACATACTGTACAGGTGCCAGAGATACAAAGAAAAAAATAAAGTTATTGTTCTCTACATTTTTGGGGGAACATATTATACTAATAAATAAATGAAAATTCTGAATGTTTGAACACATATGTAATGTACATATATATTATGTATGTGTATAAGTATACATGTATATAGTAGATATATATGTTTATATGTATATGTATGTTGTGTGTGTATAATTTGAAGGGAGTTTGGATGAAGATGGCAATTCTAGGAAGCAGAGCTAAGGCAGGAACACTTTTCCAGACTTGAAAAAACAGCCTGTTCAAATGTTTGGAGAAGGGATATGGACCACCAGTTCTGAGAAACAGTAGGCCATCCAGTTTCACTAGAACATAGATTTTTATGAAAGAGAATCAAAGGCTGGTGAAAAGGATGGTTTTCAAAGTAGAGAAGCTAGAATTAGAGAAAATGTTTAGGAAGATATTTCAAGAACATAGATAAAAGGTAATGAGGGTCCTTTTAAAATGCTATTTCAATAAGTTTATTATCTTAATCTGAATATTTTCATTGAAAATTGTGGATTAGGACCAAGATGGTGGAGTGAGGAGAGAATATGCTGGATCTATCCTAAATTTCTCTCCAAATTGCTTTAAAAAAAGCTTATTACTAATTTTTGGAGCAGTGAAGCTCTTTTCCTACACAGAAGAGCTCAGAAGATCAGTAGGAGAAGGTTGGTCTCCCTGGGGTGAGAGAGAAGGTTAATTTGGGAGCAAATAGCCTGAGCCAGGTCAGGCAGCACCCCAGTGGGAGGAAGGGTGAGTCCCCACCTCCATAACAGAGAAACCTCAATCCAAATCAAATTAGTACCAGGCTGAAAAGAAGGGAAGCTTGCTGAGAAGTCTCAAATGGAGAGTGACCTACAACAGGACCTCACCCTGCCACTGGTTCAGGTCACCAGCAAGGACCCCAATAATGCAGGCCAGCAGTGAGGCCCCACCTCTAGGGAAAGCCAATAGTGAGGTCAAACTAGTAGTGAGTCTCTACCCCCCATAGCAGCATATCCTGAATAACACAACCTAAACAGAGGCTGGGCATGACCCAGTGCAGTAAGCAGTGGGAGAAACTCATTCCAACAAGGTTCAGCCTCAGCAGAATTAGGCAGAATCCAACTCCAATCAGGAGAATGAATAGCTATAAACCTCTACATAGTAGGACAACCAGTCTGCCTTTGTGGAGTACTCAGTTTGAGACTGAGATTACTGAGCTAACATCAGGCACAGTACAAGTGCAGAACAGTGCTCCCTCCCCCCCAGGAACAGAGGTAAACCATAGCATATAAACAAAATCAAAGGAAAATTAACCCTCCAAATGAACAAAGACAGAGAAAAAGCCTTATACTAGAAAAAACCCAGAAGAGGACAACAGTATAAATCTGAAAATGTGTGAAGTTACAAATGAAAATGTGAGAGGATGTCAAGCCCAAAATGAGCACCTGGAAGACCTCTAATAAAGGATTAAAAACAAATATTAGAAAATTTAGAAGAAAATTAGAAAAGAAAATGACAGAAAAAATCAATCAACAGCTTAAAATAAAAACTTAGTGAAGAAAAGAATACCCTAAAAAAGAAGTACAATTCTTCAAATAAGAAAATAACTTCCCAACAAAGGAAATATAAAGCCTGAAAGAAAAAAAATTGCTTGCTAAAAATTATAATTGGACAAATGGAAGCTAATGACTTCATGAGGCAAAAAGAGACAATAAAACAAATTTTAAAAAATCAAAAAATAGAAGACAATTGAAATATTTTCCTGTGAAAGCAAGTGATATGGAAAATTGATCCATGAATGTCAGTCAAAGAATCTTTGGGTTACCTGAAAGCCATGACCAAAAAAAGAATCTGGACACCAAATTGAAAAGAAATCATCAGGGAAAAGTACCCTGATTTTCTTGAAAAAGAGAGAAAAAAAAGAGAGAATTTGAAAAATACACTATCACCTCCTGAAAGAAATCTCAAATTTAAAAATCTCAGTACTATCAAATTCCAGAACTCCCAAGTCAAGGAGAAAATACTATAAGCAACCAGAAAAAAATAATTCAAATATTGTGGAACCACATTCAAGATTCCACAGGACTTAGGTTCTTCTACATTAAAGCATCAGAATGCATAAAATATATTCTGCAAGGCAAAGGATCTAGGCCTACAAACAAAAATTACCTACTCAGTAAAATTAAGTATAATACTCAAAGGGAAAAAATGAATATTTAATGAAATAATGGAAATCCAGGTGTTCTTGACAAAACAGCCACAGCTAAAAAGAAAAATTCAGTAATCATATTAGACACTCAAAAAAAGCATAAAAAGGTAAACAGAAAAAATATGGGAATCAGTAGGGTTAAATTAACCAAATGTCTGTCTGAGAAAGTGATACTGAGATACTTAAGATTTCTATACTCCAGGGGGCAGCTGGATGGCTCAGTGCATTGAGAGCCAGGCCTAGAGACAAAAGTTCCTGAGTTAAAATCTGGCCTCAGGTACTTCCTAGCTGTGTGACCCTGAGCAAGTCACTTAACCCCCATTGTCTACCCCATTACCACTCTTCTGCCTTAAAAGCCATACATAGTATTGATTCTAAGGTGGAAGGTAATGGGGTTTTTAAAAAAAAGTTTCTATAGTACATAAACTCTAGAGACAATAGAAATAAATGCAGTTTTCCTTAAAATGATTAGTAGTATATAGATCTAAAACCATCAATAAGCATTAACTGTAATGGGGATAATCTAGAAGTTTTTCCAATAAGATCAAGAGTAAAGCAAAGATGCCTATTATCACCACTGTTATGATTATAATGTGAGGATAGATGGATGGATGGATGGATGGATGGAAGGATGGATGGATGGATGGATGCATGACAGAGTCTAGGGGAAGGAAAAGCAGGGATAAGAGGTGAAGGGATAGGAGAGTTGGTGAGGGAAAAAAGAAAGTCTATTTATCTTTCCCTCTCCCTCACTGCTAAAACATATAAGAGGGATATCCCTATGAAGATGTAATGACAGGGATGGACAGGGGCCATGTCCCAATAAATAGACTTCTATGGGTTATGGTATAGACTTTTTCCACAGAAACCTCTTCTGAACACACAGTTCTGTTGGGCAGGCTGAATGTCAATTGCTCTGAACTTTGCTTGCATGCCAAAGCTGAATAGACAGCACTATCCCCAGTTCTCTTTTTCTCCTTCAAACTCTCTTCCTTGATTTCTGAGACAACTTAGATCTGACTGTGTTTCTTCAAAAAAAGGAGTGATTTAATTGTTCAAGAAACAAGGGAGGGATTAAGTCAGTGGGAACAGGAGATCCTATGGTATTATCCAAGAAGTTGTCCAAGCAGTATGTCACTTCCTTCTTCAGCTGAGCCAAAAGGCTCAGGCTTCAGAGTTTCTTCCCCTCCTTTCTCTTTAATCTCTTTACTAGCCTACTCTAAACAGGTCAATAGTGTCCTCCTTGGAAAGGCAATCGGATGGGACAGGTCTTCAAGGTGGCCCCCATGAGGTTTAGGGGTAAAGTGCCCCTCAGCAGCAGTTGTTCTCTTTGCTTCTTTGATCAATGATCCAGAGATGTCAGGGATCTTTCTGTCTTTCAGGGCAAGGGGAAGTTGAGGCAAGACTCTGGTGCCACAGATTTGAGATCTTAAGCTCTGATCCTTCACTCCTGTCTCTCTTGAGTCCACAGGGCAAAATACCACCTCCAAAGCTCTACATCCCACAAGCCCCTGTTTTGAGAGCTGTCCAGCTGTCTGGGAAGTCAGGTTTCCCTTCTAGCTAGGTGGGATGGTGAAGGCAAATAAGGAGTGGGAAACAGCTGAGTTTTTCAAACCTGTTGCATAGGTTTCACAAAGCTGTTCAGCTTGGCACCACTTGGCACAGAGTCATCTTTATTTTTATACCTTAGTGGTTAAATTTTTTTCTTGGCAAACAGTCTCATTTTTCAACATACATGATTTCTTACAGATAATTGTTTATGTCACACATTAACTTTTGACAACTCATTTAATTAACATTCTATGATCATCTTGCATACCAAGTTGCTACAGCAAAGCAAAGCTTGCTAGAGATAAATGTCACAGGCAGGGTAACCAGAGGTCAGCTCCCACTGACCTGTGGGATGACCAGTTAAGAGAATCATTGTTGCTTTTAATCAGCTTTCATAATTAATCAGAATCACTTAGGAGATAGGTAACAAAAACAATGCTACTAGGTTCAGGGTTAAAGGGTAAATTTAACACAAACCAGATTTGGGTATTTTCTAATTTTCAAGTTATATTTTTCTATGTATTTCTTAGGCATCTTAGTGATGTTGCTCTGGCTTTTGTAAACATAATAAACCAGTGAAGTGTGGTGTATCAGTCTGGGCTTGAGAAGTGATTAATGTGCCTGACATCTCTGGCTAGCAGTGGGGGTAGAGAATCTAGAAACTTACACTTAAGAGGGAAAAAGGAGGGTTTTCCCCCCCTGAGTTAGTACCCAGAAATCTTTAGGTTTAATTCTGTAATTATAATCTTTTGGTGATATTCTGGAGGGATTAAAGTGGGACATGTGTATTAATCCTGGAAGTATTTGCTCTCATATTATTTTTCCTGAAACTAGGGAGAGAACAATAATCATAGCAATTCTAATAGTAAGAGAAGTTAGTAGGAGAAGTCACATAAAAAGGGGAGGGGCTAAGTGGGTGTCTCACCTTTTCTGGATGCTGCTTTGCAGTCTCAGTTTCCACCTGTGACCATGTGAAACAGCATAGCTTTGACGCCCCCCAACATCCCTATTCTCCACCAACTGCCACTCTTCCCTCCTTTCAACATTCCAAAATGGTTCCTCTGTGCAAGTTTCCTACCTACAGCACTAATATTTAATATGGTACTAGAAATGCTAGTTATCACAATGGGAGAATCAACAACTGGAAGGAATTAGAATAGGCAATGAAGAAACAAAATTATCACTCTTTGCAGATGATATGATAGTATACTTAGAGAATCTTCTATCATCAGTTAAAATCTTAGTTATAATAATTAACAACTAGCAAAGTTGCAGGATATAAAATAAACCCACATGTGTCATCCTCATTCCTATATATTACCAGCATAGCCCTTAAGCAAGAGGTAGAAAAAGAAATTCCATTTAAGTTAATAGTAGATAATATAAAATACCTGATTGGGGGGGGGGCAATGTATTTGCCACATTACTGCATAAGAACTGTATGAACTTAATTACAAAACTGAATTTGAGGAGCCAGCAAGATCTCTAGCTGGATATACCTGATAAAAATCTGGAAATGTAGGAGATGAAGGGACTGGCTATTAACAGTCATCTGCATGAAGATGATAATTCAGTCCATGGGTGTGGACAATATCATGAAAGGAGGAAATGTAGAGAGAAGAGAAATTGAGGAAAATCTTGGGGGACGCCTACACTTCAGTGATGCCACAATTGTTCTTTTTGGCAACAATGGGAAGAGGATAGAAATATCTGTTGCTGAAAGTGTAAAATATCTTAAAATTTTAATGTGTGTAGAAGGTTTCCCAGACAACCAATTCTAGGAAGATTGGCCCAGGGGATATTATTTAAAATTAATCTGAGAGGTAAACAGATTGATTATTTTTCCAATGCTCAAAACACTGAATGAAAAACTTTGTGTATTATCTCAATAATTCCAATGAACAGATGACTAAACTGCTAATACAACTATAAACAGTAATGAAGTGTGAAGTACAATAGGAAACAGAGTTTTGTCAGAACATAAAGGATTGTTGACTGGGTACTGTAACAGAGGGTAAGCATGCTGAATGCAGGCTCATGGATGATTATGATTTAGAACTCATAGGTTCTAGTTTTATGGATCTAAGGTGTTTTGGGACTGAGGTAGCAGTTTGATGTTAATAATCAAAGAGGCAAGGCAGTTGATCTATTGGATCTGAAAAACAACAGCTGCTGCTAAAAGCAATCATGAGGGTATCTTTCTTCCATTCTGAAGCTATCACTTTTCTGTAATTAAAGCAGAGAAAGCCCGAGACTTTCTACTGTGATAATAAATTAACCTATGACTCCATAGAGAATGTAAACTAAGTGCATAAACATAAACAGCAAAAAAAAAAAACAACTAGTCATGGGGAAACTTTCATGTGACCCCAGACTATCCCTGCCTCTAGGCCTTTCTCATCTTGTTTCTATATATTATCTGACTTGGCCTAGGGTTAGTGGCAGGGATCCACCATGTTACTTTACTCCACCAAGGACAAACAACTTCTTATGAGTAAACTTCCCCAATAAACTTATTAACCTAATTAATCCTAATAAAACCAATAAAATCAATAATGAACCAAGCTGGTATGGGCTCTTCTTTCTTTGTTATCTTAACAGTATTCTCTGGAAGGTATACAATTGTACAATTGGCATCATTATTGTATAATAGATTTCCCTCCTTACATTTGGCATTGTAGTCAGGATAGTCTGTTCCCTACAAGTCTTGTGTCCTTACATTTTGGAGAGTATAAGAATTATAAACAAGAGAACTAGGTGAGACTTCTTCATGGCAAAGCAAGGTGGCTCTTGAATTTTGCTATTTGGGTGATTTTGACTGTATTTGTGTTACCTTATATTTTGTGCTTTTCTAATAAAGTCAGGCATTTGCTTCTGCTGTAAAGTGGCCCGGTAGTACTTGACAACAGGGATCACAAGGTCCTCAAGAGCTTGTCAATGTCTGCTGAGCCTTCCCCTTTTTTCTTAGACATGCTTATGCCAGAGGCTAAGAAAAATCTTGGCAGTTAGTGATCATAGCTTCACCTAAAATGGAGAGTCACCTAGTCATCAATTACTTATTCATCACTTACTATGTGTCAGGTACTGAGTGAAAAAAACAGAACTCTAAAGGAGTCTCAACTTGGTGGTGCAGTGGATAGAGTGCTTGCCCTGATGTCAAGAAGACTCATTTTTTTGAGTTTAAATATAGCCTTAGACACTTATCAGCTTTGTGATCCTGGCCAAGTCCCTTTACCCTATTAACATCAGTTTGCTCATCTGTGAAATTATATAAAGAGGAAATGGTGAACATCTTCAGTATCTTTGCCAAGAAAAGTCCAAAAGGGGTCATGAAGTTGAACAGAAGTGTAAAAAATAGAACAACCAAGGAGTATAGAATTTCAAATTCTAATGGGAAGAATCAAATATCACAGGGTATGCAAAAAAAAAATTTAGGAGTAATTGTGAGTTCAGGATTTTTGGCCTTGGTTGCTCATATTTTTATATGAAAAACTAAGAATGTGTCTGAGTAGGTAGATGAGACAGTTACCTTTCCCCTCTTGGTCTTTCATTTCTGTCCCTTTTTTCATGACTCAATCATATCTAGGAGAAATGAAGAGGTCTGAAATTAGGAAATGGTGGAACCGTGAACCTCAGAACTTTTTAGACAATTAGTTTTTACATGGATAATGATTCCAGAGGCAGTTTGATTCTCAGAGATTTAAAATCAGAAGGCACAAAGAATACTCATTATAAACTAGAATTATATCTCTAATGGAGAGATTAAGTCCATGGACCAGGAAGTTGAGTCCAAAGAAAGGATTCAATTTATAATTCAATTTAATCTATAGACATTGGATAACTGGAAGGAGTCTGATCTGAAACTTCTCCTGGAAATAAATTGCTTTACAGCAAAGAGTAGGGATATACTCATCAAATACACTGAATTTTGAATGGGGTAGCCATTTCTGAACCTTCTCTGAGTGTATGTCTTTAGTGGTGTGAGTGTGTGCCTTTAGTCACTACATAAACAACTTAACAAGGTTCAAGGAGAAAGAATTAGAAATACATCAGAACTTCTATGTCTTGGGGCCTAGAGAATAGTGAAAGAGAATCTTTTTGGATCAGTCCAAAAATATCTAGATTCCCAAAAGAATTGTGGACTTATTTATCAGGGTTATTTTGGGAAATGTGTTTTTTAAGCCTTAAAATGCCAAATAAATATGAATTATTTAATATTCAAAATGAAAACTAAGAACCAACACAACTACCTGAAAGAAGTAGTGAATAAGAGAGTTTAACACTTCTCCAGTGTGCTTGTAGTCACTGGCTTTACAATCTATGCACAATTTCATTATTTTTGTGTGCCTTGACACAGAACCCTCTAAAACTTTGCATTTCTGCTCTTATATTCTAAGTGCTTAATATTATGCTATATAGATCTAGTTAAGATGGCAAAATTTCTTTGTTGTTTTATGAAGGGTTGAGATGACATAATGCATTTTTATAGATTTTTTGAAAGGGCAGAAAAATTTCACCATTAAATTTTATATATTTTGTTTTTATTTCAAGAGATGGTTTTCTACAGCGCCAAATGAAAGCCTTCAGAATTCTTTGATGATAACATCCTTGCCACCTTGTTGCTTGTAGACTTCATTGTGAAATTTGAGGGAGAGTGAATGGTGATGGTGACAGGTACTAGAGACAGGAGATAATTACTTTCTGCAGAGAATAAGTATCACTGTGGGCTGTCACTATCCCCAGAATCAATGTTTTAGATCCATAGGACTAGAAAGCTCCGTTTATTTTATAAAGTCTCATCACTGAACACAATTACCTTTCTGGGCTTTTTCAAGCATTCTCATTCTGATATAATTTAGCTCTTTTGCCTGTAGAGAATGTACATTGATTGTTCATGCTTCCCATCCAGAACCTAGCTACAACTAGTCAAAAAAATTGAGGATGACTTTGAGTCTCAGCATAGACTCAACCCTTTTTTCAAGGGGTTCAAAGTGAAAGAACATGACTATATATCTATTTATATCTTATAGCTTTTCTTTTAAGTATAAATTAGGACATAAAGGACACTCATCAATAAGCTTAGTCCTTATGAGGCTGAGCACTGTGAATAGCTGAACATTCTATAAGTGATTTTTGTCTGTTTATCAATTAGAAAAGAGATGGCTCATTGTTTACTTTGTAGGTGGAACTGGGCAAGCTGTCAGTAGCTGGCCAGAACCCTTACCCTTTTTTTGGACGTACTTTTTTTCTGTCTAATGGTGTTCTGGAGAGAGAAGAGAGACCATGGTGTGAATGGAGGGACTTTGGTTCCTCCTATCAGGCTGTCACAAGATTCCTCAGTACTTTGCCTTAGCATTTGTTATTTCATTTTAGAAGAAGTATATTGGAGACTGTAATTTGTGAATTTTGGAAATCTGAAGAAATTGCTACAAGAAGGTCTGAGAGTATATTTCATGTCAGTGTTTGTAGTCAGGAAAACTACCTTTTAGTTATGATGAACAAGATATCCTAAAAGCAATACTCCTAGGAATATTATAGCCAAATTCCATGTTGAGAAAAGATATTCCAAGCAGCCAGAGAGAAACAATTCTGATATCAGAGATCTTCAGTCAGGATAATAAAAGTTAGCAGCTTCTACATTAAAGAATTAGAAGGCTTGGAATATGATATTCCAAAAGGCAAAGGAGCTAGAATTACAACTGAGAATCACCTGCAAACTCAGTATAATCCTTCAGGGAGAAAATAGATACTTAATAAAATAGAAGACTTTTAGGCATTCCTGATAAAAAGGCCAGAACTGAATAGAAAATTTATTTTCAAATAAAATGCTCAAGAGAAGCATAAAAAGGTAAATAGGAAAGAGAAATCATTAGAAATTGTCATCAGAATAGGCTCAAGCAAGGTAAGAATATACATACTTATTTGAGTATAAAAATCTATCTTACACTTTAGAGAAGGAATATAGAAGGCTAATAAAAGGGGGATACTAGAAAGGAGGGCAGATTGGGACAGGTAGTGGTGAGAAGTAAAATAATTTTGAGGAGGGGAATTATGAAACAAGTGAGAAAAAAAGGATAAGCAGGGGAAAATAGGATGAAGGGGAATATACCATTAGTAGCCATAACTGTTAAAAATTATAAGTTCCTCTGATAAAGGCCTTACTTCTCAAACATATAGAGAACTGAGTCAAATATATAAGAATATATCATTTTCCAATTGACACATTTTCAAAGGATATGAACATGCAGTTTTTAGTTGAAGAAATCAATGGTATATATAGTCATATGAAAAATTCTCTAAATCTTTTGTGATTAGAGAAATACAAATTATTGTGCTATAAGAAATGATGAGCAGAATTATTTCAGAAACACCTGGAAAGATAAAAGCAATTACAAAGTGAAGCGAACAAAATCATGGAAAAAATGTACATTCTATAAAAGTAATATTATTTTATAATCATCTGTGAAAGGTATTCACAGTAATACAATGATCCCCCCAAATCCAAAGGAGTTATGTTGAAAATATTTAGCCACTTCTAGAGAAATAATTAATGAGTTTAAATTCAGATCAATGCTTGCTTAAAAATTTTTTTCTAATTTTTAATTAAAAAATTTTTGGTCTGTGTTTTCTTTCAGAAAATGATTAATATGGAAATATATTTTACATGACCACACTTTCATAAAATAAAATTCCTTACATTTTAAATAAGGGAAGAAATGAAAAAGAGAGGGAGAGAATTTGAACTCAAAATTTAAAGAAATAGTTTCCTCAACTGTCAAATGAAAAATTTGAGTTAGGTGATTTATACAATCATATATTTAGAGACTGTAGGGAATTTCAGGTATATCTAGTCCAGGCATCTCATTTTGAAGATAAAGAATCATGTGTAAAACCTCTTGGAATTCTGCAGGATTAGAGAGAAGTGACTTCTCAAATTCACAAGTGATAAGTGGCAGAGCTAGGATTTGTATTTAGAACCTCTGACTACAAATCCAATCTTTCTTCTTTGCCATACAAGTCTTAGTCCTCTTCTAGCTTGAAGATTCTCTTATGTTGGAAGGATTTGTTTTTATTTCATTTAATTTTAATTGTATACAAAATACACATTTAATGGCTGTGACAACTTATTTTCTTTTTTAATGACTTAATTTTAATGAGAATATGATAGAATTATAAATTCATATTATCTCTCTTTTTTTACATTATTTTATTTTGTCCTCTCCAAACATTATTCATTGGAGACAAAGATCATTTTCTTTTCCTCCCCCCGCACCCGTCCCACTACTTCTCCCATAGCTGATGCACAATTCCACTGGATTTCACATGTGTTCTTGATTCGAACCCATTTCCATGTTGTTGGTATTTGCGCTAGAGTATTCATTTAGAGTCTCTCCTCAGTCATTTCCCCTCAGCCCCTGTAGTCAAGCAGTTGCTTTTCATTGGTGTTTTTACTCCCACAGTTTGTCCTCTGCTTGTGGATAGTGTTTTTAAGATTCCTGCAAGTTGTTCTGGGACATTGCATTGATCCTAATGGAGAAGTCCATTACCTTTGATTGTACCACAGTGTATCAGTCTCTGTGTACACTGTTTGCCTGGTTCTGCTCCTTTCACTCTGCATCACTTACTGGAGGTTGTTCCAGTCTCCATGGAAATCCTCAACTTTATTATTCCTTTTAGCACAATAGTATTCCATTACCAACATAAACTACAATTTCTTCAGCCATTCCCAAATTGAAGGGCATCCCCTCATTTTCCAATTTTTGGCCACCACAAAAAGCGCAGCTATAAATATTCTTGTACAAGTCTTTTTCCTTATTATCTCTTTGGGGTACAAACCCAGAAGTGCTATGGCTGGATCAAAGGGCAGACAGTCTTTTATCGCCCTTTGGGCATAGTTCCAAATTGCCCTCCAGAATGGTTGGATCAGTTCACAACTCCACCAGCAATGAATTAATGTCCCTACTTTGCCACATCCCCTCCAGCATTCATTACTTTCCTTTGCTGTCATGTTAGCCAATCTGCTAGGTGTGAGGTGATACCTCAGAGTTGTTTTGATTTGCATCTCTCTAATTATAAGAGATTTAGAACACTTTTTCATGTGTTTATTAATAGTTTTGATTTCTTTATCTGAAAACCGCCTATTCATGTCCATTGCCCATTTATCAATTGGAGAATGGTTTGATTTTTTGTACAATTGATTTAGCTCTATAAATCTGAGTAATTAGACCTTTGTCAGAGGTTTTTGTTATGAAGATTGTTTCCCAATTTGTTGCTACCCTTCTGATTTTAGTTACATTGGTTTTGTTTGTACAAAACCTTTTTAATTTGATGTAGTCAAAATTATTTATTTTACATTTTGTGACTCTTTCCAAGTCTTGCTTGGTTTTGAAATCTTTCCCTTCCCAAAGGTCTTAGGTGTATACTATTCTGTGTTTGCCTAATTTACTTATAGTTTCCTTCTTTATGTTCAAGTTCTTCACCCATTTTGAATTTATCTTGGTGTAGGGTGTGAGGTGTTGATCCAAACCTAATCTCTCCCACACTGTCTTCCAATTTTCCCAGCAGTTTTTATCAAATAATGGATTTTTGCCCCCAAAGCTGGGATCTTTGGGTTTATCATATACTGTCTTGCTGAGGTCACTTTCCCCAAGTCTATTCCATTGATCCTCCTTTCTGTCTCTTAGCCAATACCAAATTGTTTTGATGACTGCTGCTTTGTAATATAGTTAGAGATCTGGGACAGCAAGGCCCCCTTCCTTTGTATTATTTTTAATTATTTCCTTGGATATCCTTGATCCTTTGTTCTTCCAAAAGAAATTTGTTATGGTTTTATCTAAATCAGTAAAGAATTTTTTTGGAAGTTCAATGGGTATGGCACTAAATAGATAAATAAGTTTGGGTAGGAGGTTCATTTTTATTACATTGGCTTGTCCTACCCATAAGCAGTTAATGTTTTTCCAATTGCTCAAGTCTAGTTTTAGTTGTATGGAAAATGTTTTGTAGTTGTGTTCATATAGTTCCTATTTTTCTCTTGGGAGATAGATTCCTAGGTGTTTTATTTTGTCAAAGGTGATTTTGAATGGGATTTCTCTTTCTAGTTCTTGCTGCTGAGCTGTGTTGGAAATATATAGAAATGCTGATGACTTATGTGGGTTTATTTTGTATCCTGCAACTTTGCTAAAGTTGTTGATTATTTCCACTAGCTTTTTAATTGATTCTCTAGGATTCTTTAAGTAGACCATCATATCATCCACAAAAAGTGATAACATGTTCTCCTCATTGCCTATTTTAATGCCTTCAATTTCTTTTTCTTCTCTAAATGTTACTGCTAGTGTTTCTAGTACAATGTCAAATAATAGAGTTGATAATGGGCATCCTTGTTTCACTCCTGATCTTATTGGGAATGCATCTAGTTCATCCCCATTGCAGATGATATTAGCTGATGGTTTTAGATATATACTGTTTATTATTTTTAGGAATGACCCTTCTATTCCTATGCTTTCTGGAGTTTTTAGTAGGAATGGGTGTTGTATTTTATCAAAGGCTTTTTCTGCATCCATTGAGATAATCATGTGATTTTTGTTGGTTTGCTTGTTGATGTGGTCAATTATGTGGATGGTTTTCCTAATATTCAACCAGCCCTGCATCCCTGGTGTAAATCCTACTTGATCATGGTGGATAACCCTTCTGATCACTTGCTGGAGTCTTTTTGCTAGTATCCTATTTAAGATTTTTGCAAATATATTCATTAGGGAGATTGGTCTACAATTTTCTTTCTCTGTTTTTGACCTGTCTGGTTTTTTAATAAGTACCATATTTGTGTCATAAAAGGAGTTTGGTAGAACTCCCTCTTTGCTTATTATGTCAAATAGTTTGTATAGTATTGGGATTAACTGTTCTCTGAGTGTTTGATAGAATTCACTGGTGAATCCGTCGGGCCCTGGGAATTTTTTCTTAGGGAGTTCTTTGATGGCTTGTTGGATTTTATTTTCTGATATGGGATTATTTAAGAATTCTATTTCTTCTTCTGTTAGTCTAGGCAGTTTATATTTTTGTATATATTTGTCCACATCACCTATTTTGGTGTATTTATTGCTGCAAAGTAATTTTTAATGATTGCCTTAATTTCCTCTTCATTGGAGGTGATGTCCCCCTTTTCATCTTTGATGGTGTTAATTTGCTTTTCTTCTTTCCTTTTTTAATTAGATTGACCAGTACTTTGTCTATTTTGTTTGTTTTTTCAAAGTACCAGTTTTTAGTCTTATTTATTAGTTTAATAGTTCTATCACTTTCAATTTTTATTAATTTCCCCCTTAATTTATAGGATCTCTAGTTTGGTTTTCTTCTGGGGGGTTTTAACTTGTTCACTTTCAAGTTTTTTTATTTGCATTTCCAAATCATTGATCTCTGCCCTCCCTAGTTTCGTAATATATGGACTCAAGGATATGAATTTTAGTCTGATTACCGCTTTGGCTGCATCCCAAAAGGTTTGAAAGGATGTTTCGCCATTGTCATTTTCCTCGATGAAATTATTAATTGTTTCTATGATTTCTTCTCTAACTAAATGATTTTGGAGTATCATATTGTTTAATTTCCAATTGGTTTTAGATTTGGTTTTCCATGTACCATTACTAATCATTATTTTTATTGCCTTGTGATCTGAGAAGGCTGCATTCATTATTTCTGCTTTTTTGCATTTGTGTGCTATGTTTCTGTGACCTAATGTATGGTCAATTTTTGTGAATGTGCCATGTGGTGCTGAGAAGAAGGTGTATTCCTTTTTATCCCTATTTATTTTTCTCCATATGTCTATTAATTCTAATTTTTCTAAGATTTCATTCACTTCTTTTACCTCTTTCTTATTTATTTTTTTATTTGATTTATCTAAATTTGATAGTGGTTGGTTCAAATCTCCCACTAATATTGTTTTACTGTCTATTTTCTCCTTCAATTCTCCTAGTTTCTCCATTAGAAGTTTGGGTGCTATATTATTTGGTGCATACATATTGATTAGTGATATTTCCTTCTTATCTAAAGTCCCTTTTAACAAAATATATTTACCTTCCCTATCCCTTTTAATCAGGTTTATTTTTGCTTTGGCTTTGTCAGATATCATGATTGCAACTCCTGCCTTTTTTCTATCAGTTGAGGCTCAGGAGGTCTTACTCTATCCTTTAATTCTGACCTTGTGAGTATCTACCCACCTTATGTGTGTTTCTTGAAGACAACATATGGTAGGTTTGGACTCTAATTCATTCATCTACGTTTTATGGGTGAGTTCATCCCATTCACGTTCAAAGTTATGATTGTCACTTGTGGACTCCCTGTCATTTTGTTATCCTCCCCTAATTCTGACCTTTCTTCTTTAGCTATAACCTTTTAAGCCAGTGATTTACTTTAAATCATCCCCCCTAGTCCCATCCCTTGATAGGTTTCCCTTTCTAGTCCCTCCTTTTTTGTTCCCTCCCTTCCTCTCCTTCCCTCCCTTTTTGTGTTCCCTCCCTTTCTAACCCCTTGGTTTTCTCTTCTCCCTTACCCCGTTGGATAAGATAAAATTCAAGATCCCAATGGATCTGGATGCTCTTCCCTCTCAGAGTTGATTTCACTGAGAGTAAGGTTTAAGTAAAAACTCTCTTCCTTTTGTTCTTATAGGAGCATTCTTCCCCTCCCCTTCCCATGTGAATCTTTGTGTGAGAAAGATTATTCTATTTAGTTTTTATTCTATTTAGTTATTATTCTAAATAGTTTCTATAAATGATTCTCACCTCTTTTTTTCTTTCTATTTCCCCCTTTCTCCATATCATCTTTATGTTCCAAACTTTCCCTATGCATGATTCTTCTTACTACTCTAATGATGCATACAATTTTTAAGAGTTACACATTACATTTTCCCCACATATTAATATATATAAATTGATATAAATGTAGTCCTTATAGAAGAGAGTTTGAATAAAAGAAAAAGAAAATATTTTTCTCCTTTTCCCTTTTCTTCATATTTACCTTTTCATGTTTCTCTTGCTCTTTGTGTTTGGATATCAAACTTTCCACAGAGCTGTGGTCATTTCTTTACAAATGCTTGGGAATCTTGTATTTTGTTGAATGTCCATACTTTCCCCTGGAAATATATAGTCAATTTTGATGGATAGCTGATTCTTGGTTGAAGACCCAGCTCTCTTGCTTTTCTGAATATCATGTTCCATGCCTTACGATCAGTCAGAGTGGAAATTGCTAGGTCCTGTGTGACCCTGATTGGTGTTCCTTTATATTTAAATTGTATTTTTCTGTCTTCTTGTAAGATTTTTTTCTTTTGCTTGGAAGCTTTGGAATTTGGCAATTACTTTCCTGGGAGTTGTCTTTTGGAGATTTAGTATAGAGGGTGTTCTGTGAACTCTTTCAATGCATATTTTGTCCCCTTTTTCTAGAATCTCTGGTCAATTTTCTTTGATCATACCATGTATTATGATATCAAGATTACTGTTTATTTCTGGCTTTTCTGGTAGACCAATGATTCTCAGATTGTCTCTCCTTCCTCTGTTTTCCAGGTCTGTCACCTTGTCAGTGAGATATTTTATGTTGTCTTCTAATTCTTTAGTCTTTTGACTTTGCTTTATTAATTCTTGCTCTTTTGCAAGATTATTGTCCTCCAGTTGTCTGATTCTGACCTTTAAAGACTGGTTTTCCTTTTTAGTTTGGTTTGACCTGTTTTTTGAGGCTTTGAGCTGTTTCTGCATTTGCATATTTTGGTCTCTCAGATTGCTGAGTTCCTTTTGCATTGTTTCCCTTTTTTCCTGCCAGAAGGCTTCCATCTTTTTGATTATTTCCGATTTAAATTCTTCAAGAGATTGTGGAGAATTTCCATTTCCTTTGGAAGGTTTTGGAGCATTTGTTTGTGTTTCCTCTTCTATGTCCTCTGTATTTTGTATTTTTGCTCCATAAAATGTGTCCAAAGTGACCCCCTTCTTCTTGCTTTTCTTGGTGTTTGAAGGCTTTTCCACTTCTGTACTGTTTGCCATCTCTATCTGAGTGAGGAGGACTGGCTCTTAGTGTATCTCTCTGATGGTCCAAGGCTTTAGCCCCAGGCAAATTGTCTGTTCTCCACAGCTGCACTGTCTTCCCGGGGAATTCCAGGGTCTGCCCTCCCTTGCCTGCCAGCTTTTCAGGTGTTACTGCTCTCAGTTCCCTCCACCTGCTTCCCTGCTGCCTTACTTCCATGCTCTGAGCCTGGCACAGCACTGTCTACGAGGTACCTCAGTGCCTTAGCCTGCCCTGAGGTTTCTGTCCTTTCAGAAGACCCTGCACTCTAAGGGGGGAGGGATCCTGGCCTCCATGAGCTCTGAGGCCTCCTGATGGGATTAGGTTGAGCTGGGTTAGTCTGGATGTGCCCTGAAGCAAAACCTTCTGCTGCTTTGCTGCCCCCCCAAGACTGGGCCAGGTTACTTTCAAGGTATGCCCTTCAGAGCAACCCCTTTGCAGGCCCCAAGGTTTCTGTCCTTTCAGAAGACCCTGCACTGTAAGGGGGGAGGGGTCCTGGCCTCCCTGAGCTCTGAGGGCTCCTGATGGGATTAGGTTGAGCTGGGTTGGACTGGATGTGCCCCGAAGCAAAAAATCTGGTGAGACTCAGATGGAGCCCCCTGTCTCTCTCTGTGTCCCTGCAGTCTGTGTTGGATGCCCCCGAGACTGGCTCAGGTTTCTTTCAAGGTGCTCCCTTCAGAGCAGCCGGCCCTGAGGCCCTTTTGCTGGCCCTGAGGTTCCCACTGCTGCCTTGGGCTCAGCACTCTGGTTTGAGGGGGAGGGGTCTTAGGACCTTCCTTCTGCCTTCCCCTTAGACCCAAGTGATCTAGGATTCCAGCTTTTGGGGGGGCATATCTTCTGATCTGAGTCCAGAAGGGGGGTTCCCTGGCTCTGTCCTGTTTTTAAGTTTGAATTTTAGTCCCCTAGGAGCATTCAGTTTGTGATCGGTTAGGAAGGGTTTTCAGAGGTCTGAACTTTTGCTACCTCTAAGCTGCCATCTTGACCGGAAGTCTAACTTATTTTCTTATCAAAGGTTTCAGCTTATGCCTGCAAGCTACTTTCCCCTTGAACAGTAGTTGCTAGATATTTCCCCTCTTGGCATGTTTGAAGATTATTAACTGGCATATTTATGGTTAGACTCAATGTAATAGGTCAACCAATTTATAGGTTTTTCCTTTTCTTTTCTTTTCTTTTCTTTTTTTTTTTAAACCCTTACCTTCCATCTTGGAGTCAATACTGTGTATTGGCTCCAAGGCAGAAGAGTGGTAAGGGCTAGGCAATGGGGGTCAAGTGACTTGCCCAGGGTCACACAGCTGGGAAGTGTCTGAGGCCAGATTTGAACCTAGGACCTCCCGTCTCTAGGGCTAGCTCTCAATCCACTGAGCTACCCAGCTGCCCCCTGGTTTTTCCTTTTCAAGTGACTCTTTTTATCTGATTGTTAGGGAGAGAAAATTTTGAAAGAGTAGAGGGTGGCCACCAGTAGCTATCTGTTAGCTGACTCATAATAATCCTTTACAGAGAATCCAGGAGATGATGACATACCAACTTGTGGGAAATTTCAGGGAAGAGGGATAACAGGTTTCATTAAAGCATTCATATTTTGGACCACTGTGATCTTTTGAATAAGCTTCCAATATGTGAGTGGCAGGTTGTCTTCTGAATCTTTCCTCCCTGTCAATTTCTGTATTTATGGAAATAATATCCCCATGTTTTTAATAGTTCTGGAATTTAATTTGAGCAAAGTAAAAAATACCAGGCGTCTTCCTACTTGACTGTATGCTCTATCTCTTGCACTTTATTAATTGAAGAAATACAAAAAAATGTTACAAGAAAGGGCAGGGTGTATGATGAACCACAGGGATTCTGAGTGAGATCAATGAAACTCAATATGGGACTTTGGTGTTTCATGGGTCTCTCTAATCTATGGAACTTCTAATTATTAGAATTATAATTCTAATTAATTAAGCACTATGGAGTAGAAAGATAGAGAACTATAGGTAGAACAAACATAAGATTGAACTGGATAAAGTCTTAGATTTGGAAGGAATCTTAGAGGTTATTTGGCCTAACTCTTGAATGAAATATAAGAGGTAGCATAGAATGATAGAGGCATGTTTATGATTAGGCTCAACATAATAGGCTAATCCATTTGTAGACTTTTCAAGTGATTCTTTTCCTGTTTATCTAATTATTGGGTATCCAGTGGCATCCATAACCTATACCCATCTCTTCTACTGAAGAGGGGTGGAGATGTGTGGGACTGAGGGGAAAGACTGCAGTTCTCCCAATGTTGTTGTTAAAACAAATATGTAAAAAAACAAGCTAACTACAGGAAAAATAGAAAATACCTTAAAGAGGGAAGTCATTAGAATTAAGAGATATTGGGTAAGACGTTCTGGATAAGACTGGATTTTTGTTAAGTCTTGAAGGAAACCAAGGGAGGCAATAGATAGAGATGAAGATGAGGAGAGAGAACATTCTAAATTTAGAGGATAGACAGAGAAAATTCTCAGAACTGAGATATGGAGTGTCTTGTCTGTAGAACAGCAAAGAGGAAAGACCCAGGTTCTACTCAGGGCATGGATGCTACTACTACATTCTAGGATGAACCCCAAAAGTTCAATTTGATTAATATTAAGAATCTATTATGATTAGAGGCTTCTATCCTAGGAAAAAAGAGGGGGGAAAAGCTCAGCT
The DNA here is from genome assembly GCF_027887165.1 of Monodelphis domestica. NCBI lineage: Eukaryota > Metazoa > Chordata > Mammalia > Didelphimorphia > Didelphidae > Monodelphis > Monodelphis domestica. Next base: position 222,592,884 of record NC_077227.1, on the reverse strand, counting down.
TTCATGCATTTTAAAAGAGTTTACCATTATAATACTAAAGAGATTATAAATATATGGCAGTTATAAAGTACTTGGGGGATGATTAAAAGAAAAATGATTTCCCCTTAGAAGTTCAGGGCAAGGTGCTACATTTTCAGTGGTTCATAGACTCATAGATTTAAATCTGGAAGGGACATTAGAGGGCTGCAAGTCTAATCTTTTCATTCTAAAAATAAGGAACTGAAGTCTAGGGAGGTTGTTAAGTGATATGCCCAATATTATTCAGAAAGTAAATATCTGAGTTGGGATTTGAATCTATCTCTTCTTAACTGCAGTTAAGAAAATCTATGAGATTTTGTCCCTAGAGGGGTAGAAAATAGTAGAGTGGTTAGGATACTGAATTTGGAGTCAAAGGAATCCATTCTTAGAATTTGATTTCTTTGCTGATAAAATAAGAATAATATTCTGTAGTGCCTACCTTTTATCCTAGGCTTTGGAGTCCAGTAGAACTTCATCTCTTATAGGGGCCTTTTGTCCAAGTTACTTCCTCTCCCTAAACTATTTGGGATGAAGAAAATTTCCTCAAGGGTTAAAAATTAGTGAAGCTGATGGAGGAGGAAGGAAAAAAATTCCAAACATGCCAAGGCAGTAAAATTGAACAGGACTCAATTAATTATCTTAACTTTAATCCTAGGATTAGCGTTTTTCATTTCAAAATACTCTGATCTCATCTTTTCTAAAAAAAGAAAACCGCAACATACATAACATAAAGGTCAAATACTGCTCTTTCTGATAAACTCAGTTGGAGAGAGAAAAGAGGATGAAGACAGAAAAGACTAATTAAGAGACCTGAGAAGAGCACCAGGTACATCATAATAGCCCATAGCTTATGTTTATATAATAGGGGTTGGAGAGCTGATGGGCAATATAGAACTTGTATTTTAGATGAATATAAATTCCTGATAGTCCTGTCACATTTATAAAGTTTTTTTCCCCACTTACATCTTTTATATCAAATGACCTCTGCAACAACTCTGTAAGGTAGGCAGAGATTATTATACTCATTTGATAAATAAGAAAACTGGGGGTTAGAGAGAAGAATTGACTTATATGAAATGACCTAATGAACTCAGGTTTTCAGATACTCAGTTCAATATGTTTTGCATATGGTCACTTTGCCTCACTCAACAGAGGCCACACTCAGTGGCAACTTTTTGAACTTATCCCTATAGGATCTAAATATGTAGAATCCAAGTTAAAAGTCCAACTTTTTTTGGTTTGTTTCCAAGCTATGAATCCTATTAATCTAACACGTAAACCCTAGCCTGGGCCATATTCAATTAGGCTCATCTAATGGTGTCATAGATGAAGCAGCAGGGAGCAATTCTACTGCAATGATTTATAACTATGATGAAGTAGTCCAATTATGGATGAAAAAAAGCAAAAACACAGTCCTTAAATTTACCTACAGTGTTTACTGATAGCATACAATGCACCAATGCTGCATGTACACCTATGGTAAAGGACATGAGTGAACATGTGTTATTTAAATTTTTTAGATGAAGAAATTAACGCTGAGTGGTGATATGATTTCCTCACTATCACACCAGATCCTAGTTCTCTTTATACTCTACTACAATGTCATTCTTTAGCTATCCTAGAACTCATTTGTAATGAAAGTGGGGAATAGGGGAGTAAGGGAGAAATAGGGATTAGTGGACAACTAAATAGAAAGAATAAGGATGATGGATGAATCCCTAAGTGTACCCCAGTTATCAGAAAGATCCTACTGAGACTTATGTTCATCATTTAGCTTACCCTTAATAAGTGTGTTCCAAAAAGTCTGGGATTTTCTTATTTTAGATTTGTGCATTTGGAAAAGGTTCTAGCTCCCTTTGTGTATCTTAGTTTACAATAGCATTACTCCTAACTGCTATCCTTTAGGAATCCAGGCCTCAAAGTTAAGTCATTCTGGGCATGGCTTGTTTTCCTGGAACTATCCTTGGTGCTACATTCTTTCTCAGAGACTGGAATGGATAGCTCACCAACCTGGTAGCCTACAAAGATGACTAACACATGAGTCTTTGTATCCTGTACATACATATGCATGCAGCATTGGTAGATTGTATGCTATCAATAAACACTATGGGTAACTTTAAGGGTTATGAGGTTGTGATTCCTCTTTTTAGGATCTAGAGTTGGACAAATTCACCAGTTTGAAATCATCACAGTTGACTTGCTTCCTGCTTCTCCATCTTTGTCACCATTGGATAGAGCTGATTAAATATGGCCATGTACATGTGTTAGATATTGACATGCTACAAATAAAAGGTGGTGTGGGGGCTAGTAAAGAGAGATAGAGATTGAAAGAGGTAGAAAAAGAGAAAGAGAGAATGAGAGGTTTCAGCTGAACTGAGTCTTCATTTGACTGACCATGGATCAAGAGCCAAGAGCCTGAACAACTCAGAGGTCAGTTATAGCTGTGGAAGCTAAGAAACCCTAGTGTGTGCTTCTCACCTGGGTTTAAGAACCCTCCTTGTCCACTTTCAAGTGTCATGCCATCAGTCCTTCCATGGTGAAATTCCACTGTCCCTTCCCCATTCAATAGGGATGCCCATGGTGACGCTGGCTCTGCCAAATTGTTACTCATCCTGAGCCTGATGCTCACTCTGACACTAGGGGATGCCAGGACTAGACTCTGTACTCAGGATCAATAACTCCTGAATAATTTCTTTCATATAGAAGTAAGTATTAATATCTTCAAAAACTCAATTTTTCTAAATCTTGATATTTGTCTCATAGTATTACTTGACAAAACTATTTTAGTTTTAATTTCAATTTTACTTTGAATAAAAATTATCACTTCAGCTTCTGGAATTAGCTTCAAAGTACTTCTGGGATAAGAAGCAAAAACATGCTCTACAATAAGTAATGGGAACCCATTTAATTTAACTAATTTATTTATTTAAACTAATTAATTTTTCCACCAGATTACATGTCAATTCAATTTATTTTATTTTATTTGTCATTTTTAATATACTTAGTAACCATCAATGATGACAAAAAGTTAAACAAGAGCAAAAAATTTGCAAATTCACAAACTCAACATTGGTTATGATGTGTTTTAAAATGTGTGAATTATATATGTGTACTAATATAAACATCTCCTTTTGAGTTCCCTTTGGATTTGTTTTACTTTGATATTTCTCTTGATTGGGCACCCATTTAATTTCCAATTCTTTACTATGTTAGAAAGAACTACTATGAATATTTTTTAATAGATGGGTCCTTTCCCACTATGTTTGATCTCTTTTGGCATATATTCCTAGTGGTCATAACACTGTACCAGAAGATATGAATAATTTAGTTACTTTGGGGGTATAGTTCTAAGTTATTTTTCAAAGTGATTGAACTAATTCTCAGTCCCCACTAGTAGTATATCAGTGTTGCTTTGCTACCATGGCCCATCTCACAATTACTCTTTTTACCTTAGTTGTCTTTACTAATCTGAAATATATTAATTGATTGAGTAATTATTCTTGTTAACTAACTACTGAGTATAGACAACCCTGAAAGAAATATAAGGGGCATAAACCTGGTCATCTCTTACTACTTAAGGTTTCTATTAACATTTTATTCTTCCTAATTCAACTCTATAGTGGTTCCTTGTTAGCCATTTAGGTTTTGTACCTTAAATATCAGGTAGGAAAACTACCATACAATAGTTAAATAATGGTAAAACAATAATAAAGAATGGCTGAAAATAATATTAATGAAAAAAGGAATGACTTAGCAATTACATAAAAAGGAATGAGTTCACAATTATATAACATTTCCTTATAATATCCTTGTGAGATAGGCAGTGTTATTATTATTCTCTTTATCTTAAAGAGGAATAAACTAAGGCTAAGAAGTTGAGCCATTTTCTAAGGATACCAGGCTTAGATACTACTCTATATACTGTTTAATATGTTTTGATCAAAGTCAACATTCTGAGGTACTCAACCTGTTTTAAGCTTAGATACAAGGGCAGTGCCCAGTGCTCATTAAAACTTGCAGAGGGAAATTGTTTTCCATGGAGCAATATCTTTCTCTTTATCTTGCATGTATGTGTTATGTATACAGGGACCTTAGGGTAGAGAAGTAAATGAGTTCAATGTGTAGCAATGTTATCCTTGAAGGTAATTAGAGCCTTTCCTATCTTGCTCAAGAGTCTTTGACTCAAGAGTAGGTAAAAGTTATCCTTCCAGACTGTCTAAAACTCACCAGTATTCTTTTTCTATGATTGGTTCAAAGAGAACAGATCTATAATAATTTAAACTTTAAGGAATCATTTTTCTTTACCACTCATGGAAAGATTGATTCTTTCCTCAATGCCCCTAGCTGACGGATTAAGAATGTGAACCCCAAAATCTGATTAGGCTTTAACTCAAATACAACTACTCTGGAAAGTCTTTAAGGCAGTCCCTTACAATTTGGACTATTAGAATGAATGGCTTACTATAAAAGTACAGTGGAAAGAGTGCCTTTCCAGGAGTACAAGCATATTATTAAAATCCTGCTTATCAAAAAGGATATTTAGGAAGGTAAAATGAGATTACCTAGTGTAAAAGCACTTTCTAAATGGACAAAGTTTTAAATAAATATTATTTATTTATATTATATTTATATATTTTATTTATTATTATTATTAATGCAGACTTTTCTAGGTAATCCTGTTTTCTTCCCTATCAAGAACTCACTACATTAGAAACTAATGGTGAAGTCCATAACCTAGTCCCTTATATTTTTATTTGTTTGAACCTAAGGCAGTCACAGTGAAGATAATTTCATTAGTGCTATTAATTTTATCATTCAAATAATGTCCCATACATATTATTACATCTACTTGTATAGTGTTCATTTGAATAGTGGTTTGAGAGCAAGCCTTCAAGAAAGGTAGACTTGTGTTAGAATTCTGCTCCTTATAAATAATGGAATAATGGCTATATGATCTTGTGAGCTTCATTCAATCTCTTAGTATTTCAAAGAAGGTGCTGACAAATATTGGTAGAGGGAGTTTATTAACTCAGGGATTTCATACATCAATGAAATCATAGGCCCAGTTTCTATCCCTCTTTCTGCCACTTCTCTATTTTGTACTTTGTTGTAGAAGACAAGGAATGGGGCTTAGGGAACAAGGATGGCACCTTGGAATAATGATTGTGTATGAGAGTTTACTAGACTAGGAATATATTTAATAGAAAGAAGCAAAGACAATTCCACATCTCTATACTCTAAATTTATAGAAGATTAAATTATAAAATTGTCAACATGGAAGACTCATCAACAAATTATTTATCCTTCTTTTTGGGGATGTAGTAATATTTTGACTATGCATATTTTTCTTAGTAAAACTGTTGGCACCTTAATTCATAAAGCTATTAAAATTAATTTGGTCTAGCAACAGGGTAATGGAAAGATGAGCACATTATTAATTAGTTTTGTAATGTAATTAAGATTATATTCTTTGTCTCCTTTTATGAAGGTTCTTGCCCTATCTCCTTCTTTAAGTCAAAGGATTATATCTTTAGTTACTAAGAATGTTAGAGTTAAACCTCTTTTGGATCCTACAATGTGCCATCCACAATGATTCATCTTCCTCACTCATCATATTCACTGAGATACTAAGCCTGATCTTTTCCTACCCCAATAATCTTCTCCTTTTTTCCTCCTCTCCCTGGGCAAATAATTTAGTTTTGTTCCCTTCAGTTTTCTCATCTGTAAAATGAGCTAGAAAAGGAAATGACGAACCACTCTGTTTTTTTTTTTTTTGCCAAGTCAACCCCAAATGGGGTCATGAAGCTATGACACGCCTGAACAAAATTACATGCAAAACTTGGTGATGAGTGCTATAGGCAAAATCAAGAAAGTCTATGTCATGGTCTCTACTTTGTAGAAGTAAGTAGTAATGTTTGGGAGACTCTCTCCCCACCCGTTCCAAGCACAAACATGTGGTTAATATTAAACAATAAAAGGCAATTTATGATAAGTGCCTATAGAGTAGTACAAATACTAAGTGCTCTAGGAACTCAGAGGAGAGATAGATCACTGTGGGCTTGACTAATCAAGGAAGGGTTAATGAAAAAGGTGGGGTTGAATTTTGTATTGAGGAAGCAGCAGGATTTGATTAAGTAGAAAGTAGGCAGCACCAGGGTATTCCCAAATGGTGGTAGTGGTGGTGGTGACATTGATGGGATGCCAGTGATATAATGTACCAATGTGGAAATAGATACACATTACCAAAAATATGTAAAATGCTTCAAATATCCTAGCTTTGCATATGTTTTGGTCATATGGGAAAAACCATATTAATTCTCTGAATTCAAACAAGGTATTAAAGTCAGAGTTTCCCTCCTGGTTTCTTTGAGAGTCCAAGGGACATTCTCACCCACCATGACATCTAGAAGACTAAGAGGTTAAAAAATGAGTAACCAAACAGAAAGGAAAAGATATTTATTAGTGCACTAAGATACACTAGTTAAACTGCTAGCAGCTTTAATTTCTCAGGTTAAGTATTGGGTTTTTCAACCTCATTGATACTACACAGTCAGTCAGTAGCAAACTGGCATCCCTCAGAAATGTGAAATCCTGGAGTCACATAACTTGATAAAAATCAGGGGGCTATCTTCATATGGGAAAATGCATTTCTCTGCAGTTAGTCATCTCTAAGATAGTGGAGTCATCCTTCAAGACAAGATCATCGTGCTTCATCCTGTAGTTGGCAGGGGAACAAAGTGTAGCTGGAGGTTCTCTTATTGACCCAACCATATGTTCTTTATCCTTGGAAGTTTCTAGACTCATAGTACTCATGTTCATCCTCTCCCTCTGTAAAGAATAAAATGACACTATACCAAAAAGTTTTGGATATGATATCCAAGTCACACTTAGGTGCAAAATTCCAATCCTATGATTGAAAGAGGAATTTTGGGAGCTGAGAGCAGACTGTTAAGAGTCAATATAACTACTTCCATTTTATTCTATGTTTGCCATGTCTAGTTATGTGACGCCTCAGCTCATAAGGTAGGGTTGTCTCCTTCAATATCTCTTGCCCTTCTCTAATTACTATATGACTACAAATGAGAACCCTAAGGACAGATAGTTCAAAGATTTGCATCCCTCTACATGCTATCTAATGAAAGAAGTATTTTTCCCTTTTACCTAGTTGGAATGACTATACTAATAAGAACACACTCCTTCCTTAATAACAAGTTACAGGTATTCTTTTTTGTGCTAATAAATACCTTTTTCTGTCTTTAGGATCTACCTTCTCTGTAATGAACACATTTTATCTTTTGCTAATCTGGCTCTCATGGCCTTGGAGTGGAGCATATATAAATGTCATGTCAAATTATTACACACAGGTGTCCATTATCTAATGGTAGAATGTATTGCACTGAGTGAATAAACTAGGTTTTTTCCTATGAGTATATCCGGTGCTGGCTTACTGGCAGTGACTAGTTAGTACCCTAAGCCAATTCATGAAACCCTAGGCTTGATTGCCATTGTGTAGTTCTAATCTAGCCTCTGATGAGTCCCAAAAGGTGAAAGGTTCAGTTCTAGTTTACCCAATAGCCTCATAAGGTATATGCCTCCCAATGTTGATCTGAACTCTTTAATTTCCAAATACTAAATTTCCCTTTTATATTTTCTGAATACTCAGGGAAAGAGTATAGAAAGCAAATTGATAGTTTCTTCTATTCTCTTCCTACTCTTAAACTAGAATCTTTTCAACTTAGCACTAGGCGAGAGTCCCTTGGCCTTTGGAAATATTTAAAGTGAGGTAGATTGTATTCTAAAGGGGCTATGGACCCTCCTCAACACTCATAAGAGGGATTATAAGGATCAAGTAGAGAATTATTCAGGAATGTCCCAATTCCTTGTCTTCATGATATATTGCTAGTCATTCTAGAGGAATTGCTGTTCCTGTTGTAAATTCATTTGGTAGAGTTTGGAGGGAGGTCAGCATTGGGGTGTCTGATTTCAAAGTACAGATAACTTTTCCAGGCATATTAGGATTATAGAATGTCCTGTTTCCTAGAGAAAGGGACTCCAATGGGTTGAAATAGGAGATGACCTTCAGGAGAAAAGTGTCATAATGCCCAAGATCACATAACTAATAGTAGGTGTCTGAGACTGGATTTGAACACAGATCTTCTTGACTCTAGGCCAGTAAATCTATCTACTGTGCCACCTAGCTTCCTCTAGTCAT